>NW_028146740.1:1672315-2272315 GCF_055883805.1 Amblyomma maculatum | reverse complement strand
CGTGAGCTCTGCTGTGTAGGGCAACCCAAGATAGACAGGTCACGGCTGAGTTCTGACAAAATGTGATTCATTGGAGAAGGTAATGGCAACCCACTGCAGTATTTCCTGCCAAGAAAACCCTATGGCCAGTCACAATTCTTGGGCTCCAAGATTGCCTCGGAAGGAGACTGCAGCCATGAAATTAGGAGACGCCTGCTTCTGGGAAAGAGAGCAATGGTTAGCCTTGACCGCCTAGTAAAGAGCAGAGACATTAGTCTGTCAACCAAGATCCGTATAACTCGTGCTATGGTCTTTCCAGTTGTGATGTATGGATGCGAGCGTTGGTCTGTGAAAAAGGCTGACCGCCGAAGAATTGACGCGTTTGAATTGTGGTGCTGGCGAAGACTCTTGAGAGTTCCTTGGACTGCCAGAAGATCAAATTAGTCGATATTGTCGACCATAAACCCTGACTGCTCATTGGAGGGTCAAATTTTAAAGTTAAAGCTCAGCTACTTTGGTCATTTGATGAGAAGAGAGGAGTCGCTGGAGAAAGATTTGATGTTGGGAAAGGTTGAGGGTCGCCGGAGAAGGGGTAGGCAGCGAACGCGATGGTTAGATGGCATTCTTGACGCACTGCAGATAAAGTTATGTGATGTTAGGAAGATAGTGAGAGACCGTAAAGCGTGGCGTGACATGGTCCATAGGGTCACGGAGAGCCGGACACGACTGAACGACTGAACTGAGATTTTAACTACTTTTAAACTATTGGGACGAGGGTTGGTTTTTACACATGAACTCCCAGATAATCATGAGTTGCGTTTTTTGGACCTCAAACTTACGTTCTGTGGCAACCACGTTCGCCATATGTCTTCCCCCCGTGCTAACAAGGAGCTACTGAGATACGACTCCTTACACTCCAAGGTTGTAAAAAGAGCCATTGCGTCTCTCTGTTTGGATTCGGCGCTTCACAAGTCGTGCCCTCATAGCATGCAGGAAAGTCTCGACTATCAGGTTTCCCGCCTCTTGGCGGTAGGCTTCCTGGTCCGGTCATATCTGCCGTCGCTGAAACCCTCCTGCAGAAACAAAAAGGCGCCCAAAAAAGACCTGACTACTCGGCTTCAAAGCCGGTAGTGGTCCCCTATGTGCACCAGGTGTCTCATAACCTGAAGAAAGTGGCCGGTAGACACCATGTACCTTTGGTGTTCTCAGCCCCCAACAAGCTATCAAAGCTTTGCTGCCGCATTTCTGGCGTTTGTGAAAGGGGCTGCAAAAAAAGGCATGGCACCTCCTATGTTAAGTGCGCCACAGGAGTGGTATACAGCTTTCCCATTTCTTGTGGCTCTTCCTATGTAGGCCAAACTGGCCGTTGCGTTATTGACCGGCTACGGGAGCATGCAAAAAATGTAGACAATAATGATAAAAATTCAAACCTTGTAAGGCACGTTTCTTCCTGTATTAGCTCGTGTAGGACAAGATTTGAGAGGACAAAGATTCTAGGCAGGAATACCAATGTGAAAGCCCGGCTTGTTTTAGAGGCCTTCGATGTCAGAAAACTATCTCATCGCTGCGTAAGTGATGCTTCGTTGCAGATCTATGATGCTGAAGTTTCATATCTTGATTCGCTTGTGTAAAATTTCGGTTTTTGTGATGTGTGTGCCTGCTCTACCTTTACGCGTGCTCTGCTTTTCTGTATATATGCTGTTGTTGCTTCACCCCATTAAACAGTTGGTAGTTGCGCTCGTGAACTGTTGTATGTGTTTCTTCCTGTGCCCTGTCTAAGTTGTTGCGCATTTCTCTATAAACTGCTGATACGTAGCTTTAATTCCTTACAGTGCTTGCCTGGTTTAACAGCTAGAAGGACACAGTAGTTTCTCTCATGCGACACATAACCCAAACACTTGTTGCACATCACAGTCGGCGATTGGCTGACGGAGAAGCGAGTCGATCAAAAAGTTTTTACCAGTCGTACGTGAACACCATATGTCATTATTCTGCCATTCTTGTTTCCCTACAGAGAAGGAAGTATGCAATGTCTAAAGTAGCCCACAAGTATTCTCCGTGGGACATTATCTGCTTCGGTTCTGCAGGAAATGGGGCTGCAACAGGATGCTGCTCGTTTGGCATTTTGCCAAGTGTTGTATGCGAGCCGCCTTATGCCGCCAGTTTGGTTGTAAGCTCTAAGAGGCTCTTTCATTCCTGATAGGTGCTAACAAAGGCACTACTCACCCGAGGTCATTCTCCCGGCAGGAGGCCAACAGTACCGTCCGCAGGGGCTGCTTGCTCCCTCCCCTGCACACGAAGCACCACTGTTTCACTTGTAAGTGAAAGGCAATCCCGTTTTTTATGAGAACTGCACATAACCTCTTCATCTTGTGTACGGTACTAACAACACATTATACGAGCACAAATATTTCAGCCTATCTACTATTAACAACCTTTTGCGGACAAACCATGCAGATACTGCTGCAGCAAATTCAATGCACAGATCTTTCTTTCTTGGGGCACTCACTGAATGCAATTCCTTCATCCAGCCACCGTTAGGACATGTTGTAATTATTGGGAGTCTTCCACATTAACAAGTAAGAGTAAGAAACTATAACCTGAAGTAGCTAGGATTGTATTTGACTAATAAGCGCAGTAGGTTACCACCAGGGACTCAGCGCAAATGTGTCAGTCGATTAAAATTTTCCATCCAGCATGTAAAAGGCCCCTTTAAAGTCATTACTTGCAATTATTTTGCTTATCTCCTCAGTTACAACATGAGACAAAGGCGTGCAGTAACAATAACCCATTTGAATGTGCGAAATAACTGTTCTAAATTCTTTTTTTTTTCGAGGACAATTTCACAATTACTGAATGGAATAAGCCTAATAGCGAGACCAGAATTCTTTACTGATGTTTGAAAAGTGTCTGCAAATGTTATAAATTTCAATCTGTTTATATGCTTGCATTTTTGTTGTTTTCCCTCCCTGCTAAAATCAGAACTGGGTTGAAGTATCTATAAATACATAAATAAATAAACTATCTGCAACATACAACTATTCCAATACTGTCCCAACTAAGACTTACAATTTTTCACTTTACAAACCTACACAGATAAGTGTCATTGACACAATCCATGGATGACAATTTGTTTTTGAATGCATTTACAACTTCTTAAGATAAAAATTCGTTCTCTGAACCTTGTGAAACTGCATGCAGCTAATGTATTTGTGTCGCATTAAAGGCCACTGAGCTTTAAGCACCTCATTTCTTTGGCAGAACAGAAAGCTTGTGAACTGTTCTGCATACTGCGACGCTTTTGTTAGAAATGTACATCTTTATTAATATTTTTCAATTGACATCTAAGATGCAATGGCAACAGTAGATATGTGGGCTATGCACTGCACCAGCTCGACCCTTCAGCTGATGACCAGCATGTTAACTGAAATGTCGACAGCACCTGTGTATTCTTTTGGGCCCAGGGAAGCAGCTCACACGCACCACTTTCAAAGCGAGCACATGGAGTGAGCATTCGGAGTGAGCATTTTCCAGCAAGCATTTCCATCGAAGGTAGAGTAAGACAAAAAGAAATTGAAGAAGCCCAAAAAAACGGAGAATGGCGAGCCCTGATTGGCTAGCAAACCTAAATTTGAGATTCACGCCTGTTTGACGTCTGTTTTCGCACCATGGGAGGGCTCGCTTTGTCAGAGTGTAGTCACCTTGCTTTCCTTATTTCTTCAAGCACACTCATGCTTTCCAAGAACGCTGGCTTCCAAGTTCGTGTTCCGAACCGGCTTAGACAGACGCGTGAAAGCGAGCAGCCAATGCACCACAGCCTCTCTCAGGATAAAGACAGCACTGGCCGTCAGCCAGGGGAATGAAAAGGACTGGCTAGACAACGCTTTTGGCAAGATCAGAGAGAAATCGTGTGTGGTGCGGTTGTGAGCAAAAGCACCCCAGGTAGCCAGAAAAACGTGGAAACTGCTGCTGAGCCGCTTAGATATACAGCGTGTTTTTCTGGAGCACTGGAGCTTGAGAAATAAAGTGGGGCAATTTTCAATCCGTGAGTCTATTTTTCTCTTTTCCTGTTTCTTTTTCAGAAAAGTAAGCTATCAGCATCATCATCATCAGCCTGACTATACCCACTGCAGGGCGAAGGCCTTTCCCATATTTCCCCAATTGACCCGGTTCTGTGCTAGCTGCATCCACTTGACCCCTGCGAACTTCTTAACCTCATCCGCTCACCAAACTTTCTGCCGCCCCCTGCTATGCTTGCCTTCCCTTCGAATCCGATTGGTTACACTTAGAGACCATCGGTTATCCTCTCTTCGAACTACATGCCCTGCATATGCCCACTTCTCCTTGATTTCTACTAGAACGTCGTTAATCCGAGTTATTTCTCTGCTCCACTCTGCACGCTTCCTATCTCCTAACTTTACACCAACTATTTTTCGTTCCACAGCCCTCTGCGTTGTCCTCAACTTACGAAGAACCTTCTTCATTAGCCTCGATGTTTCAGCCCCATAGGTGAGTACTTGTTCTTTAAAAAAAACAGTCAAACTTTGCTAAAACGTTTTAGCAGAGTTTTGCAACGCACTTCAATGCTTTTTTCCTTGACAAACGTGTGTGCAAAGTTTTCAGATATGTGGACGATTTCTTGATTATTTCAAATCTTTCACCGAATGGCTCTTTGTATGTGGTCGTAGACCAGGTCTTGACAGCGTTCAAAGCTTGCTCAAGTGTTGTTTCGTTTACGTATGAACTCTCCACTAACCAGTCGATTAGATTTTTACAACTTCAAGTAACCTTTCATGACGATGGCCATGTATGCTGGTGCTTCCTACCTAGAAGTAAAAAGGCCTTGTTATCGTACTCGTCAGCTCACTCAAAAGTTGTCAATATGGGCATAGCTATTAATTGTTTTCGGAGTGCACAGCAAGAGTTGCCACCACAGCATAAAGTCAAGTTTTGATGATCAGTTTGAACGCTTGGTGGGTGCCGGCTTTCCAAAACCGCTTTTGTAAGCGGTGGCAAAAGATTAAGACGATAAGAAAAAGTTTCAATGTATCCCACAAGATAAAAAAGTTGCTGCGTCAATGTCGTCCTTTGCTCGCGTGTTTGTATGACGAAGCATGACATAAGATTCCGCTGTGAAAACGGCCAAACAGGCCGGCGTATCAATGGAAGCACCACAACTCTCTGAGCCTTACTTACGGAGCAAACCTGCCTCGCCATTGCCGGGAATGTGGCTGCTACCCGCTCTTTTCCAATGTTCGTATTGTTGGTAGAGGCAAGGTGGAGTGCGAAATTCTTGAATCGTATCTCATCATTATGGATAATTGTATCAGCACAGCATCCATCTCCTTGATGCGAAGCGGCGCTAGACTACTGGCTTATCTCCAGAACTTGGGTGTGTTTGCTTTGGAGGATGAGCGGCGCATGCCCTGTTACCTTTCCTGGGATCTGTATTTAATAAAGCACAGTCCAGTCGATGTGTGTGCCTCGTCTTCCTCTTCGTCTTTTGACTTTTTATTTTCAAGAACATGTACCAACTGACCGAGCTTCAACTCTGCTGCAGGTGAGTACCTGCAAGATGAAACCGGTCAGCTGCTAGTTATAAAGTGTGAGTACCTTCTAAATGGGCTCTACCCCAATCTTATTCTCCTAATTATTTCCCTTTCGTGGTCTGGATCTGCACTTCAGCAGATCCAGACCAGATTAAGCTATCAGCTTAGTAAAACTATCCTTTCACCATTACCTGATAATATTCATACTGTACTCCATAAAGAAAGGTGTTAGGCAAGGAGACATGATCTCCCCAGTACTATTCACAGCTTCCTTAGAGGAAGTATTCAGAGACTTGCAATGGGAGCAGTTAGGGATAAGGGTAGATGGAGAATACCTCAGTAATCTGCGATTTGCTGATGACATTGCCTTGCTACGTAACTCGGGGAATGAACTGCAAATAATAATTGATGACTTAGACAGGAAAAGTAGAACGGTAGGCTTGAAAATCAATATGCAGAAGACTAAGGTAATGTTCAACAGCCTCGGGAAGGAACAGCAGTTCACGTTAGGTAGGGAAGTACTGGAAGTAGTAGGCGAATATGTCTGCTTAGGACAGGTAGTAACCGCAGATCCAGACCATGAAAAGGAAATACCAAGAAGAATAAGATTGGGATGGAGCGCATTTGGCAAGCACTCGCAGATTATGACCAGCAGCTAACCGGTATCCCTCAAGAGGAAAGTATACAACAGTTACATCTTACCTGTACTCACCTATGGGACTGAAACGTGGAGGCTAACCAAGAGAGTTCTACTTAAGTTGAGGACAACTCAGAGGGCTATAGAACGAAAAATGATAGGGGTAACATTAAGAGATAGGAAGCGTGCAGATCGGGTCAGAAAAATAACTCAAGTTACCGACATTCTAGTGGAAATTAAGAAGAAATGGGCATGGGTAGTAGACGAATATGTCTACTTAGGACAGGTAGTAACCGCAGATCCTGACCATGAAAAGGAAATAACAAGAAAAATAAGATTGGGATGGAGCGCATTTGGCAAGCACTCGCAGATTATGACTAGCAGCTTACCGGTATCGCTCGAGAAGAAAGTATACAACAGTTGCATCTTACCTGTACTAACCTATGGGGCTGAAACGTGGAGGCTAACCAAGAGAGTTCTACTTAAGTGTAGGACAACTCAGAGGGCTATGGAACGAAAAATGGTAGGGGTAACATTAAGGGATAGGAAGCGTGCAGAGTGGCTCAGAGAAATAACTCAAGTTACTGCACATTCTAGTGGAAATTAAGAAGAAATGGGTATGGGCAGGACATGTAGTCCGAAGAAGAGATAACTGATGGTCGCTTAAGGTAACAAACTGGTTTCCAAGGGAAGGAAACCGTAACAGGAGGCGGCAGAAAGTTAGGTGGGCGGATGAGGTTAAGACGTTCGCAGGGGTCAAGTGGATGCAGCTAGCACAGTACCGGGTTAATTGGAGAAATATGGGAGAGGCCTTCGCCTTGCAGTAGGTTTAGTCAGGCTGATGATGATGATGAGTGGGTTTTTGGAGAATAATTTTGTGTGGAACACAGCTGTGCGCTATGGCTGTCTATACGTTTTTACTAAAAACCAATATATAAAAAATTTACTTGATAAAGCAAATTCTTTATACAGTAGCAAATCTTTAAAATATAGCAAACCTCTGGGCATTCATCTCCAGGTAACAGTGCAAAACTAGGATGGGAGCACAAGATTAGAAGATGACACAACGAGCGCTGACTTTCATCAACGTTTATTTTGAAAAAACGGGCAACTTCTTATATTCTTACGCCACACATATCACATACAAGTGACTTGCACATCTCAGCACAGTCATAATCGAAATACACGTGCCGCATGAGCATCTCTTACCCACAGCGCGGTACACTCACTTCTGAGCACTCGCGGAAATGATTGCACATTTAACAGGTCAATTTCCTTGTGTGTTAACAGTAGGGGCGGTTTGCCATTTTTCCCGCAGTCTGGCCATCTGAGCAGCTTCAATTATTTCACGAACCAGCTGCTCATTATGTTTTGATTTGCAACATGCTTGGTCTCCTGGTAGAAAAGTGCATAGATACGTCTATCACTGTTCCAAAATGCCTGCGGTGTGTCGAGAGGTGGGAGCCTCTTGCGCTTCATTTCAAGTCTACCCATGTCCTCTGGGAGGGTAGCATGTACCTCCAAAAAAGCAGCGCCTGCACAGCACCAATCCTTAGTGACTCACCCAGAAAGAGAGCATGCATTGCGCTCACCGGCACAAATGTCCGCAAAGTGTTTAGGTACATCGATGACTACCTTGTGCTCTGTGATGGCATGAACACCCATGACGTAGCTCGGGCAGTAGTGGCGCACTTTAACCATGCTCTTCAGCTGCTCACAATCACCCACAAAGAGAGGTCTATGAGATTTCCAGATCTCCGACTTGATTTCCGTTTGGGGAGGGTCTGCTGGGCTTATGAGATAACAAGGCGCCACTCCCTTTCCACTCGGCCCATTCCAAGCTTGTGAAATGAGCCATTCCAAGCCTTCGTTTGTCAAATGCTATAAAGAAGTCATGTATTCGCACCATGGAGGCCAGTTTTCGTCGCCAGGTTGACCGCCTTACGGGGTACCCATCACATTTGATTGTTTCTGTTGTGGAATGAAGTGGATTATGAAGACGGCGCGAAAGGGACGAGGACAAGGAAGGAACACCAAAATAACAGGTGTTCCTTCCTTGTCCTCGTCCCTTTCGCGCCGTCTTCATAATCCACTTCAACCATGAACCAACTAGCCCAAAGCAAAGTACTTCCTGTTGTGGAATGATTGAATGAGAAACTAAGTATCGAGCGTGTCGGTGCCCAACTAGGCCACGAGAATAGGAAGACAGCAAGCAAGCTCAGGATTGTGGCCATACCATATGTGCACAACATTTCCCATTGCTTAAAAAAGATTGGGCGCAGAGCAGGCGTTAATGTTGTACTTGCTGCTCCTGAAAAACTGAGAACTCTCTGCCGACGTGTAAACGCAGATGGGTCGAAAAAGCAGACAAACCACCAGAGTTAACTTGTGCAGTGCGTAAATTCCATACCCTTGAAGGAATACGCAGGAAAGACTGGCACAAATGACAGGCTGAAAGAACACAAAAATGTCGAACAAGCAAGTAGGCATTTGGGGATCAGAGATTGTGCACCAAAAACTTGCTTCGTGCAAATCACAGTATGTAAAGTGCTAGCAAAACATAATGAGCAGCTGGTTCATGAAATAATTGAGGCTGCTGAGATAGCCACACAGCAGGAACAATGTGTAAACAAATTGAGCTGTTAAATGTGCAATCATGTCCGCGAGTGTACAGAAGTGTACCGCTGTTACGACCAAGCATCCGCATTTGCGCGCTCTATTGTTCGCCTGTGGGCATGGAAAAGTTTTGTGAATATGTGGTGATGGTCCATTGGCTCTAAGTGAGCCTGTTTCCAGGAATCCTGTTTTGTAAGCATGTTTTGCTTTGTGGACAACCTGCAAATGCCAAATTGGCCCTGTCAAGAGAACGTCTGGAAAAACACAAAGAAACGTCCCCCTGCGGGAAATAGCAGGAAGTGCTTTCTTTTGTTCACCCTTCCAGTCGAGAAGTGCTATCCTCCAGTGATGAATGCCTCCTATCCAAAGGAGACGACAGAGTGACATGTCCGCTGACGTGCAGGACAAGAGAAGAGCATGACTCCTACGGCCATTAAGTGATTTCCCGGGAATGCAGGAAAGATTTGCAATTGTCGAAAAGGGACCATGTTGGGAGCCCTATGCGGCGCCACGTGCACTCGGGTTTCTGAGAAGTAAAACCCCCAGAACCAGCCTGTGGTTTCTTTGCTGAAGAATAGAAATGTACCTCCTCTCCTCGCCGTTCCCAAGCTTTTCCCGCCAACAAGTGATCACGCCCAACGAATGAATGCCGGACCAGTCAGTGCTTCAGACCATCAGTGCAGTGATGTGTTCGATTGGATGCCGATACCTGAGGGGCGTGCCCTGGATTTGGTTGGTCAGCATCTTCAGAGAGGGGCTGGACATAGGGGGTTTTTAAGGACGCTGCAGAGCACGAAATGTCGCTCTGGGCCCTGGGTAAACGGCTCATCCAGTCGCTTCTCGCTATGAACTCTTAACGCTTGTCATTTTGCTGATGTACCCTTCTTCTTCATGTAAATATTCTTGTAAATACGTTTTCTCAAAGTGCCAGTAAACCTGCTTGTACATATTTCACCAACTTCGAAGATTCAATCCTACTTCAACCCCGAGTCTCTGCACGCTACCAAGTGAAGGCCGGGTCGACGTAGCCCCAGCGTCACGACAACTGGTGATCAGCGGTGGGATCTGAATCTACAAGCACAACGACTGGTGCCCAGCGTTGGGATCTGAATCTACAAGCCACAACATCTGGTGATTGGAGGTGGATCTGAAGCTACAAGCCACAACACCTTGTGATCGGAGGTGGCATCTCAAGCAACAAGCAGGAGCAACAATCGGCCAACAAGAGGGCAGCTCGGAACATCGATCGCATGTGTGGGTGAGTGCTTGGCTTTTCTTCTGATGTGGACCAGGTTCTAGAACAGGGTTAGATTTTAGAACTGGTAAAGAGAGTGTGGAAACGCCTTTAGGTTTGGTAGTTTGCACTGTTGTTTTGGAAGTAGCCGACACTCGGAGCGATCATGGACCTACAAAAGCTGCAGAAACCGGAACTGTTGCAATTGTGTGAGGAATTGGGAATTGATACAAGTGGTTTGGCACGAAAACCTTTGATTATAAAGGCAATCACAGATTTGGGAGCCGATGATGAGGAGCTCAGTGAAGCATGGAACCTCATCGGTCAAAAAAAGGAACAGCTCAGACAGCAGAAAGAGCGGGAAAAAGAGGAAAAGGAGCGGGAAAAAGAGCAGAAAGAGCGGGAAAAAGAGGAAAAGAGGCGTGAGCGTGAACTTGAGAGGGAAAAAGAGGAAAGGGAGCGCGAACGTGAGTGGGAAAAAGAGGAAAAGAAGCGTGAAAGAGAAGCAAAAAAGCTGGACCAAGAAATTGAGCTCCGGAAATTAGAACTAGAGTTGAGCAAGAGGTCGGGCAATTGTCCCCAGCTAGCGGTACCTCTTCTCAACAAGGAGGCAGATTTCAAGATGTCAAAGTACATGCAGCCATATGTGATATCAGGGGATATCGGTCTGTATCTGGCTAACTTTGAGCGAACCTGCGAAAAACTGTCCTTCCAGCGAGACACTTGGTCTCAGAGATTATTGACGGTTCTGCCCTGCGAGGCAGCGGAGGTTGTCGCGCGGCTAAGCAAGGAGGACGCGGACAACTACGAGAAGGTCAAAGCTTGCCTTCTGAGAAAGTATAGGCTTAGCGCCGAGGCGTTCAGACAACGTTTTCGGAAAGCTACTAAGTCCAGGGACGAGAGTTACCCTGAATTCCTGTACAATTTAAGAGTTAATTTGGGCGAGTGGCTAAAGAGCACAGATTCCTACAGTGATAGGGACGCTGTAGTCGAGCAAATTCTTTTGGAGCAGTTTTATAACTGCCTCCCAGAAAAAGAAAGAAATTGGTTACAGGACAGAGGCGAAATTAAGTCGGCAACTGAAGCTGCCGAACTTATTGAGGAGTATGCTTCGCGCCGACAATTCAGCAACACAGCAGTGGATAGGCCCCGCAATCCCAAGTTCAGTGTGAAAAACCGTCAGGAAAGGCACTTTGCTAGAGTTGGAAACGAAGAAATGAAGGTTTCTTCAGGCAAATTCCCTAGAAAGGACGGCAGTGAGAAAAGTGGGGAAGTGACCAACGTGCAGAACACAAAGAATAAGCTTGAGGCTAGGAAGCCGCTCACATGCTTTAGGTGTAATGAGCAGGGTCACATTGCCGTCAACTGCCGGAAAGAAAAGATTGCTTTCTCGTATGTCAGGGACTGCGATGAAAATATGCAGCTTTTAGAACCCTACCTGCATGACCTAGTAGTCAACGGGAAGCCTTGCAAGGTACTGCGCGATTCGGCCGCAACGATGGATGTTGTCCATCCGGCGTATGTATCGCCTTCCGACTATACAGGACAGTGTGCATGGATCCGACAGGTAGTTGAGGAACAGAGTGTGTGCTTGCCGATCGCGAACGTGGTCATCGAGGGCCCTTTCGGCGAATTAACAACCGAGGCTGCCGTTTCAGGAAAGCTTCCTAAGTGCTATCCGTATTTGTTCTCCAACAAATCGGACATGCTGCTGCGAAAGAGGGGCATCCTTTTCGGAGACAGAGTTGTGCAAGCCTTAACACGTTCAAAGGCGCGAGAACTAGCTACACTGCTCATTCCAGAAAAATCCACAGCGGAGGAAACGGCAGTTAAAACAATGGTAAATGCGGAAGATAGCAGGTCAGAAAACTTTGAGAGCGAGGCATCTCAGATAAGTCAACTTGAAAGTGAGCTTGATGAGACGCGGAATGAGGACGTTCTTGAGAGTAACCTCTTGCCGCCAGTGTCTAGTAATCTCACGAGACTTTTAAGTGGAACCCGAGAGGACTTAGCTATAGAGCAAGCCAATGATCCCAATATACAGGAGATAAGGGAGCGCCACCGCGCCACTAAGACAGCAAACAATATTTCTTTCGAGATGAGAAAGGGAGTGCTGTATCGCTTATTCAAGGATAAGCGCGGAGTAGAGCGGGACCAATTAGTCGTTCCCCAAAAGTACCGCGGAGACTTACTGCGACTTTCCCATGGCAGCTCGTGGTCATGTCACCTTGGAATAAAGAAAACAAAGCAGAGGCTGTTGCAAGAATACTATTGGCCTGGATGTTTTAAGGACACGGAAAATTTTGTACGGTCATGCGACACGTGCCAGCGGGTTGGAAAGGCGCAAGATAAGTGGAAAGCTCCGATGGTGTTAGTACCAATCATTACCGAGCCGTTTCACCGGTTAGTAATAGATATAGTTGGGCCACTTCCTGTGACCGAGTCAGGGTACCGTTATATCCTCACTATGTTATGCCCAGCCACAAAGTTTCCAGAGGCTGTTCCGCTGCGCGAGGTGACGTCCGAAAGTGTAGTGGATTCGCTGCTGTCAGTGTTTGCACGAGTTGGATTCCCTTCCGAGGTCCAAAGTGATCAGGGTAGCGTTTTCACGAGTGTCCTCACCACCTCATTTCTCGAGCGATGCGGCATTAAGGTAGTGCATAGCTCGATCCATCATCCGCAGAGCAACAGCGTAGAAAGATGGCACTCTGTTCTCAAACGAGTCCTGAGGGGACTGTGCTATGAAAACAAGCGCGAATGGGATACCTGCCTGCCTGCAGCGCTTTTCGCTTTGCGGTCAGTGCCGCACGAATCCACTGGATTTAGCCCAGCCGAGTTGGTGTACGGAAGGTCACTGCGCTCACCTTTGCGAATGGTGCGCGAAGCCTGGGAGGGGCGCGGAGAAGACCCAACAGTAGTAGAATTCATTCTGAACCTCTTGAATCGCTTACATAACACTAAGGAACTCGTTGAGGCCAGCATGAAGTCAGCCCAGGCTCGTTCCAAGGTGTACTATGATAAGTCAGCCCGTCAAAGGACGTTTTGTATCGGGGACCAGGTGATGTTGCTGAGAAGTTCAAGGCAGAATAAGCTCGAAGTACAGTGGGAAGGACCGGCTGAAGTCGTTGCAAAGCTTTCTAACACTAACTACGCAGTGAAAATTCCCGGTAGGCGTAAAGAAGTGCGCATTTATCATTGCAATCTTATGAAGCCTTATGTGCAGAGGGAAGCCGTGGTAAATCTAACGTTAAACCTTCCCGAGGAGATGGGGGACAACTTGATTTGCCTCAGCGGAAAAGGAAGCAACGCTCAGGAGCTTCTCAAAAAGACGGAGCAGAGAGGAGAACTAAAGAAATCCCAGCTGTCCGATCTGGGCGAGATAATAACAGAGTTTGAGGCCTGCTTCGTGGACAGGCCAGGCAGAACTGATTTGACTGAGCACGATATTGAGCTGACTTCAGACGTGCCAGTGCGATCAAGGTGCTACCGATTTTCTCCAAGGCAAAGAGAAATTCTGGATAGGGAAGTAACTCGCATGCTGGAATTGGGAGTAATAAAACCCTCGGAAAGCGATTATGCTTCGCCTATGATCTTAGTAGAAGCTCCAGGTAAAGACCCTAGGCCTGTGGTAGACTACCGAAAGCTAAATTCTCTCACCAGGGATCAAGTGTATCCTATTCCGAATATTGAGGAGAGAGTAGAACAGGTCAGTAGAGCGGCATATGTGACTACGCTGGACCTTACTCGAGGATACTGGCAAGTACCGCTCACTGAACGCGCCAGCAGATACGCGGCTTTCGTCACTCCGACGGGCAGCTACCAGCCAACAATGATGAGTTTCGGGCTCAAAAATGCTCCATTTTGTTTTTCCCGACTCATGGATAGGGTTTTAAAGGGGTGTGAAACATTCGCGGTGCCTTATTTAGACGACATTGCGGTTTTTTCCGACTCATGGGCGGACCATATGGTACATCTAAGAGCTGTACTGAGCCTTTTGCGTCAAGCTGGACTAACCGTAAAGGCCGAGAAATGTTGCCTGGCAAGGGCGACCGTGGACTACTTGGGTCACAATGTAGGTCAAGGTTTCAGGAAACCCAGCGAGATTAAGATTTCTGCGGTAGCAGACTACCCGCGGCCGAGCACGAAGACGGAAATTCGAGCATTCCTGGGTCTGACTGGGTACTACAATCACTACATCCCTAACTATTCAGCTTTGGCTAGCCCTCTGACCGACGCTCTCCGCAAGACAGAACCGACAAATGTAGTCTGGGACGAACAAAAGGAAGCCTCCTTCGTAAACCTGAAGGCTGTGCTGATTAGCCGTCCGGTATTGCGAGCTCCAGACTATGGCCGAGAATTCACGGTCCAGTGTGATGCCAGTGATCGAGGGTTAGGTGCTGTTCTCTGCCAGAGAGATGACGACGGTAATGAGCACCCCGTGCTCTACTTGAGCAGAAAACTGAGTTCTAGAGAGAGGGCTTATTGCGCGTCAGAGAAGGAATGCGCTTGCATTGTATGGGCCATTCAAAAATTGCAGTGCTATCTTGGAGGGGCCAAATTCACCGTAGAGACGGACCATTGTCCCCTGGCTTGGCTGCAAACTGCGACATCGAAGAACAGTCGCCTTCTTAGGTGGAGCTTGATTTTACAGCAGTACAATTTTGAAATAAGATACAAAAAGGGGAAGTTAAATGGGAATGCGGACGCGCTTAGCCGCTCTTTCTAAGCGGTCCGAGATGTTCCTCACCATGTATCCAAATTGATAATCAGGTTTTTTTTTTTTTTCGTGCGCTTGAATATAGATGACTATGTAAAGCAGCACGTTTGGTTTTCGAGGCATACGTGGGTCCTGAACGTCTTGAGAGTGGGCTTTTCTCGAACAACAATGGCAGTTTTCTTTTGACCTGGTCTCTTCAGACGGGAGCCGAGTGTTTGCTTCGACATGTGGTTGAGTTTCAGATAGCTCAAGCAATTTGGCCTACAACAATCAAGACAACGCGACAAGCAACAGCGAGCTTCAAGCGTTCACGTGCAGGCCATTAAGTCGTCTCTTCATGCAGCAGCTGCGGCTGCTGCCCTCCGAGTCTCTTCTGGCGGGGGAGGAGGCTGTTACGACCAAGCATCCGCATTTGCGCGCTCTATTGTTCGCCTGTGGGCATGGAAAAGTTTTGTGAATATGTGGTGATGGTCCATTGGCTCTAAGTGAGCCTGTTTCCAGGAATCCTGTTTTGTAAGCATGTTTTGCTTTGTGGACAACCTGCAAATGCCAAATTGGCCCTGTCAAGAGAACGTCTGGAAAAACACAAAGAAACGTCCCCCTGCGGGAAATAGCAGGAAGTGCTTTCTTTTGTTCACCCTTCCAGTCGAGAAGTGCTATCCTCCAGTGATGAATGCCTCCTATCCAAAGGAGACGACAGAGTGACATGTCCGCTGACGTGCAGGACAAGAGAAGAGCATGACTCCTACGGCCATTAAGTGATTTCCCGGGAATGCAGGAAAGATTTGCAATTGTCGAAAAGGGACCATGTTGGGAGCCCTATGCGGCGCCACGTGCACTCGGGTTTCTGAGAAGTAAAACCCCCAGAACCAGCCTGTGGTTTCTTTGCTGAAGAATAGAAATGTACCTCCTCTCCTCGCCGTTCCCAAGCTTTTCCCGCCAACAAGTGATCACGCCCAACGAATGAATGCCGGACCAGTCAGTGCTTCAGACCATCAGTGCAGTGATGTGTTCGATTGGATGCCGATACCTGAGGGGCGTGCCCTGGATTTGGTTGGTCAGCATCTTCAGAGAGGGGCTGGACATAGGGGGTTTTTAAGGACGCTGCAGAGCACGAAATGTCGCTCTGGGCCCTGGGTAAACGGCTCATCCAGTCGCTTCTCGCTATGAACTCTTAACGCTTGTCATTTTGCTGATGTACCCTTCTTCTTCATGTAAATATTCTTGTAAATACGTTTTCTCAAAGTGCCAGTAAACCTGCTTGTACATATTTCACCAACTTCGAAGATTCAATCCTACTTCAACCCCGAGTCTCTGCACGCTACCAAGTGAAGGCCGGGTCGACGTAGCCCCAGCGTCACGACAACCGCGCTGTGTGCAAGAGATGCTTATGCGGCACGTGTATTTCTATTATGACTGTGCTGAGATGTGTGTATCGGACACGTGTAGTGACTGTTATCAGTGCCGATGCGTATCAGTGATGCGCAGTAGAGACAGCGCGCGTGTTCGTGCCTTTATAAACTGTGCTGGCAATAAACGTCATCATTCTTGCACTGACCGTGCTGCTGTACGCGTCGTCCCTTCGAGCGGCTACATGGTGTCAGAAGTGGCCCTTTGAGGCCTGAAGGAAATCGTTCCCGAGTCCGGTGCGCCATGGCCCTGCTGAAGACACCGGAGCCTTTGCGGCTGACTGGTAATGTAGCAGAAAATTGGAAGCGTTTTAAGCAGAAGTTTGAGTTATATCTGCAGGCGACGGCACCTACGGACCAGCCGAAAACAGAAGCAGCCAAGGCAGCACTCCTGTTGAGCGTTGCGGGCGACGACGCTTTGGACGTCTTCAACAACTTCCAGTTCGAGTTGAATGAAGAAAAGGACTACAGCACCGTGGTGAGAAAATTTGATGCCTATTGTGCCGAAGTTAGCAACGAAGTGCATGAGAGGTACGTATTCCGTTCAAGAAAGCAAGCGGAGGGCGAACCATTTGAAAGGTTTATTCGCGACCTGAAAAAGCAAGCAGCACAGTGTAACTTTGGCACGTTGCAAGAATCAATGATAAGGGACCAGATAGTGTTCGGTACGCTTAATCATCGACTACGCGAGAAAATGCTTCGAGATAACCAACTGACTTTGCAAAAGGCAGAAGAAATGTGCAGAGCAGCAGAAACGGTAGCCCAGCGGAACGAAATATGGCGCAAAGGGGACGAATGTGTCGACACGATTTCGAAGCGCCCGGCTCCTGCAAATGAGCGGAAAGAAGTTAAAGCATCTTTTCATTGTAGTAAGTGCAACCGCTGGCACAGGCCCAAACAATGCCCAGCCTTCGGTAAGAAGTGTCGCTTGTGTCACAAGGCGAACCATTTTGCAAGTGCCTGTGCGTCTGCAAGGGTGAGTGAAGTAAGGGAACTGGAAGAAGAGGTCACCACCGCAAGACGAGATGGTCAAGGCTCAAGTTCGTAACTGCGAGGTCAGGTAGACACCGGATCGCAGGCTTCCCATGTCTGTTTACAAAAAACTGCGGGGAGCAGAGGAGCTGAAGCCGACTAATTCGGTCCTGCGGGCGTATAACGGTGGCACTATAACGTGTTTTGGAACATGTACGCTAGAAGTACACCAAGCGAACACGTCTGCTACAGTGAAGTTTTTTGTGGTGAAAAGCGAACGGCAGGCCATACTCGGACTAGAAGCAAGTGAAGCTCTGGGGCTAGTTCAGCGTAAAGTATGTGCCATAGACAAGACTTCATACGACGCCCTTCTAAACAATTTCAGGCACGTTTTTCATGGCCTCGGTTGTTTGAAGCAGGCGTACAGCATGGTCATCTGATGTGGTTCCTGTAGTGCAACCAGCTCGACGAGTTCCAGTGGCGCTGGAAGAACCCCTAAAGAAATAACTTGAAAAAATGGTACGTGCTGGTATAATTGTCAGGGTGAACGAACCTACTGACTGGGTCAGCCCTTTAGTGTTGGCCAAAAAGAAAGATGGCGCGATGCGGGTTTGCATGGATCCAAGAGCTATCAACAAGTACATAAAGCGGCAGCATTTCCCGCTTCCTAGGCGAGAGGATTTGGAAGCCCATTTAACCAATGCAAAGTACTTCAGCTGTCTTGACGCAAACTCTGGCTATCATCAGATACCGCTCGATGAGCGGACTTCTAAAATCTGCACTTTTTCTACACCGTTTGGGAGATACCGCTTTTTCCGTTTGTCCTTCGGCATTTCTTCCGCACCGGAAGTATTTCAACAAAGCATGAGTCAAGTATTTGACGGCTTACCGGGCGTACTGATATATGTGGACGATATTTTAGTATGGGGTTCCAGTAAGCAAGAACACGATGAGCGGTTGATAGCAGTGCTTAAGGCTGCCGAGAAAGCAGGCTTAACTTTTAACGCCCAGAAATGTAAATTTGGGTTGAATGAAGTGAAATTCCTTGGTGATGTCATAAGCCGAAACGGAATATCGCCTGACCCAAAGCTAATCAAAAGCTTGGTGAAAATGCCAACACCAACGTCCAAGAATGACATCCAGCGAATGTTGGGTGTGGTTAACTATTTCAGCAAATTTGTGCCACAATTGTCCGAGCGAACAACTCTTTTGCGTGAGCTTGTAAAATCTCGGTCAGAGTTCCAATGGACCGAAAATCATGCGCTGGAGTGGAAAAAGTTAACTCAAATCTTGACCACCGCCCCCCTACTTGCAATCTTTGATCCGCAGAGACAAACTAAGATTAGTTGCGATGCATCGAAGGATGGTGTTGGTGCAGCGTTACTGCAATGCTACCACGGTGAATGGAGGCCTGTAGCGTACGCATCTCGTGTCTTAACGCAAGCCGAAAAGAACTATGCACAAATCGAAAAAGAAGCGCTTGGAATATGTTTTGGCTGCGAAAGGTTTCACGAGTTTGTGTACGGAAGAAAGGTGCTTATCGAGACTGATCACAAGCCGCTGGTGGCGATAGCACGGAAAGAAATTGTTGACATGCCACCGCGAGTGCAACGATTCTTTTTGCGTTTGCTAACATATGACTTTATCTTGCAGTACATTCCAGGAAAGCAGCTGCTGCTCGCTGACATGTTGTCACGGTCAACGGTGGAACAGGGCGAAGACCAAGTTCGCACAACAAATGATGTTGAGGTTCATGCAGTGCAGTCCTTGGGCTACATGGTCACCCCCGAAACACACCGGTCACTGCAGCCGGAAACTTGTCGAGATGCCTACCTGCAGACAGTGATTGCATGCTTGGTGAGCGGGCAGCCGGTGACAGGTGAACTCAAGCCATTTTCGAAAGAACTATCTGTCGTTAATGGAGTTGTACTAAAGGGTGCAAAAGTTGTAATTCCGAAGAGTATGCGACGACTCATGCTGGAAAGGATTCATGCGGGTCACCTCGGGTTGCAAAAGTGCAAGGAGAGGGCGCGAAAACTCGTATTTTGGCCTGGTATGAATGGAGACATCGCTACCTGTGTAAAAAGCTGCGCAACGTGCAGAAAGTACGCGTACAGACAGCCGCAGGAACCACTTCTGATGCGACCAGTTCCGAAATGTGCTTGGTACAGGGTTGGAGTGGACCTTGCTGCGTTGGTCCTTGTGTACGTGTCTTCCTTCTGTGATTGTGTTTTTTTCGCTGCGGCTATGTCGAATTGGAGTGGACATCTTTTCGTATGCGGGCAAGTCGTACGTGGTTGCTTATGATGCCTTTTCCAATTTTCCTGAGGTCGACATTCTAGAAGACACAACCGCTGAAACCACAATTGCAGCCCTTAGTGCCATGTTCGCCAGGTACGGTGTACCAGTCGAAGTCTGTACGGATAACGGACCCCAGTTCTCGAGCCGCGAATTTGCCCTGTTTGCTAAAACGTACGACTTCCATCACATAACCTCGAGTCCCCGTTATCCGCAGTCCAACGGCTTGGCTGAAAATGGTGTGCAGCGTATCCTGAAAAAGACCATCGAGGCGAGGGAGGACTTCTGGCTCGGTATCCTAGCATACCGCTCTACACCACTCGAAGATGGCCATTCTCCGGGTGAGCTCCTTCAGAGAAGGCACCTTCGTTCTAACCTTCCTGACTTCGGCCGGGTATCCCGTCGCAAAGTGAGGAAACACCGCCAAGCCAGGGCTGGAAAGCCTTTGGCGGTACTACCCGGAGGCGCAACAGTGCGGCTTCAGGATGCTGCGGGTTGGTCACGCAAGGCGAAGGTCATTGCCGAAAGCGCTCCACGATCATACCTGGTAAAAACCCAAGATCATCGCATGTTGCGGCGAAACCGCCGGCATCTGATTACGACAAAGGAGCGGTATAGCAGAAGTGAAAGCGATGACAACGAGGAAAGTTGCACAGGCTCCCGGTCCCGGACACAGCAGCCTACGAGCGGAGCTGAACCAAGTGCACAATCCTCGGGAGTCTCTTCACAAAACGGCGTGGGATCGACGCTACCAGCAAGTGGCCGTGATTCTCCGCCGAGCATCCCATCGCCACCCCCTATGAGAAGGTCAACTCGTAGCACCCGGCCCCCAAAGAAGTTACACTATGACGAACAATTCAATCAAGTGCCATAGTTGTGATCGCTGCTTATATTTTTACAAGTGTGTAATTTTTGTTCGTCCCAAGGGAGGATGTATTGGACACGTGTAGTGACTGTTATCAGTGCCGATGCGTATCAGTGATGCACAGTAGAGACAGCGCGCGTGTTCGTGCCTTTATAGACTGTGCTGGCAATAAACGTCATCATTCTTGCACTGACCGTGCTGTTGTACGCGTCGTCCCTTCGAGCGGCTACAATGTGCAAGTCACTTGTATGTGATATGCGTGGCAAATGGTATCAGAAGTTGTTCGCTTTTTCAAAATAAACGTTGTTGAAAGTCAGCGCTCGTTGTGTCATCTTCTAATATTGTGCTCCCATCCTAGTTTTGTGCTGTTACCTCAAGATGGATAACCAGCAAGCCCAACCTGGGCATTCATGATGTCGTATAGCACAAATATTTTAGAAAATTCATTTTTTTTTTTATGAACGACAGCTTTCGCAAGAAGCATATTCATAGTTCTCCCATAGGTTTGATAACGCCCTTCTTATTTATTCAAGCATAATAACATTTGGCAGAAATAACTTTCCCAGCAAGTTCCAGTTAAATCAAGTGGGCAGTTCAAAAGTGCACACTTTTTTGGTGGCATAGCCCTACTGACCTTTTCAAGTATTTTTTCACTTGCTTCATTGGAAAGCTTCATCCCCAAATTAAAGATAATTGACAGTGGAGCTGAGAACACAACAAAACCATTCAGAGCTTAATTTTTAAGGTGAAAGCTCTTCGGCTCATGGAACGAAATTCCGTGCTGTAGGGTATCTATGTCACTTGCTATAAGGGATGTATGAGGAGGAAAATTAGGAATGAAAACAACTGATGGTGATTGGTAATGAATAAAAGTTATAGACAAGCGTCATGTTTGTAACCAAAGGTGGCGCTGCGATCGGCAGCGACATGGCGTGTAGGCAAAAGCTCAACGTGCCTACACTGCGCCAAGCGACGCTGCCTTCGAAATCAGTTCGCGCGTGTGAATATTCTGATGCGTAAGCTTCGCTTCTGCGTAGAAATAGTTTGGGTTATGCCTGGAGAGTATTTGAGCACGTTATTAGCCGATTACTGCTGGAATTACCTGGCGAAAAGAGCTGCATTGGCTTCCTTATCCGTGGCCTCAACAGCGCGCGGCAACGGTGCGTAGGCGACTGAAGTGAGTGATTAAGTTAAATTAAAACGAGAAAGCGCAAAGTACAAGAAGGACTCATAGTCAACACTGCCCAACTCCCGGGCCTATTCCTAGCGCATGCAAGGTGGACGACGATGTGAATGACTGAAAATGTGTTTTCAAATGCCGACTCTTTTGACTGCGTGCATTTCTAGCTGCTTCAAGCACTTTCACTTAAGGAACAATAACTATAAATTACATTTCTAGCTCACTTGACCGCCAACTTAAGTCACAGAATTTCATATCTAATAAGAACTCAACCTTTAGTAATTGTAACATGCTCGCATACAACGCACTGTCAACTTGTTTACGCCTGCTCGATAAAAAAGACGTTTGACGTCTGTCTCATCTTACTTACGTAGCCAAGCAGATAAATGAAGGGGAAATGAGGGTGCTCGTTATAATACATGAAAGAAGCCAACAGTCGGCGAGGCCAAGGAAAGCATCGGGGATTGTACTTTGTCTTTTTTTTATTTTTTACTTGGGTAAACACATAAATTAGTAATTTAATCTGTCTAGGCGAAACATAAACACAAAGTAGAAGGAAAAACAACGTACCGATGGTGGGAACCGAACCCACGACCTCCGAATATCGCGTCCGGTAGCGTAAGAGGGTTCTAGCACAGCTTTCGCCCTCGCTCTTGATCACGTTCTACGTGACGCTTGCGGTAACACAGGACGTTCCACGTCCACCGCTATGGTTGAGGGTGGCGCTGGTGAACACACTCAATGTTCGTATACAGACAACATAAATACCCCAGGAAGTAGCAGGGGGGACCGCGGCCGATGTAGCTCAGTTGGAAGAGCACCGTACGCGATATTCGAGGGTCGTGGGTGCGGATCCACCATCGGTACGTTGTTTTTCCTTCTACTTTGTGTTTGTTTTCGCCTAGATAGATTACACTACTAATTTATGTGATTACCGAAGTAAAAAATTAAAATAGACAAAGTGCAATCCCCAACGCTTTCCTTGGCCTCGCCGACTGTTGGCTTGTTTCCTATACGTAGCCAAGGTCATTCACAGGTTAATGTATACATGAAGGCCTGTGAGAATGCTCTCATTTTTTTCTCTTTGCTCTCTAGGAGAGACGCATGAGTGCAGATGCTAATTAATGCTCTCCACGGTCGCTTGCAGTGAAATTTGCGCGATCTGCTGATGTTTTTGAATATACTTGAACATTTTTTTTATTCGAATGCGCGTTATCTATTATGCTTATTTTACACCCCTCATAGCCGATTCCACATTCGGGACATTAACCTCCATATACCATAAATATATATACATACATATACTTATCCTGCTCCTGCTCACCCAGAGCTATAGGTTGTACGTGGATATTTAATTCGTACGTTCGTCAGGATCTTAATGACCTTCAAAAAGAAAATTGATGACTATGAGAAATAACGCTGCGGGACTGCCCGGATCATAACGATGTTACTATAGAACCGGTGCTGAAGAGTCACTCGAAACTCGCGAAAGTAACAACAAAGAAAAGCTATTTTACAATTAAGTCCGCGGGCCTGTTATATCGGCAATATCGCGCTGGTGAGACCGCTCAAGGTAATTGCAGTTCCCTTCGCAGCAGCTTTTGTGTTTTCGGTGTGAATATATGCACGGGCAATACTGCAGGTGAATGGAACTAGTGCTGCAGGGTCATATGCATACGGAATATCGCGTCTAAACTTCCTATGACCCGACAGTATATCAACTGCAGGCGTTTATTGCGCTCTTCGTCGTGCCACCGAAAAGTAATCACGACAATTAAGGGTTGCAAGCGAACTGATCTAGTTGCACTGCAGAAGTGCAAGGCACGTTAGCCGCGAAGGTCACCGAAGTCTACTTGTCGCGCTCAACGCCGCTGCCCTTCGCTCTCATCCGACCTCAATGAACAAGTGCGTGCCTCATGGCGCAATCACCACAGCTTGCAGAAATATCGGTAATTATGCCCGAAAACGCAGCAAGCGCCGCGCATCCTATGCAGACGGGCTTTTGCCTACACCACGAGAGTCACTGCTGTCGCCAGCGCCGCCGCATCTCCACTGACGTCACAGGCTGACGCTTGTCTATCAATAGAGATAATGCATAATGATAATGACTAATAAAATGACCATAAAATGACTACGGAACGACCAGTATGTCAAACGATGAATTGTAATGGCTGTAACTGACTAGAAATGAGTAAATATGCGGTAGCACAGACGTACAACATCCACTTCGCGTGCAAAAGGACCGTGGGTCGAATTCTGCTGCTACGTAATTCCCCACTGGATTAGAAAAAAAAAATGCGTGCAGATGGAATTGCATAATTGCATTTGTAAACCAGCATGGCTTCCGCAAGGGGCTTTCTACCATCACACAACTTACGGAAACTGTACATGATCTTTCCCAGTCAATTAATTGCCGCATGCAAACAGACATCGTAATTTTGGACTTTGCAAAGGCGTTTGATAAGGTTTCGCACCCTAAACTATTACTAAAAATCAGTGCCATATTTAAAAATGAAACTATAACTAAGTGGTTCAGGTCATATCTTTCGTCTAGAGTACAGTATGTTCAGGTTCAAGAGTACAAGAGTTCAGGTTCAGAATCCAACATCATGCCTATCGATTCCGGTGTTCCCCAGGGCAGCGTTCTGGGCCCTCTCTTGTTTTTGATCTTCATCAACGACTTGTCTGTTGGTTTGAGCGTTCCAGTTAGACTGTATGCAGATGACTGCATCGTTTATAAACAAATTAATACTCCAGAAGATCAGGCAGAACTCAATCAAAACTTGCAGAAAATACATGAATGGTGTAAGGTGTGGCAGATGGTATTAAATTCAAACAAAACAGTTTTTATGACCATTACAAGGAAGAAAACTGTCCTTGATTACAGTTACAGCATTAATGGTAGATTACTAACTAGAGTAAGTAATTTTAAATACCTTGGAGTAACACTCACATCTGACTTACGCTGGAATTCACACATAGATAATGTATGTACTAAGGCTTCCAAGACACTCTGGAGCTTGAGACGCAGTATGTGCAGTGCAACTCCCGAAATAAAAAGTCTGGTTTTCAAAAGCCTAGTTAGGCCTATCCTCGAATATGCAAAAGTTGTCTGGGACCCGTACACTGCTTCCAACTGTTCTAAGCTGGAAAGAATCCAGCGTCTCGGAGCAAGGTTTATATTTGATAGGTATCGTTATTCTGATTCTCCAACTTCTTTGTGTAAATCTGCTGATTTGCAAACACTTGACATTAGAACCAAATGCGAAAGACTCAAGTTTCTTTTCCAGATCGCTAACCACTACTTGAAAATCGATCAAACAAAATACTTTGAAATTAAAACAGGGGAAACATCACGCCATCGTCACAGTTTGTACATCCCAATGCCGCCCGTCAGAAATGATTGCTTTAAATTTAGTTTTTTCCCGAGAGCCATTAAGGAATGGAATATGTTACCAAACTCCGTTGTCACGTCACAATCACTTAGCGAATTTTTGGATAAACTGCACAATGTTTTAAGTTCTGCTTGATTTCTATGACAATGTTTTTGTTTTGTTCAAGTGGCAAACACAATTATGTATGAAATTTAGTGTTGATCTCAGTGTTTGATGTGTTCTTTTTCTGTTTCAAGTTTGATATCCACTCCTGTAATAGCCCGCCCAGGGCTGACAGTATGAATAAATGAAATGAAATGAAATGAAATGAAAAAGGTTTGGGGTGCGGCCTGATGCCGGTGAACACTTCCGGCAAGCATTCCCTCACCAGAAAAGGAGTTGGCCACCCTGGTGCAGTAATTGGCCGCAACTTCCCATGGTCCTATAAAACCCCAGCCCTCAGTCACCAGCAGCTGCGCAGCAAGTGACCACGGCGGCTATCAGACCTGTGATGCAGCAATTGGTACTAAGAATCTCTGCCTACAGACAGGCCGCCATTAGAAACTGACCCTGACAGTATTTAATGCTAAAACCCTAGCTAGTGAACCTAGTTTAGCAGTACTGTTAGATCGCTTAGAGGGTATGAATGGCATATGATAGGGATTAGCTAGGTTAGGAGGGCAAATGAGGCATATACTACCGCAAACCCGGATATTTCGAACTCGAAAGGGATCGCAAAATAGTTGGATATATCAATAATCTGATATGCAGAAATCGGCTTGAGGCGCCACTTGCGATCGTGAAAAGATACTGTACTTGTCGCGTAATCAACCCACTCGCATAATGAACCCACCCTCCACTTTTGCCACAAGAATTTGAAGAAAAAAAAGCGTTCCAGCTCCATTGGCAGCGCCAAGATGCTGCTCAGCGATAACACCACAGCGTGTTTATCTTTTGCCTACACTTTTGATACCTCCTGCGGGAGCAAACTTAGCAGAGTGATGGCTTGATTGCCTGGTTCGGTTTACCACGCCGCGCTTGGGGCGGACATAGTCCACAAAATCATTGGAAAGCGTGATAGCTGCAAATGCCATTTGAAGTGATCAATGCTAAATAAAAGCCAGTGACATGATCGCAGCTGACCACAGGCTTTCATTAACTCATGGATGCAAGAATGGACGACTTTCGCAAAACGAAAAAAAAAGACACCTGCCGCTTCTTAACGTGAGCAGCCGCCATAGCTTACGCTACGCCGCACATTCAGCACGACGACAAGGATGGATGAAAAAAAGAAAAAAAATTTCCATTTCCTAACGTCTGCAGCTGCCACAGCTCACACACATTCAGCATGACGACACGAGACGCACGTCGTACGTCAGCCGCCGCACGCAGAGAGTTCACAACACACAGTGGAGAAAGCATCTGACGTTCTGTCTGCCACAGGCTGAGCTGGCTTTTCGGCGCATGCGTAGTGCGTGCTGCTGCGAACGAAGGCCGTGAAAGAGAGAGGAAGGAGAAAGAAAGCTCGGCAGCAGAATGGGCACACCCTTGCACTTCGCTCTATTGCATTTTCCTCTCCCGAGTGCATTGGCTGCATCTGCTCTGTACCGGCAGTCATGCACACAGTTTGCAAACGTCACATGCTGGCGCACAGCAAACAATCACCGCAGCTGTGAATGCTCTTGAGGAAAGGGCGGGGCATTGCCCTAGACGAGTTGTCGCCGAACCGTTCCCTCTCATTCCTTCCGTGCATGGCTTGAAAACAACACGCGGCAAACGGCCGAGGTTTACATGCGATCGTCTTTGGGGAAGGTGCACCTTCCAGTGCATGGTGCGAAGTTCGATATATCGAATGGGCAGTGAAATTGAGTTTGATATGCGATACAGTTTGCCTATACTTTTACATGAGATTTTCAAGGGGATATTCCGTGAGTTCGATATAACCAATGTATAGTGTTCTCGAGGTTTACTGGGGAGAATTCACAGTAGGGTTCCTTGTCAATACGGATATAGCTGGCAATATTGTTACAGGGCATTCCCGAGCGGTTCAACGTCAGGAGGTCGAGATGACGAAACCCAACGGCAATGAGGAGAAATGTGGCCGACATGTGAGCAGATGGATCAGTCGTCCCTATTCTTATCGTGTCGGGAAGGACGCAGTAGGAGCCGCAGCGGCTATGTTGGAAACAGTTAAGGCTGACGCCCACATTAGCAAACTCCTGGTGGATCAATGCTATAGTAGCGTCCACAATACAACGGGGGTCATAGCCTCCAATTCTCTGCGAACGATCTGGTCACGTTTGCGCAAAGCTTGCGCCCAATTGGCTTTCCGAATAAGTCACTCAGCTTCAGCTTGAAAATGTCCGAGAATCTTCCTCGTGCGTCTTGAACCACACGCACGCTGTTCCTGCCAGGTAGAAAATCACGTTGGCAAGCATGACACCAGTGTCCCAGCAGTTGTGCTTGCTTACCCGCTTATACATGGAGAGCCAGTCTTCACCGTTGACTTCATCGGTGCCGCAATAGGTGCCCAGTTCCAGAGGCTGTGCTATGACAACAGTCAGCGCCGGTCTTGGGCAGTAGATGGCGCAGCGTCGAATGGCATACTTAAAGAATCAAGCTGGCGGCCACTGCGCAACTCCTGGTTATGATCGTGGGATAGTTTTACCCACCATCTCCACCAAACTGTTACAAGGCATTCCTGAGCGGTAAGGGTTCAAGTTCAGAACACCAGAGCACACAAATACAACAGCTTCAGCTTCAGTGTTGTCGTCGTTTAAACCCAGTGTTCAAAACATCCTTTTCGTCTTCCGACATACGCTACACATTTTTAAGGAGTAACAGCGCGGAGATGAAGGACAAGGGACAAGGAAGAAGACAACACCGGCGCTGGCTATCAACTGCAGTTTATTAGAAAGAAGCAAGCAAAATATACTCTTTTTACAGCCAGGAACGCTTGTGCAACACCAGCCGCCAAAAAGATAACCCAGTCTTTGGAATCAAGATATATTAATTCACAGTCATGAACAGTAACAGAAGGTGTGCTTACACACGAGTCATAATTTTTATGAATATGAAACGCTTCGCTGATTTCTCTTGTTAGTTTATCTTGTACAAATATATAACAGCGCAAAGTGACAAGGACGAGCCGAGACAAAAGGACGGCATTGAGCTTCAAATTTTATTGCGAGCGAATCGTGTGAACATATACACTCTGAAGCAATCTGGTGTCATCGTCAATGCATACGCAAATAAGTGCATTCTTTTTCAGAAAGAGTGATAGCGGAAGAATTAACACATGCTTCTCCTCAATTACAGATCAGTTCAGATTCTACGATTTCTCGTGTTACACGTTGTTTACTCTTTATTCTAATTAACAGTGCCAGCAAGATCTGGGGAACAGTCCTTACAACAAGTAAGGCAGTGGGTGGCCAGAAAACCTTCAAAATCGTTTCCGTCACGGGCATTTTTTAAATTGTTGGCGTGTTCTATCAACCTGTTGTTCACACATCTCCCAGTTTGGCCTAAATAAGTTTTTCCACAGTTTAACGGGATTTCGCATACTACGCCTTCTGCGCATTAAAAGAAGGGCTGCCAATGCTTCTTGCCGCAGTTCATTTGCTCCGTTATCTCTGGATTAGTCATTTTGCACAGTTTTGATAGTTTGTGTGGAGGAGAGAAAACGACTTTCACGTTGTACCGCTGCGCAACTTTTTTCAGGTTGTGTGCCAGTTTGTGAATGCATTTGTACAGAATTTTGGTTTCATTAAAAGGGGAACACAAGACTTTTCAGAACAATTTGGTTGGTTGTTAAGTGGACAGTTCCTGTAATGCAGAGCAAGATTTGAGGATGGTGCGCCCTTCAATGAAGTGTTGTGGTCGCATACCAGTCAGCTTACTGTCTGTTACGTATAAGGTATTTACTAAGGTGCATGCTTAAGCAGCAGCGCAAAAGGACAGAGACGAGTGGAAGGAGGTCCACTCGTCTCTGTCCTTTTGCGCTGCTGCCTAAACATGGATGATCACCAACTAGCCCAAACCTCCGTTCTTCTATTTACTAAGATAATCGCTGATAGAATCAGGACAACCTTAGACTACAATCAAGAAAAGGATCAAGCAGGTTTTCGGAAACGGTACTCTCCTATCGATCATATCCATGCATCCATCAGGTGATAGAAAAATGCTCGGAATATAACCAGCCCTCATACATAGCATTCATTGATTACGAAAAAACATGACTCAGTTGAAACCGCGGTGGTGATGCATGCATTGCGAAATCAGGGGGTAGACGAGTCGTACGTGAAAGTACTGTAAGATATATATAGTGGCTGCACAGCAACCATAGTTCTGCATAAAGAAAGTAACAAAATTCCAATAAAGTGTGAAGAAGAAAATGAGCCCTTTTTGCTGGACGCTGATGAAGAGGAAGCAGACTGTGGAATTGTCATCGCGCAAATCGTGTTGGTCTTGGTCGACCCGCTTCCCCGTCGACCTCGACGCCGTCCTGAACGTCCTTCTTCTACATTTGGTGGAGGTGCGGCCTGATATCCTTGTCTCACGCTGGAGCTTCGCACCCGCACGCTGCCGGTAACTCGTATGGCTAACGACGAACACCCCCCAGCCAACCCGATGACCCCGCCGATTGTCTGCTCCTTACGCCAGCGAGACCCTGCGCTCTTCAACGGGACTGACGACACTGACTGCGAAGACTGGCTTGCTTCGTACGAGTGAGTTCGTACAATAAGTGGGACGACGCCACGAAGTTAACAAACGTCATCGTTTATTTGACCGGCGTTGCCAACTTGTGGTATCGTAACCACGAAGCCGATATCACGACTTGGGACTCATTCAAGGCTAATCTTACAAGCGTCTTTGGTCGTCCAGCAGTAAGAAAGCTCCGCGCCGAACAACGTCTGCAGGATCGAACACAGCGCCTCGGCGAGACTTTTACAAATTATATTGAAGATTTACTCCACCTGTGCAGTCGCGTAAACGCTCAGATGTCCGAGCCACAGAAGATAAAGCACATCCTGAAGGGCATCGCACCCTTCAGCGGTAGACTGCGGCGGTGGCGTAGCGGTAGAACATCCACCTTCGCAATTCTCCACCGGATTAAAAAAAAATCCGCGTGTCGATGGAATTGCATAAACAGGTTTGGGGTGCGACCTGATGCCGGTGAACACCTCCGGCAACGCACTCCCTCACCAGAACAGGAGTTGGCCACCCTGGTGCAGTAATTGGCCGCAACCTCCTATGATTAGTCCAATAAAACCCCGGCCCTCAGTCACCAGCGGTTGCGGAACAACTGACCACGGCGGCGGTCAGACCTGTGACGCAGCAGGGGGTGCTAAGAAAGCCTGGCTCCGCTGGACAGGCCGCCATTCGAAACTGACCCTGGCAACGTTTAATGCTAGAACCCTAGCTAGTGAAGCTAGTTTAGCAGTGCTGTTAGAGGAACTAGAGGGCATGAAATGGGATGTCATAGGGCTTAGTGAGGTTAGGAGGCCGAATGAGGCATATACTGTAATGAAGGATGGGCACGTACTGTGTTATCGAGGTTTACCAGAGAGGCGACAACAAGGAGTAGGTTTCCTTGTCAATAAGTATATAGCGGGTAATATCGATGAATTCTATAGTAAAAATGAGAGGGTGGCAGGCATCGTAATTAGCCTTAATAAGTGGTATAAACTGAAGGTTGTACAGGCCTTTGCACCTACATGTAGTTATGATGACCAGGCAGTTGAAAGCTTCTACGAAGATGTAGAATCGGCAATGCGAAAAGTAAAGACGCAGTATACTGTACTGATGGGCGACTTCAATGCCAAGGTAGGGAAAAAGCAGGCAGGAGACAAGGCAGTAGGTGACTATGGCATTGGTTCTAGGAATAGCAGGGGGGCGTTACTAGTTGAGTTTGCAGAGCGCAATAACTTACGAATCATGAATACCTTCAGACACGTTCTAGCGCATATGAACGAGGACGAGAGAGATGTAGACAACACGAGCGCTTTCAACTGATGATTTATTGACAGCATTGTACATTAAATACAACCTGCATCATGACGTCACCCGTCATAAACGCCGACATCACGTGGCCCCGGACAAAACATTTAACTCTTTGGCCGTCAAAGAAACAGATGGTGTGCTGACACAGGATGCACCCGCTTTTATAATCAGATCGGCCTCGATTACTTCCCTGACATCTTTACACACATGTTTGGCTCCTATCTTGCACGCGTTAAAAATGGTTTGCACGCTTTTTTTATTCTTTTCAGCACAATCGTGACAATGCACAGATAGATTACGATCCCTGTAGTTGCCCACATTCCTCCTGTGCTCCAATAATCTCTCATTGACGCATTGGCCAGTTTGGCCGATGTACCTCGAGCCACTTGACAGGGGAATCTCATACACCACCCCGGACGAACAAGCTACAAAGGGTTCTCGATGTCTAATTGTGCACTGCTGTTTTGGCCTTGAAAAAGGGTTGGTCATTTTCACAAGTCTTCGTAGCTTCTCGGGAGCCGAAAGCACCTCTCTGACATTGCTGCGTTTCGCTATCTTTTTTAGGCGATGTGAGGTGTTATGCAAATAGGGAATTACCACTGTTCTTTTTTCATTTCCTTCGCTCAGTCTTTGTTTTTCCTAGCATCCCTTCAGAAACAGATACAATGAGGCTGGTAGGGTATCCCGCTGACACAAGACGCGTTACTTGCCTTTGAAAGGACATTGAATGGCAACAGGATTTTTTCAGGGAATTATTTAAGCACTGCTTGACTATTGCTCTCTTGACAAGTTTAGAATGTGATGAGTGAAACGGTAGTAGGGGTTTGTTGGCCCTTGGATGATACTCCCAACAAACGCGTTTCTCAGTGAGGGTTAGCTTCAGATCTAAAAACTGTAGGACACCATCCTTTGGAATTTCATGCGTCATTTCCAAAGGATTAACACACTCGTGAAAAAGGGCTAAAAGCTGACTTACAGCAGTCGAAAAATCCTCGCAGTCTTGTAAAACAATTAAAATATCATCAACATATCTAAAAACAGACACATTTTCGAAAATTTCGAGTCGGTCAGACACGATTCTGTCACAATGGGCTAAAACAACATCACTAAGAACAGGAGCAATACATGAGCCGATACAGACCCCTTGCTTTGTATGAAGACCTGGTTATTCCATTCTATGTAGGTTGACTTTAGATAAAGCAAAAGCAATTCGAGAAAACTTTCCACGGATACACCTGCTGAATTTTGAAAAGCCACTGGTCCAAAGCAATCAATGCACTCTTCCACACAACTGAGGAGTTTATCTTGTGGCAAGGAATAATATAAATCCTTTATGTCAAAAGAGCAGGCCAAAATACCTTTGTTATGGTCCTTCTCTAAGAAATCTATAACTTTTTCGGAACTTTGAATCTGAAAGGGGTCGTCAATATTTAAAAGACTTAGTTTTTCTTGCAGGAAGAGTGCGACTGCTTTCTGCCATGTGCCATTTTCCGATACTATCACTGTGGGTTTTAGCGGTGAACATAACTTGCAAAAACGTGGCGTTGCTGTTTTCTATGGTTTCAGCCAATCTATCCAGGTTGAGTTTGTTACAAAGAACTTTGCCAGCCGACTGCAATTTTTTCGCTGATACCAATTGATTCCCATGTAGGACGGATGACAACGCGTCAAGGGCCTTATTTACAAACTGATCCCTCGTTATCACCACGAACCCGCCTTCTTTGTCTCAGGGAAGAAGGGAAAGATCATTTTTTCTCAGATCCGCAGCCAAACGACCGAGCGAAAAGCATGGCCTTACTCTTCTACCGCGATTTAGCACATCAACCCCTTCTGAAATGCACCTTTCAGCTTCACTGGTTTCAGCATATCGCGAAACACGTCGAACAAACTCAGGGGCACTCAACTTTGGCTCGATGGCGAACTTGGGTCCCAGGCTGAGGATGCTATCCATGTTCTCTGGTAAACGAGCTTGTCCTATGGTCTTTACTTCGCACATTGTGACAGGGGGCTTTTTGGGATGGCAGGCACGAAGCTTCCTCAGCTGTTGCTGCCACACACTTTCAGTAAAGCGGTCCACTATGGTGAAGAAGGAGCGTAGCGATTGATTTCCACCGGATGGCTTTGTCGGATCCTGAAGGCGCGTGTAGAGAAGATCTCTGTAAAGGCGCGTTTGGCGTCGCCACTCTGATCTCAGTATTCTGCACACTCTTGCACCATGACCCACTGATGGCATAAAACCACCAAAGGCCATTTTGATGTCCGGTAGAAGCTTGTTTCGGATGCAAAAGGACAAGGTACGACCACGGCATTCCGCGTTCACAATCAGAGAAGCAATGACGCAAGGTTGAAGATACGAACATGAAGAAAGAGAGCCCGATGTACTAGAAATGAAGCTCAAGAGCACAGATTGTTGGGCGAGTTGGTGCATTGCAGACACGTTCTAGCGCATATGATTGAGGACGAGAGAGATGTAGACAACACGAGCGCTAACTTTCAACTGATGATTTATTGACACCATTGCACATTAAATACAACCTGCATCATGACGTCACCCGACATTAACGCCGACATCACGTGGCCCCGGACAAAACATTTAACTCTTTGGCCGTCAAAGAAACAGATGGTGTGCTGACACAGGATGCACCCGCTTTTATAATCAGATCGGCCTCGATTACTTCCCTGACATCTTTACACACATGTATGGCTACTATCTTGCACGCGTTAAAAAACGGTTCACACGCTTTTTTATTCTTTTCAGCACAATCGTGACAATGCACAGATAGATTACATGTGCATTGTCACGAATGGATAGCATGGATAGCATCCTCAGCCTGGGACCCAAGTTCGCCATCGAGCCAAAGTTGAGTGCCCCTGAGCAACTGTCCTTTGTTCGACGTGTTTCGCGATTTACTGAAACCAGTGAAGCTGAAAGGTGCATTTCAGAAGGGGTTGATGTGCTAAATCGCGGTAGAAGAGTAAGGCCATGCTTTTCGCTGGGTCGTTTGGCTGCGGATCTGAGAAAAAATGATCTTTCCCTTCTTCCCTCAGACAAAGAAGGCGGGTTCGTGGTGATAACGAGGGATCAGTTTGTAAAAAGGCCCTTGACGCGTTGTCATCCGTCCTACATGGGAATCAATTGGTACCAGCGAAAAAATTACAGTCGGCTGGCAAAGTTCTTTGTAACAAACTCAACCTGGATATAGATTGGCTGAAACCATAGAAAACAGCAACGCCACGTCTTTGCAAGTTCAAGTTATGTTCACCGCTAAAACCCACAAAGTGGAGTGTCCCCTAAGGGTGATAGTATCGGAAAATGGCACGTGGCAGAAAGCAGTCGCACTCTTCCTGCACGAAAAACTAAATCTTTTAAATATTGACGACCCCTTTCAGATTCAAAGTTCCGAAAAAGTTATAGATTTCTTAGAGAAGAACCATAACAAAGGTCTTTTGGCCTGCTCTTTTGGCATAAAGGATTTATATTACTCCTTGCCACAAGATAAACTCCTCAGTTGTGTGGAAGAGTGCATTGATTGCTTTGGACCAGTGGCTTTTCAAAATTCAGCAGGTTTATCCGTGGAAAGTTTTCTCGAATTGCTTTCGTTTTATCTAAAGTCAACCTACATAGAATGGAATAACCAGGTCTTCATACAAAAGCAAGGGGTCTGTATCGGCTCATGTATTGCTCCTGTTCTTAGTGATGTTGTTTTAGCCCATTGTGACAGAATCGTGTCTGACCGACTCGAAATTTTCGAAAATGTGTCTGTTTTTAGATATGTTGATGATATTTTAATTGTTTTACAAGACTGCGAGGATTTTTCGACTGCTGTAAGTCAGCTTTTAGCCCTTTTTCACGAGTGTTTTAATCCTTTGGAAATGACGCATGAAATTCCAAAGGATGGTGTCCTACAGTTTTTAGATCTGAAGCTAACCCTCACTGAGAAACGCGTTTGTTGGGAGTATCATCCAAGGGCCAACAAACCCCTACTACCGTTTCACTCATCACATTCTAAACTTGTCAAGAGAGCAATAGTCAAGCAGTGCTTAAATAATTCCCTGAAAAAATCCTGTTGCCATTCAATGTCCTTTCAAAGGCAAGTAACGCGTCTTGTGTCAGCGGGATACCCTACCAGCCTCATTGTATCTGTTTCTGAAGGGATGCTAGGAAAAACAAAGACTGAGCGAAGGAAATGAAAAAAGAACAGTGGTAATTCCCTATTTGCATAACACCTCACATCGCCTAAAAAAGATAGCGAAACGCAGCAATGTCAGAGAGGTGCTTTCGGCTCCCGAGAAGCTACGAAGACTTGTGAAAATGACCAACCCTTTTTCAAGGCCAAAACAGCAGTGCACAATTAGACATCGAGAACCCTTTGTAGCTTGCTCGCCCGGGGTGGTGTATGAGATTCCCCTGTCAAGTGGCTCGAGGTACATCGGCCAAACTGGCCAATGCGTCAATGAGAGATTATTGGAGCACAGGAGGAATGTGGGCAACTACAGGGATCGTAATCTATCTGTGCATTGTCACGATTGTGCTGAAAAGAATAAAAAAAGCGTGCAAACCATTTTTAACGCGTGCAAGATAGGAGCCAAACATGTGTGTAAAGATGTCAGGGAAGTAATCGAGGCCGATCTGATTATAAAAGCGGGTGCATCCTGTGTCAGCACACCATCTGTTTCTTTGACGGCCAAAGAGTTAAATGTTTTGTCCGGGGCCACGTGATGTCGGCGTTTATGACGGGTGACGTCATGATGCAGGTTGTATTTAATGTGCAATGGTGTCAATAAATCATCAGTTGAAAGTTCACGCTCGTGTTGTCTACATCTCTCTCGTCCTCAATAATATGCGCTAGAACGTGTCTGCAATGCACCAACTCGCCCAACAATCTGTGCTCATGAATACCTTCTTCAGCAAACGGAAGAACCGGAAATGGACATGGAAAAGTCCGAACGGGGAGACTAAAAATGAAATCGACTTCATAATGTGTTCAACCCCCGCCATTATGCAAGATGTAGAGGTAATCGGGAAAGTGCGATGCAGTGACTACAGGATGGTGAGGTCCCCAATTAGCCTAAATCTGAAGAAGGAACGCAACAGATTAGTAACAAAGAAACCCATCAACGAATTAGCGGTGAGGGGGAGGGCAGAAGAGTTCAGGATCTCGCTACAGAATAGGTATTCAGCTCTAACCGAGGATGGCGACATTATACCCTAGAAGCAAGGAACAATAATTTCAGAGATATCATTACTGAGTGCGCGGTAGAAGTAGGCGGTAGGACAGTTAGAGAGGATACCGGTAAGCTGTCCAAGGAGACGAAAGATTTTATTAAGAAACGCCAGAGAATGAAAGCTTCCAATTTCCAATAGACCGGATCTAATTGGCCGAGATATTAAAGCTAATCAATAAGCGCAAGGTAGCCGATATAAGGAAGTATAACATGGAGAAAATTGAGCATGCTGTAAAGGACGGGGGGAAGCCTTAAAGCGGTAAAGAAGAAATTGGGCATAGGCAAAAACCATATGTATGCGATAAGGGACAAGGCGGGCAACGTCATCACGAATATGGATAAGATAGTCAAAGTAGCCGAGGAGTTCTATACAAATCTCTACAGTAGCCAAAGTAGTCAGGACCGTAATGAAACATAGCACGTTGTTGGGCTAGTCGGTCATACATACTTAAAGAAGGGAATTGCGCTAAAAAAGACACGGACGAGAAGAGGACATGGACGGGCGCAAACTCGCGACTGATTTTATTCAGAAATAACACAAATATATATACCTTGAAGCTTATCCAATCAATGCCTAAGCGCACATGCCAGGAAGGTTGTCTCTTTCTTATACATCATCATTATCAGCATCATCATCAGCCTGACTATACCCACTGCAGGGCGAAGGCCTCTCCCATATTTCTCCACTTAACCCGGTTCTGTGCTAGCTACATCCACTTGACCCCTGCGAACTTCTTTATCTCATCCGCCCACCTAACTTTCTGCCGCCCCCTGCTGCGCTTTCCTTCCATTGGAATCCAGTTTGTTACACTAAGCGACCATCGGCTATCCTCCCTTCGCACTACATGTCCTGCCCATGTCCATTTTTTCTTCTTAATTTCCACTAGAATGTCGGTAACTTGAGTTATTTCTCTGACCCACTCTGCACGCTTCCTATCTCTTAATGTTACCCCTACCATTTTTCGTTCCATAGCCCTCTGGGTTGTCCTCAACTTAAGTAGAACTCTCTTGGTTAGCCTCCACGTTTCATCGCCATAGGTGAGTACAGGTAAGATGTAACTGTTATATACTTTCCTCTTTAGCGATACCGGTAAGCTGCTAGACATAATCTGCGAGTGCTTGCCAAATGCACTCCATCCCAATCTTATTCTTCTGGTTATTTCCTTTTCATGGTCCGGATCTGCGGTTACTACCTGTCCTAAGTAGACATATTCGCCTACTACTTCCAGTACTTCGCTACCTAATGTAAACTGCTGTTCCTTCCCGAGGCTGTTGAACATTACCTTAGTCTTCTGCATATTGATTTTCAAGCCTACCGTTCTACTTTTCCTGTCTAGGTCATCAATCATTATTTGTAGTTCATCTCCCGAGTTGTTTAACAAGGCAATGTCATCAGCAAATCGCAGATTACTGAGGTATTCTCCATCTACCCTTATCCCTAACTGCTCCCATTCCAAGTCTCTGAATACTTCCTATAAGCAAGCTGTGAATAGTACTGGGGAGATTGTGTCTCCTTGCCTAACACCTTTCTTTATTGGAATTTTATTACTTTCTTTATGCGGAACTATAGTTGCTGTGCAGCCACTGTATATATCTTCCAGCACTTTCACGTACGGCTCGTCTACCCCCTGATTTCGCAATGCCTGCATCACCGTCGAGGTTTCAATTGAGTCAAATGCTTTTTCGTAATCAATGAATGCTATGTATAAGGGCTGGTTATATTCCGAGCATTTTTCTATCACCTGATTGATGGTATGGATATGATCGATAGTAGAGTACCGTTTCCGAAACCCTGCTTGATCCTTTGCTTGATTGAAGTCTAAGGTTGTCCTGATTCTATTAGCGATTACCTTAGTAAATACCTTATACGTAACAGACAGTAAGCTGATTTCTTATACAACTTGATACTAGAATCGCTTACGCATTCATCACCTGACTTATCAATGAAAAAGGCATCTGCGAGTTCACGTGCTACCTGGTTACGACTGCGCCTTAAGATTTTGGTTCCAGCCAGCAAAAGCTGGCATGCTTTATCAGGCGTAGCCAAAGGGCATGCGCCGTAATATAAGGGCAAATTTGACCCTTTTCCGTTATTCGTAGAGAGATGATGTTCCCTTAGTCGTTCATTTATACAACGGCCCGGCTGGTCGATGTAAACTTTTCCGCAAGTCAAGGGGATCTCATATACAGCCCCGACAGAACACCTGACAAACTGGGTGGCGTGACGCTTCGTGCAGTCTCGCACGCATTCCTCACCGGAGACGATCCGGGGGCACAAAGAGGCCAACTTGCGCGGGGCAGAAAATACCACCGGCACACCGTGGCGATTGGCTACATTCTTCAGGTTGTGGGACATCCTATGGATATAGGGGACAACCGCCGGCCTGGTCTTTGGTTGACCGCCACCTTCTTGAGGTGTTCTAGCATTAAAACTTCGCAGAAGCTTCTCTGCCACAGCAGCCACGACTGAAACAGGGAAACCAGCTTTCTGTAACCTCCTACCTGATTGTTTAGTCTAGCATTAAAACTTTGCAGAAGCTTCTCTGCCACAGCAGCCGCGGCTGAAACAGGGAAACCAGCTTTCTGTAACATGCCTACCTGATTGTTTAGGCTGTCGTTTACCAGGTGAGCACATGAATTGTGCAAAGCTTCTTTCAGGCACAGCATAAAAATGGCGCGTTTTACCGTTTTAGAATGAGCAGATTCAAATGGCAACAGGTCTTTCCGGGCTCGTGGTGAATACTTCCAACACGTGTACGGGGCTGTAGATGAGATCCCCCTGACTTGCGGAAAAGTTTACATCGGCCAGACGGGCCGTTGTATAAATGAACGACTAAGGGAACATCATCTCTCTATGAATAACGGAAAAGGGTCAAATTTGCCATTGCATTGCGGCGCATGCCCTTTGGCTACGCCTGATAAAGCATGCCAGCCTTTGCTGGCTAGAACCAAAATCTTAAGGCGCAGTCGTAACCAGGTAGCACGTGAACTCGCAGAGGCCTTTTTTTTTTTATGTCGATATTTATTGCCTCAGGGCATCAGTAGGTTATGAGATGAAGGATGAATAAATGATTAAATGAATGGAAAAAGGTTGGCTGATTTTATGAAGTGCAGAGGCCTTTTTCATTGATAAGTCAGGTGATGAATGCGTACGCGATTCTAGTATCAAGCTGCATAAGAAAGAGACAACTTTCCTGACATGTGGGCTTAGGCATTGATTGGATAAGCTTCAAGGTATATATATTTGTGTTGTTTCTGAATAAAATCAGTCGCGAGTTTGCGCCCGTCCATGTCCTCTTCTCGTCCGTGTCCTTTTTAGCGCAATTCCCTTTTTTTAAGTATGTATGACCGACTAGCCCAACAACGTGCTCTGTTAAATTACGTTTCTTCTGCAGTGGGCCCTTCCTTTTGTGTTTCTCCGTCAAGCTGTAATGTGCCTACTTTGATAAGCTCCATTGTGTCTGCGACCTGCCGTGCCCGATTTTTTGGCTATTGCCTCAAGAAGAATATAGTGCCGATAGAATTCACAGCTCTTTTTGGCCACGTTTTGCCGTCTGTTGGTCATTTGAAGCGCGTCTGCAAGATATTGAGATCGGAGCTATGGCGCCAAATCAGACTTCTGAATCACTGGCTGCGTTTTCTCGCCTTTAGCATAGACTCCGAGTGGATAGGTGAAGCCAGGTTACAGTCCTATCGGCGACAGACTTCCCAAGCGGTCGAATTCTGGTGCCTTTTGCTGCGCCTTCCAAAAGGCAGGCCTAGGGAAAAAGTCTTGGCTGTGCGATTTCTCTTCTGGCCGACACGGTACTACCACCCAAGATAGCCGATGTGCTAAAGAAAGGCCCGAAGTTCAGCATGAAGCCTAATGTGCCAGCGCACGAGTTGCTGTCGTTGAATCGACAAGTGGCGCGCAAAGCTAGTGAAGAAGACCGTGAAAGGTGTCTTCTTGATGGGGTTGATTGCCTGCTGCGGACCACCAAGTATCTGCGGGCCGAGGACAGTCAACTTTGGAAAAGGACGCCGAAGAAGTCGTATCCTTCTTCAGGGATCATCAGCTGATGCTTCTGCAGGCAGACAAGGAGGGAGGATTTGCCGTGCTACCAGCGGGGGTGTTTCACGACAAGGCCGTTGACGCCGTCAGAAGGAACTTTATTACCAAGAACGTGAAGACATCCAAGGTAAAGGCTCAAGCCATAGAACTATACAAGGACTTGGCTTTAGATAGACTGTCAAGAGCCGTTAACAACTGTAAGCGCAATAGCCTAGAACTGTTTTTCACCGTGAAGACGCACAAATATGACAAGCCGTTCCGGTGCAATTGTGAGTGAAAGGGATACGTGGCAACGGGAGATTAGCTCTTTCCTCCAGAAGTGTTTAAAGAATTTAGTTATACAAGACCCTTTTGTTGTAAAGAATTCAGGTGATGTGGTCTCTTTCCTACAGGGTTCCTCATCTTTAGGTTACGCTGTCTCTTTTGACATAGAGAACCTGTTTTTTTGTATACCGCATGATGCACTATTTTGTGCAGTTAGGTCTTGCATCGACGATAATGGTGTCGTATATTTTCAGAACACCAGCGGCCTAACCCTGGACAATTTCATGAAGCTACTAGAGTTTTATCTTGATTCCACTTTTGTAACGTTTGACAGATCTCTACAGCAGCCAAAGTAATCAGAACCTTAATGAGATTGGCGGTAGGGAAAAACATTCAGACGCTCCACCACTGACGAAGGACGAGGTCAAGAAAGCATTAGAAACTATGAAAAGGGGGAAATCAGCTAGAGATGATCAGATAACTACGGATTTGCTGTTCGGACGGGGGGGGTATCGTGTTAGAAAAACTAGCCACCTTGTATACGCAGTGCCTGGCGTCATCGAAGGTACCGGAACCATGGAAGAATGCAAACATTATCCTCATTCATAAGAAAGGGGACTCTAAGGACCTTAAAAGTTACAGACCAATCAGCTTACTCTCTGTTACGTATAAGGTATTTACTAAGGTAATCGCTAATAGAATCAGGACAACCTTAGACTTCAATCAAGCAAAGGATCAAGCAGGGTTTCGGAAACGGTACTCTACTACCGATCATATCCATACCATCAATCAGGTGATAAAAAAATGCTTGGAATATAACCAGCCCTTATACATAGCATTCATTGATCACGAAAAAACATTTGACTCAGTCGAAACTTCGGCGGTGATGCAGGCATTGCGAAATCAAGGGGTAGACGAGCCGTACGTGAAAGTGCTGGAAGATATATACAGTGGCTGCACAGCAACCATAGTTCTGCATAAAGAAAGTAACAAAATTCCCATAAAGAAAGGTGTTAGGCAAGGAGACACAATCTCCCCAGTACTATTCACAGCTTTCTTAGAGGAAGTATTCAGAGACTTGGAATGGGAGCAGTTAGGGATAAGGGTAGATGGAGAATACCTCAGCAATCTGCGATTTGCTGATGACATTGCCTTGCTAAGCAACTCGGGAGATGAACTACAAATAATGATTGACGACCTAGACAGAAAAAGTAGAAAGGTAGGCTTGAAAATCAATGCAAAAGACTAAGGTAATGTTCAACAGCCTCGGGAAGGAACAGCAGTTTACATTAGGTAGCGAAGTACTGGAAGTAGTAGGCGAATATGTCTACTTAGGACAGGTAGTAACCGCAGATCCGGACCATGAAAAGGAAATAACAAGAAGAATAAGATTGGGATGGAGCGCATTTGGCAAGCACTCGCAGATTATGTCTAGCAGCTTACCGGTATCGCTAAAGAGGAAAGTATATAACAGTTGCATCTTACTTGTACTCACCTATGGCGCTCAAACGTGGAGGCTAACCAAGAGAGTTCTACTTAAGTTGAGGACAACCCAGAGGGCTATGGAACGAAAAATGGTAGGGGTAACATTAAGAGATATGAAGCGTGCAGAGTGGGTCAGAGAAATAACTCAAGTTACCGACATTCTAGTGTAAATTGAGAAGAAGAAATGGACATGGGCAGGACGTAGTGCGAAGAGAGGATAACCGATGGTCGCTTAGGGTAACAAATTGCATTCCAAGGGAAGGAAAGCGTAGCAGGGGGCGGCAGAAAGTTAGGTGGGCGGATGAGATTAAGAAGTTCGCAGGGGTCAACTGGATGCAGCTAGCACAGAACCGGGTTAAGCGGAGAAACATGGGAGAGGCCTTCGCCCTGCAGTGGGTATAGTCAGACTGATGATGATGATGGGCATCGAACATGACGCCTTTCAAATGTTAAACTCCCAGGATTTGACTACTGTTGCTCAATTTATAAACGTCTGCCAGAGCTACGATGAGTTGCGCAAGCAGCGCATCCTCCCTCGACAGCCTTCCGCGCCTGCAGAGTCACTTTCTGTCCTCTCCGCAACATCTGAGACCTCCTCGCTGCCGCAGCAGCTCAACAACTTCATCTGCGAGGAAGTTGCTCGCAAAATATCTCTGCTGCCAACAAACTGCGAGCTGTCCCGCAATTTGGCGCCCCTTCAGCAGGTCATCGCTGACCGCGTGGCGGAGGCCCTTCCATCTGCCCCTCCGCCAGCGCCCATGCCTCAGACTGCGCCGGCCGTGGAGCATACACCGACGTCCCTGTCCCTTTACATGCACTCCTGTCGCACCGCTGACGAACGCTGCCGTCGCTGCACGACCGCGGCCACCTAGCTACTCGGTGTACGCTACGCCTCCAGGGCCTGTGCAAGAATTTCTTCAGGCACCACAGCCTTTGGTTCGACCACGTCCGCTGCGCCTCAATCCATGGCGAACCAGTGATAACCGTCCAATTTGTTATTCTTGTGGATGTGCTAGCCATATTTCCCGCTACTGCCGAAATCGCTCTCCCGATGATTTTCTACCGCGCCGAATGTCAGTTTCCTGGCAGCCGCCCCGAGGTCATTACGCCACCGGCGATCGATCTGCAAGTTCCGTCGCGGATGACCGTACCACCTTTTCTCCTCGCCGCTCAACCTCGCCGCTTCGCCGTTCTCTATCCCCTCTGCGACGGCGTCCCAATCTTGCGCAAGAGGAAAACTGAATGCCCCAGTTCCTGAGGCGACAACTGCGCAACGAGCGAACTGTCAAATAACTCACGTATCTCCCGAAAATCTGCTTGAAGTTTTTGTTGACGGCGTTATAGTACTGGCTCTGGTCGCAACCGGCGCTGCTGTTTCTGCCATGGCTGCAAGTCTTTGCCGTTCATTGCGCAAAGTGACGACACCAATTTCAGGATTCTCGCTATGCAGGGCAAATGCCCAGCCTATAGAGCCTATAGCGGTGTGCACAGCACGAGTCGTCATTCGGGAGGTTGTGTACGTCCTGCTCGCATGATCTCATTTTGGGCTGGGATTTTCTATCGCGTCATAATGCGGTGATAAACTGTGCTCGTGCCGAACTGGAGATTTTTGCGCTACACGAACCATCGCCGGACGTTCCTTATCCCAATGTCGTCGTTGCCGAAGATACTGATCTTCCTGCGTGCTCTTTCGTTCTTGTGCCCACCGCTCGTGCTTTTTCCCGCAGTACCGATGTACTTTTCACCCCATCACCTACCTTTCTAAACCGCAAAAGTCTCCCCCTGCCTTATGCCGTACTTTCTATATCAGCTGGCCTCACCGCGCTCTGGATTTCTAATCCGTTCTCATTTCCCGTATCCCTGCGTCGCGGTGAATGCCTCGGCACGATCCAGCTCATTGATTCTATTCTCCCTGGTGACGCAACACCCGCTTCACAGCCCGCTAAATTGGCTGCACTCACACCGCCTGTTCTTCCGCTGGACCAGTCTTCTGCCGACGTTTTCCTCCGCTCCATCGATGCCAGTCTTCCTGGCCCTCAACGCTCTGAACTCCTCGCACCGCTTCATCAGTTCCGCTCTTCCTTCGACTCTCATCAGCCTGCTTTGAGCCGCACATCAACTGTTGCCCACCACATTGACACCGGTTCCCATGCTCCTCTGCGCCAGCGACCCTATCGAGTGTCTGCCACCGAGCGCCGAGTTATTGAAGTCCAAGTTCATACTATGCTGCAGAATGGCGTGATTGAGCCGTCTAACAGTCCGTGGTCCTCTCCTGTTGTCCTAGTGAAGAAGAAATACGGTTCTATACGCTTCTGCGCCGACTACCGTCGCCTGAACAAAATCACGAGAAAAGACGTCTACCCCCTACCGTGTATAGATGATGCACTGGACTGCTTACAAGGTGCTGAGCTCTTTTCTTAGCATGATTTACGATCCGGCTACTGGCAGGTACCCATGGCTGCGGCAGATCGCCCTAAAACCGCATTTGTCACCCCCGATGGCCTCTTTGAATTTACCGTCATGCCTTTCGGTCTCTGCAATGCCCCTGCTACATTCGAGCGTATGATGGATCTGAGTGGTCTGAAGTGGAAGACGTGCCTCTGTTACCTTGACGACATCGTGGTGTTCTTGCCGGACTTTGCAACCCAGATCTCTCGCCTGAAGCAGGTCTTGACATGCATTGCGAACGCCGGCCTGCAGCTCAACTTGAAGAAGTGTCGTTACGCTGCTCGTGAGCTGACCATTTTAGGCCACGTTGTGTGCAAGGAGGGTATACGTCCTGATCCCGCCAAACTTCGAGCTGTGACCGAGTTTCCGAAGCCTACTACAATCCTACTACGTTTTTTGGGCCTGTGCTCATACTGTCAGCGTTTCATACGGAACTTTGCTTCCACTGTCGCCCCGCTGACTCAGCTCCTCGGCAATACCTCAGATATTTCGCTGTGGTCACCAGCATGCGAGGACGCCTACAACACATTGCGCCGCCTCCTCACAGCCCCACCCATCCTGCGCCATTTTGACCCTGAGGCGCCCACTGAAGTGCATGCAGACGCCAGTGGTGTCGGCATCGGCGCTGTGCTTGCTCAGCGCCCCTCTGGCTTCGGTGAATACGTAGTTGCGTATGCCAGCCGTACGCTCACAAAAGCCGAAGCGAACTACTCTGTAACGGAAAAGGAGTGCTTGGCCATCGTGTGGGCCCTCACAAAGTTTCGCCCTTACCTTTACGGCCGTTCGTTTGATGTAGTCACGGACCATCATGCCCTCTGCTGGCTTTCATCGCTCAAGGACCCTTCCGGCCGCTTGGCACAGTGGGCTCTTCGTCTAAAAGAATATGACATCCGCGTTATTTACCGCTCTGGTCGCAAACATAAAGACGCCGACGCTATATCACGCTCACCGCTTCCAACCGACCTTGCCAGCCTCTCCGTATCAGACTCCGTGGCATCTTCGATCGACGTCAGTGACATGCCTGCCGAACAACGGAAGGATCCATGGATCGCCTCTCTTACTGACTACCTTTCAAACCGAGCAGCGATTGCCCCTTCACGCGCACTTCGCCGCCAAGCTTCCCCCTATGAGATTCGGGATAACCTCCTTTACCGGCGCAACTACAACTCAAGTGGACGGAAATGGCTCCTCGTGATTCCGCGCCATTTACGGACTCAAATATGTACAGCTTTTCATGCCGATCCACAGTACGGACACGCCGGGGTTTTCAAAACGTACACACGAATCCGTCTTTGTTACTATTGGCGTGGTATGTACAACTCGGTTCTCGGGTACGTTCGATCGTGCCTGACGTGCCAACGCCGCAAACCTGCCTCTTCCCGTTCGGCTGGTTAGTTACAGCCTCTCACATGCCCGCTTAGACCCTTAGACCGCATTGGAATTGACTTATATGGCCCTCTTCCGTACACACCCGATGGCAATCGCTGGGTCATTGTCGCCGTCGACCACCTGACGCGATATGCCGAAACCGCCGCGCTCCCAGCTGCAACAGCCCGAGATGTGGCCAGTTTCTTATTGAAGAACTTTATTATCCGTCACGGTGCTCCTCGTGAATTGCTTAGCGACAGAGGCCGTACTTTCTTATCCGAAGTCCTGCCCTGCTAGATCAGTGCGAAATCATTCACCGGACTTGCACCGCTTACCACTCGCAAACAAACGGCCTTGTTGAACGATTTAATCGCACCCTCGGCGACATGCTCGCGAAGTACGTCGTATCAAACCACACGAACTGGGACATTGTCCTTCCTTATATCCCCTATGCGTACAACACTGCTACGCAATCTAGCACGGGTTTCTCTCCGTTCTTTTTGCTTTACGGTCGGCATCCATCTGCTCTCCTTGATACTGTCCTCCCCTACAACCCTGATCCATCAGAATACACTACAGTGAGAGAAGCTGCCAAGTATAACGAAGAATGCCGCCTGCACTTTTACGACCGACTCTCAGTGGCGCCAAAAATATCGCCATGACACCGATCAGAAGAATGCACCACACTTTTAGCCCGGCTCACTTGCGTGGCTATGGGTTCGATTCGGCAGACCTGGCCTCTCAACAAAACTAATGTCCAAGTATCATGGGCCCTACCATGTCGTCGAGCGCACTTCACCAGTGAACTATATTCTTGCGCCGCTTACGCCATCTTCCTATTTGCGACGCTTTGGCCGCGAGACTCTACATGAGCAGAGTCTTAAGCCGTTCTACGAGCCAATTGTACTTTCGTTCCCTTAAGTCGCCAGGATGGCTCCTTTTTCCCTGGCGGGCATTGTGAAGAAGATGAGCCCTTTTTGCTGGACGCTGATGAAAAGGAAGCAGACTGTGGAATTGCCATCGCGCAGATCGTGTTGGTCTTGATCGTCCCGCTTCCCCGTCGACCTCGACGCCGTCCTTCTTCTACAAAAGGGAGTTAGGCAAGGAGACGCGCTCTCCCCAGTACTATTCACAGCTTGTTTAGAGGAAGTATTCAGAGACTTGGAAAGGGAGCAGTTAGGGATAAGGGTAGATGGAGAATACCTCAGTAATCTGTGATTTGCCGATGACATTACCTTTCTAAGCAACTCGGGGGATGAACTGCAAATAATGATTGATGACCTAGACAGGAAAAGTATAAAGGTAGGCTTGAAAATCAATATGCAGAAGATTGAGGTAATGTTCAACAGCCTCGGGAAGGAACAGCAGTTTACATTAGGTAGCGAAGTACTGGAAGTAGTAGACGAATGTGTCTACTGTCCGTAGTAACCGCAGATCCGGACGATGAAAAGGAAATAACAAGAAGAAAGAATAAGGTTGGGATGGAGCGCATTTGGCAAGCACTCGCAGATTATGACTAGCGGCTTACCGATATCGCTCAAGAGGAAAGTATACAACAGCTGCATCTTACCTGTACTCACCTATGGGGCTGAAACGCGGAGGCTAACCAAGAGGGTTCTACTTACGTTGAGGACAACCCAGAGGGTTATGTAACGAAAAATGATAGGGGTAACATTAAGAGATAGGAAGCGTGCAGAGTAGGTCAGAGAAATCACTAAAGTTACCGACATTCTAGCGGAAATTAAGAAGAAATGGACATGCGCAGGACATATAGTGCGAAGAGAGAACAACCGATGGTCGCTTAGGGTAACAAACTGGATTCCAAGGGAAGGAAAGCGTAGCAGGGGGCGGCAGAAAGTTAGGTAAGCGGTGAGGTTAAGAAGTGCGCAGGGGTCAAGTGGATGCAGCTAGCACAGAACCGGGTTAATTGAAGAAATATGGGAGAGGCCTTCGCCCTGCAGTGGGTGATGATGCTGATGCTGATGCTGATGCGGCCATTCCCCTTTGTATCGGGGGATCACAAAGTTCTGGATCAGGCCAGGAGGGTATAGTCAGGCTGATTATTATTATTATTATTATTATTATTATTATTATTATTATTATTATTATTATTATTATTATTATTATTATTATTATTATTATTATTATTATTATGATGATGATGATGAAGCGGGTATTTAGGCACCTTCCCGTTTTACCTATATAAGGTCTTCCCGCATGTGAAAGGCACTACATACACAACTCCTTCTGCGCAACAGACAAACCTCAAGTCATGCTTTATCTAAAGGTGCCTTAGATGTGACCACAACACCACTGAAGGGCGCACCATCCTCAAATCTTGCTCTGCATTAAGGAACTGTCACTTAACAACCAAGCGAATTGTTCTGAAAAGTCTTGTGTTCCCCTTTTTAATGAAACCAAAATTTTGTGCAAACCCGAACTAACAAGAGAAATCTGTGAAGCATTTCATATTCATAAAAATCATGACTCATGTGTAAGCACCCCTTTTGTATCTGTTCATGACTGTCAATTAAAATATATCTTGATTCCAAAGACTGAGTTATCTGTTTGGTGTTGCACATGTGCTCCTGGTTGTGAAAAGAGTATATTTTGAGTGCTTCTTTCTAATAAACTGCAGTTGATAGTGAGCGCCGGTGTTGTCTTCTTCCTTGTCCCTTATCCTTCATCTCCGCGCTGTTATTCCTTAAAAATGTACACCATTTATTAAATGTTTAGAGCCCATGGGGCCTACTTCTGAGCCATACTATGTGGCTTGCAATGCATTCACAGGTTTTCAAACTTGCTGAAGAAGATTTTCTTCCTACCCTCTCCAATGGCTAGGAGTTGTTAAAGAACTCATAATATACGGCTTAAAAGAAAACCCTCTGGGCTCTACACCTTTGGCAAAGGCTATTGCATTTTATTGTTTTAATGCGACCGTAACAATATAGGTGGCAGGCATCCTAACAAGCGGTATAAATTGAAGTTTGTAGAGGCTGATGCACCTACATGTAGTCATGATAATCAGGCAGCTGAAAGCTTCTACGAAGATATAGAATTGACAATGGGTTAAGTACAAATGCTGTTTACTACATTAATGGGCGGCATCAAAGCCAAGGCGGCACTGATGCCACACCTAACGCAATCCAGACCACACCTAACACAATAAACAAGAATGGTGGCACACTGCATCCTGTATTGGCATTGATGCAATACAGGAAGACCAGGCAGTGGGTCACTGTGGCATTATTTCTAAGAGCAGAGAGGAGCTATTAGTTGAGCGCTGTAACTTAGCAATCGTGATTACCTTCTTCAGCAAATGGAATAAACGGACACGAAAAAGGCCTTACGGGGAGACTACAAATTAAACTGACTTCATACTGTGTTCTAACGCCCGCATTATGCAGGATGTATAGGTAATCGGGTAAGTGCGATGCAGTGACCACAGGATGGTCTCGAATTAGTCTAAATCTGAAGGAGGAATGAAACAGATTCGTAAGAAAGAAGTGACTTAGGGGGAGAACAGAAGAATCTAAGATATCGCTACAGAATAGACATTCAGCTTTAACAGAGGATGACGAAATTAGCATATAAGCAATGTAATTTTAAAGGTATCATTAATGAGTGTGCTGTAGAAGCAGGCAGTAGGATACCGATAAACAGACCAAGTATTTGATTAAGAAACACAAGAATATGAAAGCTTCTAACCCAGCAGATAGGATAGAAATGTCATAGCTAATCAATAAACGTAAAGTGGTTGATATAAGGAAGTATAAGGATGTAGTCGAGGGTTCGATGGCGTCTGGTCAGGAATCATGATTAGTTGATCAATTCACTGACCATAGTCAAAAACGACGTTTCGGGAGCGCTACGGCTCCCTTGTTCACAATGAACAACCGGCCGGACGTCCCGGGCTTTTTGTAGCGGTTAGTATTGTTCTTAGAGATAGGATGCCACCATTCTTGTTTATTGTGTCTGGATGATTAGCGACTCAAGATTTCCGTTGTCGCTGCTTCATCCCAGTTAATTTCATGGCCAGTCTCCTTGTGTTCGTCGTCACTTTACGTATATCGTACTGATCATCTTTCAGGCGTCTCGTGAAACATTTTGTTTCGCCTATGTAAACTGCTCAACAGTTGGCGCAGGCAATTTTGTAAACCACGCCGGGAAACTTCGCACGAGGGAGCTTGTCTTTCACATTTACAAGCTCACTTCTTATCTTGCTTGTCGGGGCCATGCTTGCGGAACATCCGTGCCAGCGCCTCATTGATACATACGGGATAGGGGCTCGTTTCGGTGCACTTTCGTCTTCCCTGGCAGATAGGCTTCTTCGATGGAGCCGTGTTCCGAATGAAGGAGAGTGGGTAGCCATTTCTTTTCAAGTCATTTTCGGTGGTCTTCATTTCGTGGTTTAGGGCTGCGTCTTCAGTGCATACTTCCTTGGCACGGTTGATTAGAGACGCAACCATGGACCGCTTATGACTGACTGGGTGCGCTGAATTAAAATCTAGGTACCTTCTAGAATATGTCCGTTTCCGGTAGACGCGAATACCATGGTGTCGAGGAGCAGAAGGCAGCTGCCCCTTACAAAAATGGGTTTTGAAAATCTATTGTCGGACTATTGACCACCTTTTGAATCTACTGCATTTCGATAGACATTCAACACCAGCTGAGTGCAATCTTTACAGGGTCAACATAATTTTCATTGTGTTCTACCCAATAGACTTTCTGTACAATTGTTTCTATAGGATTTTGTTGTCAGTTTTCAACGTTCACGAGGAATTAGCGTATACTGTTCATGCTGACCAATGTTTTTAAATAGTTTTAGGCACCAATGATAAGAACATGATGTAACAATTTCGTTATGCCTTTTTGATCTCACTTGTAATCAACTATTGGCCAGATTCTGCAAAGGGAAATATAAGAGCAGCATGCAGTTGCGTGCTCGTTCATGTTATATAAAGGTACATGGACAGCTTTTAGCATTAACGGTGCACACTTAGCTCAAGCTTCGCAACACGACAGTGAAAATATGCCCTAAAAACATCATGGTGGCAAAGGCTTCACTAATAATGCAAATACATCGTTGAATGTCAATCAGAATCCGTAATGAATCAGCTTCTGTATGTCGCAGAAGGTAACTTTAGTGGTAGGACATATTTTATATTTATTATAAAACAAGTTCAGTGAGTCATCATACTACAAACAAGATCCTAGATTGCACCTACTATGTATGGCAGGACAGAGCTTTCTTAAACCAGTTGCAAAGTTAACTATATGCTTCAGGGTCTGACATTCTGCTCAAGCCTAGGTGTTTTTGCAAGTAGCTTATTGCCGCACAATGAGATGCAGTCTTTACTGGAGTACTCCACCGTACTGTGTCTTTGGAGGGTTTTACTGTTATTTTTTTTCTTTCCTTTCTTAAGGTGGACACCATGCTAAAATGAAGTCACTTTAAACCTTGGGGGTTCTAATAATCACGGATTGATCCTGCGGATATTATAGAGTTAACAAGAATAGCAAAAACATTCGCGTATTAAAGAAAAAAGAAAAAGAACAGGATTGCACGCGTCTTCTATCCGCGACTCTTCTTTCTAAACACGGATTCGGCCGCCGCCTTGCTCCTGTCCATACCTCACTTGCCCCTGTGCCCGCGGACGGCGCCAGCAAGTCAGAAGGGGTCGAGGGTCGCTTCCTGTCTGCTGGGGAAAAAAAGGGGGGGAGGGGGTGCTCCCCACTGGATCTCTGCTCTCTACCTTCTGCGTGGTTTCTCTTCACGGAGACGACCTTGGATTCAGCATAGCCGCATAGCCGGACTCGCGCGGCGGTGGCAGCGGCTTCCCCTTTTCACCGAACCTGCTCTTCTGCGCCCCGTTTTCTTTTCACGCAGACGCGGGTGCGCTGAGTGCGGCGATGGGCTAGTTCAGTTGGCGTTTTCCCGCCCCCGTGGTCCTATCTTGCACTGTGAGCGAAGCACCATATGTAGGTTCTTCGCTGGTGATTATCACAAAGATCGTTTTGCTCAAACTGGAGCGCGAACGTACGCACTGAAGTCTTCGGAGGACTCCGCTGTTGGGCGGCAGCTTCTGCGCGAGGAGGACGCGTTTAAGAAGTTCAACAGTCGCAGGCGTTTTGGATTCAAGGCGAAAAGCCGGAACGGGCAGAGCGTCTGCACTTTGGTGACGCATCTTGCACTGTGAGCGAAGCACCGTATGTAGGTTCTTCACTGGTGATTATCACAAAGATCGTTTTGCTCAAACTGGAGCGCGAACGTACGCACTGAAGTCTTCGGAGGACTCCGCTGTTGGGCGGCAGCTTCTGCGCGAGGAGGACGCGTTTAAGAAGTTCAACAGTCGCAGGCGTTTTGGATTCAAGGCGAAAAGCCGGAACGGGCAGAGCGTCTGCACTTTGGTGACGCATCTTGCACTGTGAGCGAAGCACCGTATGTAGGTTCTTCACTGGTGATTATCACAAAGATCGTTTTGCTCAAACTGGAGCGCGAACGTACGCACTGAAGTCTTCGGAGGACTCCGCTGTTGGGCGGCAGCTTCTGCGCGAGGAGGACGCGTTTAAAAAGTTTAACAGTCGCAGGCGTTTTGGATTCAAGGCGAAAAGCCGGATCGGGCGGAGCGTCTGCACTTTTCGTGTTTGTGCCAGTCTTGTACAGTGTAATTGAACGAGTGAAACTGCGCAAAAAAGACGGGACGTAAGAAACACACAGGCACCAACAAGGCGCAGTTATATATATATATATATATATATATATATATATATATATATATATATATATATATATATATATATATATATATATATATATATATATATATATATATATATATATATATATATATTGAGTACCTGCGCATGAGTTATTTGCACACACGCGCGGCCACACACATGCAGTTTTGCATCTTACGCGTAAACGTTGATGTTTGGAATTAAGCTGTGAAATTATACAAGATCTTACTTAGCTTACGGATACATCACTACATGTATATATATATATTGTTACGGTACGCAGTGAAAGAGACGATGACGAAGTGCTGGGCTAGTGGAGAAAGACGACGCTGCAGCTACGTCTGGTTCTCCTGTGAGTGTGTCCCTGACGGTGAACTGTTGCGGCTACGACGTACCATCGCCTCCTAACCTCTCGACGTGCCTCGTAACATCTTGGTGGAGCTGCTGGGTAAGACACCAATACCACAAGCTGGATCTCCGTAGTGGCCGCCACCTTGGTGCTAGCACTATGCAGTCCGACGCAGCTACCTCTACAGCGGCACAACCAGCGCCCACTGTCGTCGTTGCTCAGCCTCGAGATCCGGGAACCTTTTGCGGCACCGATGACATCGACGTCGAAGACTGGCTCGCTATGTACGAGCGAGTCAGTAAGCACAACCGATGGGACGCAACGTTGATGCTTGCAAATGTCATTTTCTACCTGGCTGGTACGGCGCGCGTCTGGTTCGAGACGCACGAAGATCTAACATCCTGGGACATGTGCAAAGAGAAGCTTCGGGATCTCTTTGGCAAGCCGATCGAACGCAAGCTCGGCGCTAAAAGGGACCTGGCATCGCGAGCACAGTCGTCGACCGAATCATATCTGTCGTACATACAAGACGTACCAGCTTTATGCCGCAAAGTGAACAGCGCCATGCCCGAGTGTGACAAGGTGGGCCACATCTTAAAGGGCATTGCTGACGACGCTTTTAATCTTCTATTTTGCAAAGATTGTACGACGGTCGACTCCGTCCTCGAGGTATGCCGGCGGTTTGAGCAAGCTAAACATCGTCGTATTGCTCCCCGCTTCGACCGCTTGCCAAGCACAGTTGCTACGTCTTCGTGCGAAGATCTGCCAACACTGCAGCAGCCATCCCATGAGCCAAACTTGGCCAGGATCGTTCGCAGAGAGCTGGAGGCAATGGCCCCCGTCGCATTCACACCTCAGCCGGCGGATGCTACTATAGCACTGATCCAAGCTGTCGTTCGCCAAGAATTCGCGAACGTGGGCCTTAGTGCGAGCGTAAGCCTCAGCTCTGGTCAGCCATCCGCACAGCCATCTGTCCAGCCCACCGTTCCGGTGGTAGCTGCTGCGGCTCCGACTGCGCCCTTCCCGACGCGATACCCCGAATCTACCCGACGCTACCGCAACACAAAAGAATGGCGGACCTTGGACAACCGACCCATCTGCTTCAACTGCTCAAGTGCCGGCCACATTTCTCGCCATTGCCGCAGCCGTTGGGTTCTGCCACCTCGACCTCGCTACTATCATGATCGCAGCACCGCCTACGGACCACACCCAACCTCTCTCCGTGATACGCCCTCTCGTTACTTTAACCCGCCATCCCCGCGCATGTCCAGCCGATCGCCGTCTCCCCAGACCCGCCGTTCCCGCTCGCCCCTACCTCACCGTTCCTCGTCCCCTCACTTCTCTGGCCCGCTCCCGGAAAACTGATCAATGCAGCTCCCGGAGGTGCAGCTGCATTGACGACCCGGCCCGAAAATCCTCTGCTGACCCTCGCTCATCGCCGCAATCTTCTAGATATCTGTGTAGACGGTATGCCTGTTACCGCCCTCATTGACACTGGTGCCCAAATTTCCGTCCTCAGCTCTTCGTTTCGCCGCCGAATCAAAAAAAGTTGTCACGCCCGCCTCTTCATCAGCCGTTCGTGTCGCCGATGGAGGCGTCGCTGCCGTCGTGGGACTTTGCACTGCGCGCGTGAGCATTTGTGGTCGAACTACCCCTGTGCTCTTCACTGTAATCGACCGCTGCCCTCACGATGTGATCCTCGGCATCGACTTTTTTAACGGCGCACTCTGCCCTGATTGATTGTCCAAGTGGCCTCCTTCGCTTAGACTTGCCTTTCTGCTCCGACCGCACAGATATCAAGCCACGCCTCTGCTCCGTCGAGTTTGTTCGCCTACCGCCCGAAGCTGCCATGTATGTTCCTTTGGCCCCGTTTCCTGCTATTCCTGATGGTACATACGTCACTTGTCCAATCACCGATGTTGTTCTCCACCGTAACGTCATACTCCCTCACACTGTCCTGGCCGTCACGGATAACAGAACCTATCTTCCCGTCCTTAACTTTAGCCGCTCTGTCCAAGTTTTGCCCCATGGCACTGCACTCGCTGATTTGCTTCCGTTGGCTGACTGCGAAGTTTCTGCCCTCAAGCCTGTGCCTCTGTCTGAACCCGCCGTATCAGCTTCTCGTTCGACCCTTTTTACTCCCATTATAGCACCGGATTTGACACCTCAGCAAGCCAGTGCTCTCTCCGACCTTTTGTTTTCGTACAGCGACATTTTTGATTTTGGCGACCGACCTTTGGCCCAGAAATCTGTCGATACCCATCGCATCAATACTGGTGATGCCAGCCCTATTCACAAAAGGCCTTATCGAGTCTCTCTTGCTGAGCGCCACGTGATACAGAAGGAGGTCGACAAGATGTTGACAAATAATATTATTGAGCCCTCCTGCAGTCCCCGGGCGTCTCCTGTCGTTTTAGTCAAAAAGGAAGATCAAACTTGGAGATTCTGTGTAGATTACCGCCACCTCAATCAGATCGCTAAAAAAGACGTTTATCCGCTCCCGAGAATTGACGACGCCCTCGACTGCTTGCATGGTGCCAGCTATTTTTCCTCGATCGACATGCGTTCCGGCTACTGGCAAATAGCTGTCGACGAACGGGATCGAGAGAAAACCGCATTTATCACCCCTGACGGACTATACCAATTCAAGGTCATGCCATTTGGCCTCTGCAACGCTCCGCTTCTCCGTTGCTTCAAGTGGACAACGTGCTTATGCTACTTAGATGACGTTGTCGTTTTCTCTCCCACGTTCACAAGTCACCTTGAACGGGTTTCTACGATACTGGCAGTCTTTCGCCGCGCCGGCCTTCAACTCAACGCAAAAAATGCAGCTTCGGCCGCCGCCAGATCAAAATCCTGGGACATTTGGTTGACGAAAATGGTGTGCAGCCCGACCCAGAGAAAGTTCGTGCAGTCCGCGAGTTCCCCACACCACGTAATACAAGTGATGTGCGAAGTTTTCTCGGACTCTGCTACTACTTCCGTCGCTTCATTCGGAACTTCGCTGACCTAGCACGTCCCCTTACCTCCCTTTTGCAGAAAAACGTGAATTTCTCGTGGAGCCGTGAACAAGCTCAGGCCTTTACAACGCTCATTTCCGCGCTCACCGCTCCTCCTGTACTGGCGCACTTCGACCCGTCTGCGCCTACAGAACTGCGCACCGACGCTAGCGGACATATGGTATTGGCGCCATCCTTGCCCAGTACCAGCACGGCCACTCTCGTGTGATCGCCTATGCCAGCCTCCTTCTATCTCAGTCCGAGCGCAATTATTCCATTACGGAGCGCGAATGTCTTGCCCTTGTTTGGGCGTTTATTTATTTATTTATTTACAGAAGACTGCTGGCTTTATTGCAAAGCCTTAAGCAGGAGTGGGTGTAAAATACACTTTGACAAAAAGAAAACCTCCCTGAGGTACACGCAACTCGGCACAAAATACCGAAAGGAACAACATTATACAATAATAGACGACGCCTGGCGTCAAAATGAGCACTGAAAAAAAAAAAAGAAAATGTTGAATGCTGCAAAATTGTTACGAATTCCTAAGCGACTCCGTAAATGACTCCACAGTAGAAGCCTCTACAATATTCGCTTTGAGGACATTCCATTCCCGCACAGTACGGGGGAAGAAAGAATTCTTGTATGTTTCAGTGCGGCATGAGTATTCCTTCACTTTTAAAGAATGGTAGGATCGTGTCGAACGACCCGGGACGAGCTCAATGTACTTGCTGCTGTTAATTCCTAATTTGTTGTGAACAATCATGAACATATATTTAAGCCTCTCGCGGTATCTCCTGAGCTGCAAAGAATCCAAATTTGCTTTCTCAAGTAGCATGGTAGGGGACGTCTGCCAGGTGTAAGAATAATAAATAAATCGCACTGACTTTCTTTGAATATTTTCGAGTGTTTTAATGTTTTCTTTAGTATAAGGGTCCCACACAACAGAGGCGTATTCTAAAACAGGTCGGATAAAAGTTTTGTAAGCTAGTAACCTAATTTCCTGCGTAGAGTACCGGAGATCTTCTTAAAAAGCCAAGTTTTTTCATAGCTTTATTTTTAATATTAGAAATGTGTTTGTTCCACCGTAGGTCAGAGCTAATCGTTAATCCCAAGTACTTTTAGCTGTCCACGGTAGACAGGGGATGGTTATTAATAGTATAGGCAAAACTTAATGGCCGCTTCTTCCGCGTAAAAGACATTGAAACTGTTTTTTTAGTATTAATACTCATCTGCCACGTTGAGCACCAATCATGAATTTTAACCAAGGCGTCATTAAGAAGAAGCTGGTCAGCAGGAGTTCGTATTTCATGATATAATACACAATCGTCGGCAAACATCTTGATTTTGACAGGAATGTCTTTAACAATGTCATTTATAAAAATTAAAAAGAACAATGGCCCAAGTACTGAGCCTTGTGGGATACCGGAGCTTACCAAAGCTGGGCTTGAACATGCATTGCCGATTGATATGGACTGATATCGAGACGATAGATATGCTTGTATCCACGTCAACAGTAGATCGTTTTTAAAGATAGTATTTAGCTTTAGCAAGAACTTACTGTGTGAGACCCGGTCAAATGCTTTTTCGAAATCTAAAAAAATGACATCAATTTGACATTGGTTAGCAATGGCTGCGGCAAAATCCTGCATCGTCTCTAGAAGTTGGGTCACTGTAGAGAAGCCTTTGCGAAAACCGTGTTGCCGGTCGTCAATTACGTGATTGGTTTCCAGGAAGGCTGATATATGCCCAAAAAGTATATGTTCAAGTATTTTTGAAGAAGTACACAGTAAAGATATTGGCCTATATGAGCTAAGTAGAGATGAATTTTCAGTTTTGGGAATAGGAATAATTTTTCCGTGCTTCCAGTCCTCCGGGAGCTCGGCGTTTAATAGAGACTTCTTAAATATGAGCGTTAAGTACTTGGAACACCATTCGGCATATCTCACAAGAAACGTATTTGGTATGTCATCAATTCCCGGCGTCTTTTTTGCGTCACAATTGAGAAGCAGAGAGAAAACACCTACTTCAGTTACAGATACATCAGTAATAGGCGGACAAGCTGAGTGAAAATGAGGCTTTCTACCATCATCGTGCGTAAACACAGTACAAAAGAAACGGTTGAAAGACGAAGCAATCTGTGTCACATCAGTAATCAGTTCGCCGTCAACGACAACGCTGTACACAGGTTTCTTTTTCTTTGATAACTGCCGCCAGAACTTTGCAGGGGACGAAACAAGAAAGTTTTTCATAGATACGCTAAAGTGATACTCTTTTGCTTTTTTGATACTGTGTTTTAAGTTCAAGCGCATATCAGACAGTTTAGCAGCATCAACTGCCGACTGGCTTCGCCGAAGTTTTTTGCGAACTCTCTTAATCTTTCGTCCCATGCGTACAAGTTCCCTCGTCATCCAAGGGCTGCTGGCGCGTAGGGTAATTACCCGAGTAGGCACAAAACGCGAAATGCAATTCAGAGCAAGGTTCTTAAAGAAAACCCAGAGATTTTCTACTGAGCAGTCGCAGGATTCGTAAAGAACCACAAAATCTGAGAATGAAATATCAAGTAAGTCTAAAACTGCAACATCATCAGCACGCGAGAAGTTTGGCACAACACGCACCTCTTTCTTTTTATTTTTCGGAAGAAGCAATGGAATGTTTAAAGATACCATAACATGGTCAGATATGCCTTCGAAATATTGAAGTAGAGGACCGCGACGAAAGACACTGTTACTAACGAAGAAAAGATCAAGAATGGATTTCTTATCCTTTTGTATACGTGTTGCTTGCTTTACTAATTGAGTTAAATCGTGATCAAGTACGATGTCTACAAGAAGTTCGGCTGATGTGCAGAGCGGCTCTGGAAACTGTTTGTCCCAATTGACGAGCGGCATGTTAAAGTCTCCAGCCAATAGTACATTACTTGATTGTGCTTTTGTAGTACATAAGAACTCATTTAGTTTCTCAAAGAAAACACCGTCACCTCGTGGTGGGCGGTAAAACGCGCCAATAACAAGACTAAGTTCATTTAGAATTAGTTTACAAATGACGCATTCAATTCCTTGCACGCAAGGCAGCCTGATTACTTGGAAAGATTCTTGAAAAAGAATTGCAACACCACCACCGCGAGAAGTCCTGTCTTTGCGCATAATTCTGTATCCTGGTGGTGTAATTTCTTCATCAGTGATATCAGAGTGCAGCCAGGTTTCGGTGATTATAATGATATGCGGTTTATGCGCTACTACTATACTTTCCAAATCCTCAGACTTGTTCACAATGCTCCGGGCGTTAAACTGAATACATTTCAGCGATTTAATTTGATTGTTCTCGATTCATTGGTCACTTTGTTTTCGATTCCGGCTGCCATGCTCTAGGACTCTTTCTTTGCTAGTGTCATCCCAAACAAACAGATCGTCACCAATTTTTATCTTGTTGTAGATTAGCTTAACCTTCAGACCGGCTTTTCGAATCTCTGCGGTGCTTTCCCAGAGATTCTGCCGTATCTGCCGCGTGGTATACGAAAAGTCTTCTGAAATGGAGTAATCGGTGTCTTTTAGTTTCGAGCAGTTTTTCAGTATGTTAACTTTCTCACGATGATCCATCAACTTGATAATAACAGGTCGATGCTTGTTAGGTTGCTTGCGACCGATTCTATGAATTCTCTCGGCTGAAACAACTTTCGTGTCCATTTTGTCACAGAACACGCCTTTCAACACACTCTGTGACAGTTCTTCGTAAGTTTCATTCAATTTTTCAGGAATTCCGAACACGATTACATTATTTCGTCTGCCCCGGTCTTCTAAGTCGACAAGCTTCCTTTCTAAGCCTGTAACTCGTGATTCTAGCTCCCGGCTTAAATCTCTGAATTCATTTATAGCTGATGTGAATTCTTCCACTTTGTGCAATTTGGCCTCAATTTCGCCCAGTCTCCGCTGAATATCTTTCTGGCCTTCAAGGAGCTGGGTCAGTAGCTGTTCAGTGGGTGGCCCAGGGTTGGACTCAATGTCGCCACACAGCATAAGTAGAGACAATACGAAGTCACGACCAATAAAATAAACTTCAAGCACTCTACGTGGGCATGTCAGCTGGATAAGGCACATATTATTGGATTTGATTGTAGAAACATTGCTACTAACCTGCATGAAAAACAGGAATGGATTTGACATGGTGTCGACTGGATGCCCAAATTCCGCCCTTATTTGTTTGGGCGGCCCTTCAGCGTAATGACGGACCATCATGCCTTGTGTTGGTTGTCATCACTTAAGGACCCTACTGGCCGCTTAGGTCGCTGGGCCTTGCGATTACAAGAATACACGTTTACTAATGTGTACAAGTCAGGCCGCCTACATCAAGACGCCGACTGCTTGTCCCGCCAACCCGTTGACCCTCCTGAACTTCCTGACAATACTGCTGACGACTGCGTTTTGTCCATTTCGAACTTTCTCCACATCGGCCTCGAACAGAGTCGTGATCCTTCCCTGCGCCCCATTATTGATCACCTGCGCAACGACAGCACCGATCCGCCCATCAGTATGTTTGTGCTGCTTAATAACACATTATACCGACGCAATATGCGCCCAGATGGTGTAGACCTTTTGCTTGTTGTCCCAACACATCTACGCTCTGCTGTTCTTGCGCACCTTCATGATGCTCCTACAGCAGGGCACCTAGGAGTGTCCCGCACATACGACAATGTTCGACGGCAATTCTACTGGCCTGGCCTCTACCGCTCTGTTCGTCGCTACGTCGCCGCCTGTGAGCTGTGTCAGCGCAGGAAGAACCCGTCTCTTCACCCTAGTGGGCCCCTGCAACCACTCGTAGTTCCAACTGAGCCCTTTTCTCGAGTTGATCTCGACCTACTTGGGCCATTTCCCACATCCACTTCAGGGAACAAATGGATTGCCGTAGCGACCGATTGCGCCACCCGGTATGCCATAACCAGAGCTATCCCCACCAGCTGTGCCTCCGACGTTGCAGACTTTCTTTTGCATGACGTCATCTTGCTTCATGGTGCTCCTCGTCAACTGCTCACCGATCGCGGTCGCTGCTTCCTTTCTAAAGTTGTTAATGACCTTCTGCGCTCATGCGCTACGCGCCACAACTTCACAACGGCCTACCATCCACAAACGAACAGTCTTACTGAGCGCCTTAATCGTACCCTGACCGATATGATGTCAATGTAAGTTTCTGACCATCACCGTGACATCTCTTTACCTTTCATAACATTCGCTTATAACTCCTCACAGCATGATACCGCCGGATACTCTCCCTTTTATCTACTCTTCGGCCACGACCCTCTACTTCCCTTCGACACCTTACTGCCTCTTGACGATTCCTCCTGCAGTTACGCTTCTGATGCCATCGCCCGCGCTGATGCCGCCCGTCATATTGCTCGAGACCGGCTTCGTGCGTCCCAGCGTTCTCAAAAGCACCGTTACGATCTCCAGCACCGTGACGCCTACTACCCTCCTGGCTCCCTCGTACTCCTCCGGCTCCCTGCTCGATGTGCGAGAAACTACGTGGGCCCTTCCAGTCTACAAATCAGTCTACATCCAGGTCGTTCCAGTCTACAAATCAGGTAACAGAGACTCGCCCTTGAATTACCGCCCCATTTCATTGACTAGTGTGCCTTGTAAAATCATGGAACATGTCATCTACTCACAAATCGTAAACTTCTTGGACCGAAACCATTTTTTTCACCCTTCACAACACGGGTTTCGTAAGGGCCTCTCTTGCGAAACCCAACTAGCGCTTTTCCTTCACGACTTGCACACTAATCTAGACCGTAATATGCAGACCGACACCATCTTTCTTGATTTCGCCAAAGCTTTTGATAAGGTTCCCCACCGCCGGCTATTACTAAAACTCTCAAAGCTGAACCTACCCCCTAATATTTTCAAATGGATTGGAGAATTCCTAACTAACCGTTCTCAGTCAGTCTATCTTAACGGCCATCTGTCTACATCTCTCCCGGTTACTTCAGGCGTCCCACAAGGTTCTGTCCTCGGTCCCCTCCTATTCTTAATATATATTAACGACTTGCCCCTGCATGTTTCCTGTAGTATTCGAATTTTCGCAGATGATTGTGTTATTTACCGCACCATTAATAACTGTCACGATCAATACACTCTTCAGACAGAGCTTAACAACGTACTAAATTGGTGTAATAACTGGCTAATGTCCCTCAATCCTAGTAAATGTAAACTCATGTCCTTCACTCATCGTCACAATCCATATCTCTTTCATTATTCAATTTCTAACACACAGATTGAGCAAGTACAATCATATAAATATCTAGGAGTCACTCTCTCTTCTAATCTATCATGGCAGGTTCATGTCGGTAACATCATTTCAGCATCAAACAAAACACTCGGTTTTCTAAAACGTCACCTTCGTCTTGCCCCACCACATGTTAAATTGCTCGCGTATAAATCAGTTATAAGACCCAAATTAGAATATGCATCCCCATCTGGAGCCCACATCAAGCATATCTAATCACCGCATTGGAAGCTGTGCAGAATCGTGCTGCCCGATTCATTCGTTCCTCATAGTCATATATGACGTCAGTGTTTCATCCTTGAAAGCTACATCCGGACTGCCACCCCTCTCTCTACGTCGTCGCATTGCTAGCCTTTATCACAAATGCTTTTATTCTCCTCTCAATCAAGCACCGTATATCGCCGCCGCATCACGCATATCTCACCGCACCAGTCATCCCCTTCAAGTTGCCCGCCCACTATCACGCACTGCTACGTTTTCAGCTTCGTTGTTTCTTCGAGCAGCCACGGACTGGAACGGCCTACCCCATGACATCGTCGCCATCGCTTCAACATCTGCTTTTCAAGAACGCGTAACAGATCACCTTCAATGTGATTTTACCATCGCTGTTTGTTTTCCTCACTACAAATGTAATCCCACCCCTTATGTAACACCCCCTGAAATGGGGGCCTTTAAGGAATAAAACTGAACTGAACTGAACTTACCAGGTCTTGCGGCAACTTACCGACGTGACGTACGAGATTATCCCTGTGAACCGCCACTCTTCTGCAAACCATCATCCAGAAGTCGTGCATGTCGCCCGTCTCAAACCTTATATCTCGCGCTCACCTGTGTAGTCTACGCACCGGGACTGTGCTTCTTCCGCGGGGGAGGTATTGTTACGGTACGCAGTGAAAGAGACGATGACGAAGTGCTGGGCTAGTGGAGAAAGACGACGCTGCAGCTACGTCTGCTTCTCCTGTGAGTGTGTCCCTGACGGTGAACTGTTTTCGGCTACGACGTACCATCGCCTCCTAACATCTCGACGTGCCTCGTAACAACATATATATATATATATATATATATATATATATATATATATATAGGGAGAACTGAACGATATGGTAGTGCTGCCGAGTTGTGAAGGCAGCGGTCGATGCCATCTAAAGAAAGACCGTGACAACTCATTTTAGATAAGAAATGCAATTTCTTGAGCTATGACGTGCCTTTGCTTTTTTCTTAGGTTAGTATATACCGCAACTTAATTATGATTTTCATTGGTTATTTCAGCATACACACGCGAGGAGTTCCCGAACGTATCAGCGTTTTACAGAAAGAACAGCCTGGCGTCATACCTTGCGCATGAATTGAAATAAAGCAAATAAACAACCCAGCTCAAGTTATGGGTTCACCAAAGATGCAATCTTTATTTTTTCTTTCTCATTAACGCGCATTTTAATTCTGTGTTCCCTTTCCGCTGCGGAACAACAGAAAATGGTAAGTGATCAACGGTTAGCCAGGAGCAGGCACGAGGTGGTTTACATTAATGCAAAAGTAGCACAGCACATATCCTTACTGCGGTCAGTCAACACATTCTATGTTCTGCTCGACCAATCAACAATTTAATCAGGTAAGTGTGGGTTAATGAGTGAGTAAGTATAATGGGGCTTAAAAGATCAAGATCTTTTTTGTTCTTTTAAGCCTCACTATGCTTATCATTAACCAGCCTCTGTCCTGTGTCTGCTGTGGTTTTATTTTCCTTATGTCTCACCGACTGGCCTACACCTCTACCCTGCTAAGCACTTATCTGACAGGATTGTTGATTGGTCAGGCAGAGCATAGAATGTGGTGACTTATCGGAGCTAGGAGATGTACTGTACTACTTTTGCATTAATGAAAATCACCTCGTGTCTTCTCCTGGCAAACAGATGGTCGTGTACTATTTTTTGTTGTTCAGGAGTGGAAAGGTAGCAGAAAATCAAAAAGCGTCACTTGCAGAGTTTCTGAAGCATTTGAGCTTGAAATCAACAGAATTTCAGTGGCGCGAATTCGAAAAGCGCTCTTAAGAAACACATGGGCCACTATTCCAAAAGAGCTCAACATGTGGTCAACACGGCACCTTCAAAGATGTCGATGATTGTCGATAGTTTCAACAGCGTATGTTGACATATCTGGTCCGAATTTCTATAGACACCCAACATACATTTTTGTAAGGGTTAGCCGTCGGTCTCGTCCTCAACAGTACAGTTGATTGAGGGCGTTGAGGTGATCGAGGAAAGTGCTCCTGCGCTTTCGATCTATGGCATAGAAGCAGTCGTCCACATACCTTAGCAACACTTTTTGTCGCGGTTGGAAGGTGGCCAAAGCTTTGTTTTGGATGGTTTCCATAGCGATGTTAGCCGCTGTGACTGAGATGGCTGCCCACATTGCTGTGCCAAAGGTCTGTTCATAGGAGTTGCCGCTGTACGTAAAATATGTGTTGGCGACACGAAAATGCAAAAGTTGGCAAAGTTCCGCTGCTTCGAACAGCGTGCGATCTTGTTACGTCATCATCTAGGCGCTGTTTATATATTTCAACTGCGAGACCAACAGGTACGCTTGTAAAAAGCGAGCAGACATCGAAGAAACGATCTCGTCTGTGTCTTCTAGGGCAACCGCTTTGACTTTGCCGATAAAGTCGGATGAATTCTTGATGTTCATGCCTGTCTTGCCCACCAGCAGGGCTAGGTACTGTGACAACGAGTACAACAGAGACTTCATAAAATCCACTATCGGACTCCCTTTGGCAATCCTTATATGAGCAACCAACTAGCACTTCAACGCATGAATATATAAACATGCTTAGCTATGACTGTTAATCACTACAATGGCATGGCTCCGCATGACTATGGAATGTATGTCAAATGATGACTTGTAAGGCCACATCTGACTGGAAATTAGTAAATATGCTTTGCTATTAGTGGCAATGACTACAATGACTAGGCATGGTTGAGCATGACTACGGAACGATCAATATGTCAAACGACGACTCATAATATCTGCAACTGACTAGAAATGAGTAAAAAGGCAACCGATGAAAGTCAAATGACACGAGAGGAAGGGGCGGCTTATGCTGTTCTTTTCTTAATAGATATCTGAGAGACCCTCCAATATTTTTCTATATAGTAGTATCATTCATCAGTGGTAGTCTGTGTCTACAAACGCTGGTATCTTGGACACAACATATAGTTATTATAGTACGAACATAACTGCTGCACCGCTTCAATCGCATGCAGAACGTGTCATAACTAAGATACACAGATTTTATTCAAACTATTCGATAATTGTTTGCAACAGAATGAGATGATTAAATAGAGTAAATAAACCCGGTGAAATTTACCGCAGATACCAACAACCATTTTTGCCTATGGCAGCACTGCTGATGGCAGCGCCGCTACAAGTATGGCGGCGTCTCTAGTTGTGTGGTTTTCTGTTTTGAATGCATTTTAACAGCGAATTAAGCAAGATTCGGGAATAAAAGTGGGTGTAATTTCTTGAAGGAGAAAAATGTAGGCTACCTTAGGTTGATATTAACACATATGATCCTGTGGCAGAGTCATAAAACATCGCGTACTTCCTTCAGGCGCTCCAAACAATTTGCATGTTAGTAGCAACAAAAGGACAGTGCCACCATCTCCTAAAACTTGGCATTCTCGATCAACTTAAGAGATAAAATACTTCCTTTCCTTGGTATTGCCACCAAGTGGTATGATTTACCAGAATATGCCAATAAACTCATCTCCAGCAGTGCGCCTTTGCCTGCTAGATCTCAATGAGAGGGTGCCACTCACCTGTGGCTGCAACCATTGGAGCTGCTGCAGGCAGCCTCATCGGCCGGGGCACCTGCACAGAGCATTCCTAAGCACACACGCCTCATCAAGAATGCAAGCAAGAAGGGGCATGCAGCACACGTCAAGTAAATGCCGCCATTACGGGATCAGCAGCTGGAAGAGCCACCATGGTGCTTGGTAAAAAAAGACAACTAAGGCATGGTTTCTTAATTTCCACTAGAATGTCGGTAACTTGAGTTATTTCTCTGACCCAATCTGCACGCTTCCTATCTCTTAATGTTACCCCTACCATTTTTCGTTCCATAGCCCTCTGGGTTGTCCTCAACTTAAGTAGAACTCTCTTGGTTAGCCTCCACGTTTCAGCCCCATAGGTGAGTACAGGCAAGACGCAACTGTTGTATACTTTCCTCTTGAGCGATACCGGTAAGCTGCTAGTCATAATCTGCGAGTGCTTGCCAAATGCGCTCCATCCCAATCTTATTCTTCTTGTTATTTCCTTTTCATGGTCTGGATCTGCGGTTACTACCTGTCCTAAGTAGACATATTAGCCTACTACTTCCAGTATTTCGCTACCTAATGTAAACTGCTGTTCCTTCCCGAGGCTGTTGAACATTACCTTAGTCTTCTGCATATTGATTTTCAAGCCTACCTTTCTACTTTTTCTGTCTAGGTCATCAATCATTATTTGCAGTTCATCCCCCGAGTTGCTTAGCAAAGCAAGTGTCATCAGCAAATCGCAGATTACTGAGGTATTCTCCATCTACCCTTATCCCTAACTGCTCCCATTCCAAGTCTCTGAATACTTCCTCTAAACAAGCTGTGAATAGTACTGGGGAGATTGTGTCTCCTTGCCTAACACCTTTCTTTATGGCAATTTTGTTACTTTCTTTATGCAGAACTATGGTTGCTGTGCAGCCACTATATATATCTTCCAGCACTTTCACGTACGGCTCGTCTACCCCCTGATTTCGCAATGCCTGCATCACCGCCGAGGTTTCAACTGAGTCAAATGCTTTTTCGTAATCAATGAATGCTATGTATAAGGGCTGGTTATATTCCGAGCATTTTTCTATCACCTGATTGATGGTATGGATATGATCGATAGTAGAGTACCGTTTCCGAAACCCTGCTTGATCCTTTGCTTGATTGCCGTCTAAGGTTGTACTGATTCTATTAGCGATTACCTTAGTAAATACCTTATACGTAACAGACAGTAAGCTGATTGGTCTGTAATTTTTAAGGTCCTTAGAGTCCCCTCTCTTGTGAATGAGGATAATGTTTGCATTCTTCCATGGTTCCGGTACCGTCAATGACACCAGGCACTGCGTATACAGGGTGGCCAGTTTTTCTACATGGGACATGGACATGGGCAGGACATGTAGTGCGAAGAGAGGATAACCGATGGTCGCTGAGGGTAACAAACTGGATTCCAAGGGAAGGAAAGCGTAGCAGGGGGCGGCAGAAAGTTAGGTGGGCGGATGAGATTAAGAAGTTCGCAGGGGTCAGGTGGATGCAGCTAGCACAGAACCGGGTTAAGTGGAGAAATATGGGAGAGGCCTTCGCCCTGCAGTGGGTATAATCAGGCTGATGATGATGATGAAGGCATGGTTTGCTTCATTAGGGCCACTGAAAGTTCTTTACGCAACCATCTGAATAAACTTTAAAAATTAAGGCATTGCATATGTACCACCTCTACACTGCGTTTAATACCCGGCTCCCCTTACGTTTCTCCAGGTAGCAACATGGCGCTCAGTCTCTATCTCGCGCTCCCTCACGAACCTCGTTCTGTTTGCAGATTCTTGCCTGAATCTGCTCCTGAGGTGAGAGGCAGCTCGAAGCTTGAACACTGTCACCTCAATGACCTCTGATGACCACCATGCGACTGATGGATGGGGTCTAAGATGCTGTCGCGAGAGCTGCATACACCGGAAGTTCATTGTGCTCGTCTAGCATCTTCTTTTGCTTCGGGTCGTGGCTTCCCTGGTGATTCTACCCGTTTGAGATATTAGATTAATCGCTGGTCTGCTTGAGCGTCATCTTAGCCATAGCTTAATGCTCCACGATGTCCAGAGGGTCCGCTCCTGTTGGACGGAGACCAGCGCACCGCCCCTTCTTGTATCAGCTGTGACAACACTTGCACTGTTTTTACGGGACGTCTCTAGGGGGGGGGGGGGGGGGTTCACTTAGCTGTTTTCTGGAAGAGTGACAGTCTCGATGCGCAAAACACTGCTGATTTCATGCAGTTCGTGCTGTACATCTAGCTTGAGGCTCACTTCGTAAAGCTCCTGCTCACTCTCAGTCATCTTAGTTGCCGTCGTGTAGGGCTTGATATACTCAATGTGGAACAGCTGGCGCAACATGGACGGGACGCAGAACTTCGACGCCATCTGCTGGTTGGAGCCCTTCTCCCCGGCATGAAGGTCTTATTGTGGTTTCGTCCCACTACACTGCAGCATGATCGTCATTGATCTTGCTCATCTCAACACTGACACATCTCACCACTCTGACACAGCACAATAATCTAACACAACACATGTATTTCCACCATGTTCTTTTCCTGAGCACTGGCGGTTTTTTTCCTATGCTTATGAAAAAGTGGCCGCCAATGTCTGTCTTCACCGACTCTGCACACTGACATCATGTAGGCGCGCTGAACTTTAACTCGAGACAATTCGCCGACACAAGACAAGACTGGTACGTGCGCGAACTTTCAACTGTTTATTACAAGTACTTCTCTCCTTATATACACACATACAAAGAAAGCATGTACAAACACATGTCAGAAACAAGTTTATAAGTGCAATTCATCAACCCATAACACCTGAAGCACCGCTTTCCATCATACTGTCTGTTAACAATTGGATCTCTGCTCGTCAGCGCTATCGACGGATCGCTTACGCATTCCGTGGAACCGGCTCGTGCCATTTCATATGCTTCAAAGATTATTCTTTCGCGCCGGTCTGTGAAATGTCCGATTACAGCAGTTTCTTCGAATATTGGGACGCATTTTTTACAGCTATTAACATGCTTGGCGAGGCGGACTGCGCGGTATAGGCCTGGCCAAAAGAACCGGCGGCGCACACTGTCGTATGTGCGAGAGACGCCTAATGACCTGCTGTGGGAACATCGTGAAGCTGTTCAAGGACGGTTGTGCGTAGGTGCTGAGGGACTACTAATAGAAGGTCGGTCGCATATTGTGCCGGTATGAGGTGCCGTCGTGGAGCACGAACAAACGAAGGGAAGGGTCATGGCGATCGGCGCTGAGGCGATTTATAATTTCGTGAAGCTGAGGGTCCTGGCGTTGCTCCCGGCGAATGTTGGAAAAGTCAGAAATAGAGAGCACGCAAGCGTCATTGTCACATTCAAGTTAGCTTGGCGGGTCGACTGGATGACGGGACAGGCAATCGGCATCTCGATGCAACTGGCCAGACTTATAAAGTACTGAAAAATTGTACTCCTGAATGCGCAAGGCCCAAAGTTCAAGGCGGTCAGTAGGGTCTTTGAGTGTTGCAAGCCAGCACAATGTGTGGTGGTCGGTGACCACTGTGAATGGCCGCCCATACAAGTAAGGGCGGAACTTCGTAATAGCCAAAACTAGGGCTAAGTACTCACGTTCAGTGAAGGAATAATTCTGTTCGGCACAGAGAGGAGTCGGCTGGCATAGGCGATGATGGAACCGAGCTGACGTTGTGCGAGAACGGCACCAATTCCATGACCACTTGCGTCGGTGCGTACTTCTGTGGGCGCTGACGGATTGAAGTGAGCCAACACTGGCGGACCGGTAAGGTGGGCAATAAGAGCGACGAAGGCGGCCGATTGTCGTGGCCCCAGGAAAAGGAGACCCCTTTTTTCAGAAGCTGCGTGAGTGGACGGGCGATTTCCGCGAAGTTTGATACAAATCGCCAGAAATATGAGCAAAGTCCGAGGGAGCTACGCACGTCGCTGCTAGAGTTTGGTATAGGAAAATCACTTACAGCGCGAATTTTGTCGGGGTCCGGCTGGATGCCATGGGTGTTGACCAAGTGTCCTAGGACCTTGAGTTTCCGGCGACCAAAGCTACAATTCTTGGAGTTCAACTGAAGGCCAGCTCGTCGAAAGACGCCAAGAATAGCCGAAACATGATGGAGGTGGCCCTCAAAGATTGATGAAAATACGGTGATGTCATCGAGGTAGCACAAACATGTGGTCCATTTGAACCCGCGTGGTAAGGAGTCCATCATGCGCTCGAAGGTTGCAGGGGCATTACATAAGCCTTGGCATCACCTTGAATTGGTAGAGGCCATCCGGGGTAACAAAAGCCGTCTTTTCACGATCTCTTTCGTCAACAGAGATCTGCCAATATCCAGAACGGAGATCGATGGAGGAGAAGTAGTTGGCACCATGCAGGCAGTCGAGGGCGTCATCGATCCTTGGAAGAGGGTACACTTCTTTCTTTGTTATCTTATTTAGGTGTCGATAATCTACGCAAAACTTCCAGCTGTTTTCTTTCTTTTTGACGAGTACTACCGGAGACGCCCAGGGGCTGGCTCAATAATATTGCTGGCCAACATTTTCTCCACTTCTTCCTGAATGATCCGGCGTTCGGAAAGAGCAACTCTGTAAGGCCGTCTGTGAATAGGGCGGGCATCTCCAGTATCGATACTATGTGTGACGATGGATGTTTGGCCCAGGGATCTGTGACCGAAATCAAAAATGTCGCTGTATGACTGCAAAAGGCCGGCAAGGGCGCTGGCATATTTGGGACGCAGGTCAGAGGCAACCATGGCTGAGACGCGGTCCTCCGGACTATGTGATGGAACAGGTTGTGCAGGTACCTCGGCGTGACGGTCAGACAGCACTGCAGAAATAGTAAAGCTGGACAAAGGGGACAGCTCGGCCAGGAAAATGCCCTCTGGTAGAACTTGCGAAGACATGCTGAAGTTGAGTACCGGAATGTAGGTTAGGTTATTCTCGACGTATACAATGTTATGAGGTAGGATAATGTTGCGCTGTAGAGCGACGGCGGTGATGGGGTTGACAACGTAGTCGCTGTCAGGAAGGGATGGAAAAGGTGACATGGGAACGTATACTTCCAACTCGGGAGGTAGGCGAGTAAACGTACTGGAGCGGAGGCGAGGCTGGGAATGGTCAGCACTAGGGTCGTGAACACAATGGGGCAGGGCTAGGCGCAGAAGTCCGGAGGAACAGTCAACGAGAGCGGAATGAGCTGTTAAAAAGTCTAGGCCTCAAGTCACGTCTTGAGGACAAGTAGTAAGGACGGCAAAGAGCACAGGGGCGTGGTAGCCGGCGATGCTGACGCGCGCAGTGCACATTCCGATGATGGTAGAAGTGTTTCCATCGGCAACACGAACTGTAGAGGTGTGAGTGGGCGTAAGAACGTTTTTGAGGCGCTGGCGGAACGACGAACTAAGGACTGAAATATGAGCTCCAGTGTCAATAAGGGCAGAAACGGAGACTCCGTCCACAAGAATATCAATGAGGGAACGCCTGGGTATGGGGGTCAGTTCCGAGTTGACTGTCCGGGTCGGTAATGCAGCGTCACCCCCGGCCGCTGCACTCACTAGTTTCCTGAGTAGGTGCCAGCGTATGATGGGGAGGAGCTGCGACGAGGCACCGGTGAACGGGATCGATGAGCCAGTGGGGATGGAGATCGGCTCGAGCGACGAGGAGTAGGGACGGTTTCGTTACGAGGCTGATTTGTTTGCGGAAGATAATGTCTAAGTCCATCATAGGCGGGGCGGGGCTCCTCTGGTTGGGCAGGGAAGCGTCTAGGTCCATCCTAGTATCGACGGTCGGCATTGTAATAAGAGCAAGGGGCGAACAAGGCACGGCTACGGCAATAACGAGATGTGTGGCCGGCGCGACAGCAAATGAAGTAAATTGGCCTGTCGTCTGAGGTGCGCCACTCTGCAGCATTTCGGCTAGGGTAGCGACGTGGGGAAGCCTGACTGGCGGTAGCAGCAGCCACTACAGGAACAGGGTGCGTTGGTGACGGTGGCGGCACGGGGCTGGAGGAGATGCAGACGTTGGCAAGTTCCTGGCGAACAACGGCCTGTATCATGGCCATGGTGTCCGGCGGCGGAGACGTGAGTGGTGCAGGAGCCAAGGCCTCGAGTTCTCTGCGGATTATCCGAGTGATGTTCGCTGTAAGAGAAGGCTGTTGCAAAGGCGGCAGGTCAACGCAGGATGATGTAGCCGCCGTGTTCAGAAGGCGGTCAAAGCGATGTACGAGACGGCATTGTTTCATCATCATCATCATCACCAGCAGCAGCCTGACTATACCCACTGCAGGACGAAGGCCTCTCCCATATTTCTCCAATTAACCCGGTTCTGTGCTAACTGCATCCACTTGACCCCTACGAACTTCTTAACCCCAATCGCCCACCTAACTTTCTCCCGCCCCCTGCAATGCTTTCCTTCCCTTGGAATCTAGTTTGTTACCCTAAGCGACCATCGGTTATCCTCTCTTCGCACTACATGTCCTGCCCATGTCCATTTCTTCTTAATTTCCGCTAGAATGTCGGTAACTTGAGTGATTTCTCTGACGCTTCCTATCTCTAAATGTTACCCCTACCATTTTTCGTTCCATAGCCCTCTGGTTAGTCCTCAACGTAAGTAGAACCCTCTTGGTTAGCCTCCACGTTTCAGACCCATATGTGATGTTACGTTTCGAACTTCCCGAGTAACGAGACGGTGCACGTGTCGAAATGGGCGTCCGTTTTTCTAAGAAGACTGCACGCGACCACCTCGGAGTTCGCGGACCAGAACCACTCAGGACGCAGCAACGCGGTGTCGCATGTCGGAAGCGACGGCAGCAGTTGCCCCAGTTTGTGTCCGGAGGTGTGTGCACAGAGGCGCTAACGAATTCGCCGAAGAGCGGGCGCGCATGTGTTTGGAAACAGAGAGCCGCGGCGCCTGCGTCTTAGCACCGAGGAGAGAGAGAAGGGTCACCTTCCCCCCCGTGGAGAAGAGCGGTCACCGCATTCCTTTCCCGCGGAGTGCTCCCGCGCGAGGGGTCCGCGTGGGTGGCGCGTGGTTCCGACCTTGGACAGCCAGCAAGCCTCCTTGGGACCCCCATGCCTGACTTCCCCCGGCGGAGTCGCCATCGTGCCGCTTAGGCACATGGCGACGAAAAACGTGATATTCTTAGAAAGGTCCGGGATACTTTATCGAAAGTATCTTGATCGCAGAGGAGTGCAGGTCGACCAATTGGTCGTACCAAAACGCTATCGCAGTGATCTTTTGCACTTGGTTCACAAGAGCTCGCAATCAGGTCATTTAGGGCTCAAGGAAACAAAGAATCGTTTGCTGCAGGAATATTGGTGGCCGGGATGTTTTCGGGAGGTGAAAGATTTTGTAAAGACCTGCGACACATGTCAACGGGTGGGCAAGCCGGGAGATAAGTGCGAGAGCCCCAATGAAGCTAGTGCCTGTGATCACGGAGCCATTTCGACGACTCGTGATCGACACTGTTAGTCCCCTTCCAAAGACTAAGACTGGGTATAGCCACATTTTGACAGTAATCTGTCCTGCCACTAAGTTTGCTGAGGCAGTGACACTGAAAGAGTTAAGCTCAGCGGAAATTGTAAACGCACTCATCTCCATTTTCGCACGGGTTGGGTTTCCCGCTGAAATACAGTCAGATCAGCGGACTGTTTTTACCAGCGCACTGAATACAACTTTCCTGGAGAGGTGTGGGATTAAATTAATCCATAGTTCAGTGTACCACCAGCCGTCCAACCCGGTAGAAAAGATGCACTCGGTAATGAAACGCATACTGAGAGCCCTGTGTTTTGATCGCAAAACCGACTGGGATGCCTGTTTGCATGCAACAATGTTTGCGATGAGAACCGTTCCTCATGAGGCCACGGGGTTCTTGCCGGCCGAAATGGTCAACGGCCGCTCCCTGCGATCGCTACTACGCTTTCTTCGGGAATCATGTGAGGGCAGGGAAGAGAACCCTACGGTGGTCGAATACGTGCTCGCGCTGTTTGAAAGGTTGCACAAGGGGCAGGAACTCGCGGGATGCGAAATGAGTAGAGCGCAGGAGAGGGTCAAACAGTGCAATGACCGAACAGCGAGATCACGCTTTCTTGAAGCTAGAGACGCGGTAATGGTGCTACGACCTTCCCAGAAAAAATAAATTGGAAGTTCAATGGGAGAGCCCAGTGGAAGTCATCCAGAGACTGTCCTACACGCGTTGCCTAACTCATCATCATCATCATCAGCCTGATTATACCCACTGCAGGGCGAAGGCCTCTCCCATATCTCTCCACTTTACCCGGCGTTGCCTAACTAGCCTGCCCGGAAAGCGAAAGATAGAGCCACGGTAAACCTAACGGCAATGCCGATGACTTAAGTCGATGCTTTTGGTGTTATTCATAGCATCGGTGAATCTGGCTTGGGTATGTTTTTTTTTTCCTGGCATAGGTTTGCATAATTACCATTTTTCTTTTCATCTTGAACATTGTGTTTGTGTGAATGAATAATGATCTGGTTGTTTCAAGTGCTGACGTAGTAGTAAAATGCTTAAAGTAATATTGGTATGAGAGCCTGGTGGATCTCGTGGAGAGAGTCCTGGCGCTTGCCGTCTTTGCGGCTGTGATTTTCGTGTTGTTCAAACTGATGCTGTCTTTCCTGTGAATAAGCTGGTCTGCAGAGAGCAAGAAGCCCTCCATAGTCTTGACAAGAAGCAACGAGGAGCTGCTGAGTCCGTTGGAGGCAGCAGAGCATCAGCAACAGTGAACCCAACCAGAACGACATCCTGTATCCCTCTGTACAATGGTTGCTGACCTTTGTGCATCGGGATCTTCAACCGCCGCCAGAGAAGCTGTTACGTTTCGAACTTCCCGAGTAACGAGACGGTGCACGTGTCGAAATGGGCGTCCGTTTTTCTAAGAAGACTCCACGCGACCACCTCGGAGTTCACGGACCAGAACCACCCAGGACGCAGCAACGCGGTGTCGCATGTCGGAAGCGACGGCAGCAGTTGTCCCAGTTTGTGTCCGGAGGACTGTGCACAGAGGCGCTAACGAATTCGCCGAAGAGCGGGCGCGCCTGTGTTTGGAAACAGAGAGCCGCGGCGCCTGCGTCTTAGCACCGAGGAGAGAGAGCGGGTCATCTTCCCCCCCCCCCCCCCCCCCCCCCCCCCCCCGTGGAGAAGAGCCGTCACCGCATTCCTTTCCCGCGGAGTGTTCCCGCGCGAGGGGCCCGCGTGGGGGGCGCGTGGTTCCGACCTTGGACAGCCAGCAAGCCTCCTTGGGACCCCCATGCCTGACTTCCCCCGGCGGAGTCGCCATCGTGCCGCTAAAGTGGAAAGAGTGCGCTGGGAGGACGTTTCTAGTGGGCGGTTCCCGAATGTCAGCATATCAGGAACTCAAATGTGATTGGACTTGGACCAAATGGAAAATTCCCCAACTAGGTACTTGGGGACAAAAAAGTTGTTAAAAACGAGAGCACGAGTGCTCTCTGGTGTGTACCTTCTCAGATTCACCATGTAAATAAACCTTCGTTAAGTTCTCTCTAACTCTCGGCCAGTCTCTGCTTGGGTGACCACCACCCAATGTTCAAGTGCATGCAGCCCGACGTCTGACTCGGCTTTTCGCTACCCGTTGATCCGCTACTGGAGCAGACGCAACGCAACAGTGAGTACAAGTAAGCTTCAACTGTTGTATACTTTCCTCTTAAGCGATACCGGTAAACTGCTGGTCATAATCTGCGAGTGCTTGCCAAATGCGCTCCATCCCAATCTTATTCTTCTTGTTATTTCCTTTTCATGGTCCGGATCTGCGGTTACTACCTGTCTTAAGTAGACATATTCGCCCCCTACTTCCAGTACTTCGCTATCTATTAATTTGTCTTGGTGCCACAAAACGGGATGGCGATTTTTCAAGTTTTAAAAAGTTTCGCCCCACTTGTGATTAGGCTTCGCAGTTTCCACTTTTAACGCTAACTCCATTTATAAAAAAAAAGGAATGTTTGTCTTGGTTCCGTGGCTGGGATCAGTCTAATGTTCCTTCCCGAGGCTGTTGAACATTACCTTAGTCTTCTGCATATTGATTTTCAAGCCTGCCTTTATACTTTTCCTGTCTAGATCATTATTATTTGCAGCTCATCCCCCGAGTTACTTAACAAGGCAAAGCCATCAGCAAATCGCAGATTACTGAGGTATTCTCCATCTACCCTTATCCCTAACTGCTCCCATTCCAAGTCTCTGAATACTTCCTCTAAGCAAGCTGCGAATAGCACTGGGGAGATCGTGTCTCCTTGCATAGCACCTTTCTTTATGGGAATTTTGTTACTTTCTTTATGCAGAACTATGGTTGCTGTGCAGCCACTATATATATCTTCCAGCACTTTCACGTACGGCTAGTCTACCCCCTGATTTCGCAATGCCTGCATCACCGCCGAGGTTTCAACTGAGTCGAATGCTTTTTCGTAATCAATGAATGCTATGTATAAGGGCTTGTCATATTCTGAGCATTTCTCTATCACCTGGTTGATGGTATGGATATGATCGATAGTAGAGTACCGTTTCCGAAAACCTGTCCGATCCTTCGCTTGATTGCAGTCTGAGGTTGTGTTGATTCTATAAGCGATTACCTTAGTAAATACCTTATACGTAACAGACAGTAGGCTGACTGGTCTGTAATTTTTAATTCCGGTACCGTCGATGAGACCAGGCACTGCGTATACAGGGTGGCTAGTTTTTGTAGCACGTTAATTATATCCACGTTAGCCTTATATAGGCCACCTTGCGCTTATTGATCAGCTTCGGTATCTCGGCCAATTCTATCTGGTCTCTTGAATTGGAAGCTTTCATGCTCTGGCGTCTCTTGATCAAATCTTCTCCTTATACAGCTTACTGGTATCCTCTGTAATTATCCTACCGCCTACTTCTACAGCGCACTCAGTAATCATATCTCCGAAATTATTGTTCATTGCTTCTAGGGTAATGTCCTCGTCCTTGGTTAGAGCTGAATATCTATTCTGTAGCGAGACCCTGAACTCTTCTGCCCTCCCCCTCACCGCTAAATTGTTGATCGGTTTCTTTCTTACTAATCTGTTGTGTTCCTTCCTCAGATTTAGGCTAATTCGGGAGCTCACCATCCTGTAGTCACTGCATCGCACTTTCCCGATTACCTCTACATCTTGCATAATGACGGGGTTGAACACAGTATGAAGTCAATTTCATTTTTAGTCTCCCCGTTAGGACTTTTCCATGTCTATTTCCGGTTCTTCTGTTTGCTGAAGAAGGTATTCATGAAGTTATTGCGATCTGCAAACTCAACTAGTATAACTCCCCCCTACTTCTCCTAGAACCAATGCCATAGTCACCTACTGTCTGGTCTCCTGCCTGCTTCTTCCCTACCTTGGCATTGAAGTCGCCCATTAGTACAGTATACTGCGTCTTTACCTTTCGCATTGCCGATTCTACATCTTCGTAGAAGCTTTCAACTTCCTGGTCATCATAACTACATATAGGTGCTAAGCCTGTACAACCTTCAGTTTATACCGCTTATTAGGCCTAATTACGATGCCTCTAACCCTCTCAGTAATACTATAGAATTTATCTATATTATCCGCTATGTACTTATTGGCAAGGAATCCTACTTCCAGTTGTCGCCTCTCCGGTGAGCCTCGACAACACAGTGCATGCCCATCCTTCAGTACAGCATATGCCTCATTCGGCCTCCTAACCTCACTAAGCCCTATGATATCCCATTTAATACCCTCTAGTTCCTCTAACAGCACTGCTAAACTAGCTTCACTAGCTAGGGTTCTAGCGTTAAACGTTGCCAGAGTCAGTTCCCAATGGCGGTCTGTCCAGCGGAGCCAGAAGTTCTTAGCATCCCCTCCTGCGTCACAGGTCTGACCGCCGCCGTGGTCAGTTGTTCCGCAGCCGCTGGTGACTGAGGGCGGGGGTTTTATGGAACTAATCATGAGACGTTGCGGCCAATTACTGCACCAGGGTGGCCAACACCTGTTCTGGTGAGGGAGTGCGTTTCCCGAGGTGTTCACCGGCATCAGGTCGCACCCCAAACCTGTTTATGCAATTCCATCAACCCGCGGATTTTTTTTTATTCAGTGGGGAATTGCGTGGCACCGGGACTTGAACCCCGGTCCTCTTGCATGCGTGGCGGATGTTCTACCGCTACGCCACCGCTTTCTTTTTCTTTATTGCATGAATTGGTACAAATACATCAGTAAAAGATCGTGGTTGCCATGCCCCTTGGTTGACAACCGTGTCTAATGGACTTTCATTACCACAAGTTCGCCCATCAGTACGCCACCGCTGCTTAACTTATTTTGCAACACACACACACACACCTCTTAAGTGCACGTGTGGCCAGAAATGACAGAAAAAGGTTTCATTCTAACATGTTTGCTGCTGAGAAGCACAAACTTCACGTTCACTCTGCCGTTTTTCTCCGGCGAGCAAACGTACCCTTTTCGAGAGCGCCACTTGTTTTGGAGCAGTGATGCCTCCATACCAGCGCACTTGAGGAACAATATGAAATAAATGCTCTGTTTAAAATCTGAGTGTCATGAGCTCACATTAAAATATAACGAAAATTGGGATGCTGGAACCATCCGGCTGATCGGCAGCCGGCGAAACAGTTGTACAACACCCTTTCCGCTCCACGTCCACAAGTCCGAATGTGCGGCAAAAGCGAATGTACAACAGTCTTTAGGCCGGCCATCGTGACATTTATGCATGAACACGAGAACTTAACCTGAATATTTAAAGCTGAATCTCTGGTAAAACACGCATTCTAGAAGTGTTCTGCAAGTTGCAGTTGTCTAGAAGTGTGACCATCTCCAAGTTTACAAACTAGTAATGTCAGAGGCTAACTATATTGTTTCTGCATCTTATTTATAAAGGTTGACAACAGCAATTACTTTTCTTTTCTGTCCGTCTGTCCACATAGCGTACCTGCGAAACAGCTTTGATGTACTTGTGATTCATCATCATCATCAGCCTGATTATACCCACTGCAGGGCGAAGGCCTCTCCCATATTTCTCCACTTAACCCGGTTCTGTGCTAGCTGCATCCACTTGACCCCTGCGAACTTCTTAATCTCATCCGCCCACCTAACTTTCTGCCGCCCCCTGCTACGCTTTCCTTCCCTTGGAACCCAGTTTGTTACCCTCAGCGACCATTGGTTATCCTCTCTTCGCACTACATGTCCTGCCCATGTCCATTTCTTTTTCTTAATTTCCACTAGAATGTCGGTAACTTGAGTTATTTCTCTGACCCACTCTGCACGCTTTCTATCTCTTAATGTTACCCCTACCATTTTTCGTTCCATAGCCCTCTGGGTTGTCCTCAACTTAAGTAGAACTCTCTTGGTTAGCCTCCACGTTTCAGCCCCATAGGTGAGTACAGGCAAGATCTGCAAACTATCTGCAAAAATCTGCAAACTATTTTTCCTGCTGACAAACCCCGGCAGCCTACATTTGACGACACACTTTACAAGAATGGTGCTGGACTACGCACAGGAATTTAAATAAAGCAATGGACATTGTGATTCTAGCGAAAGGATCGATTCTGTTTTTGTTCCTGCTCACTGTCGGCTTTATAATTTTCTTTTTTTGCGCAAGATGTATTGAGAGGAATCTAGAAGATTCCTGCGTACGTTTCTGCAATGCTCCAGATTACGCTAGTCACGGTTTGCGGCTTTATCTCGAAGTTTCCTTGAGCGTTTGCGCATGCATCTTAGTTCGACCACCGACGTTTGTTGTTATCGCCGTCACCGATCCACTTAGTTCTTTTAGGGGTGCAATAAAGAGTTTCTTCGGTGGTGTTGTCACCACGTCGGTGGTCGAACTAAGATGCATGCGCAAACGCTCAAGGAAACTTCGAGATAAAGCCGCAAACCGTGACTAGCGTAATCTGGAGCATTGCAGAAACGTACGCAGGAATCTTCTAGATTCCTCTCAATACATCTCGCGCAAAAAAAGAAAATTATAAAGCCGACAGTGAGCAGGAACAAAAACAGAATCGATCCTTTCGCTAGAATCACAATGTCCATTGCTTTATTTAAATTCCTGTGCGTAGTCCAGCACCATTCTTGTAAAGTGTGTCGTCAAATGTAGGCTGCCGGGGTTTGTCAGCAGGAAAAATAGTTTGTTATATAAATTTGTATTCTTGACAGGTGCAGTTAGCTCCAAAAATGAACAGATGTTACTGAGTGAACTGTTAAGCGGGCACCGGTAGCGAGCAGGACCGGAGCAGGGGTGGCCGAACTTGCAGTCAGCTGGTCCGCAAAATAACTTCCTCTTCCTTCTGTGGAATACTGCGCTACTTGATATACAGAGACAAATGGAAGACGACACACGAATGAAGCGCAAACTTACAACTATTTATTTTTATCGACAAAACACGTACATATATACAAAAGGCATTCTTGTCAAATCACAGACACATCATTCATGCATGTGATCACGCACGTTATCATTTCGACCACAACTCCGCATCTGCAGAGCTATCATTCTAGCTCCTCTTTTGTGAGAGCCACAGAAGATGTACTAACGCACGTATGTTTTTCTGCTGATTCGATTAAGAAGGCTTCTACTATTTCTCTTTCAATTCTTTCCTTTTGTTTACCTACAATTTCAGTCCTATGAAATAATGGTTTGCAGCCATTTACGCATCGCAAGCAATGTTGCGCAAGATTTCCAGGGTGGCTGATTTTCCCACAGTCATTATGATGTTCCAGGAGCCTCTTATTAACACACCTTCCCGTTTGTCCGATGTATTGTTTTCCGCACGAAATCGGGATCTTGTAAATGATTTCATCCTGACAAGGTATGAACCTTTTTTGATGTGCAATTTCACATTCCTTCCTCTTGCCACGCTTATCATGCTCATTTACTGCATTACAGAGGCTTATCAACTTTTTTGGCGCCCTAAATATCACCTTCACATTATGTTTGGTTGCTACCTTCTTTAATCCATGTGATACTTTGTGTATATACGGAATTACAACACATCGCTCTCTGTTGCTCTCTTCTCTCTGCACCTGCGTTTTCTTCGTTATGTTGTTCAGCAGCTTTTCTGCCACAGACGAAATGACACTATCTGGGAAACCACTGGCTTTCAGCCTGGTTATTTGCATGCCGATGCTTTCTGTCATTTTGTGATCGCAGGACTTCTTAATGCTCTGCAACATGCATGAGTGGGCGACGCTCCTTTTAACAAGCTTGGACTGGCTCGAATCGAATCTCATGAGGCTTTTTTCGTTTTTGGTATGATACCACCAGCATGTGTGCATGGGGGTCTCCTGTATTTGTAGATCGAGGAACCTTATCATCCCTTTATCAGGTACTTCATAGGTAAAGTCAAGCCCATTGAACTCGCCCTTGAAAAGCGCGACCATCATATCCGCGTCAACCGTACCAGATCTTCCTGTACTAAAACAAAGCAAAAAATCGTCTACGTATCGAAAGCATGCTACAACACCCCTGCTATCCAATTCCGGTTTTAGGCTGCGGTCTCCCTTTGCCATGTAAAGGTTCGAAAGGACAGGAGCCAAGCACGACCCGATACAAATGCCTCCTCGCTGTGCGTAAATTTTCCCTTCGTACAGCACATACAGGGATCTCAGATACACCCACGGCCTAACGAGCGCCACGCTTAAGGCACTGCTGGGAGCCATGGCGCCTAGAGAGAAGACGGCTCGGAGACTCTGCAAAATTGTCCGTGCTGAAAGCTGGAGGCTCATTGGATTATATCGTCTTCATATCGAAGCGACATGTGCGGAGACCCTCGATGAAGTAGGAAAAAGAGTGATGGTGCGATACTTCTTCGACCTCGCGGAATCCCTAGGGGAAGTGAAGTGGCACAGGACGTTTGCTTCATTACCACGAAAGCAGCAACGACCAAGTGAAAACAAGGGACACATCAACCTGTCTGGGAGCTCTCTACCAAGCAAGGTACAGTCCACTTTAGACAAAGGTCCTAAGTTTGCAGTTCCGGTTCGTGCCACAACTGTGGAACTTTTAGGGATGGTCCACACTATTGCTAATTGTGTTCCTCTGCCACAGAAATCTGCCTGTGCTTCAGAAGGCGTTAACTGCGTGAGAAATCTACCCAAAACAAAGAAGAACGACTACGCAATCAAGACAACCTTAGACTTCATGATAGACCGCGCACTTACGCTACACGTTTCGGATAAGACTGGCCGTTTTGTAGTAATGAAACGGGAAGACCACGAAAGAAAAGCCATTGAAGCCATTCGAAAGAATTTCGATGAACCGGGAGTGGATGAAAAAGGCTTGAAAAAAATGAGACTGCAAGCAGCAAAAACCTGTGCCCGAATAGGGTTGGAAAAGCTTTCGGGAAATGTGAAAGGAAGTAAGGAGCTCACACTGCGGCCATTCTTTTCCATTAAGACGCACAAAGAAGGAAACCCCTTCAGGATGATTGTGGAAGACAGGAATACGTGGCAATGTCATGTGGCTAGATACCTGCAGGGGCAACTGTCTAAGTTGACTTGTGATGACCCATATATGGTGCAAGGCTCCGAAGAAGTCATCAGCTTTCTGAGGAAAGACCATCCTGTGACGTGCATGTCAGTAGACGTGAAAGACATGTTCTATTCAATTCCTCAAGACGGGGCGATATCAGCAGTTGAAGAATGTATTGACAGCTATGGACCTACGAAGTTTCAGAACGAGTGTGGGACGAGCGTCAGCGGCTTCCTTGAACTACTGTGGGTGTATCTGAGATCCCTGTATGTGCTGTACGAAGGGAAAATTTACGCACAGCGAGGAGGCATTTGTATCGGGTCGTGCTTGGCTCCTGTCCTTTCGAACCTTTACATGGCAAAGGGAGACCGCAGCCTAAAACCGGAATTGGATAGCAGGGGTGTTGTAGCATGCTTTCGATACGTAGACGATTTTTTGCTTTGTTTTAGTACAGGAAGATCTGGTACGGTTGACGCGGATATGATGGTCGCGCTTTTCAAGGGCGAGTTCAATGGGCTTGACTTTACCTATGAAGTACCTGATAAAGGGATGATAAGGTTCCTCGATCTACAAATACAGGAGACCCCCATGCACACATGCTGGTGGTATCATACCAAAAACGAAAAAAGCCTCATGAGATTCGATTCGAGCCAGTCCAAGCTTGTTAAAAGGAGCGTCGCCCACTCATGCATGTTGCAGAGCATTAAGAAGTCCTGCGATCACAAAATGACAGAAAGCATCGGCATGCAAATAACCAGGCTGAAAGCCAGTGGTTTCCCAGATAGTGTCATTTCGTCTGTGGCAGAAAAGCTGCTGAACAACATAACGAAGAAAACGCAGGTGCAGAGAGAAGAGAGCAACAGAGAGCGATGTGTTGTAATTCCGTATATACACAAAGTATCACATGGATTAAAGAAGGTAGCAACCAAACATAATGTGAAGGTGATATTTAGGGCGCCAAAAAAGTTGATAAGCCTCTGTAATGCAGTAAATGAGCATGATAAGCGTGGCAAGAGGAAAGAATGTGAAATTGCACATCAAAAAAGGTTCATACCTTGTCAGGATGAAATCATTTACAAGATCCCGATTTCGTGCGGAAAACAATACATCGGACAAACGGGAAGGTGTGTTAATAAGAGGCTCCTGGAACATCATAATGACTGTGGGAAAATCAGCCACCCTGGAAATCTTGCGCAACATTGCTTGCGATGCGTAAATGGCTGCAAACCATTATTTCATAGGACTGAAATTGTAGGTAAACAAAAGGAAAGAATTGAAAGAGAAATAGTAGAAGCCTTCTTAATCGAATCAGCAGAAAAAGATACGTGCGTTAGTACATCTTCTGTGGCTCTCACAAAAGAGGAGCTAGATATGATAGCTCTGCAGATGCGGAGTTGTGGTCGAAATGATAACGTGCGTGATCACATGCATGAATGATGTGTCTGTGATTTGACAAGAATGCCTTTTGTATATATGTACGTGTTTTGTCGATAAAAATAAATAGTTGTAAGTTTGCGCTTCATTCGTGTGTCGTCTTCCATTTGTCTCTGTATATCAAGTAGCGCAGTATTCCACAGAATGATCAACCAACTGGCCCCCGTGTTTGCATTATTTCCTCTTCCTCCTTCTCGGTGATCTGCCCACTTAATCGGAACCTCTTCTTTACAGAACATTATGATTTTGTGAAATAAAATACTGCAGTGTGTGAGAATTTCCCAGCTTTAGGGCTGTTCTGTGCGATGTTTGTTTTATTCTTACTATTCTAATCAGACTACACTTACGCGGTCACTCTTGAACAATAAATATTTGATAAGCACATTGAATGCTGTTAGCTCTAGCTTCATTCTTTTTGACCAAAAATATACGAGAAGAGCAACACCAGGACGACGGACAAAAGGCAAGAGAACACACACCACAACAGAGGCGCTAACTTCCGCCTGACAAAGAAAGTCAAAAACAACCATGTCGAACGGAACCTGAGCAAAAGTAGCGCACGCGCTGACATAAGAAAACAATAATAATGAATTGAATAAAGATACGAAACAAAATGGGAGGTCACGGATGCTTTGAACTCAAGAAGGCCAGCTCTCATTTAAACAAGGAAATGGGCGGTGTACTAGCACAGTTATCTTGCAAGGCAGCAGCTTCCACAATTTCGCGAGTTAGCTTACCTCTACTCTTGGCAACGACTGAGCATTTATCCAAAAGAGGCATGCACCTTTGCAATGCAAAGCTAGATTGCTGCCAGGGTACCCTGCTTCGATGAACCTGAAAGCTAGATGCGCACAGGTGGGGTTTTCAAAGGCTTTTTCCATGCCGAGGTTAATAATGCCTAGTTTCACGTGCTGACGTAGAAGCGGTTTGCTGGCGCGAGGTGAATAGCACCAGCATACGTGCACGAATTTGAGCTGAACATCAAGAAATCCTATTTATTTATTTATTTATTTGAACATACTGCAGGCCCTTTTCGGGCCCATGCAGGAGTGTTTACAATGCATCACTGTGCTCAAACAGAGTAAAAACAAAAAATACAGAGATGTTCTCTGATCCACACACAAAGAAAGTGTAGGAGAGAATTAAACAGAAAAGTCAATTTTTTCGATATAATTAAGAAACATTTCCACGGACGTACACTTCACCGCATCTTCAGGTAATTTATTCCAATATGATGTAGCATCTGGAAACAGGGAGTACTTGTGGATATTTACACGGCTGACTGGTTGACGAAGTGCTTTACTATGGTTAGTTCTAGACGAGTGTTTGAAAGGCGGGTGTAAGTATTGTGAATTGGTTATTTTGAAGTGGCCGTGAAGAAGTTGGAACAAAAACTTTAATCTTGAAATGATTCTTCGCTGTGACAGGCTTTGTAAATTTGACTGAATTATTAGACTGGTAGCGCTAATTTGGCGTGAATACTTTGAATAGACAAACCTCACTGCTAGTTTTTGGATGCGCTCTAATTTGTTGATTAAATTTTTTTGATGGGGGCTCCAGACTATATCTGCATATTCTAGGGTTGGTCTTATAAGAGTTTTATAGGCATTGAGTTTAATATGGGCCGGCGTGTTACGGAGCTTTCTCCTTAAATAATGTAGTTTACCTTCAGCTTTAGAACAAATAGATTTGATGTAGGGCTCCCAGCGCAGGTTAGATGTTAGGATGAGTCCCAGATACTTCACCTGATCATATTTTTTAACCTGTGTGTCACCAAGTGTGTATGTAAAACTTAGAGGCTGCTTCTTATTAGTGAATGTGATGCTTTTGGTCTTATCTGCGTTAAGTTTCATTCCCCAGGTCATACACCAAGCGTGGATTGATTGTAGGGAATTGTTGAGGAGAATTTGATCGTCTGATTTTTTTACAGCTATATATACGACACAATCGTCTGCAAAAAGGCGAAGTTGGATCGATGAACTAACACAGGAATGAATATCATTTATATAAATGAGGAACAAAAGAGGCGCGAGAACTGATTACACCCGAATACACATCCAGGTTCTGCGAAACGTATTCACCTATTTTAACACATTGTTTTCTGTTCTGCAAATAGCAGGATATCCATGAAATAATGTTGCGATCAATGCCAAAAGATTTTGTTATAAGGTCATCGTGAGGAACAACATCGAACGCTTTAGAGAAGTCTAAGAATATAGCATCTATCTGGTTGCCTTCATTAATTGTGCTAGCAATGTCATTAGTAATTTCGGCAAGCTGCGTTACTGTTGAAAGCCCTGTTCTGAAACCATGCTGTTTTTCATAAATGAGGTTATTATTTTCTAGATATGAGATTATGGCTTTAAAAATAATGTGTTCCATCATTTTACAACTTGTGCTTGTTAATGATATCGGACGATAATCATTCAGTTCAGTTTTAGAACCTGATTTGTGTATGGGAATTATTTTGGCACAGCGCCAGTCATCGGGAACTACGAGTGTTTGTAAAGATGTTGCGTAAATTTTATGCAGGTATTTAGACACCCAGTCAGCGTATCGGGCTAAAAATGTGTTCGAGATGGAATCAGGACCCGGAGATTTTTTGTGTCAAGTGTTTGTAAAAGAGAAAGGATTCCTGCTTCACTAATGATTATTTCTGTCATGGGTTCCTTGATTGTGTATGCAGGTAGAGAAGCGTGAGAGGCTCTTCTGGTGAAAACGGACTGAAAAAACTTATTGAATTCATTTGCAATATCATCAGGTTTACTTATGGTGTCGCCGAAATCTGTAATGATGGAACTAGTTGACTGCTCTTCAGATAAGTACCGCCAAAACTTATGAGGGTTGTGGGCCATGAAGGAAGGCAGGGTGAAATCAAAGAAGCGAGTTTTTGCATCTCGGACTTTGGTCTTTAAGCAGTTAACAAGACTTGCAATGTCAGTTTTGTTTCCTTTTTTTCGCCGTCGTTTTATTTTTCTTTTAAGTTGAATTATCTCGCGCGTTATCCACGGGTACTCCATGTTTATGCGTTTTTTTTTTAAGCGGAACATATCTATTTTCGCAAGTATTTACAATGTTCTTGAAACAGGACCACAGTTCACGCACATTGGTCAGTGCGCTGAATTCGGCAAAGCTATTCTCAAGTGCACTTAGAATTGCAGGATCATCTGCACGCTCATAGTCTTTGACAAAGGTTGGCAGTGTTTTCTTCTTTTTGCGAGTGACTGATATGGGGCATGACAGTACTAGCAGTTTGTGGTCAGATATGCCGTCTTCAATACGCACTGAACACCCTGGAAGTGTACTGCTAACAAAAATTAAATCAAGGAGTGAAGAGGAAGACGACAGAACTCGGGTGTTCTCGGTAACCAGCTGATCTAAGGAAAAACTAAATGCTGTAAATAAAAGTGTTTCCGCGCTTTGGGCATTTTTTCCGTCGTGTGAAAAGTCCGCCCAATTTATCCCTGGCAAGTTAAAGTCCCCTGATAAAATCAACTTAGATCTAGAGTTAGTGTGCTGGGACAGATAATCGTTCATTTTTTCAAGATAATCTGGCTGGGCGTTTGGGGGTCGATACACGCCTCCCAGTAATATATTTACCGGAATGTGTTATTTTGCACCCCTTCAGGACTGAATATTTTATGTTGTTTTTAATAGCTATAGCTACACCGCCCCCTCGTGAACCCCTATCTTTACGTAGCAATTTATATGTTGATGGGACAACTTCCGAATCACGTACCTCTGCTTGTAACCATGTTTCTGTTATAATTATAATGTGAGGATGGTGTCCCAGAATTAGCTGCTCGAGGTGACCCAACTTATTTACTATACTTCTAGCATTGAATGACAGGATTCTTAGCGTTTTGGTTTTGGTTGGTCAGATATGATTGCTTGTCGAGCTTGCTGCTCCTGAATTTGAGTTAGGCTGGGTGTGCCCTGCATCATCGGCCCTTCTTGTTATTTCGACCCTGGCTTGTTGTGTTTCATCCCAAATGAAAACCTTGCCATTGACCTTTAGCTTGTCAAAGGACAGCGAAACCTTCGCCCCAGCCGCCCTCTCGCGCTCCTATGAGCGCCATAGCTTAGTGCGTAAGTCTCGTACCCTTTTTGAAAAATCTTCAGATATGGAAATGTTAGAGCCTTTTAGTTTGAAACAGCTTGACATAATATGCGTTTTCTCTGCGGAATTGAAGAAACGAACTATGACTGGACGTGGTGTTTTGCCTTTAGGTTTACCTATCCTGTGAATTCTTTCGGCCGATTTCACTTCCATGCCTAGCTTGTCTCTGAAGATTTCTTGCTTAACGTGTTCCTCAAGCGATTTTGCGTCTTCCTCTGGTTCCTCAGTCACACCGTAAATCACTAAGTTGTTGCGTCGACTTCGGTTTTCTAAGTCATCTATTTTTGCTGTTATACCGTGAATGTGTTTGTTCGTACTTCTGTACAGTTTTTCACTTTCATCCAGTCTTTCTTCGCATTTCTTCAACCGACCTAAGTCGTTTTCAATTGTTTCAATTCTCAACCTCATGTTATCGACCGTTCTTTCGACATGTTTTAGGTTTGTAACTAACTCCTGCAAAGTTTTGTTTGTTTTTGCTTGTTCTTTCAGAATCTTTTTCAGTAGTTCGTTGCTATCTCTGAGTCAGTAGGCATATAGCGCCTGCTATGAAGCGGCGGCGCTGAGATCAGTGTTAGAGGAAAATAAAGATGAACAGCGCGTGCTCGGAGCGCAGGCACGGCACGGGCTGTTCAGAATGAGAAGCCTACCACGCTGGTCATCTTGCTCTGATGCTCCATCGCAACAGTGGTGAATCCGACCTAAGAAATGACCGACCCCAGCCTACCACCCTCAGGCACCTTTCGCCTGACGCTACCTTGCGCCAACGGGACGTCGCAGCCCTCCAGCTCCGCCTACCAACATTCTGGCCCAAGTGTCCGCAGATCTGGTTCGCCCAAGTGGAAGCCATGTTCCATCCGCACCACATCACCTCGAGGCATCTCGGACATTTACTTTCCCACCTGCCTCCTGAAGTGGCTCAACAGGTGGCGGACATTATCGCTGGATCCTTGGGCGATGCCCCGTACCAGCGACTAAAGCAGGGCCTTCTGGACCGCACCACGGCGTCCGAGAGTGCGCGCCTCCAGCAGCTCCTCACCTACGAAGAGCTTGGAGACCGCCGTCCTTTCCAGCTACTCACTAGCACGCGGCAGCTCCTGGGCGAAAGCAACGTCGACTCAAATGGCGCACTGTTGAGGCAGCTCTTGCTTCAACGATTGCCGCAGTCTACCCGCCTCATCTTGGCTGCTGCGGGGGACTTGACCCTTGACCGCCTCGCCCAGCTCGCTGATCAAGTCCACGACGCGACTTCTCCTTCCGTCGCTGCCCTCCCTTCTGCACCGGAGACCTCCGTCATTTCACCGTTAGAGGCCCGAATCGATAAGCTGGCCGCTTCTATCGAGGCCCTTCGGACGTCCTCTCATGCCCAGCATGGTTTCTCCTCAACACCTTGTCACCATTCGTCTTTGCCGAGCGGTCCGCAGTCGTCCAATCCTCGCAGTCCGCGTCTCTGCTGGCATCACCGAACTTTCCAGCACCGCGCCCGCCTGTGCACTCCACCATGCAACTGGTCGGGAAACGCGGAGCGAGATCATGCATTGACGTCGGCGTGTGACCTCGCTCTTCAACCTGGCCACCTTTTCGTCGTCATGGACCGCATTTCTGGCCTGCGATTCCTCGTCAACATTGGTGCCGAGGTCAGCGTACTGCCGTCCTCCAAGGCCGACCATGCTTCCAAGTCGCAGGGACCTATTCTCCGTGCGGCCAACTCAACCTCCATCGCAACGTATGGTCTCCGATCCCTCACTCTGGACATTGGCCAGCGGCGCACATTTCGATGGGTCTTCATCGTCGCTGATGTGCACCAAGCCATCCTCGGATCCGACTTCCTGGCGCACTTTGATCTGGACGTCAGCATGCATCGCCATCGTCTCATCGACAGTAAAACGCGCCTTTCCATCACTGGCGTTATATCGGCTGTCGCTTCCACTGGCATCCGAACTCTGATTCCGTCATGCCAGTACGCCCAAGTCCTCGCAGACTTTTCCGAGGTCACGAGGCCTTGTAATCTCCATCAGCCACCCAATCACGGTATAACCCACCACATTGTCACGCGTGGTCCACCTGTCTCAGCTTGTCCGCACCGCCTCTTCGGTGAGCGTCTGGCTATTGCAAAACGGGAATTTGATGCTCAAGCTCGGTATTATTCGCCCTTCATCCAGCGCTTGGGCCTCACCACTGCATCTGGTGCCCAAGAAAGAACCGGGTGACTGGCGTCCGTGCGACGACTACCGGGCTCTCAACGCTCACATGGTCCACGACAGCTATTCCCTTCCACACATCCAAGACTTCACTGGACATCTGGAAAGCTGCAAGATCTTCAGTAAAGTGGACCTTGTCAAGGCGTACCACCAAATCCCTGTTGAGCCGGCCGATATTCCGAAGACGGCCATCACTACACCCTGCGGACTGTTTGAGTACGTGCGCATGCCATTTGGGCTACGCAACGCAGCTCAATCTTTCCGAAGATTCATTGCTGAAGTGACACGTGGACTCCCGGCCGTATTTGCCTACATCGACGACATCCTCGTCGCGAGTCGCTCTCCCCAGGATCACGAGCGTCACCTCCGGGAACTCTTTCAACGCCTCCAAGAGTTTGGCTTGGTCGTCAATGCCCAGAAACGTGTTTTCGGCTCTTCTAAGCTCGAGTTCTTCGGTCACCACATCTCGGCGCAGGGAATTCGTCCATTGCCTTCTCACGTCCAGGCTGTTAAGGACTTTCTAGTGCCCACTACCCTACGCAAGTTCCGTGAGTTCCTGGGCCTAGTGAATTTTTCATGGCGCTTTATTCCGCACTGCGCCGAGCTTCTTCACCCCCTGACTGACCTTCTCCGCACCACCAAGTCCTCCGCGATTTCCTGGTCTCCCGAAGCCTACAGCCGCTTTCACGGCTGCAAAACAAGCCCTCGCCGATTCAGTCGTCCTCATCCACCCTAGGACTTCCGCGCCCACTCGCATCATGGTGGATGCTTCTAGCGTGGCCATTGGTGCGGTTCTCCAGCAGCAGATCGACTCCGAGTGGCACCCACTGGGTTTCTTTTCTCGGAAGCTCCAGCCTGCCGAGACTCACTACAGCCATAGCCTCCTTTATACACTCTGTACCTGTCAACTCCGCGCTCCGCGGCCGTCGCCGCCGTTCCTCCTCCGTTGACAAGTTACGCCGCTGGCTGCCGAGAGATGGCGTTGGCGACGTAGGGCCACCTTCGCCAGGCGAGCATAGAGAAAGAGATTGGTAAAGAGCGGACACTCCCATAGGGCCCAGCGGCCCATTTGACTGTAGTGCGCCAAGCGGCCGCCGGCAACTACTTCCGGTCTTGCTGAAAGGCGCGCGATTTGAATGCTAGCCATGCGCTGCGCCTTTCCCTACCCTTTTGGCGCATTATTTTGGTTTTAAATAATCTGCTAGTGTTTCTATTTATTTTCAGCATGCATAACAACAGGAAAAATAGATTCCCAGTTCTCTAAACCGGCCATCAACGCAGCTGCGCCACAGCCTTTGCAAAACAGTATTGCAGAAAAGACGCCAAGTGCTTTGTGAAATGAATTTATTTTGCTGCATATAAAACACGAGATGCAACAGATGTAGACGGATGCACTGACAATACTTTACTCACATTAGGCGATGTGCACAATACAGAAAATAAAAATACTCAAGGTGAGAAACAGCACTTGGGTAGAGACAAAAATAGCATAACTGATTTCCGAGTTATTGCAAATGATATGTAACAAAACGGGCATTATACATAAACTACACAGTCCCAGTAGTGGCTACCTTAGCAAGGGTAACTTGTATTGTCCAGGGCAGAGAGGAGTACTGACGCTTGAGGGAAGGCCACACCATTCACTCGTCGCATCTGCCGTGCTTCGGCTGTAGTCCGTGGGTTCATTCGGTGCTGTTGGAAAAGGAATGAACATGATGCAGAAGGTTGCAATGAAATGTAAGGCCACTGCACCGCGCACTCCTCTGTGCATGTCGGTGCGTACTGAAGACTTTGTGAGCAGCAGTTATGGTCCAGAACAGAAAAGCTGTGATTCGTAAAATTGATACAAAAGCTACTCTTGCAACGTAGAGGTCAGGAAATGCAGGCTAACCTAACCTATCTGAAAATGCATTTCGACAGAGCGTGAAATAACAGCCACTAATCTAACAATATTCCTCAAGAGCACTGAACAGCTGAGGCAATGAAGCTTGCCGCATAATAAAACATTTTTCACTTTAACGTTGTCCCGTTAAATGTAACGCGACACCACGCAAAAGTAGCCGTTCGCAAAACCGCGGACTGGCCTCACCGCGGCCGGCGAGCACGCCATGTTGGCTTGCCTTTCATACGCCACTTTGTGAAGCGCAGACCACCGCGCTGAGCTAAACTGCCCGAAATGCCTCGCAGTTTTACAAGAATGAAACATTTTTCACCTTGCGGTTGCCCTGTTAAACGCGACACCACGCAAAACTAGCCGTTCGCAAAACCTCACGCCAGGTCACATGTCATCGCGGCCGGCGAGCCATATTGGCGAGCGCCTTGTCATGCCTGTTGGCTGCCCTTCACGTGCGTCTTTGTGAAGCGCAGACCGCCGCACTGAGCTACACTGCCTGAAATACTGCGTAGTTTAACAAGAAAGTCAAGAATGAAACGTTTCTCACTTTACCGTTGCTCTGCTAAACGCGACACTTAGCAAAACTATAGCCGTTCGGCAAACTGCGTCAGCATGGCCGCACCGGCCGGCGAACATGCCATTTTGGCGCAACGGCGTGCCTTGGTGCCTTCACATGCCACTTTGTCAAGCGTGACGAGCTAAACTGTTCGAAATGAAGCTGCTTCCCGGGAACACAACATATTACACCTCGCTGTGGTTGGGAACCGCCAGAGTTGCGGCGTAATGAACTGTGCCTGAACAGCCGGCGCGCCTGTTCACGAGCTGCGAAACTTATTGACACCGGCCGACATGGTCAGCGTAAACTGCTTGAAATGCAGCGTAGTTAAGCAAAAAACGTTGCTCACCTTGGCGTCGTTTCCAACCGCTGTCGTTCTGAGCAGCAGTCCACGAGAGGTCTGTGCCGCACAAGCGCGGTGAGGCACGAGCACACAACCGCGCCCTTTGACAACTTCTTGTCGTCTGCTCCGGCGGGCTACCGCTGCAGCGAGTGCCGTCGCGCGCGCGTCCGCGCATGCGCACGTTGGTGCCGCCATCCATCAATCGGCGGCAGCGCAAAAAGTCGCGCGTCATTACCTGGGGCCAGTTTTTGCCGAGTGACCGCTCTTTACCAATCTCTTTCTCTATGAGGCGAGTGCCGGGTGCGCCGTGAGTGTGCCGGGTGCGCCGTGTTGCAAAGCGGTCCGGATAGCCACGCGCTGCCGCTTTCTCGCTGTTTCGTGGACTGTTCTGCTGTGTGCAAGGTCATGCTTCTACTTTTCTCTGCCTTCGGGTGCTGCAGGAATACAGCACTGCACCAACAGGTAAGTGCCAGCTTTGCTTTGTCCTTCCGGCGATCGCTGCGTAGTATTCAGCTGCTTTGAGGCTTGTAAAAAATAGTGACAGCGCCAATGTGTTTATCAGGCGTCAAAACTGCAATAGTAATGTTAGATGCGCACCATTGCTTTCTGGACTGCAATGCTAATTGCTTCCCTGCCTAGCTCGTGTGCGTAGTGTGTTAGTAATACGAAAAGTTGAGCTACAACGAGAACAAACGGAGAACAACAACGAGAGAACAACGACGGAGAACAACAACAACGTCCTTGTCATTACCCTCTCGTTGTTGTTCTCCGTCGCAGCGCTCACAATTTGCAGTGTGTTAGTGTGCTCCTGCGAAGCTTTTTTTTTTTTTGCAATATACGGTAATTACGAAAGTTTGTGATAAAATAGAAACACAAGATTTACCTATTGTGAAGATGGCTACTTTAAAGTGAGTTAAACCAAATCTTGCAAAGCCATTAAGGCCTGTGAGAAATAGTGACAGCACCAGAAGTGTGTTTATTACGCGTCAGTAAGGTAATAATAATATTAAATGTGCACGTGTATTTTCTGGACTGCGATGCGAACTTCTTCCCTGGTTAGCTCGTCTGTGTGATATGTTACATGTGCTCCAGCGCAGTATTTTTTGTTTCGCTAGCTGCGCAATTCTGTGAAAAAATAAAAACACGAGCTTTGCCTATTGTGAAGATTATTTTGGAGTGATCGAAACAGAAAGATGCAACGCGTATATTTGTCTTTCCTTGTTTTTCTAGTTAAAAAAAAAACGTTTGTACGACGCGCTGAATCATTGAAAGTAACAAGGTCAGTTGTTGGGCGAGTTGGTGACGATGTTCCATATCTACAGCGCGATAAACGAACAGCGCTGTGTTTGTCGTTATTGTGTTCTCTTGTCCCGTTTATCGCGCTGTAGATATGAAAGTAACAGCTGATACCAAAATTGTTCTCCTTACAGATCTCAATGGCATACTGTGATGCAGTTGTTCCAATCATCTGTAAATCAAGCTGGCTTCTGAAGTGTTATCAGTGACAGCAGTCACCGTGAACTTTTTTCCCTACTTGTGGCGGCTATTCATCACACCACTTCTACATGGTACTCTTGAAGCTCAATTGCTGTTTTGAAATGTGTAAATAAATGCTGGTGCCTTTCTTCTTAAATTTTGTTTTATTGCAGCGTAGACTAGCATTGTAATTTTTCTATTACAATTGGTGCTAGCGGAGCAGTCATGCAGTTTTTCGAGCTATGCGCAATTTCTTGAAACTTCCTGACGTAAAATGTCATATAGCGTTGGTGTTATTGCCTAACAAGTATCATGATCACTTGTTATGCTTAGTGGATGTCGGCCTTTCAAGTAAATATGCTGAATATGAATGACTCATGCTTAGGAACAGTTATCCCGCTAGCGAATAACAGCGCTCCCGCCCCGCGCCGACATTCGTACCCGTGCGCCTCGACCCCTACGTCAGCGGCGCCCTCAGCGAGGGGACCGCGCAACTTTACTCGACGGCGCGTTGACAGGCACAGAGTATAAAGGAGGCTATGCTACAGCGTATTTGGCCGTGTGGGAGGAGAATAGGAATGAATGAAGCTGTAGTCGAAGAAGAGAAAAAAGCCTTAAAAATAATAGGCGACAAGCCCGAAAACTCGAGAACGCGATTACCGAGGCCTGAAGATGCCGCAGGCACTTATATTACGCAGACGGATTTTGAAGAGCTTTAGCTGTTTTCTGATGAGGCAGTTGCCATTTTTCTCGACGATAAAGGAAAGGATGGCACGCGGTCGCTGATACAGCGACACAGCTATGAGAATAGAAACTCTCTTAGAGCACTGCACAAGCGATCTACAGTTTCTAATACACGTGCATGTCTTCCTCTCTGTCAGAATTGTAGCATGCTTATTTTCTTTTTCGGTGAAAGAACGTCCTGCCTAATCCAGACTTGAATCCTAGTTTTCTTTTTTTAACTATCCTTAATGCCTCTTTAACGGTACTCTGCCATAAAATTATGTTTTGACAGGGGAAGGTAACAGGTGGCAGCCAGCCGCTCGACAACTTGTTTGGAGCAGGATGGCATGTAATGAATGCAAGATCTGTTCAGAGCGTCCACGAATAAGTAAAAACAAAATTTTTTACTTATTTTTTGCTATAGTCTCGATTGCGCAGTATCGCATTGAGAAACAGCTCATCATTCGAGGTTCAACAGCTCAGCAGACACCAAAATGTCATTAACCAAACTCAATGAATAAAGCGTATGGAATGGCAGACAGGGCTTTATGAACCACATTTATAGAGGAGGGCGAAGCAGACAGCAAAGGATGGCAAGAAAAAAAAAACGTCAGGGTGGGGGATGGATAAAGGAAGCCGCCCAAGAGGAGAAGGAAAGCAGCGGCATAAGCGTGGAAGGAAAGGGTGTCGGAAGAAAAAACAAAGAACGAGCTAAGAGGTAGGAAAAAAGTAATGAAAGCAAGCAAGCAAGAACAAAAGTTACCAAGACAAAGACGTAGTAAATGCGCCATTCCTGTTTATTACTCTCTGCATTGTACTGGCGCTTATGCAAGCTATCGTAGACAGGGAAATATAAACCACAGGACAGCATAAATAAAAATTATGCAATGAACAACTGCATCCACGAGCACGGCCCACTGGGCGCGCACGGCGGTCCCAGTAGCGCTGATGCCTATGAGTTGCCCAATTTCTTTAAATATTTTTTTTTTTTTTGCGGGTTGAGAAAGGATGCTAATCCAGGTGAAGGTATAGTCTGTCTTCTTTCGGGAAAAATGCTTCGCGGTAAATCTGAACGCAGCAATATCCGGGCATGATTGCCAGCTCACTGCTCGTTGGAAGGCAGCGATTCGCACTTAGCGTCGCTTCACTTGTTAAAGGGCCACTGTCCAGGGAAGGACCGTTTAAAGGCCCACTGTCCACCCTCTGGTCGAAAATATTTTCTTCCCCGGTGACTGTGAGACTTCGCCCCTTGAACGCAAGGCCGCAAAAATGTTTTTGAAAAGAGAAACTAATAACGCAGTTACAGCCACCGCAATCACCCGATTCTGTCATGCTTCTCTCGTTCCGTTCCCTCGCAAAGGTTTTTCACTCTGCTACCCGAGGTCGTCTAGCCTCCGCAAGACAAATTCCCTTTCCCCCTCTGCGTTTGGCGGGAGGTGAGGCGTGGCACTCCGCGAGCGCGAAAAAAAAAAACGGCCGAAGGGGCGCGCGCCGCTCGATTCAGTCTGGCCGTGGCGAGGGAAAAGCGCGCAGCGAGCGGTAGACACCCATCCTTCTCCCGTCAGTCAGCGAGACCTGGATCAATGGACGTCGTTATCTGGAAGTACGTCGTAACTGTGGCTCGACGGGAGAGCGCAGGAAACGGGGAAGCTGGCTTCCCGAAGGAGAGCATGAGAGAGCTTTGATTTGTACTTTCGTTGCTTTGCGGCGCGCGTGTCACTGTAGCATTTTGCTCAGACTATCCTGGTACCTGATCGAAACACTGGGCTCCAGTTAAATATCAGGTTCTTTCCTTCTTCTTCTTTTCTTCAAATTTTCATTCCTTTCCCGATTAACCTGGACAGGAATTCACTCTAATCGCAGAATACAGAATTTATTCACACTATATACAAATTGCAGCACAACTTCACTTCAGTCAGGGTGCGGCCTCTCGTCACGGCACCCGAAACGAGTCTCCCGTTTGCCGCGTCGCTCGGATTCCTCGAAGCTTCTCCCCCTCTCCGGGTTCTGCTCTTCCCCCGTCGTCTGGCGTCAGCGTAGCAGCAGTTTCAAGCTCTCCTCCGAATTCCTGGGAAACAACTCGCTGGCACGGCTGGGGGTGGTTGAGGGAGGATCGGGTGTCCTCTCGGGAGCGACGCTTTTCTTCGGCCGACATCGCTGGTCGTCCGTGCGGCGCCAGCCCGCAGGCTTCCTCCTAAGTTCGGACCTTTCACAGGGAGGCGTTAGCCACGGCCGCTCCGCTTGCACACAGGCACGCACATACACACAAACGCCAACACACATGCGTCGCAGCCTTTCTATTCGTTCGTTCTTTCTGCCCACGGTCAGGGCGCGCGCACTTAACAGCTCCTTTGCTTAAAAGGCCCTGGACAGTGGCCCTTTAAGCATAAGCTTTACGAAGCGACGCTAAGTGCGAATAGCTGCCTTCGGTGACGCGAAAAATATTTTATCAGGCCAGTGAAAATGTGTGCAACAGCAGCAATCCAAGGACTGCAACCTAGCAATTCATTTGTGACCATAGAATGCCGCCAATCGAAAGGACAAACGGCGAATGCGCCCCACGCACAGCAGATCCGCCGCGTCTCCGCTGCACGGCCGGGCGCACGTCTCCCTACCAAACTATTCTTCCCGCCGCGAGGGGCGCGCGCGTCGCACCAAACCTTGGCCCTCCAAGAGCGACTCTTGTGTGATTAGAATCTCCAGATTTGTGGATGGTCTTCCTGGTTGAATGCACACCATCGAGGCAGTTACATCAGCCATTTTTACCATTTTTACCCGCTGCTATTGACTAGCAAAATGCCTACTGACTCAGAGATAAGATTTCTTGATATTCAGCTCAAGGACGTATGCTGGTGCTATTCACCAGCACGTGAAACGAGGCATTATTAACCTCTGCATGGAAAACGCCTTTGATGCCCCCACCAGTGCACATCTTTCATGAAAAACTCACAAGGTTCGTCGAAGCAGAGTACCCTAAGGATCAGTCGCTGAAAAGCTCCTGAAAAAGAAACTCCAGAAAAAACGTGACACCACAGAAGAAACGAAGAGCAAGTTCGCTGTTATTCCTTACATCCACTGTCTCGCACACAATCTCCAGAAAACAGGAAAGAAGGCAAACGTTCACGTGGTGTTTCCAGCCCCAGAGAAAGTCAGTGTGATCCCTGCCCTCCACACATCCCTCCCAAAAGCAGCAGTAAGATTTGCTGAGGGCATTGTGTACAATATTCCTCTCTCTTGTGGCAAGCAGTATCTTGGTGCCTGAACGAAAGTCTTCGGGAGCACAACATGAAGACATACCGGCAGCAATCTAGCTTTGCATTGCAAAGATTGCCAGTGCGTGCTTTTTTTTTTTATAAATGCTCAGTCGTTGCCAAGAGTAGAGATAAGCTAACTCACGAAACTGCGGAAGCTGTACAGATTGCTGCCTTGCAAGATAACTGTGTTAGTACACCGCCCATTTCCTTGTCTAAATGAGAGGTGCCCTTCTTAGGTTCAAAGCAACCGTGACCTCCCATTTCTTTCGCATCTTTTTTCAACTTATTATTATTTTTCTCTTAGGTCAGTGCGTGCGCTACTTTTGCTCAGGTTCCGTTTCATTCTACCCTGGTGAATAAAAAATATTTAGACTGATCCATTTCTGCATGAAGGCTTCATTTCTTTTTGCTTGCAATGCCCCTCTGATCGTAAATTCTGCTTTCAAGGTCAGCACAATTTGCAATTATGCTCCGGCAATCCAATACCTTGAGCATTGCTATCGTGACGAAACATGGGGAGAAAGAAAACAAGCCACTTGGAAGCTGTTAGGAGCAGTAGCAGATGATGAGTAGTATTTCACTTCAGCTTATAACAGTTTTTTTTTTTTTATTATTGGCCAGCGCTTTGTACATGCCATTAGTGTTTTTATATGGCTCGCTCTAGAGCCAGAAAACACTCCATTTTTCGCATTAGGGAAATAAAGCAGGAATGAAACCTGCGGCATGTTTTCTAAAACCACACGTGCATGATTTTCATATTGCCGCGAATTCTTGAAAACTGTATTTGTTGTTTTTTAACAGCCGCCGGCATACAGGCTTATCACTCTGATTCTGGACCGCGTATCAGTTCCGTAATCTTTGTTTGTTAATGCTCGATGTCGCGAGTCACACGTTTATCAGTTTTGTTGTAGCGCAAGATGCACCGAGATCTGTCTCGAAGGTTCCGGCCACTCGGGTGTCTTTCCACAATGTTCCAGCCCGTGCTGGTAGCTGTTTGCGACGTTATCTAGATTGTTCTGTGCAGCCTTTACATTGAGCGTTGACGAGTGTGACAGGCATTCTTTGTCCGACGACCGACGAGCACATTTGTTGCTATCGCCGCCGCCGAGTTGCTTAGTTCTTTTGCGGGCGCAAGTCAGCCCAATAAAGAGTTTCTTCAGTGCAATCATCGACCCTTCATTTGTGTCGTCGACCTTCTCACCCCTACGTGACAATATGCAGCCCAAGAGGTCATCTTTTTTGCATGAAATGAGCTTTCCTTGCTGCTTACCGAACTACGACCGGGTTAAGTGGAGAAATATGGGAGAGGCCCTCGCCCTGCAGTGGGTATAATCAGGCTGATGATGATGATACCGAACTACGAGCTTCTCATGTTTTAATCATTCTTTCCATGCAGTGCTGGCTTATAATGCCAAAGCACAAAAAACTACTCCTGGTAGTCTGACTATAAGCTTGGTAACTTCACTGCGAAAGAGGATGATTGAGCATATAATACCCGTCCGGCAAGGTTGCGAGAGAGACCGAAGAAATCTGGTTGAGTTGCTTTCTCAGACAGCATCTGCCCACAGTTTAGCCCATTGCCCTGCTCTGCGACAATACCAGTGCCACCTTTTGAAAACCCCACACTCACCAGCAACGGATGATGCTTACCCTACACAATGCAACTGGACCCTCCAGTGTCACAACTTACGCACCAGATCTTACTCAAACCTCTGGTGCACTCCTTTATTACTAATAAAGAAATCTCATTCACAATACATATTTCTGGTTTACTTGTCCTCAGTGCACTTTTTCAATGTGTTACACAAACAGCTCCATGCATGCGAATGCCTCCAAGCAACGAATTGGGAAGAAAACATGAAACCAATAAATCCCGATACTAACATTATACATGCCAGTAGGTAGGCTTGACTTGACGATAAACGACAGATATGGTTCGAGTTGCCAATATAGAACAGCCAGTCAATAGGGATATATATAATCATTGGTTTGAAACTGAAAGACCAGCAGCATAGGTGTGCCAGCTTATAGGTCCTACATCTGTTTAGCACATTTGTGCCATATTTCAGATGCTGAGCCAGTATTGGTCCAATGCGAGAGAGACCTGAAGGAGTAATTACTCATTAGAAGCTGAAATTTTCAAGCTTATAGCTTAGTACTCGAGGAACAAGATGAAATAAATGCTTTATGTTCAAAATCTGGTTGTCATGTGCCCGCATTAAAATATAACGAGCAATTCTGAAAAACAAAAATCATGCATTTTTAATAAGGGAGTAATTATCCATCTGTGTTGTGTGCAGCTGCTGCAAAGGGAAGTTCCTTCACAGAAACTTGGTACCGACATCATGGAATACAATGTCACTTCAGCAAGACGATGCTGAATTAAAATCCCAACTGCTCATTTGGCCACGAGTAACCATGAAATGAGGACACAACAGCAGAGGATGTTCTCTTTTGTCCCCACTCGCTGGGTTAATAAGTAGATGTCTCACCTTGACCCCCCGAGGGCTGGTCAGTGGGTGGCGGCCATTCCATCCTACACATGGCCAGCAGTGTCGTGCTGCTCCCGACCTGCAGAGAGAGAATCATCATATTATTCCAGCTATTTTTGGACCTTTTGCTAAAACCCTGCAGCACCAAGGTCCCTCAAGCACTGATTCAGTAATGCTCAATTCAGCTTCCCCATTAAGCAGCTTACAGTTCATAACCCCTGTGTCTTCACTTATCAGAATAAAGGTTGTAAATGCATTTACACAAAAGGCAACTCCAGGCATGAATGATGCATTCTTGGGAAGAACTTGGGATGCTGACACAAAAAGCTGATAACCTGCTGCTGACAGGGCAGAATTTGAGTGACAGTAAACTCCTCTGCAAACAGCCATGCGTGACGTAAAGTCAGCAACAAAGCACTCAATAAGGAACCGGGCGCCCGTTGTATGGCGCCACCGTCGCCTCGGTGGAACAGCGGAATGCCGAGGCAGCTGAGCGGCGCAGTCGTTTCAGTTCTGCGAGGCGTTTTTGAGCCTGTCCCTACCCGTCGTTTTGCGGTGTGGCTTTGAGCTGCTTTGAGTAATCGCGAGGAGTATTTTTTAGCGGGGAAATCTTGAAAAAGAAAAGGGCCGTTCTCGGCAGGGCGTGCGTGTTTTTTTTTTTTTTTTTTTTGATACCGCCCGGCGCATGGTATTTCATTTATATACTCGAAAATGCCGCGCGCGTGATTTCACCATGCGCTAGGAACACCTTCGTTAGGCACTTGTTAAGGCGACTTCGAAGACGGGAATTGCGCCTGCACTGCGCGCCTATCTTATATTAGGTCTAGTCGGAATCTGTCTGAAGATCAAATACCGCCGAGCCGTGTAGCCGTGTAGTAGTGGTAGTTGTAATGGCCAGCGTTCATGTAAAATGAAAAAGATGCTGCACCTGTCTTTTTTGGTAATAGCTAGGCTCAAACGATTCAGAGCAGAATAATAGCAAATGACATTCCAGTTTCAACCTTGCAACGAGAGCTGTAAAAGGAGAAAAATAAACAAGCAAGACAAAAGTAGGATCCTATTTATGGTTGGAATAGCAAACACACATATACTTCCAGGACTTCCTGCACAATTACGCTGCAATAGCTCACTGAACCCGGCCTTGAGACTATCAAACTTAATCATAATATAAGCCAAATGAGTAATACCACCTCATCATCATTTTTACATATACGGCAATGCTCTTGTTGAACACGTCGGAGCTGCTACATATAATTGACTTAGAAAATATTATACTATGCATGCCTTTCTCCCGACATGCTGCGGAGGTTGTAAAAGAAAAAAAAATTAAATTTCCTGCTAGCGTTCTCTCAGCGCAGGAAGTTCAATGGGATTGACCGCACCTGCCTTGAACATCTGAAGGCAATAGTCCAATACTGTCAAACTGTTAAATACAATCGAAAAAAAAAACACAGTATGATGTGTTGTAAGAGAAGCCACCGACAACTAAGAGAGATTTCTATGGTTAAATGAATCCCTCTGATGGCTCGTTTGCTAAGGTGGTCTACTTTCTCATGCGTACCACGAACTTGCGGGGCCGATACCTAGCTCACCTCGATACCTGATGAGTGTGAGGGAACACGACCATGTATGTAGTTTTCTATTTGCACGTAAAGGAATCCGGACAACTGAAAGCCATTCCTTTTACAACTTTGTCACTGCAGCTTGCCGGACTGCTGCTAAGTCTGTTTACATTGGCCATACCTAGAAGCAATTTCTGAGAGGTAAAACGGTCTTGTCATACTACGCCACAATCAGGAAATCTCACGTTCACTAAAACGCCGATGAAAAACACATGTATTTAGGCGGGCCAGGAAATGGAAACTGCTGAGAAAATACTGAGAAAATTAAAAATAAATGCTACGTTTATGCTCGTTTCCACAAATTAAATTGTATTTTTTTTTCTTGTTCGACTTTTATGTGAAGCCGATAGCAGATTTTGTGACCATCCGGTATTGATTGAGCTGTGAAATGAGTGATTTTTTTAGGCGAAATGGACATGCCACAAACAAATGTTAACAAATTCTAAGAGTATCAACGCAGAGCTCTCAGCGCATTTTCATTGGTTGACAAACGAAAAGAGGAAAAATGGCAAGGTCATGGCAATAGGAATTGTTCATGTCTCCTATCTGCTCTTTCTGTTAAGAGAAAAAAGTAAATTATATTTGACTATGTCAGCGAAAGTATCCGTCTCTGCCCATCACTGAAGATCGTAACGCAGCCCGAACGATGATGGTGCTGGGGTTTCTTGTCAACAGGCGGGGAAATGCTCGCGTTGTAACTTACGCTGTTGGGTTACTTCAATTTCCAATTGTCAATAAAGTGACTACAGATGAAGAAGTGCGGCTTCGGCTCCGAGACTCTCGTACCGTCACTCCTGGGGAGCAGAAGGCACAGAGCATCCGGTAGCAAGCGGAATTTTAAAAATTCGGCGCTTTCCATGACCACACAGTAACCAAATATGTAGATTCGTGCCTTTGCCTTTCAAAGAACCATACTTAGGTCACCCGCCACTCATGCTTCTGTGGAAACCCGTAGAAATGAATCGACTTAAAAACGTCCGACGAGTTTGCGTAGCTGCCACTGGAGCCAACAACGCGCCACGTTTCGCTAGCCTTGTTCGACCAGACTTCATTTCACTGGACATATTCACACAATTAACTAGTCCAACTTTCTGTTCTCTTGAGGATATATTCACGCACAACGTCATCTATCTAATCATTAGGATTACCAATTTCCACACAAACGAACGACAAACAGTACCCTCCAATGCGCTGGCAATGGCCGGCGCATTCCGGCGATTGAGCGATGCGCCGAGAGGCGGCGCCACCCGTTCAGCTGTCCGGTACCTATAGATGAAAACTCAAGACAGGTGGTGTGTACAGTTGCAAAGTGTGACAGCCATGACTTGTGTCCTGGACCACCAACCATGTTCTCACAGTCCAACAAGGAAACTAGACAGCATTCACCCCAATGCAAAACAAGAAGCCGAAATGATGATAGCAATAATACAAAATTTATTAAGATCCTCAAGTTTAGCAGAAGAAGTTTCATTCTGTGAATCACTGAGGGAGGTATTTTCAGCTTTTCAGGGAAGGAGCAATATCTTTCTCCTTTCTGGGTGGAAGTTTAAATTGCTCTAGCCTCCATTACCAGATGGAAGGGGAAGCGAAATGGTATGATCACATGTTTTCAAAACAAGGTTACAGCAATGGCGACCGCGACATATTTTTGACAGTATATTCGGTATGGAATGAGCGAAGCAAGAGCAGTAGTGCTCTCTTATCAGTTTTGAACTAAAACCATTTTTCGAAACTAACGGGCTAGTGGGTATGCATTATGTTCCATAGTGCAGCAAGAAGACAAGGGATAGACACGGTGTTAGGATTTGTTAGGTACTCACAAAATTTATGCATAAAACAGGTACGTGTAAGATTAGACAACATACTTTATGAACAAAACATAAAAACCTAAGAGCAAGAGAACCGGTACCCGCACTGCCCTGAATCTAAGAGTGCTTTTTTTGACAGCAACAATAGAGGATTGCTGACAGAGCTTTCAGGTCTAGCGAGTGCTGCGGCCTCGATGATTTCTCTGGTTAATCCATTTGCATTTTTGCCAATAACCTGGCACTCTTGAAAACAAGGTTTGCACCACGGCAGTACTGCACCAAATTGCTAGGTTCCCTGACTCTCCTGCGCTTAAACGCTCATTAAGGCCTGACTGCCCTATGTGCGACTGGAAAGCGGGTTCTATTTCTTTTCTTTTTTTTTTAAGTGAAAGAGAAAGTTTATTAGATTGAACATATTTACAAACTGCATAAAAATACAGACGATGGTCCCATAGTCATAAAACTGCACCGGGACCCTCGACCCAGATCACTACAACAAAATAACAGCAGAGTTAGCGAAAGGTTATAATATACAAAACATGGCAAATCAGTATTTTTACACAAAAACAAAGGCACTAGCACAGGAATTAGGCGAATCAGTATTTTTACACAAAAACAAAGGCACCACACAGGTATTAGACATAAAAAATATAAAACATCAGCAATTCAACAAATAATCCTTCAAGTTATTCTTAAATGTGGGCAAGGACATACATATAACTTTTCAGTGTTAAAGGCAATGAGTTCCAGAATGAAATGGCTGCAAAAGATGTCATTTTTCCATAGTTAGTACGAACTTTCGGGAGTAGTAAATTGTTATTCGCTGCAAATCTTGTAGAGTTATAGTTGGAAAGTAGTAATGGATTAACCAACTGGATTTTCGATTGGAAAACATTTATTGTCAGCAATGAGCGGTTTGTGGGCGCTACACTTAGATTGCCCCAAGACCGTTGCTCTCGGCGACCTTTTGAGCCCACTCAGTAGCACGAACTTGCGTTAACGGGTCTGAGCTGGCCAGTATAGCCTCCCACCGCTCAAAAGAAGGGACTGGTAGTAGGTCCGCTGGTGGCGGCGCTTTTTTGCAGCTCCATAATATGTGATCATATCCTGCTATTTGGCCGCAGTGTTTACAATTTGGATTGTATTGTGCTGAGTACATGTGCGCTAATTTAGAAAGACTGAAGAAGGCACGCGTCTGGAGCCGACGCCAGATTACTTCTTGCCTTTTGTCTAGTTTCTTGTCAGGTGGAGGATATATCCGCCTTTCTAGTTTAAAGTGATTAGTGTAGTGATCAAATGAGATTAGTGCATCTCTCGAGAAATTGGGGGAATCAACCTGGCTCACTGCTCGGCTGACATAGCCTCGAGCTATACTGTGAGCCAACTCGTTTCCTTTGTTCGCCGAGTGTGCCGGCACCCATATTAATTCCACCTCTTTTTGGTTCCAGTCTTTATATCTTAAAATTCGCTCTGTCTCTTTGGAGATCATGCCCCTCGCAAAATTGTTTATAGCAGATTTGCAGTCGCTAATTATGGTAACCGCTTTGGTGCTGACCATCGCCATGGCGATAGCCGCCTCCTCCGCTGTCCCTGAGTAGTTTGTTTTTATTGAACCTGCCATTAACGTTTTACCCGAGTAGTTCACGCCCACGATAGCAAAAGAGTTGCCTCCTTTGTATTCCGCCGCGTCTACATAAACAGTGTATTTAGAGCCTTCTAACTTGGCCTCAAGGGCCTTTGCTCTTGCTTTTCTCCTGCCTTCATGAAAAGCAGGGTGCATGTTTTTTGGTAGCGGTTTAATAGTAAGTGCGTTGCTTACTTCAGTCGGCAGTTTTACTTGTGCACTTCTTTCCGGGATTCTATCTTGTAGTCCTAATTTACCCAGGATTTTCCATCCCGTGAATGTGGTGGCGAGCCTCTTTATTTGTGTTATTATATGTGCCTCGCATAGTTCCATGGTGTTATTGCAGACCCCCAGTTTAAGACGTCTTTCTGCAGGGGTGCATTGGGGTAGCCCCAGTTCTGCTTTATATGCCTGCCTTATGATCGTTTCAATTTTGTTCTTTTCTGCCACCCCTAGCTTGAGGTAGGGGATGGTGTACACTAATCTGCTTGTCACAAAAGCCTGAACAATTCAGCACAAATCTTTCTCTTTGAACCCGCGTCTTTTATTGGCTATTCGCCTTATCAACCTGGTTGTCATGTTAATTGTTGACTTAAGTCGATTTATTATTTCTGTGTTCTTTCCATTGTCTCGAATTATCAGTCCCAAGACCCTCATTTTGTCAACTCTGGTTATCGGTGTGCCATTTAATTCCATCAAAATGTCTTCAGCGTTGATATTGCGTTTTTTTTTTTTTGTTCCTCGGATTACCAGAAGTTCCGATTTGCTTGGTGAGCATTTCAGCCCTGCCCATTCCGCATATTCTTCAACAATGTCGATTGCCTGTTGAAGGTTTTCTTCTATTTCCCCATCGTTGTCTGTGCATGTCCATAACGTGACATCATCAGCATATAGCGTATGTTTCACCTCTTTCACAGTTTTCAGTAATGGTGGGAGGTTCTTTAACGCTAGATTGAAGAAGAAAGGGGAAAGAACTGAGCCCTGTGGGGTGCCCTTGTCTCCTAGCCTAATTGTTTCAAACCTGATGTCACCAAGGCTTATTTCTACTGTTCTTTCGGTTAGAAAATCCCTAACGTAATCGTAAATCCTCTTGCCAGGGGCAATTTCCTCCAGATTATTTAATATGGCTTCGTGTTTGACATTATCAAAGGCTTTCTATAGATCAAGGCCAAGTACAGTTTTTGTGCCCCCTTTATTGGGCGCGTCAATTATGTCTGCTTTGAGTTCATATTTGGGAACACAGCGCGGAACAAGACGCAACACAAGAAAACGAAGGTAGACAGGACGGAGCGCTGAACTGACAACTTTCATTTGAAAAGAAAGAAGGTGACCCGTATTTAAGCGGTGCCTATCAAAACACATGATCAATTCAGGAGGAAAAACCCTGCTAAAATACCTTTCTTGAAGAAAGAATTGGCCAAAGACAGCTAAAAGGGATAAACTCTGATAAATAATTTGCTACATGAAAGTTATCTCCATTGCTGATAACCAGAAAAAGAGATGAACATTTAAAAGCGCAAACACGACAATGTTTCTACAAACAAGAGTACAATGAATGATCAGTGCGTAAGCATGCCTTCAATTCTACTGTCAGAAAAAGAAGTAGCCTTTCTCTCAAGTGAGTACAGATTTTAACAGAGTTCGAAAAACTTTCACCTCTTTTTGGTTGTGTGTTTAGTCGTTTATCATTGTCAATCATTTTTTGCCGTGTTTTTGTTGGGCTTTTATCCTGTTATCGTCGTGCTCACAGTCCTCTCAATGTTTTTTTATTTCTAGCATTCAAAATTACTTGTTTACCTCTTTTCATTGCGATTAGTAACATGTTCACATTCTTGTTTGTAGAAACATTGTCGTGTTTGCGCTTTTAAATGTTCATCTCTTTTTCTGGTTATCAGCAATGGAGATAACTTTCATGTAGCAAATTATTTATCAGAGCTTATCCCTTTTAGCTGTCTTTGGCCAATTCTTTCTTCAAGAAAGGTATTTTAGCAGGGTTTTTCCTCCTGAATTGATCATGTGTTTTGATAGGCACCGCTTAAATACGGGTCACCTTCTTTCTTTTCAAATAAAAGTTGTCAGTTCAGCGCTCCGTCCTGTCTACCTTCGTTTTCTTGTGTTGCGTCTTGTTCCGCGCTGTGTTCCCAAATATGGATTTGAACCAACTAGCCCAACAGCAAGTGTTGCTTTGAGTTGAATCATTACATCCTGCGTGGACAGCTTGCTCCTGAAACCTATAGCATTGTTTCGGATGTGAGTTTCTTGTTGGTATTGGCTGCCCGGTTAAGTTTGGTTATTCCATAATCTTTCAATAATACTTCGTCTAGGTATGACAGAGGAGTAATTCTAATGGGATGAGTTGTAAGCACGAGATGTTAGCTGAATGACGAGAATGCCTAGTTGCTGAGTCTGGGATAGCGAAAATGTTAGGCATGTGTTAATAAAGTCGCTTTCAGTATTATCCTTATTTGTTTACGATCTTGTAAGTAGCTTTTCGTGCTGGCGAAGACTCTTAAGAGTTCCTTGGACTGCCAGAAGATCAAATCAGTCGATATTGTCGACCATAAACCCTGACTGCTCATTGGAGGGTCAAATTCTAAAGTTAAAGCTCAGCTACTTTGGTCATCTGATGAGAAGAGAGGAGTCGATGGAGAAAGATTTGATGTTGGGAAAGGTTGAGGGTCGCCGGAGAAGGGGTAGGCAGCGAACGCGATGGTTAGATGGCATTCTCGAGGCATTGCAGATGAAGCTATGTGATGTTAAGAAGATAGTGAGAGACCGGAAAGCGTGGCGTGACATGGTCCATAGGGTCACGAAGAGTCGGACACGACTGAACGCCTGAACTGAACTGAAGTAGCTTTTCAGAAGGAGAGATACAGGGCCTACTATGCCATAACATTCTAGCTTCTGTGGCAAAATCAAATGGTTAATCGTATCAAAAGCTATTGTGAAATCTGAAAACACAGAACCAACAAATTCGCCATTGTCAATGTCATGCTTAATAAATTCAGTCAACGAGGTAAGAGCCAAGTTAGTTGAACTGCCAGACCTAAACCCAAACTGACAGGGGGTAATAATATTAAATTTACTTAAATAATAGTGTAAGAAAATGATTATTAATTATTCAATTACCTTACTAAGAGAGGATAATATAGATATTGGACGATAGTTACATATTGTTTGTCCGTCACCTTTTTGAAGACCGGAATGAAGGCAGGCAAGAGAAACGCCCTTAAAGGCCCACTGTCCACCCTCCGGTCGAAAATATTTTCTTCCCCGGTGACTGTGAGACTTCGCCCCAAGAACGCAAGGCCGCAAAATGTTTTTGAAAAGAGTAACTAATAACGCACTTACAGCCACCGCAATCACCCGATTCTGTCATGCTTCTCTCCTTCCATTCCCTCGCAAAGGTTTTTCACTCTCCTGCCCGAGGTCGTCTAGCCTCCGCAATACAAATTCCCCTTCCTCCTCCGCGTTTGGCGGGAGGTGGGGCGTGGCTCTCCGCGAGCGCGAAAAAAAAAAAAGAAACGATCGAGGGAGCGCGCGCCGCTGGATTCAGCCTGGCCGTGGCGAGGGAAAAGCGCGCTGCGAGCGGTAGACACCCATCCTTCTCCCGTCAGTCAGCGAGACGGACCAATTGACGTCGTTCCCGGTACGCACGTCATTATCGTGGCCCGTCGAGCCAGCGCAGGAAACTGGGAATCTGGCTTCCCGGAGGAGAGCATAAGATAGCTTTGAATTGTATTTTCAATGCTTTGCGGCGCGCGTGTCACTGTAGCATTTTGCACTGACTATCTCCGGTACCTGATCGAAACACTGGGCTCCTTTGCTAAAAAGGGCCTTCCCTGGACAGTGGCCCTTTAAGGTGAGATTAATAATATGAGAAAGTGGTATAGAAACTAGATTAGCAACGAGATTCAGGTGCCATGAGGATATTGCCGCAAAACCTTCAAAACTGTATTTGTTGTTTCTGATTCTGGATCGAGTATCAGTTCTGTATTCTTTGTTTGTTAATGCCCGATGTCGCGAGTCGCACCTTTATCAGTTCTGTTGTAGCGCAAGACGCACCGAGATCTGTCTCGAAGATTCCGGCCACTCGTTTGTCTTTCTACTATGTTCCAGCTTGTGCTGGTAGTAGTTTGCGACGTTATCTAGATTACTCTGAGCAGCTTTTAAATTTAGCGTTGACGAGTGTGACGAGCATTACTTGTTCGACGATCGACGAGCACGTTTGTTACTATCGCCGCCGCCGAGTTGCTTAGTTCTTTTGCGGGCGCAAGTCAGCCCGATAAAGAGTTTCTTCAGTGCAATCACCGACTCTTCATTTGTGTCATCGACCTTGTCACCACCACGTGACAACATGTTATCAAGTGCAGGACTAGTGTCCTTGAGGCTATTATTAATCAACTCGATTTCACAAGGGGAGACAGGAAAAAGAAAGAAAGATTGGTTAGTGCGTTTCAAATCTAGCTCCGGCGGAAGTGGAAGTCGGTTATGTGGCTCAGAAAAGAAGTCACTAAAAGCATTCGCGATGTCAAATGGCTCAGTGTAGACAGTATCATTGAAATTAATTTCAGTCGGGGCATTGTTAGCGCAGAGCAAATTGAGGAATTCGCTCAGGAGTCTCCATTGCTTTTTAGTGTCGTTAGCGTTTTTACAGGATCTTTTCGCGTGTTTAAGTAAGTTGTTCAGAACAATGGAGTATTTTTGTAGCGGGCTTTTAAGGAAGCTTTAAAAGGCCGCTTCTTCGTTTGTCTGCACAGATTTTCTTTTCGACGCATACTACTTAATAAACTATTTGTAAGCCATGGATTACGGGGAAATTTGTAATTCTTTTTACATTTAAGTATTGTTGTACTCTATGATATGCAGTTGCAAAAAAGGTGACAAAAACACTAATTTGCTCCCTCCGGATTGCTGGACAAGAGGCACGGAGACCAGTCTGTTACTGATAGCGTTAACAAAATCTTGGTTGTGGAATCTGGAAGTGTAGAAAATTGACCATGGAGGACGGGATGGTTTACTGTGTGTAACGAAAACAGGAAAATGATCCGTAATGCCAAGTTCAATGACATCTGAGAGGGGTGAGGGTGATATATTAGTCAGAGCATGGTCGATTAAAGAAGAAGTTCGTAAGGTTAGCATAGCATTTTAGTCCAGTGACCCGTGATACGAGTAGGCCAAGTAGATTTGAGCGATTTTGTATTGCTCCGAGAATGTTAGCAAGGTTACTTTGGTGATGGGTCCCAAACAGCACTCGCATATTCAAGGTTTGGTGGGATAAATGTTAAGTAAGCCAGTAATTTTACTGGTGGAGATGCTAGGCATTGTTAGTAATCTGCGCTATATAGTGTGACGAGTTAAGATTGCCAGCAGTTATATGAATCTTCGCTCTGCACTAATAGCGAGCCTCCTCGAGGCGAAGAAAGGTTCTTTCGTTGAGGCGCTGCCTGGTTTGCTCTGTGACCAGACTCCGTGACAGTATGTTGGTACGGTTCTGAGTTCAGAAGATGGCAAAGAATGATGTCAGTGAAAAGATAATAGAGACGCTTTTGTCATGTTTAAGGACATTAGCCATATTTTACACCAGGTTATTATGCATTCAATGTCAAATTGAAGAACTTTGGGGTCATTAGTGTTTTTTAAAAGGCAGTAATAACGCAGTCATCAGCAAACATATGGAGATTAGGACGAAGGTTAGGTCATTTCTGTGAATAAGGAAAAGGGGACCAAGGACAGTGCCCTGGGGCACTCTAGATATAACTGGTGTGCGAGAAAAACTTTTATTAGCCAGGAAAAGCTGTTCCTGGTTAGTAAGAAAGTTCTGAATCCAAGCAAAGACATCATTGTTCAGGTTTAGATGTGAACGTTTTAGGATACCGAAGTAAAATTTGTTGCTGGGCTGGTTGGTTCATGATCGTACGGGAGAAAAGTAAGCGCAAAAAAAGACAAACACAAAAGAGGAGACAGGACAACGCGCTACTGGCAACTGATTCTTTTATTGAAATCCACACACAATATATAGGGACATCGTCACACCACCTATCGGCTCCGTACACGTCAGAAGGCAATATTATCTAACAATAAATTCCATGTTTAGCATAGGGTGATCGAAACCCGATAAAAACACGTTAATCTTTAAAAACGAAATGACACGTGGTACGTAAAGGGCCAAAGTAACATAAAAAAAGCAATAAACAATAAATTCCATGTTTAACATAGGGTGGACTAAAACCGATAAAAACACAGATAACTTTAAAAACAAAATCACACGTGGTGTAAAGGGCCGAAGTAACATGTTGGAATTAAGAAGTTAGCGGAACTTAAAGGCATAAAAGCCAACCCCGAAAAATCATGTAACATCTTAAACCTCCTTCAATATTTAAAGCACTATAAGCACCTTGTGCCACCACAAAACAGGCAAATAAAACTTCTATGATGATGGGACCCAGTGATATGTTGAAAAGCGACATAAAAAGCACGCGAAAACATAAATACCAGAACATGTACCAGCGTAATTGCATTCACCAACGGTTCGTCTTCTGAATACACACAGTATATAGTAGCACAACTCGTAATCTTGCAATTTGTTCAGCCAAATATTTCCAAAAAAACTTTCTTCACTGTTACACAGGGAAACCGAGGCACTTTGGCCCTTTACACCACGTGTCATTTTGTTTTTAAAGTCATCGGTGTTTTTATTGGTTTTAGTCCACCCTATGTTAAACATGGAATTTATTGTTTATTGCTTTATTTTTATGTTACTTTGGCCCTTTACATACCACGTGTCATTTTGATTTTAAAGAGTAAGGTGTTTTTATCGGGTTTAGATCACCCTATGCTAAACATGGAATTTACTTTTAGATAATATTGCCTTCTGACGTGTACGGAGCCGATAGGTGGTGTGACAATGTCCCTATATATTGTGTGTGGATTTCAATAAAAGAATCAGTTGCCAGTAGCACGTTGTCCTGTCTCCTCTCTTGTGTTGGTCTTTTTCTGCGCTTACTTTTCTCCCGTACGAATGTTTTAGGAAAATCCGTTTATAACGAACCTTGTCGAAATCCTTTTCGAAATCTAAAAAACAACGCGCCAACGGGAATGTTAAGATTAATACTACAACTTAAGTCGTTAATGAACAGTGCTGAGTGTCACAAGAAAAACCTTTTAGAAAACCATGTTAACTGAGATGAAAAAATTGATGGATACAAGGAATTTCACCCTATGAGAAAATATTACATGCTCCATTAACATTGAAGGAATGCTTATGATTGACATGAGCTGGTAATTATGACGAGATGACGGACCGTGCTGTGTAACCGGAATGGATTTGCCCACTTTCCAGTCATGCGGTACAACACCTTGCTGAAAAATATGAGACAGTGTGCTTTGTGTTCTTTTTGCGTTAATGTCATCAGTACCTGCCGACGTTCAGGGAGAATAGGCTCAGGCATAGTGGGGAGAAGGAGAAATTCCAAAAGAATGGAAATTCCCAATTCCAGGCCAATGGTCATTGCAGCCTATATCTTTAATGCCAACAATATGTAAAATATATGAAAAGATGGCAGTGACTTAGAGGAAGTGCCATCCACGACAAATTGGATCAAATCTTGGCACAGACTGGCAATACTGGCTGAAGAGATTCATCTGCACACGGTGGTGGCTACAGATGTGATATGACGTGTCAAGATAATTAAGAACATTGAGAATTCCTTTGCATGTCACAAAAGTTGCTTCAAGACCGGACATTCTCTATTAGGCTGTGGAGAACAAGTTGGTAATTACACATCAGTGAGGTACCACAAGGTTCAGTCTTAGCCCCTTTGCTGTTTAATACAGCTTTCAAACCATTGGCTTGGAAACTAGGCGAAATACCATATAGAGTTCCTGATTTATTTGCAATATGGTCAACTCATAAACATCTACAGATGCAGAACCTTCAATTACAACAAGTTTTAAACCCTTCGGACAGATACGTACGAGAATTGGACTGGAGATGAAATATCCAGTTACATTCATGTGGGAAACAAAAACAGAGGAAAGAAATTGCAAGATAATACTTCACTTTGAAAATTGCTAACCAATATTAACAGAAAGTGCACGAGATGAGGGTCCTTGGGCAAAGGAACGCAATGGCTCCATAATACAAAAAAAGGTAGCAGCGACTACACATCTGATTAAACGAATCTCCGCTATAAAAACAGGGGCCCGAACAGATATAGCTAAACGTCTTGTTCAGTACTTTAACCTAGGATCCTTTACCAAGCTCAGTTCCATAGCAGACACGTTCTAGCACATATGAACAAGGACGAGCGCTCGTGTTGTCTACATCTCTCTCGTCCTTATTCACATGCGCTAGATCGTGTCTGCAATGCACAAACTCGCCCAACAATCTGTGCTACTCAGTTCCATAGACTGACGAAATGCTACATGGGTTTGGCAAAACTTGCACCTATCCCTATACTTCAGGAATATGCACATTTAAACACTCTGACGGAAATTACTCAACAGAGAGAAGAAACAATAAATTTAAAGAGAAAGTTCATTGAGCTGGCATACAATGAGCTGGCAGCATAGACAACAAAAAGAAATAGACACCCTCCTTGGCCCTACAGAACAATGACGACTAACAAAACTACTAAGCTCCATCGTAAAGCACAGCCGACAACACGTCCAGCGGTTGACATAAGTCCCGGAATATGTATAACAAACGCACCAGTAATTCAACGTGGTGGAAAAACAGCAACTACCAGCCCCACACATGCAGAGTTATTCGCACATAGGGAGTACCACCCTGACTCACTTGTAATGGAGCTGTATGCTATCCACGATGTGATGGAGGCTATAAATGCCACACCGTCAATAAGACATTTACACCAACTCTCTGGCAGCTATAAACAGCTCAAGAGAGTTATACATGCTATAAATAAGAAAATAACAAAACGCATTAAAATGCATTGGATACAAGAAGATGCTAATAACATTGGTCATAGGTAACACACCAAGCCCCTTACACACTTGATCCTTGCTCCGCTTTTCCAATCTGTTGTAAGGGAAAGTGCCCTTGTTTCCCTTAATCTAACGAGAATGGTGCACCTTACAAGGATTAGGGCAGCCCTTGATGGGGCTCTGACGAAGATGCAGTGCAGAGCACAAGGCCAGCTGACGAGGTGGATCTTCGCCACCTTTCATGGACATGCAGCTGTGAAGAATAAGACGACTACAAAGGAAGAGGACCTACACTTGTGGCTAATGGAAACAGCCAGAGCTTGCTCCAGTTTCTCTAAGAAAATGGACTCCATGACTTACTTTAAAAGACAGCCTCATTCTATGCCACATGGCAAGCCTTCGAATAAAAACAAAAAATCAAGCGAAGGAAAATCTGGAAGATCACCACCCAGTTCGTGGGTGAAAACACAGTTGAAGGTTCTATGCTGAAGTGCACAATTATTTTGAGCCCTACTGTCACACAGGTGGGCTTCAATATGCAAGACAAGGTGCAGACAAAAACATCTTCACTAGCATTTTTTGTGCGACCTCTTCGAGGGGTTGGCATATATGGCACACTATCTTGTTACCCCGTTCACCTTCCATTTCACTCCTCGTCGTCTTTTCCCACTGGCCCGAGACCAGCAGGTGTCTCAAGAATCCTGCTGGCCTGCTTTTGAAAACAAATTGGCAGTGGCTATTTTCACACACGGAGGAAGTGACGTAAATGACGTCATTGTATAAAAAAAAAGGTTGTTCTTTAGCATGCGTTTGTACATAATAATAATAATAAGAGAAGAACTACCATGTAAAGTAAAATAATATTGTTAGCTTTTTTTAGAACAGAGACGTAACTTTATTCTTGCGTGCGTGCCCATCCCACCGCCGCTAGGTGGCCATCTAGGAGGCGCCCCACTTCCTCCATGCCCACACCTATGCCCATGCTATGCCTGAAGCTATGCCCGCACCATGGCTTGCCCCCACGGGCCACACTCGGCGACCGGCTGCAAGTGCTGGCCCTTCTGGGTCGAGGGCTGCGCATATGCGCTGTGGCATTGGCGTTGTCGCTAGTGTTGGAGTGGTGTTGGCGGAGAGCTGAAATAAAAGAGGAGATCGAGTGGTAGAGAGACAGGACAGATATTAGAGGTGTAGTAAAAGTAATAATAAATTTAAGTAGGCGGTATCTGGCCCGTACGTGATTGTCTTAGCAGTCTGCAGAGCTCGTCACTACAGGCGGGCGTGTGTACTGCATGGCTGCATATTATAGTGCACACAATATGTTCGGGTGCGCGGGCAGAAAGAAGGCCCGCCGCCACGGTGTTACCACGGTCTACACAAAGGCTTTGAGTTCACGTACCACACTTTAATGTCAGTCCACATATGTCCTTCCTTCTCGAACGTAATTACGCGATTTTCTTTTTATTTTTCTTTTATGAACGCCCTACCACTTTGCTTTGATAAGCTACAAGTTCCCATCACACGTTCGTGCATTTTAACGCGCGCGGATCAGGGAAAGTTGCGCAAGCGCTTATAATTGTGTGCATTCTTTTCTCCGCGGCCAACACTAGTTATCATCGGTTAGAATTTAACAATCTATGCTGCAAATTAAAGATCAAGAAATTAAGTCACCGCAAGCGAAACATGCTTTTAAGCCATAGTTCCGTTTTTGCTCGTTCGGTCGCTCGATCGCGTTTCATTGGTTATGGAACTGCACCGAAAGCCGCAACAAAGTTCACACCCCTCTCAAACGAGCTTAATTGACTGAATCAGTGTGAGGCATGTGCGCTGACAGCCGCCGAACACAAGCATCACGGAGTGCTGCTTTGGACGCCAATGCGAACATTTCGTTATGAAAATTTCCATCGGGAATTTGCTGCTGGTTGTCTCAATAAGGAAGGAAGCGTAGCTATACGCGATGCGCAAAATGCCGACAACGCCGCCTGTCGCCAAAGCCGCAAAGCGTAGGCTGTTCGTCGTGTTTTCGTTGGTCGTGGTTTAACAGATATAACGCCGCTGTAAATCTTTAGCAATGTTCGGGAAGAAAGTTTCAAACAGACATAAAACCTTGCCAGGAACACGTTTGTTTCCAGTGATGCTTCACGAGAACGACGGAGGTCGTCGCTGTTTTTCGCCGCAGAAAGCAAGCAATCGCACCGAATGACATCTGTCCAGGTTAATGTCATTTTTTCGACGCGCTGCTACACGACCTAAGCTAACGCCATTTCTAAAGTATAGTAACTGCGATTGACATGCAAATGTTGGTGCGCCTTCAATATTTTGGCGGCGGCAGAGCAAGGACGCCCACCTAATTCGCACCTACTTCGTTTTCCAGGACGGCCCACTAACCCTGTTGCTGGCTTACCTGTGTTCCATACGACCAAGCGAGGCGTGTTCCACTCATCATTGTTGCGGTATTTCGCCTTCCCAGGCAGGAACCAAGACTTTTCAACAATACCTGCATTAGGCTTACGTGGACTGGATTGGCGGCTGACGTCACATTACCGACGCGCTGGTCGTGCTTTGCCCTTGGTGGCTGTTATCGCAAACGAGGCATTTTGACGGCAGAGCAAGGACGCCCACCTAATTCGTACCTACTTCGTTTTCCAGGTTGGTGCTATACGGAGTTTCTTATTTGCTTAATTTAATCTCTGCCGCCACTGCTGCTGCCACAGTGCTTTGTTTTCTGTGCTTATTCGTGCACTGTGTCTCAACATGTCATGCCCATCTTGTGAAGAAGCTGTACCGCCTGGTGACCGAGTCCTGCTGTGTGCCGAATGTAAGTGCAGCTATCATCTTGGTAATTGCTCAGGGTGGTCGGAGGCAACCTTCAAATCTAAAGGTGAAAAAGCGTGGCGATGCGTGCCCTGCCACAGTTCGAAGGCAAATACCGGGAGAAAAATGTCTGTTGATGTAGAACTCGCTGCAAGTCTTGCAGATATCATTCAAAAGCTGGACGCGCTTTCGGGTTTGCCGTCCCAAGTCGACGAGGTGATGTCAGCTAAATACGATGCCATCCTAGCAAAGCAGGAACAACAGGACAAAGAGATAGGCAACCATAAACAACGTGTCCAGAAGCTGAAGCAGACAAGCTGTGACAAAAATACCATTGAGCAACTGAAAATGTCATTAAATGAGCTAGAGCTATACAGCAGGAAGCACAACATTGAGGTTCACGGTGTTCCCGTTTCCCCAAATGAAGACTTGCTAACCGAACTGAACAGCATCGCTAAAACAATCAAATTGCCAGATCTGCAACCGAGCCATATCGACAATGTCCGCAGACTTCCTGCTAAGATGGGAAAAATTCCCACAATTCTGGTGCGGTTCTCTAAACAAGCGCTTCGTGACAAATGGCTCGAAGGACGAAAAGCTTTGAGAGCTGCGGAGGCATCTGCTTCCATATCCGAAAACCTGACTAGGTACAACAGAAACCTTTTGCAGCTAAGTCGAGACTGGGCAGCAGCAAATGGTTATCGTTTCACGTGGCATGCTGGCGGTCGTGTATTTGTCAGAAAAGCGGAAGGGGAGAGCGCAGTTGTCATCCGTAGCCCAGATGATATCTTTAAACTGGAAAATGCATGATGCAATCGTCCTTTTGACATTTGTCTAGTTATTGTCTGTTTTTCTTTTCAATGTCCGTTTTTCTGTCAAGCCCAGTCTGTACATCGGACCTCGCTTCTTTCTGCGGAAATTCCCAGCAATATTTAAATATTGTTCATTTTATTGTTCGCTCCGGAAGAGGGAAGCAAGATGACATTGAATTTTTTCTTGCTGAAGTGAAGTTGCCAATTCATGTTCTTATGTTTTTGGAAACTTGGTTTTGCAACGAAGACGATGACCTCAGCATACCAGCGTTTAAGAGCTACTGCTTGAATCGCCAGGTTAAACGAGGTGGTGTCGTATCCATGTTGGTTAAAAATGACATAGAATGTGATTGTGTAGTTAGCGCCCATTACGAGATACTTACGCTCAAAGTCCGCTCATACCTGTTTGCTGTGTGTTACCGCCCTCCTTCCGGCAATACGAGTGTTTTCTTTTCTTTTTTAGATTCTGTTCTTGAGTGTGCGAATCAGCGCAAGTTGAATATTGTCCTTGGAGGCGACATGAATATAAATCTCTTGTCAGATAGTACTGCTACGCGAGAATTAGGTACACTGTTAAATGTTCACTGCTGTATGAATACTATAAATGCCTCAACCAGAGTAACAGAAGAAACAGAAACATTATTAGATGTTTTCATTACAAATAACCAAAATCACTTAACCTCCGCAGTAATCAGTCTGCCGATTAGCGATCACCTCCCTATATTTCTGTATGTCAACCACGTACCTAATCCCAAAAGGAGCTTGAAACAATACGCTTATAGGGACATCAATTCTTTTACGCTTTATAACTTTCGTGAGCAGATAGTCGGTGCAGACTGGAGCGACTTTTTCAACGAAACCAATCCTGAAGCAGCGTACGATAAATTTATCACATTATTCAAACACATATATTCTACTTGTTTTCCCCGCAAAATACATAGTCGTCCAGGGGGAGCTCGTAAGCCTTGTATCAGCAGTACGCTACTTAACCGAATAAAAGAACGTGACAAATTGTACAGCCAATTTCTAAAAACGAAATGTTCTGATGCGTTGAAAGCTTTCAAATCTTTCAGAAACATAGTGATTAAAGAGCTTCGAGCTGCAAAAGAACTGTATTATGAGAATTTGTTTGTTTTTTCGAGGAATAACCCGGAGGTGACTTGAAAGAAATTGAACTCTATCATAGGGCATATAACAGAACCAATAACCAAACTTACTTATTCTTGATGGTATAGAGGTTGAGCGACATGAACTCGCTAACGCTTTCAACGATTTTTTCACTTCTGTTGCCCAAACTTCGTCATCTTGCGAAGAGGTACCGCTCAACTATTCTCGCAATAACTCAACAATATTTTTTAATCCAGTTTCAAAAGGAGAGGTGGTGGCGGCTTTCAACAGTCTTAACAATAGCAAATCTGAGGATAGCGCGGGTGTTCAGATAATGCCAGTAAAATTTGTTATTCTTGATATATCAAACTGCCTGACATATATTTTCAACTTATGTTTATGAAAAGGCGTGTTCCCACGTAACATGCAGTCGGCGAGTGTCACATATTATACAAAAAAGGCGATAAAAACGACCTTTCCAACTATCGCCCAATATCTATCCTGCCTACCTTCTCAAAAGGATTTGAAAAGTTAATTCTTGCTCGTCTTACGTCCTTTATTAATCATCATAATATTTTAAACCCCGCTCAAATCGTGTTTCGGACAAACAGATCTACTGAGCTTGACATCTCGCTCAAAAAGAGTATATATTAACTAATTTTGAAGAAAAGAAACTCGTCTTGGGCATATTTTTAATTTTTCGAAAGCTTTCGACAGCATCAACCACAACACTTTACTCAATAAACTAGACAGGTATGGCATATGTGGCACAGCCTACTCTTTAATATCTTCCTACATAGCAATTAGGACACAATATGTTGAAATAAACGGTTTCTCCTCTACAGTCAAGCCAGTCATCTCGGGAGTTCCACAAGGCAGTCTTTTAGGCCCCCTTCTTTTTATTCTCTACATCAATGATCTTGTTTCCATAGATTCATATGCAAAACACATTATATACGCTGATGATACAAGTCTGTTTTTCTCTGGTCACTCAGGCATAGAGCTATCCAGTCGGGCTAACATAACCTTGGAAAAACATTGAACACTGGGCGCGTCAAAACAGTTTAAAACTCAATGTCAGTAAAACAAAAGCCGTTCTCTTCCATCCCAGAAATAAAGCATTCGAGCTGCCTTCTCTTGTACTCAGTGGCACGAAAATAGAAATCGCTCACTCTGTGAAAACGTTGGGCGTGTACTTCTCAGAACACATGACATGGGGCGTTCACACAGAATATTTAGTCAACAAATTATCCCGCACAATAGGTTCTCTACGCCGATATTTCCGTGTATTTCCACTTACTATTAACATTATGCTTTATAATTCACTGTTTTCGTCTACTCCTTGCTAGTATGGGCAACAACAACAGCAGAAAACATTACAAAGGTACTACTCCTTCAAAAAAGTGCAATAAGAATTATTACTAAAGCTTCTTACCTCGAACATACAGGACCAATATTTAAGCAGCTAAAAATAGTTAAAGTAACATCTTTGTATAACTACAGGCTTTTGCGATTGTATAAACAAGGCATCAGTAAAAAGGACAACACACTAACACTCATAGCAGCGCTTCAAGACAACATAAACACATACGACACCCGTAACCCGGAGCATTGACACGTTACAGCGTGCCGGACGAACTATGGCAGGCAGATGCTTCGCTTCAGGCTTCCTACATTATTAAATCAATACTTTGCTAATAGTGGTCAAGATTTCTCTTCCTCCCATTAATTTAATCCGCGAAATGTTTCTATAAATACACATTTTGAAGTTAGGTGTTCTGTCTTGCGGCGTTTGTTTTATTTTCATGTATTTTTCCTGATTTACCTAGTGCTTTTTTGTAGTCTAATTATTTCTCCATTGATTGTTTATTCACTGTGTGGGCGTGACTTTCTCTGCAGTGAGATGCCGTCATATGCAGGGGCAGCCGCCCCGTCAAGCTGCTCTTCGAAGCAGCTTTTTAGCGGCTGCTCCTTTCCTTTCCTTGTAGTAAAGGAAAAATAAATTATTTTTTTTCCTTTTTTTTTTCTCCAAGATGGCGCCCAGTAAGGACGCATGTGCGCTGTGCTCTCGCCCGTTTTTTGGCAAGCAGCAGTTTTTACGATGTGCCGACTGTGCGAAACGTGTTCACACGAAGTGCGTCACTTGGGCGGATGACGAGCTGCAACTCCTGAAGTCCGGCTCTCGGCCATTCATGTGCAATTTGTGTGCGTCGTCGTCGTCTGACGGTGTTAGGCTTAGCGACGGTGGTGCGCCGGCCGCTACGTTCCTTTCTCCCGTCGACCCGCTCCTGCCCAGCCACCCGACCGGTTTTCCCCCTTCAACTGCGACCGGCGAACATGGCGGTGAGTTTGCCTCGCTACGGGCTCTCCTCCTCGACGCCCTTTAGGGAATCTCTATTCTGAGCGATGAGGTTGCCCAGCTACGAGAGGAGAACGAGCGCCTTCGTGGAGAGAACTCGCGGGTTTTCGTACAACAAGCCGAGGTCATTGCCTCTCTACGTGCCGATGTTCGCGGCCTACGCCAGGAGCTTGTGCGGTGCGCTGCTTCGAAGTGTGAGCGTCCTCTCGTCGAGCGTCCTCTCGTTGTTTCCGTGGGCAATCCTACCCGTCAGGAGCAGCCGTCTGTGGACTACTCCGCCGCTCTTCATCGAGGGATGACTCCCGGCGATATTACCTGTTCATCTTCTGCCTCTGCCGGTTAACTCACCCAGTGCGATGAAGAAGCACCGAAGTCGAGCCATTACTGGCGCATCGAGCTCATCTGTCCTGAACGTTGCCATTTGCCAAAAGGAGCGTCCGAAGACTATTTTCGTCTCTAAACTCAGTCCCGATACAACATCTGTAGACCTTACCAACCATCTAAAGTCAGTGAATATTACCCCATTTCCTGCCAGCCGCTGAAAACAAGGTACGACTCCTACTCGTCCTTCCATACTGAAGTTGATGAAGAATCCTACAGTAAGCTTGTTGACAGGATCCAAAAAAACAGCGCAAACAACAGCGCCTGTTCCTGTTGTTTCTTCCTGTCGTCCCCGTTTGTTTGCGCTGTTTTTTTTTTTTTTGGATGAAGCTTGTTGAGCCTTCGATGTGGCCGATGGGTTGCATATACAAGGACTTTCGTGGGAAGCTTTACGACGATATGCTTCATCCCTCTGCACTGACGCAAAATTGCAGTGGACATCTATTATCAAAACGGCCGAGGTCTTCGGACTAAGGGATCTGAATTTTTTTCTAGCGTTTTGTCCTGTTGCTATACCGCTGTTGTGGTTACCGAAACCTGGCTGTCAAGTGATATTCCTTCTAATGATTTCTTTCCAAATAATTACTCTGTTTTTCGTAGCGACCGCCCTGAAACAGGTCCCAAATCAAGAGGAGGTGGAGTGCTCATTGCTATTGACAGTTTTGTGAAGTGTGTTCGACGTTCCGATCTGGAAACTGTTGAAGAATGTGTGTGGCTTGAGCTCACTTTAAATCGACATGAAAAACTTTTACTTGCAGCTTTCTACATTCCTTCGAATCTTCCTCCTCCAGCCTATGATAATGTTCCGCTCTCAATCGAACATGTTATAACCCGTCATAGCAAACACAAACTTCTTATTTCAGGCGACTTTAATACTCCTGGTATCAACTGGAATTCATTTATTTCTTCTCACAACAATCATTACATATTAAGTAAGTGTAACGCTCTACTTGATTTTATAGCCTTTAACTCTTTGCAGCAACACAATTTCATTGAAAACTGCTATGGTTCCGGTTCACGGCTGAGGGCTACAGAGAGGTTTCGTGGAAGCAAGCGCAAGATGGTGAGACAGCTTCCCAGTACACCACAAGGCTGTTAAGTTTTTTTGACCGCTAGGTTGAGATGCGAGGACAAGGTCGCACGTTTGAAGTGGTTCGGAACATGATAGTGGCTGAGCAGTTTTTAAACAGCTGTCACAATCGTTTAGTTCTCTTCTTGCGAGAACGTGATTGTAAAACGGTGGACGAGATTGCTGAGGCCGCCGATCACTTCCTTGAGGCTCAGCGACAGAATAACCTCGCGGCTTTTAAAGATAGAGCTGAGCAGAATTCTGCGAAACCACAGGACGCAGCCCCAAACCCAAAGACTAGAATTCGATGCTTCATCTGTGAAAAAATCGGACATAGGTCGGCGGACTGCCGTACAAAACCGAAGCCCCCATATTGCACATTATGTCGCAAATCTGAGCATGAAACCCAGTTGTGTCGATACTGAAATTCAAATGACCGGGAGACGTCTGCTTGCTGCACGTCCCCTCGATATTCCCGCCCTGGTCGTCAGCTGGGAAGAACATGCCTAGATGTTCGAGTGGACGATTCGGCTCTTAGTCCATCTCAGATTATTACCAAGTGTCCGGACAAGCAGTGTCGGTGCTGCGCGACACTGGTTCTAATAGCATCGTGTCAGGCTTTGGTGCCCGAGGCTGCGTATACTGGTGAACGAGCATCTTTACGTATAGCGGATGGTTCTGACATCGAAGCGCCTGAGGCGGAGGTTATTATCAAGTCGCCATACTTCACAGGCAAAGCTATTGCTAGGTGCCTGCCGACGCCATTATATGACGTAATTATCGGCAACGTTCCGGGTGCAAGCACCCCATTCGCCGACGTTCCAACAGTCTTGACAAGCCAGAGAAGCATACCTGCCAGTGATGATGGGTACAGTGTTTCTTTCCAGGTTTTGGCGGCAAAAGTTTCAGAGACTGGTTTGGGTGCCCCTCAAACCGCCCTCCAAATATCTCGGCCGGTTTTTCGCAAGAAGCAAAAAGATGATGCCAGTTTAGATGTGTGTCGTCGCAAATTGTACAAAACCTATCCCGGAAAACGGCAGACGGCCTACACCTTCCATCTTGTTGACGGCATTTTGTACCGGACATATCAAGTTTGTCCTGGAAAAATAATCGAACAAGCGGTCGTTCCAAAGGTTTTGCGCCCTCAGGTCCTCGTGCAGGCACATGAAAGTGCACTTGCAGGCCACCAGGGTGTCAGAAAAACTACTGCAAGAGTGCTTGGTGACTTTTATTGGCCAGGTGGACAAGCAGACATTAAGAGGTTTGTGAGGTCGTGCGATGCATGTCAGAGGACTGTCCCGAAAGGAAAGGTGAGCAACGCTCCATTAGGACGCAGGCCAAACATTTAAACAGTCGTGTGCTGCAATGGAGCTTGGTATTGCAAGAGTATTCGTTCCGTGTTGAACACATCAAAGGCTCCAGTAACGTTGGCGCCGACTACCGCAGATTATGACTAGCAGCTTACCGGTATCGCTCAAGAGGAAAGTATACAACAGTTGCATCTTGCCTGTACTCACCTATGGGGCTGAAACGTGGAGGCTAACCAAGAGAGTTCTACTTAAGTTGAGGACAACCCAGAGGGCTATGGAACGAAAAATGGTAGGGGTAACATTAAGAGATAGGAAGCGTGCAGAGTGGGTCAGAGAAATAACTCAAGTTACCGACATTCTAGTAGAAATTAAGAAGAAGAAATGGACATGGGCAGGACATGTAGTGCGAAGAGAGGATAACCGATGGTCGCTGAGGGTAACAAACTGGATTCCAAGGGAAGAAAAGCGTAGCAGGGGGCGGCAGAAAGTTAGGTGGGCGGATGAGATTAAGAAGTTCGCAGGGGTCAAGTGGATGCACAGAACCGGGTTAAGTGGAGAAATATGGGAGAGGCCTTCGCCTTGCAGTGGGTATAATCAGGCTGATGATGATGATGATGATGATGATTTAAGCCGGTCCTGAACGAATGACGATTCTTGTCCCAACATTCTTCTGACCGGTCTAGTTATTTTTCTTGTTCAAGTGTTAACGGTACTTACCTACATTAATACAGTTTATTTTTCATTTTGTGTGTGCGCGCGAGAGACTCTCAGCAGACAATAGCAATGCTGTGGCCGCTCTGTGGTGTGTGCAGTGATGTGTGCAGCAGTGTTGTGGTGTGCGGTCCTCCAAGAGTACATAAGTGTCGTGGCCCCAAGTTTTTTTTTTTCCCCCGAAAAAAAAACCTCTAAAAGGGCCTGTGAAGAACATGTGTGTGAGTGGGGAGAATTTGATAAAAGACGAAGAAGGAAAACCACGTTTGGAGAAAGAAGAAGAGGAAAACGTGGCACGAGGAGCGCGAGGCACGAGCAGGGGAGAACAGGCGAGCAGCGGAGCCGATCGGTTGTGCACGGAGCTCGGAGCGGGGCGTCTTCTGCCAGGCCTCACCCGGGGATCCAGACCTGGGGCCTACCGGCCGCATCCTGTCCTGTTCCTCCTGCTGTCCCAGGCGATCGGGCCCGGGAGCACCACAGCTTCAGCTCATCGCCGCTGCTTTAAAGGCAGTTCGTCACAGGCACGGGCGTTCGGCGCCGTGCTGGACCTAGGCACGTCGGGGAGACTTGCCTCATCGGCCGTGGAACGGCAACCGGAGGCCTCGTGCCTCCACTGGGCCCCGTCCGGTGGCCGAGTCTTTCGCTAAGCCTGCCGAGGCCCTACAACGCGTGACCAACCAGTACACCGACTTTCCTGCCTACCCAACGAAGTGGTGACTGTAGACAATTTTGTGTTTAGTCTTCGTCCTGCTTGCTCGTCCCGGCCATGTGTGTACATAAAATTATTCGTCGTTAAATTGGTCGGTCTGGTCATCTATTTAGATTGATGTCTCTGAATAAGCCACAGAACAAGGTGGCCAGAAGATTTAAAGAAAAGAACCTCACAAGGTGACCCATTTTTTGCCTCTTCCCCATCCTTGACTTGTTCTCTGCTTGAACTATAAAATGAAGCCTTGTGAGAGCATAGAATTTTATGACTGTGTTCGTTAACTCTTTGTTGTGTTTGCCACAGCCAACCATGTTCAGCCTGTTCCTAGCCAAGCATGAGATCAAGTCCGCCAAGCTGTCTGCTTTTAACCTGTTGAAACTAAAACAATGCGTAAATGAGTCCTCCAGCTTTGCAATCAGTTCCTGAAGATCTGAAGACGGGTACAGCAGCCCGCCTTTATCCATCTCCTGTGTCAGGCAAGCTTCTGAAGTGGCTGGCAGAAGTAATGCCTTCGAGAAGGCATCACACTTCGTTTTCTTCAACATCTTTCGAGCAACGTAGCCTGTGACATAGTAGGCGATCCGAGAGTCGCTCTTTAAGATTGTGGCATCATGGTCACTTAATAAGCCGCATGATTCAAGTACCTCATTGACTTCATTTAGGCACCCAACATCCATAAGCTGGTCCAGTTTTCCTAGAATTTGTTTTGGCATTTTGCTGCTGCTAGAGAGCACGCTGCGTATCAGTGAAGGCGAAACATTGCCATTTGCTGGAGGTTTTGCTAAGCTACAAAATGACAATGAATTTACAGACAACAAGAATTGAAATGGAGTAGGGTGATCGTTACTCCCAGACATCTGCCTCAAGATACCAAATTCTCTAATGGATCCTGACTCAGGTGTGCGGTCAATAGATACTTGTAGCCGAGCTTTGTTGTGACATAATCAAGAATCGACAATGTGCTGGCGAGCGTCACACGAAGGCCTTCTACAGCGCCAGGTGTGAGGAAGCCTAGCTTCCCAATCTGTGCCTCCCAAGCATCCAGGTAAGCTACAGAATCCTTTACCTCAGTATGATTTGTTGGCCCGATGCGCATGGCACCACGACTACACCTTGATGTCATAGCTGCAACAAGTTTAGACATCCGTCGTACGAAGGATTCTGTTGCAGAACAAGAGCCATGGCCGCATATTCTTTCGATGTCATCACAGTAGACGTACAATCCCCTGAGCACCTCATCACTAAAAAGTGAAAAGGCGAAGTTTTCAAACCCATTCGGTTCAATTACCGCCCTAGTCACATGAAGCATCGCTTTAAGCCTCACAGCATCCCGGTTGTCACACTTCCAAGCTTCCTTTATGACACCCATTCGGACATATCCTTCCGGTATATGAAGGCCTGTGGATACAACAGAGTTACGGAGGTGAGGGAAGTCTGATAAAAAGGGTGCTGAACCTTCCACACCGTTTTGTCAGCTGTTGCTTTTATACCAAACGACCGCCACATGCTGCGATTCCAGGATGCAGCATCCGTGGCCACAAAATCCACGAACAGGCCAGACTTTTCTGCGGCCAACGTGGCGTCAATGACGATTTTGGAAAGGACATCTGCCTTCACATTACTGTGGGACCCGAAGACGCCAAGAATCTGTTGAAAGTTGCCGGAAAATGGCTGGAAGAGTACTACCAGACCATGGTCGCAGGTCTCCGTGCTCTGGTCCAGGGTGGTGTAGGCTCCCAGGTCCACGAAGCCTTCAATAAGCCCACTGCTTGTTACTTTCAGGCACTCCGACAACTTTATCTCATCAATGGAGATGCCTCCATGCCTCTCAAATTCGCTCATGTATTTGGTCTTTTCTGCGATTGCTGCAAAAACATTCTCATTCAGACCGAAAGAGCTCTTATATCCCTTCATGTACCTGAGCAAACAGCTCTTGCTGTTGTGCCTGCGAATGTGTTCCTACAGCTTGGGGCTTTTTATCCTCATTAGGATGCACTCTAACACCCACTCCTGACTGTATTTCATTCCTTGCGTTCCTTTTCTTTTGGAGCTTGCACTTGCTGTCGCTGTTTTTCAGGTCGTCCAGTGAGGCTCTGTTCAAGCTTCTCTTCGGAAATAGTGGCATTGTCTTTCTTCATCTTTGAAATTGTGGTTTGAAGTTTACCAACCTTTGCCTTTTCGCGACGGAGCTGTAGGTTGCGTTTGACGATCAAAAAACAGCGCGGCTACTTGGGACAAACAGAGAGGAGAATAACGGACAAGCGCTGACTAACAACTGAAGTTTATTCGAAAAAAGCACAGGTAATATACACTTTTTTTCTCAAGAACCAGGACGCATGCGCTCCCAAACAAGCATCAGTCTAATCATGGGAATCCAAATATACAATCTCAGTGTCATACAGAAGCACCGAAGGCGTCCTCACGCAACTATCCCCTTTTCTATGGATGTGATAGGCTTCCGATAACTCCCTGGTTAGTTGATCCTTATGCCTGTAGATTACATTAGTGTTGTTAAAAAGAGGTGTGCATAGTTTTTATCAGGATATCTCGGATCATTATTTAAAGGGCAGTCCCTGTAGTGCAGGGCAAGATTCGAAGATGGGGCATTTTTCAAAGATGCCTTATGTTGGCGTAGACGGGTGTTGATACATTTACCTGTTTGGCCTATATACCTCTTTCCGCAAGAAAATTCAATGTCATACACCACGCCTTCAGCACATGGTACGAACTTAACCTGGTGATTTATTTTACACGACCTCCTCTCGCTTTGTAGTGTAGATAGTTGCGTGAGCACGCCTTCGGTGCTTCTGCATGACACTGAGATTGTATATTTGGATTCCCATGATTAGACTGATGCTTGTTTGGGAGCGCATGCGTCCTGGTTCTTGAGAAAAAAGTGTATATTACCTGTGCTTTTTTCGAATAAACTTCAGTTGTTAGTCAGCGCTTGTCCGTTATTCTCCTCTCTCTTTGTCCCAAGTAGCCGCGCTGTTTTTTGATCTTGCAATGCACCAACTAGCTCAGATTTCCGTTCTTCTGCGTTTGACGAGTTTTTTCGACGCGCTCGCTGCAGAAACTACTGCCTTTTTCCTCTTATAACAGGCTTGGTTCACCAACAGCCTCCTAAAGTATCTGCACTGCACACATGGCCTCTCATCTTGCGATCATCATCATCATGATCATCATCATCATCATCATCATCAGCCTGATTATACCCACTGCAGGGCGAAGGCCTCTCCCATATTTCTCCACTTAGCCCGGTTCTGTGCTAGATGCATCCACTTGACCCCTGCGAACTTCTTAATCTCATCCGCCCACCTGACTTTCTGCCGGCCCCTGCTACGCTTTCCTTCCCTTGGAATCCAGTTTGTTACCCTCAGCGACCATCGGTTATCCTCTCTTCGCACTACATGTCCTGCCCATGTCCATTTCTTCTTCTTAATTTCCACTAGAATGTCGGTAACTTGAGTTATTTCTCTGACCCAACCTGCACGCTTCCTATCTCTTAATGTTACCCTTCCATTTTTCGTTCCATAGCCCTCTGGGTTGTCCTCAACTTAAGTAGAACTCTCTTGGTTAGCCTCCACGTTTCAGCCCCATAGGTGAGTACAGGCAAGACGCAACTGTTGTATACTTTCCTCTTGAGCGATACCGGTAAGCTGCTAGTCATAATCTGCGAGTGCTTGCCAAATGCGCTCCATCCCAATCTTATTCTTCTTGTTATTTCCTTTTCATGGTCTGGATCTGCGGTTACTACCTGTCCTAAGTAGACATATTCGCCTACTACTTCCAGTATTTCGCTACCTAATGTAAACTGCTGTTCCTTCCCGAGGCTGTTGAACATTACCTTAGTCTTCTGCATATTGATTTTCAAGCCTACCTTTCTACTTTTTCTGTCTAGGTCATCAATCATTATTTGCAGTTCATCCCCCGAGTTGCTTAGCAAAACAATGTCATCAGCAAATCGCAGATTACTGAGGTATTCTCCACCTACCCTTATCCCTAACTGCTCCCATTCCAAGTCTCTGAATACTTCCTCTAAACAAGCTGTGAATAGTACTGGGGAGATTGTGTCTCCTTGCCTAACACCTTTCTTTATGGGAATTTTGTTACTTTCTTTATGCAGAACTATGGTTGCTGTGCAGCCACTATATATATCTTCCAGCACTTTCACGTACTGCTCGTCTACCCCCTGATTTCGCAATGCCTGCATCACCGCCGAGGTTTCAACTGAGTCAAATGCTTTTTCGTAATCAATGAATGCTATGTATAAGGGCTGGTTATATTCCGAGCATTTTTCTATCACCTGATTGATGGTATGGATATGATCGATAGTAGAGTACCGTTTCCGAAACCCTGCTTGATCCTTTGCTTGATTACAGTCTAAGGTTGTACTGATTCTATTAGCGATTACCTTAGTAAATACCTTATACGTAACAGACAGTAAGCTGATTGGTCTGTAATTTTTAAGGTCCTTAGAGTCCCCTTTATTGTGAATGAGGATAATGTTTGCATTCCATGGTTCCGGTACCGTCGATGACACCAGGCACTGCGTATACAGGGTGGCCAGTTTTTCTAGCACGATATCCCCCCCCCCCCCCCGTCCTTCAGCAAATCTGTAGTTATCTGATCCTCTCCAGCTGATTTCCCCCTTTTCATAGTTTCTACTGCTTTCTTGACCTCGTCCTTCGTCACTGGTGGAACGTCTGACTGTTTTTCCCTACCGCCAATCTCATTACGGTCCTGACTACTTTGGCTACTTAGTGATGACGTTGCCCGCCTTGTCCCTTATCGCATACATCTGGTTTTTACCTATGTCCAATTTCTTCTTTACCGCTTTAAGGCTTCCCCCGTTCTTTAAAGCATGCTCAATTTTCTCCATGTTATACTTCCTTATATCGGCCACTTTGCGCTTATTGATTAGCTTTGATATCTCGGCCAATTCGATCTGGTCTGTTGGATTGGAAGCTTTCATACTCTGGCGTTTCTTAATCAAATCTTTCGTCTCCTTAGACAGCCTACCGGTATCCTCTCTAACTATCCTACCGCCTATTTCTACAGCGCACTCAGTAATGATATCTCTGAAATTATTGTTCCTTGCATCGCTATCCTCACTTAGAGCTGAATACCTATTCTGTAGCGAGATCCTGAACTCTACTGCCCTCCCCCTCACCGCTAATTCGTTGATGGGTTTCTTTCTTACTAATCTGTTGCGTTCCTTCTTCAGATTTAGGCTAATTCGGGACCTCACCATCCTGTGGTCATTGCATCGCACTTTCCCGATTACCTCTACATCCTGCACAATGGCGGGGGTTGAACACATCATGAAGTCGATTTCATTTTTAGTCTCTCCGTTAGGACTTTTCCATGTCCATTTCCGGTTCTTCCGTTTGCTGAAGAAGGTATTCATGATTCGTAAGTTATTGCGCTCTGCAAACTCAACTAGTAACTCCCCCCTGCTATTCCTAGAACCAATGCCATAGTCACCTACTGCCTTGTCTCCTGCCTGTTTTTTCCCTACCTTGGCATGGAAGTCGCCCATTAGTACAGTATACTGCGTCTTTACTTTTCGCATTGCCGATTCTACATCTTCATAGAAGCTTTCAACTGCCTGGTCATCATAACTACATGTAGGTGCATAGGCCTGTACAACCTTCAGTTTATACCGCTTATTAAGCCTAATTACGAAGCCTGCCACCCTCTCAATAATACTATAGAATTCATCTATATTATCCGCTATATACTTACTGACAAGGAAACCTACTCCTAGTAGTCGCCTCTCTGGTAAACCTTGATACCACAGTACATGCCCATCCTTCAGTACAGTATATGCCTCATTCGGCCTCCTAACCTCACTAAGCCCTACGACATCCCATTTCATGCCCTCTAGTTCCTCTAACAGCACTGCTAAACTAGCTTCACTAGCTAGGGCTCTAGCATTGAACGTTGCCAGGGTCAGTTTCCAATGGCGGCCTGTCCAGCGGAGCCAGGCTTTCTTAGCACCCCCTGCTGCTTCACAGGTCTGACCGCCGCCGTGGTCAGTTGTTCCGCAGCCGCTGGTGACTGAGGGCCGGGGTTTTATGGAGCTTATCATAGGAGGTTGTGGCCAATTACTGCACCAGGGTGGCCAACTCCTGTTCTGGTGAGGGAGTGCGTTGCCGGAGGTGTTCATCGGCATCAGGTCGCACCCCAAACCTGTTTTTGCAATTCCACCGACACGCGGAATTTTTTTTTTTTTGTCCGGTGGAGAATTGCGCGGCACCGGGATTTGAACCCCGGTCCTCTTGCATGCGAGGCGGATGTTCTACCGCTACGCCACCGCTGCACCCTGCATCTTGCGATACCCCAGGACAATTTTTGCTGTGCAGCCTGTTTCCGTACAGCCTATAATTAGCTTGGCCGTGGCTACGACGCTGTTCACTTGGCGCTCAAGTCCAGGACACACACACATTTGGTCAACAGAGCGAAGATTTTCGACAGCTTCGGTATCAAGCACATCGACTTTCTTCAGAGTTGCGCCTTGCACGAACACGGTGCAGTGATAGTGCGTATCCTGTGCCGAGCACAACACAAGCTTCCTAAAGCAAACACTGTCACCTGCAAGCGCACAAACACTAAATGCACGTGTTCTTGGTGCTTCCGCAACGAAGTTTCTGGACCAGCATGGACAAGCTTGACAAGCTTTTCATCATTCAAGTGGCCTAACTTTTCCACGGTGCACGAAACATTGTTGGGTAGTCTGCGCCCACGTTTTCGTCGGTACTGTCAGCCCCGAAAACAGCAGATGCACAGGACGTCCTCTTTTGAGGTAACTTCTTCGACAAATACCTGGGTGTGTTCGGAAAAAGTGTCGGTACTGCGTCCTCAGTGAGGCATGGTCGGCCGCGGGGAACCTTTACGACCTCACCATTTACAAAGTGGATGTAGTCACGCTCGATGAATCTTTGCTCAAAGTGCAACTCGCATAGCACCGATATCTTTTCTAGGGGTTTGTGGAATCGCCCGCTGCCACACTTTGAGCTTTTGGTCATCACTGGGCGCAGCAAAGGTGCCTGGCGGAGACGTACCCTGAAGTGCAGCCGGGGGCGAAACAGTGCGTTTGACGCTTAGGGCGTTTTTCCATTGCCACGCTTGCGCTTACGGCACGTTAAGGCTACACTGCACAAACGAAATCATAATCGATAGCACACAAACGCTCAGACCAGCCTCAAAGAACGGCGCGCACAGCCAGTCAACCACAGAAAAGTGATTCGGCCGGTGCAGAACGGCGGGGAGTGATGATGATTTGAGGCTGCACCCTTTGTGACGGGTGGACACTAAACTGCGTCCCAGCCAAAAAAGAAAAAATGGGAAGAAAAAAAAGGAAGAGTTAACGGCGGACGAGTGTCCACCACATGCGGAGACGGGATTTTGTGAATGACGTAGCACTGTCACTGTTGCCACTGTTGTCGCCGCGTTCACCGCACTCCATGCCGCAATCCGCTGCTGTAAATCCAAGTGCTAGGGGTAGCGTGGTGCCCTCTCTCGGCTGGGGCGACAATTTTGTGCATTTGAGGACTACGTGCTCCGTCGACTCTTCTTTGATCCCGCAGGCTCTGCACAGCGCCGCTTGAACTTCCGGGGCGGTGTCGAAGTGGCGGCGGTACACCAGTGTGCGAAGCGCTCCCGCTCGTGCTTCAAACAGGAGCGCGCTACTGATGCTGTTGTCGTACAGCGTTTCAGCGGAGATAATTCTTTTGTGTGCGCTGTATAGCGCCAGAGTCGTCTTTTTTTGGGCAGCAGCACTCCACTGCGCGTTCTCCGCCTGCTGTATAAGGTTGCGTATGGTGGTCTTGGGCAAGGCGGTCTGGTCCTGGGTGTACGTCTGCGCGCCGTATTTTCGTCGTAGAGTCTGCACACCATTTTGTCCGAATGCCAGCAATGTGTATATATCGGAACAGCCTCCTCGCCCATCTGTTATTGTCCACGGCGCGGAGTCTGGTCTCGTACCCAATTTTTGCTTTGGGCTTTGCGGGCCTCGAACGTTGGCCAGCCCATGTCCCCCTGGATGGCTTCCACAGCAACGCGACCGTAGCAGCCGATCGCCAGTCGTCCCACCTCGCGCTGTCCGCGTTCTAGCCATTCCCTCGTTTGGGTAGATATGCAGAAAGTAGCGTTTGCGAAGGTCAGCCCCGGCACATGTACAGCCTTCCACAAATCGCGCACTATCATATATCGATTGCACTCCCAAAGGCATTGTCGTCTGAGGATATGGCACGCACGGGTTGAGGTCATTTTCAAATGTTTTTCCTGCGCCACTTATAGGGCACCTTGTGTGTTGAGGAGCACTCCAAGGTAACGGTACTCCACGGCGCGCGGTATGGGGTCTCCACAGGGCAGCAGCACCGCAGAGGTGTCTTCGGGCGAACCCGAAAAACGCAGCACAGCTGACTTGAGGGGATTGAAATTCAGCCCCAGTGTAGATAGGTGGTCAGCACATATGGTCATCAGGGTCTGCAGTTGCGCCTCGCTCTCGGTTAGTAGCACGAGGTCGTCCGCATACACTAGCCCTGGCAGCGTCCATGTCTCCGGGAGACCTGCCCATGAGAAGGAGAGCCGAAAGCCTGTGCCCGACGCGATAAGCAGCCGTTCCATCTCGGAAGTGTACAGCATGTACAGGAGTGGGGACGGGGGACATCCTTGCTTCAGGCCTCTTCGGACGACGACTGTCTCTGAGCTGCTGTCGAGGCTGGCCACCACGGTATTGCCGGTGCATAGGCGGCTCAGCAAATCAGTCCACTCCCGTGGCATGTCGATCGTCCTCATGCGGCGTAGCAGGGGCTCATGTGGGACGCTATCATACGCCTTTGCGACGTCCAAGAAGCAGCCGACGAGACCCCGCAGTTGTTGACGTGCGACTCGATGCATTGGGTCAAGGTGAAGTAGCCGTCGGCCCTGTCGGAAACCAGTTTACAATTCCGTGAGGTGGCCGTGTGCTTCGGCCCAGGAGACCATACATTTCTTGATAATGTGTGAAAAAACCCGGTACAGCACGCTGGTCACTGTGATTGGCCTGTAGTCCCGGAGAAGGCCTCGGTCACCTCCTCTCTTAGGGACAAGCACACGCGCCCCTTAACCAATCGCTGGGCGCGCGGTTTGCGCCCCGATGTGTGCAATGCTCCAATGCTCGCGGCGTCACCTGCCATGAAATATCTGTTTCGGAACTGTTCAGTTCAGTGCGGCTTTCTGCGTCATTTCCACACGGTTCGCAGTGTGGGTGGTTATACTCACTCTTTGCATATGTCGCGTCAGATGGCGGGGGAGGTCAGTGATTGGTAATCCCGTCGCTTCATCCCTTAGGTCTTGCTTGGGTGGTTTGCGATCCAGTGTCCGCACATACAACCAAAACCGTCGGCCTCCGTCGCGACCGGCAGTCACAATCTCCCTGCAATTGCCGATGGTTGCAGAGGGCTATTTTGTACCACCTCTTGCATGCGGTGCTTGCACCGGAGGTACTCTTCCCATGCTGGGCGACAGTCTTCATGCAGGAGATAGCTTGCTCTACGGTGTACACGGTTTGCTTCTCTCCTTGCTTCTAGGGCTTGCCTCACTTCCTGATCCCACCAAGGCTTCCGCTGCGTGTTGCCCCTCGCGCTGGAGCGCACCTCGTGTTGGCGCATGATGCGTCTGAGCTCATCGACGTATGCGTCATAGGTCGCTGCCTGCATTCGCACGTTACTCCGCTAGAACTGCATCGCCACAGCTTCGTAGGATCTAGTAGGTAGGTACCGGCGGGCTTGCTCGTGTATCTCCGCATTTCGTTGGCGCCATGTGGAAGACGAGAAAGACAACAGGAGGCGGTTCTGGTCGCTCCCCAAGCTGAAGCGTCCATCCTCATCTATATGCACCTTTGTGATATGGGCCGCTAATTTTGAGGACACCAGTGCATAGTCTATAGTGGAACGGCTGCTGCGAACGCACCATGTGAATTCACCCACGCAGTCGGCCCGAAGGTTGACGATTTCGGGTGAGAGCTCGTGGGCACATCGCATCAGCAACTCCCCGTTCCGGTCCTGGAATCCGTCAGTAGGCTGAATGTGTCCATTGAAGTCCCCCATCAATAGCACCTCATGTTGTGGAGCCCGTCGCTTTACATCTTCGATTATGCACTGCACAACTCTGTCATTTCCATCGTGTTTTCCACGTGCTACTGTGAGATATACGACGCCCACAAGCACCGGCACGCCGAAGATGTTGCCAGACACCCACAAGTGTTCATCACAAGAGTCCGTCATTGGTACCCATGAGACGTTGCTGCGCCAGAGTACACCCACGCCTCCCCCCTTGCGACAGTCCCCGTTGCGGTTGCAACCAGCACATTGCCATCCGGAATTAATTGGAGGCTCTTCTGAGTAACGTATGTGGGTCTCTGCAACAGCGTAGAGGGTGACATTTTTGTCGTTCAGCGCCGCATATAGTTCCGCCCATTTAGATGCCTTCCTCGCTCCATGGAGGTTGAGAAACCCTACGTTGACGATAGTGGCTGTTAGTCTGCCGTGATGGCGGTGACGGTGCCTGCGTCGAGGCACTGCTGGGGGACCATCAGCAAATTCTGTGCCATCTGAAGGCAGCTCACCCTGCTGCGAACAATGCGGTGCTAAAGGCGCCGCCTGGCCACCTCTACCGATTCCAATGGGGCCATTGCTGGGCCATGTGTTGACGAACCCTGTCGCCCACAACATGATACAGGCTGGAGTTCGCATTTGGCTTCTGTGGACTCGGTGGCTGCGCCGGTAACATCTCTAGCAAGGGCGTGCTCTGCTGGTGCCGAGCTTGTACACACTCGAGCCGCCGGTCCAACTACGGTGAGGCCACAGAGGGATGAGACAGATGAGGGTGGTGGGGTAGAGCAGGGCTTGGGTGTGGGTATGATTGGTCACCTGTGTGTTGCGGCCTGCGTCCATATGCATTGTGCCTGCCTGTTGTGGAAGCATTGGCGGGATCCGGTGAGCTACACTTAGCTTCTGCATTCCTCCCTGGAGATGGTGTGCGAGCTGTGCAGGGGGCCCATGAACGGGTCGGGTCTGATGGGCTAGGGGCGAGCCGGGTGGCATTTGCAGCGATTCGTGGGACAGTTGTTCCTCGCAGACCACCCGATTCTGGATAGACACCCCCGGGCCGGGTGGAAGCATCATTTTCGGGATCCTGTGCCTGGAATCTGTGCCCAAACCCTCGTGGCTCGTAAGAGTGGCTCCCTGTGTCTCCGCTGAGTGGTGCGCGGTGCGATTCCCGTGGGTGGACCCTCGAGGGTTTGGGGGTGAGGCTTGATTCTCCGGCCCGCTCAAACGGCCATTCTGGTTCGACTTCCGCCGAGGTTCGCCGTTGGGTTTTCTTTGGGCCATTTGAGGATCTCGCAGTCCTAAAAAAGGGCGTGTCACCTCAGCCAACTGGGTCGCAACTTGACGAGCTGTAGCGGCCAGATAATGGACGCCATCCTGGGAGAGTCGTCTTTCCCCAGCTAGTAGCCCGGAGAGATCCACGAATGTCGCTTTTAGTATGCCACACACCTCCTTGAGCTCTGTGTTTAGGACATTGCCCTTGTCATAGCCGCCTTGCCCTTTGTTGCAACCTCGGGGACGGAGCAGATTGCCAGCCGCCCTGTGAACGGGGCAAGGGTATCCCGTATGCACCCAACAATATCCTTGGGCTGGATCCCTTTATTTATATCATTCAGCCCTGCGTGGATGACGATATATTGCTCGTTCCTCTTTGTGACGTTGGAGAAGATGCTGTAAACTGCCGACCGTCGCACTTCGCTCATAGCTTTGCTTCACCTGTACACCTCTGCCCAGTAGTCGCCAGAGCGTTGCCGCGATTCGTGGTACATTGCTGTCTCCGATGATCCGAACTTATGTTGCATGGTCAGGTGTAAGCTTTTCCAGCCCCGGTCGGCGTCGATGGATGGATGGATGGAATATAGGAGCGTCCCCTTTGAAACGGGGTGGTAGCAGTAGCTATCATGCTCATTTTTCTCCCTATATCTTAATTATTGATTTAGAATGGTTAACTAAACCATCATTCTATTTATTGAATTTTGCTCCTACATTACTAACATTATGTCACTTCTCTGCTTTTAAGCCACCAATCTTCCAGTCATTTTTTTCTAGTTTCCACTGCCGGTTTATTCACCCGGTCACTGTTATCTCTAAACCCCAGAGCTTCAGGAACAGTGATTGCGCCTGCACCAACTTCCGGATGGATACCATTACATTCGAGTATAACATGGGCAATTGTTTCACTGGAGTTTCCACATACAGCACATGCCTAATCTCCATTATTAAATTTCTTTTTGTAGCTGCGTGTTCTAAGGCACCCTGATCTAGCTTCAAAAAGTAGGGCACTGCCTCTTTTGTTATCAAAGAAATCTTCCTGATCTGCATTTTCCACTTTCGGTATAATTCCACACTCTGTTTCTTTTCCATCGAATTTATCCAATTTTTAACCTTCTGTGTTTTTCACCTGTTGCTTAATGCTTTATTTCTCCGTCCTTGTTACTAGCATACTTACTAGTTAGTTTCCTAGTTCTTTTCCTCCATTGTGAGTCAACGCTTTTTAGGTACAGGTATTTAAATACTTTAGCTGCCCATCTGTTGCTGTCCAATTTCCTCAGGCGTTCCTCATATAATATTTTACTCTGAGCTTCCCGCACTTCGAAAGATGCCCAGCCCATATCTCCCTGTACCGCCTCATTTGTAGTGTTGCCGTGGGCACCTAGTCCAACGGATCTCTGATTTGTTTCTAATGTCGACTGTACCTCTGATTTTAGGAACAAAACCGCATTTCTGAAAGTAAGTCCGGGCACCATAATTCCTTTCCAAGTACCCCTCAAAACCTCATACCTATTGTATCCCCACAATGCCTTATGCTTCATTATCCCGGCATTCCTCCGCCCTTTGGCCTTAAGTGATTGCTCATGCTTTCCAATGTATGCCAATCCTTCGTTTACCCGTACCCCCAGATATTTATATTCTGCTACTCTAGGTATTTCAAGGCCTTGTATTTTAAGACCCTGATCAGTTGAGACGTTGAAAATCATCAGACCCGACTTAACTGCGCTGAAACTGAAGCCTAGAGCGTCCCCTTCGTCTCCGCAATACTTAGAGTTTGCAATTCTTCCAGACTCTCAGCTAGCAGCACAATATCGTCTGCATACATCAAACCGGGGAGGCGCTGCTCTACCGCATTTCCACCTAATCTATATGACAGGTTAAAACCTAGGTTACTGTCTTGTATCCTCCGTTCCAGGTTTATCATATAAAGCATGAACAGCACCGGTGATAGAGGAGAGCCTTGTCTTAATCCTTTGCATACTTTGACATCCTCCGTACTTCTTATCCCTTCCCACGTAATTTCTACTTTGTTATCCCGGTATATTTCCTGTAGGAACTCTATTGTCTCATAACCGATACCTTCTTCTTTTAATACGTTCCACAGAAGTTCCCTGCTTACGTTGTCGTACGCCCTGTTTATGTCCAGGAAGGCCAAATACAAAGGCCTGTTTTCCACTCTAGATATTTCGATGCATTGGGTAAGCACGAACAGGCTATCATCTAAGCGCCTACCATTTCTAAAGCCGTTCTGAAGTTCTCCGAGTATCTTGTTACTTTCAACCCATGCTTGCACATTTAATTTCACCGCCTGGATGGCCAACCTGTACATAACAGATGTTATGGTAATCGGCCTGTAGGATTTTATGTGCATCCTGTCTCCATTCCCTTTATAAATCAAATTCATTTTACTCTGCCGCCAGCTGTCCGGAATTTGCTTATTCGTTATGACTGTTTCCAGAGCTTTTAACAACGTTTCCTTACTTTTTGGACCGAGTTCATTAATAATTCCTGTAGATGTGTGTTTAGGAATATTTTTTTCTGCCTTTTTCCAGTTTAGATTGGTCAGTTCTAAGCAGCTTTGTATTCTGCTACCTTGTGTTGCCTCCTGATTTGCGGAGATTACCCTATCGTCGCTCTTAAATGACTAGGCTATAACTGATGTAATGTAGTTCACTGCGTTATCTCCCTTTAAACAATTTCCCTCGTTATCTTGAATCCGATCCTGCTTTCTTTGATTCTTCTTCCCTAGCCAGCTTATATGGTTCCATAATGTTCTTGCTCCGCCTCTAGAGCCATCGTGTATATCAGCCATCCAGCGATCGGTGGACTGTCTTATTTTACTTTGGACGAGGGCCTGCACCTGAAGTTTCTTTTGTCGATATGATTCCCATTGTTGGTCGATTTCCTCCTGAGATACCTGTGCTTTCTTTGCCATTCGTCGGTGTTCCCTTGAAGCAGCCCGTCGTTGTTCAATAGCTTCCCTGATTTCCTTATTCCACCAGCTCCGTGGCTTCCTCTTTCCATTCCAGCGGTTTGCTACTTTAACCTCCTGAATTTTTCTCCTTATGAGTAGTTCTACCTGTTCATAATCCCAGTCTTCAATGGGGCTTTTCTCTATTGCTTCCTCTATGTCTGCTGCTGTCTGTCTAAGCTCCATTTCTCTTTTCATCAAGGGCCCCATCTGCAGACTAATACGTTTATGATCACTTCCCAGACTACACTCCCCTTCTTCGTCTATTTCCATTTTTGTGACCTTGCTATAAATTTCCTGCGACATTAGACAATAGTCAATGGTCGTCTGCCTGTTGCGGAATTCCCACGTGATTTGGCCTTCACATTTTGTTTCTCTATTTACTATAACTAGATCATGTCGCTCACAGAAATCTAGCATTAGCTTGCCGTTACAATCCGTGTATCCATCCAGATCGTCGATGTGGCCGTTCATGTCCCCCAGTAGAATAATATTGGCCCCGTTTCCAAACTGGCTTATATCGTCACTGAGACATTCAACAAAATCCCTGTTTTCTTGCCTGCATTGACGTCCTGTTCCTAAATAAACTACCCCTAGCCATGTCCTTATGCCGGCAATTGTTCCTGAAACCCAGATATGCTCTTTACAAGATGATTTAATTATTTGCCAATTTGTTCCCTGGTGTATCAACATACCTACCCCTCCACCTTTTTTCCGTTCTCGTTCTGTTGCACCCTTCCCAGACGTAGCCGTCTATAAAAGGCGGACCTTCTAGATCCCTGGGATGAGTCTCGCAAAGTTCCAGTTGCAGCGCGCGCGCCATCTGTCGCTAGCATGAATGACTGCGACAGCCTTTAGCATGCGCGGGCCGGCGCGATGCTCTCACCTCTCCATCTAGCCACCATAACCGCGCTATGGTGGCTAACCGCGCTAAAATGAGCTAGAATCTCGCTTTACCGCGCCAAGCAGAGCGAAAACGGGCGCCATTACCTGATGTATAAATAAACAGTTTTGCTTGTTATACCGGCTACGTCTACCACATGGTGGCCGCGGCGGGATAACCAACGCAGCGTGACACCCAGAAGGACAGCGAGCCCATCTTAAGCGGCCGCAGCTTCATGCCAGACACTCGCGGCGCGAACGAAGAGCGCGCGAGCGGCACTCCGAGAATGACGTTCAACCCGCTCGCCGTGGAACTGCCGACAAAGCTCGATTTCCGCAAGACCGATGATGGGACACGATGGCACCGCAGGTGGGAACGCTACCGACTCATCTCCGGTCTGACAGGACAGGACGAGACGACGCAAATCAACACATTACCCTACGCCATGGGCGAAGAAGCGGAGGACGTGCTCGCTGCTTTGAAACTGACAGACGAACAGATGGCATCATACTCCGCCGTGGTGAGTGCTTTTGAAAAGCATTTCCTACCTTGAAAGAATGTCATCTATGAGAGAGCGCGATTTAACTCTCGGAAACAAGAGCAGCATGAAAACGTCGACGCATTTGCGACTGAACTGTTCAAGATGGCCGAAAGATGCGATTACGGAACTCTCAAAGACGAACTGATTCGGGACAGGCTCGTGGTCGGCTTGCGAGACGTAAAACTCAGCGAGAGCCTGCAGCTTGACGCAGAACTCACTCTCGAAAAAACAATCACAGCTGCCCGCAATTCAGAGAGCGTGAAACTTCAACAGAAGGAAATTCGCTCCATCGAAATTCGCTCTATTTTAATACCGAAGCGTGGCCTTGTGGTAGAGCATCCGCCTCGCATTCGGGAGGTACCAGGTTCGATCCCTGGTGCCACCGGGTACCTACCGGCTTTTCAATGGGCACAAGATTTCACCGCGGCCTGGTGCTCGGCTCTTCTAGGGTGATATGCTCGGGAAAAAGTGCCATGAACCGAAATGTTGGTTCAAGAAGAAGAACAGGTCACAGGTCTGTTACCTGTTACCGCTTGGATCGGCACAAGGATTCTGGGCAGCAGTCGTGACCAGGTGGCATGTGAAATTCCTGAAGCTTTCTTCATGATCAAAAAGAAGGGAAGCATTTGCGTCAGCCAAAGCCCCTCAATAAACTAGTGTCAGCGACTCATTCCTCCGTAGAAATGCATTTCCTTTCTTGATAGTTTTTTGTGACGTTATGTACTGTGCGACTTTTTCAGGCCCGCATTTCTAGCGGTCGTCTATTATTTGTTTAGGCGGGTGTTAATTTTATTATCGGTTTTTCATGTTTTTTTTCTTCTGACTACTTTGGCTTCATTTGTTTGACTCTGCTTTTGCTATGATTGTTTCGCTTTTTTTTTATGGTTAGTTACATGTTTCGGACTGCTTTTGCTTCTCTTGTTTGACTCTGCTGTTCCTACGATTGTTTGACACTGCTTTTGCTACGAGATGGCCTTTCTTTCGTTCTTTTATCAGAATCTGTTAGATTATTTGTAGGGGTTAAAGGTTTCTGGTCTGTTATCTTGACGATGCGCTTGTTTTCCATGTGTTGGGTTTGGAGCGATAATGCGATCAGTTTCATGCTTGAGCTGATGTCTAAATATGCCACTTTCTCAGTTAATAAACAGTTGGTAGTGTGCACATGTGGTGTCCCTTTCTTGTTCGTGTCTAAAGGTACGTCCGGCTTACCCATTCGATTCTCGTAAAGATACGGCGGACGTCGATATACAGGCTCATGGCTATATGCACGTCGAACGCGGCCACATTCCGACTAGACCTTATTTATTGGAATGCTCCGTCGCTTCTGCGCATGCGCCAGCTGAAAGAAGTAAGGATAAATAACTTGCCGGATGTGACGTAAAACTTGTTTTATGTTTTGTTTGTAAAATGTCTGCCGCTTCTTGCCGCCGTTTCTAGCTATAGTACAGTGGCGATAGGCGATAGTATAGTGAACTAGAATACTTTCTAGTGGCGCGAACGACGACGCTCGGGCACGCCGAATTTCATTGACGCCGCCAGATGGCGCCACTGCAACATCTACTAGTCGACTTTTCAATGCTTTCTTGCAATCGTGCGACATAGTAACGATGCTTCTGTGCGCCTATTGAGTAAAAGTAGTGATTTTTTCCCTATGCCGACATATGTGGACCTCCACCCATGATAGAAGGCGTTTCATTCGACATTATTCGGGGTTTCGCCGTTGCACTAGGGTGAAAGCGCGCTTATTTCGCTGGCGTCTGGTACGGCTCATGCGGGACGAGTTATCGCGCACTGTAAATCGTTACGGCACATTTATTTGTACGGGACGGGTATTTTTCTGATCACTGTAGAGCCCGCTTTATTACACAGCCAACTCAACTGTCAGCAGCAGACTGGTAGCAGAGTGGCCAGGCATCGTGCGCACGTACGGGTTCTCGCATTTCTCCAACCACGCCGCAGTAACTCTCCTTTAGCCAATAATAATGATTATATTACACCGCTATTCGGTATCCACTGGTAACCAGGAATGCTCATTTTAGCTTGATATCTGCTTAGCGTTAGGAAATTTGTCAACTGGTAAAGTGAGGAGCAGCTTCTGTTACATTTTTTTTTTTTTGGCAAAGTGGTCATGAAAAAAAAAAAGAAATCCTACGCTTTGAAACGAATCATCCAGCGATATTCTGTGGCGTCACCATTATTCTCTGTTCACAGCAACAATATCTGTTATAAATCATCGCTGTAAGCCAGGCGCTAATTAAGATCCTTTCATCATCTCATATGCATAACATATATGCCAAAAATACATACATGAGGAGGGCAGAGCAGTTTTGTTTAGGTACTTCACAAGGCTTCTCCACTGCTGTTTTATTCTATTTGAGTGCATGGGACAAAAGCCATCAACAATGAGTTGTTTTGTGAAATTACTGACTATACAAACAGTCCTAACAATGAGTTGTTTTGTGAAATTATTGACTACACAAACAGTCCTAAGAGCATCCATTTGCTCATCTTCAGGTGCTTTGAAGCTTGACATTGCGCTGGTTAATGCATTTTGTGAAAAAGTGCATGCGGGTTCTTAAGCAGTGATTTCAGCTGCACCAGTTTGACAGTGGTCAGAGCACCCAAGTTAGCAGGTTTGCTTGGCCAGTAGCATATACTGAGTACAAGCTGTCTGCTTGAATTTAGACTGAAGCAGGCTGTAAACACATTCTCAAGGTCAGCCACAAACTGGCATCACTTGAAGGGTACAAAACGCCTCCGTTGTCCTTAAAATTAGTAAAATTAGCCAAGTTTAATACATATGACCTCTTTTTCTTTTCAGAAAAAAAGATTAAAGCCTTTCTCACAGTTAGTTTGAGGTAGGATAGAGAGACCACAATTGTATACAGTTGCCAGCCAACTGACTCCCCCCAGGCAATGTTTTATTTTGAAGTTAAGTAATTAGTAATTATTTTTTAATAGACTAACTATTGCCTTTAGACAATAACTGGGTTTGCAGAATTTGAGAGCGCCTTCTAAAACCTTCATTCCATTTATTTCCAATAAAGAAAGCCTCATCGTTTTTCCAAGCTCTAAAGAAAGCCGCGAAATACACAAATTATGAGCCTGTATAGCGCTGAGACTGGGCTGTTGAGTCACGGCCGCAGCTAATTTCTGTCACTCAAACCATGCACGGTTGGGAGCACAACAATATCGTAGCGCATGAATGCGTCAGTCACGTGATTCTTTTTTTATTTCGCGGGCTTTCTATAGAGGTGGGAAAAACTATGCACGTGAGGTTTTCTTTATCGGGAATAAATGAAATAGGGGTTTCAGAAGGTCCTCTCCAACTTTGCAAATCACATTTATTTGAACGCAATACTTAGTAAATTAGAATTGCAAAATGAAGAATTGCCTACACCGTTTTTTTTATCGATATTTATTGTCTTAGGGCATCAGTAGGGTATGATATGAAGGATGAATAAATGATTAAATAAATGTGCCAGCTAGAGATCCAAGGATATACCATGACTACGTACGCGGAATTGAATTTAATTTAATCTGAGCTGTCTGCTTTATTGAGCCAGTGATAGTATTCGAGATCACGCAAACAGTCGAAGCTTTCTTCCCCCGAAGTCTTCCTTTTGTTCAGACCTGGTGAGCCAGGTGGCTGTCAGCAAGTGGTTTCTCTGGCCTATCTTAAATGGTTTATTTTTAACCCTTGGCTGAAGTTAGCTTGGACACGCGGTATAAAATATATCGGCTATCGTTTGGTGCCACAGGCTTAATAGCAAGAATCTGCACTGAGCACAACTCTCTGCAACATCAATATTGCCCACATCCAGCCTTGGCTTCACGGGTTTGACGGTAATATATGCCGGACAACCCGGCAAGAGTGTATAGGCACCGCATCAGGTGCCAGTGATGGCTTTTCACTCGGTATATCCTCACTTCTGCCGTTGATCATATATATGCGTAGTCACGCAGCAAGATGAGATGCGGCTTGAAATGATGCTCACACACTGCCAGTGTTTCTGTGAGAGGCTTTTCCTGCCTTCACAAGCTTCGTTTCCACTTTGTGCGATGTTTATTGTCCCTCGGAGCAGCAAACAAAGGTGACTGGAGCATCCGGATAGCCGCGCTTCGGCATCTCGGAGCAAAACAGTGCGAGTTGGTCTTTTTCCTGGCCATTTCGAACATCGCATGGTGCTTTTGAAGGGCTGAGATGTCTTAGTTGCTGTGATGGAAGGCAGAACTGAAAGTTCGAGGGCAAAATTGCAAGAATGTGCAGACTGCACGGCGCGCCAAGCCTTGACTTCCCTTTGCGGACGCGCACGCGGTCCTAGTAAACGTAACTGCAGCGCCACCAGCGGCGGTCAGTGGCGTCCGGCGTGCAAGAGGCGCCCATTTTCCTTCCGTTCGCGCCACTAGAAAGTATTCTAGTTCACTATTGGCCTCGAGATCGAGCAGAGTCGCCACCTTGCGGCTCAGCGGCAAAACCTACTCAGTGTGGATGCGTTTTCGCGTCGCGTGCCAGCCCGCAGGGATTTACGCGCGCGCATGCGGCGTGTACAGGAGTGTTTTTGTTTGTTTCGCAGTTCCTGTGAGCTTTTGCTTACTTATATGTCTCTTGCAAAATAAATATGAACAGTCTATAACCCCACGCTTCATTAAAAAAAAAAATGCTTGTCCGTATCGAGCATGTCATGCTTGGATAAGGACATCATCCATCGCGGTCTTCGGCGCTTGAGATCCTTTAACATGCAATGTCTCAAACGAAGTGGTACTGTCGTTACCGCTGTTATAGTGTTCTAGAAGATTATTCTAGAGCACTATACCGCCGTGTCAAAGCAAAACAGGTCGTTGCCGTCAATAAAAGTTAATGCAAGCGCTCAGAAATCGCATATATTCCCGTTTCTGTTTGGAATACCGCAGCTACTAAAACATATGCCACCGCAGACTGCTTCATATAGCAGAATGCAGTTTGAACAGATCACTCTATGCCTACTATGCCGTCTGCATGCATGATAGAGTTGTGTGAGTGCTTTTTTTTTTCTTTCTTTTTTTTTTTTTTTAAACCTCTGTCGCGGTGTCTCAAGGGCGCTCGACTGCTGATTTCGAGAACGGGGGATTCAATCACAACTGTTTCGAAAGGCGTTCCTCTGCTGTGGGATTTGACTGCACAATAAACAATCCTACGTGCTAAATGTGGTGTTAATAATGAAAAAAAAAAGACACCAAAACCAGCCTCTGCAATCATCCGTCATAGCTGATGCCGCTTTCATACGTTAAACCTGGGCCAATATGCATTTCTTTTTTTTTTTTTTTTGTTGAAGGCTTCTGTGCATCCGTAAAAGTTTTAGTGAGCACATTTTGCTTTAGAGAAATGCTCGAATGTTTGGGAAACATATTCCCTAAACCTAATTGTTACCCTAAATATTACATAATACACCTAGATCAATGTACTTTACTGGTAGCCTATTATAATCATTATAATCCCTTTTCGTGCTGTCTTCCGAGCAAACTCGTCATTTCTGACAAGGGGAGTAAAACAGCTTCATGCGAGCTTAAATATCAGTGTTTAGTCCGGGAATAAATACATTTTTATAGTCGCATGATAAGATGACCTCCATTTCTTTCGGAATAGTTTTATATCCGGCATCTGTTTTGGAAGCAACCCTAATATTTTACTTCGCATAAGATTTAGTCACTGCTAAATAATTAGTGATAAAGAAATTTTCAGCCTGTAAAATTGCTTCCCAGAACATGACAGTGCCCATGCGCAGTTTATAACGATGTCTTCGCAGCGAGTAATTCGTAGCTTGCACTTTAACGTTACTGAAAATTAATCGCTGATTATTGTAAATTCTGTCAAGTGTGTAAACGTACTCTCACACGGTGAAATTTATTCGCATTGCAAAACTAAATAATAACACTACTAATTTACCGTTATATATTAACATCACACACATCAGAAATCCCTTATACTTTCCTCGGTTTCAGGAAATCATTTACAGTTAGTGGCGCATGCATTAATACACTATCACATTCTATGGCAGTGGCCGTAAAAAGCATCTTGGCAAATTCAATCCACTCGGCGCTGTACACGTGAACAATCAGCTTTCCTGTGCGGTGAGGTTTCCTGTATAGTGTCGGCGTGATCTCATTTTTGGGGAATACTTGTGCGTGGTTGTCTGGGCCAGAGTTGATGTGCGCTCAGTCTAAAGCAACTCGCCATGCAGTGCGCTGCCAATGCTACATTTAACCTGCTTAATCCTCGAGTCAAGTACGATATAATGAACCAGGCTTTCTCGATTCAATCTAAAGTACTGCAGGTCAGAGCACGAACCTTGTATCTGCGTGGGCTTGACACTAAATTCGCCCGTCTCAATTTGCATGAGACACCCGCAAACTTAAAAGTCGATAAGAAAAACAAAGCTACCATTAGGCACGCCCAAGCATTAGGCGCGTGAGCGCGGCACAGCGCAAGAAACGTGCAAAGTAAATCTAGAAGACTGGTGGTTGCGTGCTTTGTTTTCCTAAAATCCGCTCTTCTTCTGCTGCATTGACGAAATTCTTGGATTTTTTCTGCAATATTGCAGAAATACTGCAGAAGACACGTTTTCATCGCCAACAAACCCGCCGTAAGCTCAGAAGCAGACCTACGCAGCGTGCGTTTCTGCGAGCGCCGCCGACTGCCGATCCACACTACCGGAGTGACGATGGCGCCACCTTTAGGTCGATCTCGCGGCGAATAGGCGATAGGCCGATAGCTGGTCGCCAGTGTCGCCGGCTCCATAATCGCTCGCAAGCCGGACTTGGCTGTGGCGATGGTGGCGGACGGGATTCTTGGCATCGTAGTTTGAATATCGTAGCCGAGTGGCCGTGTGTGGCCGTGTTCCTTTCCACTTTTTATAATACTCCTTGAGCTTCGCCCTCGCGTACTGCTGTTCGTCAAGCGGCAAGTAGTTACAGATAGCACCGTCTCCGACCTGTGGACTCTGCGACGCTAGTTCTGCAATGCGTGTCAGCCCGCCCTTGTCGATGGAACATGCCTGCAGTATGTCGCAAGTCAGCATTCTATGTACTTACTTGCATTTCCCGAAGTTTACACGAGTCACTGCCTTTGGATCATCCGGATGTAAGGTGTACTACAGCGCAAGTAGCGCAACACATGGGATACGAAAAACTCGTCTCCGATCGAGTGCGTAGTTGAATGGAATCTCGCTATCATTTTTATTGTTGTCCTCGACTTCGGCACCACTATTTAGTAGCAGTGGTAAACATTATTCACCTCGAAATACCAGTATAAAAAGGCCGGTTGGAGCCTGTAATTTGTACGAAATTGCCTCTCTATCCTCGATTTCAAGAGGTCTGTTAGTGTATCCGCAGGGCAATTGTTTTGCCATTTTCGTTGCCTTTATTGGATGTACAAACAGGAATTCGGTGTCCAATTGATGCAGGCAGCTTGGCACAGCTAATCTATTATGAAGCTCCGGTGCGGTAGCCAGCCCGGGACTAACCGGGAAATAGAACCTCAACAGGAAAGGCCAGCTATTCATCACAGCTCTCAAGCGACTCGCTGCGTGCCTACTGGGCTAGTCATGCAACCGTGGAACCCAGGTATATTTTAAAGTAAACTTCTGTACTTAGGAGTGCCGGGAGGTAGAACGCCAGCGCAAAGAAAAAATGCTCTCCACATCTCCCGACGCAGTCCTGCCTCTAGTTTTGCTCCTCAAGTTGAAGGCTCGAAGCGCAAGGTGTGAAGTTCCTGGTATTTTTGCACAGTATTTATCTTCCAGCTGCTATAGCTCTAGACAGTTCTTGTGTCGAATTCCTGTAGTTCTTTTTTTTTCTTTTTCAGAAAACATCATACGACGTCCTATTCGATTGATGTTATTTCTACTTGCCCTGTTGTGCTTATCATTGTAGACAAGCATGTAGAGTAGTGTGAAAACAATAAATAAACAGTGCTTCGTTCGTGATTCCACTTTTGTCCAGTCATTGCCCTTGCGACTAGTTGCAGCATGCACCAAAAACAAAGTTTGCCAAGTAATTATTTCCTCTGCCTTAGGGAAAAAAGGCCAGCTGTGAAAGCTGCAAAGATATGGACCGATATCCCTTCATATTGTTTCACACAATCATGCTAATGATGTGTTGCATCTTCAAAGATTTAAGCAGTCTGCTTGCCAGCGCAAGACAGAACATTGCGGACTGCATATTGGTTGTGTAGTGTCAAAATACACACATGCATCTCGATTTCAGGACATTCAATACCCTCGGGTGGTCACAAAATACTCCAATTGTCATGATAGCCAACCGCAGCTATGGGATAAAAAAGGTATATGAACATAAATCATTGCAAGAGTAATAAAACTGCATAAATTTGCACTGTTAAAAATATTAAACACTACACAGCGAAAGTAGTTTTGCTAGAACTATTGCTGTGACTGACATGGCAAACAGTGCTTGTTAGTGATGTGTTGAGCACAAGGCCTGCATGGCGATTTTAATCCTGTCAGTTAGGCGGAGTTATGTCCTGTCATACATGCAGGCCAAGGTAATATATGGTCTTTGGTTCCAACGCAGCAATTCTGAAAAAGTGACTGCCAGCACAGGGTCGTCCACTTCTAGCTATAACACGGTCACTGCTTTCAAAGCAACATTGCGCCCGACGTAGGCATATATGCGAGCACAGAAGGACCCGGGCGTGTTGCTTCACATGGCCTGCCACTAAGCTAAATTGCGTGGCCGAGTAGAACGCAGTGACGCTTTGAAAGGAGTGATCGTGTTATAGATAGAAGTGGACGAGGCTGTACACCGTCCTACTGCTGACTGTGTATATTCCTAAGTGATGTCCAAGTCTTGGGTAGACACCAATCGACGCAGCTCACAAAGCAACATTCCTGCCAAGGTGGTTGCCTACCATAAAAACCACATCCCATAGCTGCCATTACTGGCAGCCCAGAAGTAATGAAGTGCTGACGAAACACATTTGAGATGTTCAGTGAGTATACACAAGAGGGAGTTGTTAATATGGTTAATTAGTCATTCAGTGAAATTTACACTGTATTTATTTTGTTAAACAAATCTCCTTTTGTGAAGTAAAACAAGCTCCAAGTAGCCACAGGCAAAAGTGGGCAAATGGCAATAGATATTGAAATACTTATTGTGAATTGTGTTTTATTGTCGGATTCCTTTGAAGAGACACTAAGGATGGAAAGCAGTTTTCCTGTATCGCTAAGATACAGTGTTCTAATCTTAAAGAGACCACACGAGTCGCTTTGGGACGTTAAACCCCACAAACCATTAAAGAGACCACTTAAAATGAAAGCAGAGGTTTTAAAAGGATGGAAAGACCAAGAAGCAGAACAAAGATGCTGCGATTACCGGCCAATTTTGCAAGTAAAATGCATGCTTCCACACAGAATTTTGGTGCAGATTACCGCAAGATATATTGTGCCATGAGCCACTCTAATGTGGCAGTGACACGTCCTTTTCAGCAAGGTCATCATGAATCGACTCATGGGAAGGCTTCCAATTTAACTTTTCTCACCAATAAATACTATATGCCACAATTGCTGCCAGACAACACAGCCATAATGAGAGAAATAATCAAATATTTACTGAGACCAATGACTCAATGGAGTTGTCCTCAGTGTCCCTTTAAAAGGGTGCACTGAAGCATTCAAGCAAAGTATGCACTGATGCATGTGAGAAAATATTCTGAGGTAACACAATCTTTGCTCTAACAGAAGACTGGAAATTTCACCACAAAGAGGGAAAACAGCTGCCTAGGTACACTGGTACAGCACATACAGCAATTGTAATAATTAGCAGACACGCATTGCAATTCACAGAATGTCACGAAATGTGTTCGCTATTTTAAATGTAATGGCATTAAATGTGCATGCATATTTTGCAGATTGCAGAGATTTATTTGTGGCTTCAATTATTTATTTCATATATACGGCCACACCTTCGGTCAACAAAAAAAAGGGCGTGTAGGGGTCGGATTAGATGTGCTAGGTTTCTCTCCAGGAGGAGCAAGGAGAGAATCATTCTCCTGTAACCAGTTGACGGTGGATTTATCCAAATGTGAAGGTCCGATGTTCGATGACCCAAAAGTTACCTAAACGGGCATCACTACCAGCCGCCGACCAGAGCATATGCAAGAGAGGTGGCCATGTGTAGCCTAAGCACGGACATCACACTTTGGGTATCACATCAAAAATATGTGTAAGCCCACTCAGCAACCAAAAATGACGGACATTGTTCATGCATACAACCCATGAATATGTCAGCGCAACTTAACAGTGTTGGCCGTTCATGTCATATCGTAATTATGGTGCAGTGAGGCTTACTGATGAATTAAACAGGCTCTGCTCATCACAAACCTCTCAGCAGCACCTTCCCACAATCAGTGTCCTGACCTTTCAATAAGACAGCTTTCTCCTCCTCACATTGCTAGAATGCATCAGAACGTTCTTGCTCACAGCATATAAATACGATCAATATGATAAAGCTCACCATGAATGTCATTACGGTTTCTCCCCCTCCCCCCTTATCATCTTCCTGTACTGTATGTACAGCTTTTTTGACCTATCCGCATCCAAGGGCGAGCAACTGTTGCTCGCCCAGAGCAAAGCGTCAGAGAGGGCACTAGAAACTTTCCTTTGGTGTATTGTAGGACGCAGCCTAGCTGACAGGTGGTGTTGGCGGTATTCTAGACACTGCCATTTGCAAAACTATCAGGACAAGCAGGAAAACACGGGGCCAAGATGAGAAGACACCAACAGTATAACAGACCACACTAGTAGGACCAGACATTCGATCACGACTAAAGACGGACACAAAGATAACAGGTGAAGGGGGGCTAATTGGTGGTTAGTACTTTAACGCATATTGCAACCGCACGAAGGACAAAGAAGAAAACAGACAATGCGGAGCGCGTGAGTAGGTATGTGCCATCAACTTAGAGAGGAGGAGGAGGAGGTAAACTTTATTTACAGAAGAGGTCGTAGGCGTGGGGTGGGGACGTTCCCGTCCCCGCGGTGGACTCCTCTTCTAGGCCGGACGCCAGGTGGCCGACCGACGATGTCGTTCGGCGACCTCTTCAGCCCGCTCCGTGACTCGGAGTTGAGCCTCCGGGTCGGAGCTGAGCAGCGCGGCCTCCCACTGAGATTGGGTAGAGAGCTGCAGACTCTGTGATGGCTTGTCTTGATTACATGAGTATAGGATGTGTGGTGTGTCTGCCTTTTGATGTCCACAGAGAGAACAGACAGGGCTGAACTGCTCTGGGAACCATATGTTGTACATATGTACGGATTAAAGAAAGTGCCTGTTTGACGCTGCCGCGAGGTGACTTGTTGTGTTTTACTTAGAGATCGATGTGGTTCTGGGAAGATTTGTCTTTCTTTCTTGAAGTGGGTAGTAATTTCTTTGTAGGTTGTCATCCGCGCCCTGGCCGACCTGAGCTCAGGGCAGCGCACCTCCCGGTTAACTACGAATCCTCGGGCAAATTGGTGCGCTGCCTCGTTCCCAGGATGGTCCGAATGGGCAGGGACCCAGATCAATGTGATAAGGCGGGTATGGGAGATTTTTTGTAAGATTTTGATGGCTGCGGAGTGGGCTCTTCCTTTTGCAAAATTTCGAATTGCTGTTTTAGAGTCGCTAAGGGTGTATTTGGCAGTGGTGGAGGTAATGGCTAAAGCTATGGCAGCCTCTTCGGCCTCCTCCGGAAATTTTGTTTTATTGATTGTCGCCGATGCGAGGGGAGAACCTCGATGATCGACAACTGCCAGGGAGAAGGCATCTCTGTCCGCATGTTCTGCCACGTCCACGTACGTGCGCCGTGTCTTTCTGTACTGAAAATCTTTCGTGTAATTTTTGTGCCCTAGCCCTTCTTCTGTCCGTATCGTATTCTGAATGCATGTTTTTAGGCAGAGGACGGACTATTAATTGCTCGCGCACATGTCTTGGAATCGGCAAACAACGACGACAACTGCAATTTTAAATTTCCGCGCCCCTTGCTGTACCATTTCTTTCGGTCCCTTGTCCTTCCGCGCAATAGCTCAAGGCCACAAAGACGAAACCAACAAACGACTACTATATGAACTCATAAACGTACAACTAGGTTGGGACTCGCATTGAGGCGTGTTATCGTCATTTTTAAATCGAAACGGAACAAATAATTACGCCCAGAAGAACCTGGCAGAGGAGGAAAATCACAAACTATCACAATGCATTTAAACAAATCGAGAAATAAAAATTAGAGCGTATTTTCAAAATACTAATCTAATTTCCAACGAACGCCGCGGCACGTTTCCGAACCTGCCCATGATTTCGCCAAAATGCAAAGAAAAAGATAACAGGCAAGAAAAAAGTTGCGATGATGATGATAGCCGGCTCGGAAGGAGGCTGCGACTGGCTCAGGGGCTCAGGCGCGGATTGCGAAAGGGATGCTGTGAGATCGTGAGTACAGACTTTTGCATGACAAGGTAATCGCCCAACGTCAATGTGGACATGGATCGCGATGCAGTGTTGTCGGGCTCCCATTGTGTTCTTGTCACCTGCAGCAGCAACTGTTGTCGTAGAGCCGCGACATTTCTGTGGGTGCAACAGGCAAGGCTCAGAACTATCAGTCACCTGTGCTTGAGCTGCGATAAAAATGGCAGGTACATGTTCACTTGGCTACATTAAAAGTAGTGACTAACGTTCTTCCTGAAGGAACGACTGTTCATGTCAGTTCTAAATCCGGGATCCTAAGACGTGTGTATCGCGGAAGCTGGCCACCTGCCGATAATGCTCAATGTATACATATGGCTGGACCTTGTTTGCAAGATTTCTAAAATTTTTTGTTAGTTGTAAAGTTCTGCATGAAATATATGTGTATAACCTTTCTTGTATTTAAAACAGCATTTCGTGCACCAAAATCATCTACTACAGGTCAGTGCTCCATAGATTCAAAATAACAATTCTCTCACCTTTTAGAACACTGCAGTGCCGTACATTTATGACCTGATTTATCTGCAGCTATGAAAATAACTGCTTTGAAAGCGCTCATGTTATCATATACCATTCGCGTAGGCCTGTGTCACTTTGATTTCACAGTTCCTTGTTGCACATTTTCTTGACGCCTCCTCCAGTTTAAAGCATCTGAAAAGTTAGTGGCGATGTATGTACCTAACCATCGCGACCCGCCAAAGCTTATTAAGACGAATAAATGACTGAACCTCATTTTCAGTGAGTAGGATAAGGGAAAAAATCTACGGCGGTTTTTTTTTTCTTCTGTACATGTCATTAACCATGCAAATCTGGGTAGGAAATGAGGAAATTGTTTTATTTTCTCTCAAATAGTCTGTCAGGTAAAAAAACAAAATAATGCACACCTTATTCTCCACTTACCAGAACCATTTTCCTCAACATTGTTTAGTCACAGTGGCTGTTGGCTACATAAAGAGCTGCTGATTTCCTTTCTGTTGTCTGGCCAGTAACTTAATGACAGCTTCTGTTCTGGTAGTCTTGATGCCATTAGCACTAAAGGAGGTTCTCACACTGCTTCGCTGTTTCATCACATTCCACATGACAGATACGGTAATGCTAGTAATTCTGCATCCGTTGCTGTAGTCAAGGGTGGCACTGATGAATACGCTCAGTGTTAAGATAGATGTCTCCATAGCTCAGTTGGACGATCCATGTCAGCACTTTGGACTTGGATGTAGGACAAACTGTTTCTCAGGCACGAATGCAGTCGGTACACAGGCATACTACCTTTGGCAGCATTGCATGTTGTGTATGAAATGGCATAGTGTGCAGAAGTCCAAAGCATTTTCTGTACAATGTAGCAAATGCTTCACGTTTGAAGGACAGTCTGCTGACTTTTTTTCAACTATATTTTCTTAGTGGCAGTTGAACTTTCCGCGTCCAGATAAAAAAAATTATGCCTAGCTTTAGGGGTAAGAAACACGGCAGGACATTTTAAAATGTAAATTTTCAAAATAGGAATCTTGCTCTGAATATCTTTGAAACTTGACAGTAAAAGATAATGTAACAGCCCGCTGCCTAGATAGCGGACAGTAACGAGCCCACCATTAAAATGAAGGTCAGTGATGCCCAACTTACAACATAAGGGGTATGTACAGCCCCCTTGTTTTTCTAAGTCAGCTCCTTAACAAATTTTTTTTTTTTTTTTGCACACTACTGAGAATTTTCCCCTTCATGGATCACTGCCTTGTCGTGGCGGAGGGGCTTGCGAAACTCGATGAAGTCGTGAGCTCTGCTGTGTAGGGCCACCCAAGATAGACAGGTCACGGCAGAGAGTTCTGACAAAATGTGATTCACTGGAGAAGGTAATGGCAACCCACTCCAGTATTTCCTGCCAAGAAAACCCTATGGCCAGTCACAATACCATTAATGATATGGCGCCGGAAGATGAGCCACCCAGGTTGGAAGGCGTCCCACATGTTACTGGGGATGAACAAAGGGCGATTCCTAGTAGCTCCAGGACGAATGAAGCGGCTGGGCTAAAGCCAAAAGGACGCTCAGTTGTGGATGTGTCGGGAAGCGACCGGAAAGTCCGATGTTGCAAGGAGATATATCACATAGCAGCATGGAATGTAAGATCTATGACGCAAGGTAAACTGGATGTCGTCAAGCGAGAAATGGACAGATTGAACATTGATATCTTGGGTATCAGCGAGCTCAAGTGGACCGGAATGGGAGAATTTAACTCCGGCAACCATTATGTCTTTTATTGTGGGCACGAATCCAAGAGAAGGAATGGGGTCGCTCTCATAGTAAACAGAAGAATGGGCAAAGCAGTGCTAGGGTACAACCCCAAAAACGACCGAATGATTTCACTTCGGATTCAAGGTCACCCTTTCAACATAGCAGTTATCCAAGTCTATGCGCCGACCACTACTGCTGAAGAAGCTGACGTTGAGAGATTTTATGTTGACCTACAATGCCTTTTAGACCGCACCCCATCATCAGGCGTCATTTTTATCATAAGAGACTGGAATGCTAAGGTCGGGAGTGAAGAAATATCCGGAATTATAGGCAAGTTCGGTCTTGGCGAGCCAAATGAAGCTGGACAGAGGCTAGTAGAGTTTTGTCAAGAAAACAACCTGACCATAGCGAATACTCATTTTCAACAGCACAAGAGGCGCCTGTACACATGGACTTCACCGGACGGTCTGTACAGGAATCAGATCGATTATATTCTTTGCCGGCAGAGATGGAGAAGCGCTATACAAGCAGTAAAAACAAGGCCTGGGGCCGATTGTGACACCGATCATCAGCTTCTTGTTGCCAAAATTAAGCTTCGATTGAGGAAAACGCAGAAAACTAGAAGGCCTTTCAGGTATGTTCTGGATCAAATTCCATTAGAATACGCTGTAGAAGTGAGGAATCGATTTCAAGAATTAGATCTAGAAGACAGAGAGCCCGAAGAAATGTGGACTGATGTTTGTGATATAATACAAGAAGTTGCTACTAAGGTAGTTCCAGAGCAAAAGAAATGCAAGAAAGCAAACTGGTTATCTGAAGAGGCTTTGCAAATAGCTGAGGAAAGGAGGATGGCAAAAGTTATGGGGGAAGGAGAAAGATACAAGGTTCTCAATGCGGATTTTCAGAAAATAGCAAGGAGAGATAAGAATGCCTTAATGCGGATTTTCAGAAAATAGCAAGGAGAGATAAGAATGCCTTCCTGAACATACAGTGCCAAGCAGTTGAGGACAACAGCCAATTAAGGAACACAAGAGCTCTGTATAAGAAAATCAAAGATATCAAAGGAAGTTTCTGTGCTAAGCTGGGCGTGATAAAGGACAAACGAGGCAAGGACCGGAATACACAGAAGAACTGTACAAGAAGGACCCGAATGTGCAAACCCAACATAAGACGGTTGTGATTACTGATCTCGAGCCGGGGATCCTGAAGAGTGAAGTTGAATGGGCCTTAGCCAGCCTTGCTAAGAAGAAAGCCAGCGGAAGTGATGGCATTCCAGCTGAGTTGCTTCAAAACCTCAACCATGACGCTGTTAACATTCTGCATACATTATGTCAGAAGATTTGGACAACCCTGCAGTGGCCACAGGATTGGAGGAGGTCAGTTTACATCCCCATTCCAAAGAAAGGCAGTGCCAAAGATTGTTCCAACTACCGCACGATCGCGCTTATTTCGCATACTAGCAAGGTGATGTTGAAAATCCTCCAAGGTAGGCTGCAGCAGTATGTGGATCGGGAGCTTCCGGACGTGCAAGCTGGGTTTCGCAAGGGCAGAGGAACTAGAGACCAAATTGCCAACCTCCGCTGGATCATGGAAAAAGCAAGAGAGTTCCAGAAACCCATCTACTTCTGCTTTATTGATTATGCGAAAGCGTTTGACTGCGTAGATCACAGCAGATTGTGGCAAGCTCTCCAAGAGATGGGAGTTCCAATTCACCTCATCTGTCTCCTCAGGAACCTGTATGAAGGACAAGAGGCCACAGTCAGAACTGGGCATGGTCTTACTGATTGGTTTCCGATTGAGAAAGGAGTGAGGCAAGGCTGCATACTGTCGCCCTGCCTATTTAACCTATATGCAGAGTGCATCATGAGGAAAGCCGGTCTGGACGAGTCTTCAGCTGGAGTGAAGATTGCTGGAAAACGTATCAACAACCTTAGATATGCGGATGATACCACTTTAATGGCAGAAAGTGAAGTGGAACTCAAGAGACTTCTGATGCGCGTACAAGAAGAGAGTGAGAAGTTTGGGCTTAAACTGAACATTAAAAAGACAAAGATCATGGCGTCTTGCCCTATCAAGTCCTGGAGCATCAATGGACAAGACGTGGAAGCTGTGACAGATTTTCTCTTCTTGGGCTCCAAGATTACCTCGGAAGGAGACTGCAGCCATGAAATTAGGAGACACCTGCTTCTGGGAAAGAGAGCAATGGTTAACCTTGACTGCCTAGTAAAGAGCAGAGACATTAGTCTGCCAACCAAGATCCGTATAACTCGTGCTATGGTCTTTCCAGTTATGATGTATGGATGCGAGAGTTGGACTGTGAAAAAGGCTGACCGCCGAAGAATTGACGCGTTTGAATTGTGGTGCTGGCAAAGACTCTTGAGAGTTCCTTGGACTGCCAGAAGATCAAATCAGTCGATATTGTCGACCATAACCCCTGACTGCTCATTGGAGGGTCAAATTCTAAAGTTAAAGCTCAGCTACTTTGGTCATCTGATGAGAAGAGAGGAGTCGCTGGAGAAAGATTTGATGTTGGGAAAGGTTGAGGGTCGTCGGAGAAGGGGTAGGCAGCGAACGCGATGGTTAGATGGCATTCTCGAGGCATTGCAGATGAAGCTATGTGATGTTAAGAAGATAGTGAGAGACCGGAAAGCGTGGCGTGACATGGTCCATAGGGTCACGAAGAGTCGGACACGACTGAACGCCTGAACTGAACTGAACTGAAATAAGAAGCTAACCATCAGACAAAATTACCAGCTGAAGAATACTATCAATTCTTCCTGCTTGTTCGGTGTACTCACACATCAAAACTGATTGTTTACCGTTCAGTGGAGTAACACACATGCCGGGAAACATTCATTGGCCATTGTTAGCAACTGCTGTTTTCTTTAAGTTCTATCCTTCTTATACCATCCATGTCACGCCCCCAAACATAGATATTTAAATGAAGTCACAATAAAACAACGTCTACCACCCATCACAAAAAAAAAAAAATGACAGGCGGCCGACACCAGAGCTCCGAGAACTTCTGCTCGCTAAAGAGGTGACATGCCCACTCCAGGTGGAATCAGACCTCCGTCCATACTTCGTGAATTCCCAGGTTTTGACACCTCTCCTCTCCTCTATGTTAGTGCGTGGGGGAGCCCCTGAAGGTGATTTAAATAAGACGAATAATGTTTCATTACAGCTATAGTTTAAAGCGCTCAGTTACTAATTTACAAATAGCTATTAGTTAAATAAGGCTGGTGATATCTATCACAGCTAAGAAAAATATTTTGCCCATAGCAATGCCGCCACCGTCCCCAGCTTAGAGAAAATATAAATTCCTGCAAAACAGATATTCTGTTCCTATTGTCATCACAGGGAAAGATCTACAGAAATATGCCAGTATTTTTACTCTTCTCCAGCAGCAAACTTCCCCTTGTTGTATGGCTAAGTACTATTAGAAATTTCATATGTTTAGTAAGAAAGCAGACAGAATTACAGAAAACACACCCACAGTTACATTTCTTGAGAAATTGTAATGAAAGGAATGCCTTCACTCAGTGCCTTGGCTAGGCTGTACACAGCTGAGAGATTTTGATGGGCAGTATGTAAAAAAAAAAAAAGAAGGAAAGTAGTAAACTTCGGAGGTTCACTGAAGTACAGATGCCTGTGGGACTAATGTGCAGCAACTCAATTTTTTGTCTAAGTTATCGATTAGATATAGAATAGCTTCTCAGCTTTTACATCCTTCATTTAAGTTTTGCACTGCTGCTTCCCTAAAGGGACACTGCAGACAGCTTCATCCTACTCATCTAAAAAGTCGTTATATGGGTTCTTCCAGGTAGGTTGATATTTTTTTTCCAGCAAGAGGTGCATTTATTACTCCGAAAACAATCAAAATGCAACATTTGATTTGCACCTGTGGTACGTCATGACCAAAACAACTACTTGTAGAGTAAAACCCATTCGCAGCACGAATAAAACAACGACAAGAAGGCAGTAAGCTTTGCTCTCACAGAAATGGCGTAGAACAGTCTGAAAAATTGCTGTGGCCTGTAGCACAGCATGGCTGCCCAAGAAGATAAGAGTTACGGACTCGGCCGATGGAAGCCCCCAGCGTTACCAACTACCCCCTTCCCCTCTGACCTACAAGGAATAAGGGAGTAATTACTCATAAGCATCCACCAAAGCACAGCGATAAGGCTGCAAAGGAAAGCTATGCAGCTTTATCAAAACCTCTTTGGTTGAAAAAGCTGCATATCTTTTCTTGTAGCAATAGGGCTGCCATCGGTTGGATGGCAATGAGTAATCACTTTTTATTGCAAGTCTGCTTAACCTTGGAGGGTTTCCCTAAGGCATATGAAATTAGCATTAGACGATTTTTTTTTTCAATGACCACGTGTTCAAATGTTTTGTGTCTGCATAGTCTTGCTTTGTGACTAAACTATGCACACGTGGAAGTTGATGAAGACAGTGATGCACAGCATGAGAAAGTGGCTGTATAATGCATGCGATGTCAAGGTGAAGCTATAGCTTAGTTGTTTAATGCAGCGCCCAGAAAATCTGACCTGTGTAGCTTGCCATGGGTTCAAATCACATTCGTAGCCGTGTGCCATTTCAGTTCAGTTCAGTCGTGTCCGACTCTTCGTGACCCTATGGACCATATCACGCCACGCTTTCCGGTGTGCCATTTATATGCTTTTTATTATACACCCATCACATGGTGCGTGGCTTCACACTTCGACGAGAAGAGAGTGGCTTTAGTGCCTCGGGGCTTCAGACCAGAAATTTGCTTGCAGGCAATTTTTATTTCTACGCATGCACCATACTGTTGTACATGCACAGACCACAAGGTCACAATTCAGAAAATATAATGTAGGCATCACAAATTTCTCCAGGAGAGCCTCCTTAATCCCTACGAGATGCAGCTCATGCTGCAAAACACACTTATAATCATTCAGTAGTGAACGGCTGTGTAGTCGTGCATTGGAGATCTGCCGGAGTAAACATTAAGTAATATCACCGCGGTTTACTTACAAAAGTGGCCATTGGTGGCTTAGCTGTATTTTAGTTTCCATACTTTTGTAATCTATAAAACTTCTACCATAGAAAAAGCCTGCGTTTCGTTATTCAGTTCAGTTTAGTCATGTCCGACTCTTCGTGACCTTATGGACCATGTCACGCCACACTTTCCCGTCTCTCACTATCTTCCTAACATCACATAACTTCATCTGCAATGCCTCGAGGATGCCATGTAACCATCGCGTTCGCTGCCTACCCCTTCTCCGGCGACCCTAAACCTTTCCCAACATCAAATCTTTCTCCAGCGACTCCTATCTTCTCATCAGATGACCAAAGTAGCTGAGCTTTAACTTTAAAATTTGACCCTCCAATGAGCAGTCAGGGTTTATGGTCGACAATATCGACTGATCTGGTCTTCTGGCAGTCCAAGGAACTCTCAAGAGTCTTCGCCAGCACCACAATTCAAACGCGTCAATTCTTCGGCGGTCAGCCTTGTTCACAGTCCAACTCTCGCATCCATACATCACAACTGGAAATACCATAGCACGAGTTATACGGATCTTGGTTGGCAGACTAATGTCTCTGCTCTTTACTAGGCGGTTAAGGCTAACCATTGCTCTCTTTCCCAGAAGCAGGCGTCTACTAATTTCATGGCTGCAGTCACCTTCCGAGGTAATCTTGGAGCCCAAGAAGAGAAGATCTGTCACAGCTTCCACTTCTTGTCCATTGATGCTCCAGGACTTGATAGGGCAAGACGCCATGATCTTTGTCTTTTTATAGTTTCGTTATTAGAACACAGTAATTTATTGGTATAGACCAAGTTCATTTTGCCCTCACTATTCCCTTAAGTTGTTCTCATTTGGATGTGGATAGGTCAAGAAAGCTGTGCATACAGTACAGGCAGATGATAAGGGGGGAGGGGAAGAAACCGTAATGACATTCATTGTGAGCTTTATCATATTGATCGTATTTATATGCTGTGATCAAGAACGTTCTGATGCATTTTAGCAATGCGAGGAGGAGAAAGCTGTCTTATTGAAAGGTCAGCACATTGATTGTGGGAAGGTGCTGCTGAAAGGTTTGTGATGACCAGAGCCTGTTTAATTCATCAGTAAGCCTCACTGCGCCATAATTACGATATGACATGAACGGCCAACACTGTTAAGTTGCGCTGACATATTCATGCGTTGTATGCATGAAAAATGTCCGTCATTTTTGGTTGCTGAGGGGGCTTACATATATTTTTGATGTGATACCCAAAATGTGAGCTCTTTAATATTTTACACATGACCACTTCTCTTGCATATGCTGTGGTCGACGGCTGGCAGAGATGCCCGTTAAGGTAACTTTTGGGTCGTCGAATATCGGACCTTCACATTTGGATGAATCCACCGTCAACTGGTTACAAGAGAATGATTCTCTCCTTGCTCCTCCAGGAGAGAAGCCTAGCACATCTAATCCGACCCCTTTCCTGGCACTTACACGCCCTTTTTTTTTGTTGACCAAAGGTGTGGCCGTATATATGAAATAAATAATTGAAGCAAGAAATAAATCTTGGCAATCTGCAAAATATGCTTGCACATTTGATGCCAGTACACTTAACCTAGCGATTACATTTCGTGACATTCTGTAAATTGCAATGCATGTCTGCTAATTATTACAATTGCTGTATGTGCTGTACCAGTGTACCTAGGCAGCTGTTTTCCCTCTTTGTGGTGAAGTTTCCAGTCTTCTGTTAGAGCAAAGATTGTGTTACCTCAGAATATTTTCTCACATGCATCAGTGCATACGTTGCTTGAATGCTTCAGTGCACCCTTTTAAAGGGACACGGAGGACAACTCCATTGAGGTCTCAGTAAATATTTGATTATTTCTCTCATTATGGTTGTGTTGTCTGGCAGCAATTGTGGCATATAGTATTTATTGGTGAGAAAAAATTTAAATTGGAAGCCTTCCCATGAGTCGATTCATGATGACCTTGCTGAAAAGGACGTGTCACTGCCACATTAGAGTGGCTCATGGCACAATATATCTTGCGGTAATCTGCACCAAAACTTCTGTGTGGAAGCATGCATTTTACTTGCAAAATTGGCCGGTAATCGCAGCATCTTTGTTCTGTTCTTGGTCTTTCCATCCTTTTAAAACCTCTGCTTTCATTTTAAGTGGTCTCTTCAATGGTTTGTGGGGTTTAACATCCCAAAGCGACTCGTGTGGTCTCTTTAAGATTAGAACACTGTATGTTAGCGATACAGGAAAACTGCTTTCCGTCCTTAATGTCTCTTCAAAGGAATCTGACAATAAAACACAATTCACAATAAGTATTTCAATATCTATTGCCATTTGCCCACTTTTGCCTGTGGCTACTTGGAGCTTGTTTTACTTCACAAAAGGAGCTTTGTTTAACAAAATAAATACAGTGTAAATTTCACTGAATGACTAATTAACCATATTAACAACTCCCTCTTGTGTAAACTCACTGAACATCTCAAATGTGTTTCGTCAGCACTTTACTTCTGGGCTGCCAGGAATGGCAGCTATGGGATGTGGTTTTTATGGCAGGCAACCACCTTGGCAGGAATGTTGCTTTGTGAGCTGCGTCGATTGGTGTCTACTCAAGACTTGGACATCACTTAGGAATATACACAGTCAGCAGTAGGACGGTGTACATCGGACCTGTGTTGGCAGTCATTTTTTTCAGAATTGCAGCGTTGGAACCAAGGACCATATGGCATTACCTTGGCCTGCATGTATGATAACACAACAAAAACAGGACATAACTCCGCCTAACTGACAGGATTAAAATTGCCATGCAGGCCTTGTGCTCAACACATCACTAAAGGCAACAAGCACTGTTTGCCATGTCAGTCACAGCAATGGTTCTAGCAAAACTACTTTCACTGTGTAGTGTTTAATATTTTTAACAGTGCAAATTTATACAGTTTTGGTACTCTTGCAATGATTTATGTCCATATACCTTTTTTATCCCATAGCTGCAGTTGGCTATCATGACATATGGAGTATTTTGTGACCACCCGAGGGTATTGTATGACCTGAAATCGAGATGCATATGTGTATTTTGACACTACACAACCAATATGCAGTCTGCAATAAATGTTTAGTCTTGCGCTGGCAAGCAGACTGCTTAAATCTTTAAAAATGGAACACATCATTGGCATAACTGTGTGAAACAGTATGAAGGGATACCAGTCCATATCTTTGCAGCTTTCACAGCTGGCCTGTTTTCCCTAAGGCAGAGGAAATAATTACTTGGCAAACTTTGTTTTTGGTGCATGCTGCAACTAGTCGCAAGGGCAATGACTGGACAAAGATGGAATCACGAACGCAGCACTGTTTATTTATTGTTTTGACACTAGTCTACATGCTTGTCTATAATGATAAGCACAACAGGGCAGGTAGAAATAACATCGATCGAATAGGACATCGTGGGATGTTTTCTGGGGGTGGGGGGGGGGAATAAAAAAAAAAATCTACAGGAATCCGACACAACAAGAACTGTCTAGAGCTAGAGCAGCTGGATGATAAATACTGTGCAAAAATACCAGGAATTTCACAGCTTGCGCTTCGAGCCTTTAACTTTAAGAGCAAAACTGGAGGCAGCACTGCGTCGGCAGATGTGGAGAGCATTTTTTCTTTGCGCGGGCGTTCTATCTCCCAGCACTCCTAACTACAGAAGTTTACTTTAAAATATACCTGGGTTCCACGGTTGCATGACTAGCCCAGTAGGCCGGCAGCGAGTCGCTTGAGAGCTGTGATGAATAGCTGGCCTTCCCAGTTGAGGTTATTTCCCGGTTAGTCCCGGGCTGGCTATCGCACCGGAGCTTCATAATAGATTAGCTGTGCCAAGCTGCCTGCATCAATTGGACACCGAATTTCTGTTTGTACATCCGATAAAGGCAACGAAAATGGCAAAACAATTGCCCTGCGGATACACTAACCGACCTCTTGCAATCCAGGATAGAGGAGGCAATTTCGTACAAATTACAGGCTCCAACCGGTCTTTTTATACTGGTATTTCGAGGTGATTAAAGTTTACCACTGCTACTAAATAGTGGTGTCGAAGTCGAGGACAACGATAAAAATGACAGCGAGATTCCATTCAACTACGCACTCGATCGGAGATGAGTTTTTCGCATCCCATGTGTTGCGTTGCTTGCGCTGTACACCTCAGTCCGATTGTATACGTAAGTACTTCCGGATGATCCAAAGGCAGTGACTCGTGTGAATTTCGGGAAATGCCAGTACATGGAATGCTGACCACGTCAATTACTTGCGACATACTGCAGGCATGTTCCACCGACAAGGGCGGGCTGATACGCATTGCAGAACTAGCGTCGCAGAGTCCACAGGTCGGAGACGGTGCTATCTGAAGAGAGCGCATGGGAATATCACAGCATGCCGCTTGACGAACAGCAGTACGTGAGGCCGAAGCTCAAGGAGTGTTATAACAAGTGAAAAGGAACACCTGGGAACACGGCCACACACGGCCACTCGGCTATGATATTCAAACTACGATGCCAAGAAACCCGTCCGCCATCATCGCCATAGAGAAAGAGATTGGTCTTTCCATAGCCTCCTCTATTTTTTCTAAAATAGAGGAGGCTATGGTCTTTCTCTATGAACATACTTCCATCGCCACTGTCAAGTCCGGCTTGCGAGCGATCACGAAGCCGGCGACCCATGGCGACACTGGCGACCAGCTATCGGCCTATCGCTAGAAACGGCGAAGAGAAGCGGCAGACATTTTACAAACAAAACATAAAACAAGATTTACGTCACGTCCGGCAAGTTATTCCTCCTCACTTCCTATGTCACTTCTTTCAGCTGGCGTATGCGCAGAAGCGACGGAGCATTCCAATAAAGATGGTCTCGTCACATTCCGCATGCTACGCGTAAAATCTTATCCTCTATGATATCAGCTAGCCGCGACTCTCGATGAGGTGCTACGAAGAGTGCATCCGTTCTAACATAGGTCACGGTCTTCACTCAGGATTGTGTATACGGCAAGCATCGCTGTCACGCACATAGTTGCAGGCGATGCTATTCCTAGCATTTACGCTTATTCACACTTGCGACTAGATGAGGTCGCGCGACTGGTTTCACACTTGCGACTGTCGCCTTCTCGAAAAACGAGTTGGGAGTAGGAAAGCTGCAGGGCGATGACAGCGAACGTCGGTAGCAGCCGCTTGCCAGACATTTCAGCTTTTTCAGGCGAGAACGCCGACGACGAATAGACGGTGTCAATATAAAATGTTGCGCCTGCGTGAAAAACCCATTTCTCAAAAGTTCATCGAAGTGTCTAAAGGTACGTACGACGTATCCATTCGATTCTCGTAAAGATACGGCGGACGTCGATATAGACCCTTTACAGCGCGAGCGCATGGGCGCTGCCATATTTGATCATGTGACCCTTCCGCCATCGCCGGCCTTTGGGCCTTCTGGTTTGACGGCTTCTGGCACGTTGGTAATCGGCTGCACGGTGCGGCGCACCCGCTATCGCTGGGGACAACGAGCTTATAGACAGCCAAAAAACTTCATGTGAATGCCCATAGTGTTTGTAGGTGCTAAACAATATTTAATTTAACCACGTAGTTCATTTATTGCGCCCTCCTAACTATCTGCATTGACTAGAACATGTCGGCAAACCAGCCAGCCGTCGGCTCGTTTTTTTTTTTTTTTTTTTTTTTTTTTTTTTATCCCTCTCTAGCGTTCTTTGTGGGAAACATGGTTTTCTGTAAAACTGAATAGATTGCAAGCTGATCATTTCCTCAAACGTATTTTCTTTAAATTTTCTTGCGCAAAAGGCGAACGCAACTTCAGACCGTGCTGGCTGAGACGCATTATGAATGTTCACGCATTGTACAGAATATTTACTGCTCAATATGGACGCGCGTGTAATGTCCAACAATTTATAAGATATAATGTTTGCCTCCTGTAAACGTCCTGGTTTCAAAAGACTATTACGCTGCTCGAAGGCCGCATCGGGCACTCAGCGGCGTTCACCTGCGCTTGGGCGAAAATGACTGTAAAATGCACCGAAATTCAGAACCCACAGTAGGTAGTCCCAGCAAGCAGGGATATAAAAAATCTTATTATGGTAAATTTCATAATTGACCCGTGAATTATCTTCATAAAATCAGCAGTTATTACATGTATTGCAGCAGTGCTTATCTAATTAAAGTTTGGTTTGGTTTTTAGGGTTTGCCACCCCCTAGGGGGATTTAACGTGTGCTGACATTGCACAGCAAATGGGCGCCTGCCTTTTCGCCTCCATCTAAAAACAGCCGCCGAGGTCGGGATTCTATCCGGCATCCTTGGTAACAGTGCATAATTAAAGTAAGCAGATTCAGTGACAGTTTTACCACCCGTGGGGTTCTTTATCGTGCACTGACATTGCACAACACGCGGGCGTCTAGCTTTTCGCCTCCATCGAAAAGCATGCAGCCGCCAAGCTAGGCCAGGATTCGATCGCGCATTCTTGGGAACAGTACTATAATTAAAGTAAGCAGATTCACTGACATGCCCACACTGACTTTGCCTCTCTGCACAATCAATTCTTATAAATGCGTAGACATTAATAGCCACGTCAAGGTACTTCCTAAAGCCCTGCGAAAATAATGTGGCAGCAATGCAAAGACGCATTATACAACTCCTCAGAAAACGCCAGGGTCGTTTTTGCATTCTCATGGCTACTGCCGGTGCTAAAATGAGCTGGTGTGTGAGGTATAGCCTTTCTCTACAACTCACAGGCGCTTTCTTTACCCAGAAAGAAACATGAACTTGTGATACACCTCCGAGAGGCCATTATGTGCACCTTGTGTAGAAAACAGTCTGTTCTTCCGCAGTAAACAACAGGGTCATTAGCTCTACTTCCTCGCACAATACTTATACAATAAAGATGGCATCTGCATCAAAGAAGCAGTGTTTAAAAGGCTGCCGGCATTCTTACACAAGACGCACAGCGCAGCAGTCCGCACTGCGCGTCGATGCGTTCCGAAGGCCAGCAATGACGGCCGTCCTAGTGGTGCCACCTACTAGGGAGGAGCGGAACTACTCTCTGTAAACGGTCTATACAGGCTCATGGCTATATGCACGTCGAACGCGGCCACATTCCGCTTGCTACGCGTGAATGGATCTCATCCTCTATGATATCAGCTAGCCGCGACTCTCGATGAGGTGCTACGAAGAGTGCATCCGTTCTAACATAGATCACGGTCTTCACTTAGGGTTGTGTACGGCAAACATCGCTGTCAAGCACATAGCTGCAGGCGATATGCTACGTACTGCACCAGCTCCACCAGCTGGCATCGAGATACGCACATTCACGAGCAGCTTTCGCTTCGCACTAAACTATCACCTCGATCTGCCCGTAATGCGAGCGAGCTATTCCTAGCATTTACGCTGTCTTAGGTGCTGCATCGACCTCCGAAGATCTAGCGCCGGCACAACACACACACCTCGCCGTGCAGCTGAACATTCGGCAGTCCAAAGTATTTATGTGAAATGGCATTATGCTCGTTCCTCACATGCAGACCGAGGAAACAGGATGCTTTTAGCTAAATTCTTCGTGTAAATTCTACCTCAGAGCCGTGGCAGAAGACATGCCGAATCTACTAGAGGCCTGCACATCGACTCGTCGAGGCGAAGACCTACTGCACCGCACCGCAAGAGTGCACAACCGGAAAGCCGGAAGCGTGAATGATCCGAATTCCCTGTGAACAGCAATTTTCTTTGGTATATAGGGGAAGACTAGACTAAAGTGCTTAGGCTGCATCTTTTTCTTGTCGTTGAAGTTTGTGTACATGTAGTTTAAACCCCCGCAAGCTCGTGGTTAGCGTGACCCGACTGAACGGCCGCGCAGCTTTGAAACGATCGGGATCGATATGCATGCATCGCCGGACTTAGGTACGCGGTAGAAAATGTGCGCTGCACATTTCGTTGAAGAAGCTGACTCTTGGAATTTTGCAGAGTGTGCCACGCAAGTGATCGTTGCCACAACCACGCATCCATGTTCCCACGGCTGGCCTACCCCGATGCGCATAAATGTTCAACCGTGGACGTATCAATGATCGAAGAGAGGACAGATTTTCACAATACTGGGCGCGAAATCGATAGCTACCAGTGCTCAGTGTTAGAGAAATTCTGCCTTGATCATGCGCAATTCAGTGTTTCAGGTGTGGTCAGTAGCTATATAAGTTTGAACAGTTCGCCTTTCAAGTCAGCGGCGCCAGCGATGGATCGGCGGAGCGATTTTCCACGCTACACCGCTGTCTTGCTAGAAAGCCTATCTAGGCGGCGTTTGACATTCAGCTGCTTTTTGTTGGCCCCGTAATTGAAAGCAACGCCTTCAGAAACGCGTTAAATGTTCAAAATGTATTATCTTCAACAGTTTCACTCCAGGCTGTCAAAGCAGGCGGACGTTGATAAAACAGTTGAGCACTCCAGTCTTTAAAAATCTGTACAATCACCTTCAGTTTGTAAAATTATTGGAATAGGTTACTTTCCGATCGCTGGGACATAGACCCTCATGACAGCGCTGTCACGTGAATAAGGACCACACCAGGCCGAAAGCTTGTCTCATATAACATAGCTAACCAAGGTATACCTTACAGCATTGTGTTGATTTTTATGGTGCCTAAGCGACTAATGCTGCCATGCACCAAGAACAAGGTTTAATGTATTTATTTTGTGTGTAATGACTAAAATGTTCTTTAGGATGTAGCTTGTTTAGGAAGATTTTAGGAAACCAAAAATGCAGGAAATTTGCACGTCTCTCCTAGGATCATGCTGGGATGGAAAGGGATCTGTTGCATATTGTACAAAATGTTTCCTCTTTTCTCGACTCTGGCGCACGTGTAAGATATGGTTTATTGTTAGTTCATCTCCACACTCCTTGCATATTGGTTTGTCCTCTTTCATAAGTATGAAGCTGTGTGTGAGGTTTGGGTATGTGTTTTGTGAAGATGACCTAAAATGTCCTCCATGTTGTGTTTTTGATTACTGCATGATTTCCATTCCTTAATGACAGGTTTGACAAGTATAGTTTGTAGTTTATTTCAATGTTTCAAAAATCCTGCCATGTCACTCTCACTTTTCTTTGTACAAGCTTCTTGGTATCTTCATGCAGCACATTCACCCTCTGTAATTTAGCATTGCGTCAAGGTAGCCTGGTTATTTCTTTTCATCACCTTTCAAGACTACTGTCCCGATTTCATAAAGTTTCTGACGACAGGAACTCCTTGGAAGTCATAGAAATAAATGAGATCCACAATCATGAGCTATCTAGGGTATGCATATACATGTCCATCGCTCAGTGGAATGGCGTCAGTACGCTGTTAGAACAGGTCTTGAGATAACAACAACCATTGTCTGAGGTGGTCCTTTAATGGGCATTGAAATGCTATGTAACTACAGGTACTGATAGAACTCTTGATCATGTTATGTGATGATGCGATCCTTGTATGAATATAGGTATACATTTCAGAATCTGCAGTGCACCACTTGACCATTTGCCACCAGTTTGTGTGAAAATGTATTTTTCATGCATGTTAACCAGTATTTAACAGATGACCCCTGTGCACAAGCCAAAAGTGCCACGAGCCAAATGTCACGAGGCCACACGACATGGCAGGAGCTGTTAAGCCAAGCTTACAAAGTTATATTTGAAATATTTCAGCTTCAACGTTTCAGCTCCAATTAAGAAAGGTTGAGGCTTACAGAGGTCTATGCCAGGTTGTCTATCACCTAACAGGGCAGCCTACGACCGTATGCTAATGAGTATATCTGAGATAACAGAAACATGAATTAAGAAATTAGTAATAATGTTTGTAGCAAAGGGCATGTAAATTAACGAGAATCCACAGTGAGATCTGCAGACAAGACCCATTAACGCTGGCACACCATACCCTTACAGGTGGAGATTAGGAGTCTCCTAATTTTTTGTCTGCTCAAAGCTTGTCATTTCCTTCGTTCTTCCAGATGAGGAAGATGTGAAAATGATAGCATCCAAAATGCCAGAGACCATCGTTAACAAGGATGCTGATCCCAACAGCACAAAAAGGAATTTCAGAAAATATGGGTGACTAGTAATGCTGGCAACAGTTGAAACTAAGTGGAAAGGCATGAAATTGAAATGCAACATATGCAGAGATATGTTGCGAGACGACCAGTCTGTGGTGTGCGACATCTGTCTCCGTTAGTTTCATCAAGTCATTGGCCAAAGCAGATGGGGCTTGTGGTTTTGTGATAAGTGCAGTGTAGTAGCATAGATGCAACCTTGCCCATTAATAATTCGAGTGGAGTAAGTGCATTGTTTTGTTTTGTTCATGGTTTCCATGAAAACATTATGAGAAATTTTTTCCTAGAGAATGTTTGCTGAAATGTGAATATAATGTGCAATAAAACTAGTGTTTTCTTGCTGTTTACTTTTCCTTGTATACATTAGTTCTGTGAAGAAAACCACAGGCTAGAAAGAAATGTAATGGCATGCATTTTGATACTTGGCCCCGTTGTGCTGGCTCAGTAGTTAGAGTGCTTGGCTGCTGAACCCAAAGATGCAGATTTGGTTCCAGCCACAGCAGGGGCATTCAATAGAGGCGAAACAATAGGCCGTCATGCACCGTGCGGTGTCAGTGCATGTAAAAGAACCCCAGATGGTCGAAATTATACCGGAACCCTCAACTATTGTGTTCCTCATAGCCGTAATTATTTTGGGATGCTAAACCAGATATATATCACATCATACTCTGAGTAAGATGCTATTCATGGTCAGTTAATCATACACTAAATGATCAATTTTTTTCTGCATGGTACAGCAGCTGTTGTACAATTTTACTTTAGCCTTTATGAAGAATATCACACTGGCTCCGCATGGCCTTCTGTTGACCCTTGATATGCGTCACAATCACACACCCGAGTATGTATTTGTCTAAAGGCATCTATGCATGCAAGGAGGGGACCGTTACTTTCCACTTGTCAGAACTGAAATGCATGATCCACATCATTTCTGTAATTCAACTGCTTGCTATTTGAACTGTCCAGCATAGATGCAAGTTTCAAAGAACTGCAATTAGCAAATTAATCTAAGCAGCAAACCATGCCAAGAACTGCTTCGGTTCCATCTTTAGCAACTGTTTGGGAACTGAAATTAGCCAAATGTTGCAAAACATAGATGAGAGGTTACAAAATCTAAGAAACAATGCAGCCTACCTGTGGCATGTAGGGTTTCACATCCTAAAGTGACATATGTAGCTATGAAGAATACCGTAGTGGAGAGCTCCAGACTAATTTGACTGCCCGGGCTTTGTACTTTGCATTGACATCTTGCAGAAAACAGAAGCATTTGCATTTCACCTGCACCAAAGTGCGACTGCCATCACTGGTATTAAACATCACGACCTTGGGGCAAGTAGCCTAACGTGCCACTAAGATGACGCAGCATGTACGTACATGCTATACATGTCAACCTTTCTAGCATTAAAGCTGTCACGTGCATGGCAGATATTCATGTTCAGCTTTGGACTGACAAGTTTAAAAGTATACTATTTGTGTTTGTCTAGCATGAAAAACAAAGGAAACTAAGGAAAAACGAAAAAAAAAATGAACATAATATGTTGAAAAAGCACTAGTCATTAACACATAAAGCATATTCGTTCCTTTATTAATGATAAAGTGGCCTTCAACAATAGTACAAAGCCTGAACATTTAGAAAGGTGCTCTGCCAGGCAGCTATTTTACAGAAACCTGAACCGTTTCACCTGTAGTAATGCGCATCCCGGCGGTGTGGGCTGGGCACTTATTTTTCGGTCCACTCCAACATGCGAAAACTGCATCATGTGCATTCCCATTTTCCGAGTTTTGAGCTCTGTAGTACAGGCTAACAAATTGTCGATGACTTATTTTCGTCTGATTGTTGCACAGCGCGTGTAAATAAATTACCACTGCACCTAATAAACACTGACATGCACGTGCAACATCGCCGATCATAAACGGACACACTGATGTCCGTCCGGACATCGGCGCACTCATCACAGCACTCTTCGTAGTCTCACACAGCACTCTAGTAGGACGTAATCCGTAATCACAGCATCTCACGGTAAGCACAAACCACACCTCCAGTTGTACAACAAACACGAATGACGCGATGCTTGGGCTAGAGACACGCCGGTGGTGCCCAGCTTTTCCAGCGCCGCTTGTACTACGTAGAACTTGCAGCACCAAACCTCAATGCGTGCAGAAAGCGATGCGTTACGTGACGCATCTCATCACAGATGGAAGTGAGGAAACTTTGAAGAATCAAAACTACATAATTACATAACGACCGTCGTAGACGTTAATCCACATAATAACGAGGACCAAATGAGCGGGCGTGCGGGCCGCGGGCTGGCCAACACCGCGATTACATGCGCTTGGCCACCCTGCCGCGGTCCAACTTGATTACCAGATTAGGACAAAAAAGCAAAGTAAAATTGCGACAGTTGATTGAACAAACAATAAAGGGTGGTCAAGTACCAAAAGATTGGAAATTAAGCAGGATGAGACTAATATACAAAGGCAAGGGAAGCAGAGATAACATAAAGTCCTATTGGCCAATCACAGCTACATCAGTTATATACAGGGTAGCAATGCAGTTAGTAAAAGTAATGATGGAGGAATGGGCAGAAGGAGGGAATATCCTCGGAGAACTACAAAATGGTTTCCGCAAGGACAGAAGACTAGAGGATAATTTATTTGTGGTTACCCAGTGTATAGAAACAGCAGCTGCAAGTCAGAGACCATTATGGATAGCGTTTTTAGATATTAAAGGGGCATACGACAGTGTAGATCAGAAAAAACTGTGGGACCAGTTGAAGGAATATGGCCTGAATAAAAACCTGGTTCAGTTCATACAAGAAGTGTATGCAGATAATGAGGCAGTGATAGTATGGGAGACGGAAACAACAAAACCAGCAAAAATAAAAAGGGGGCTTAGGCAAGGGTGCCCACTGTCACCGCTGCTTTTCATGATATACATGAGCCAAATGGAAAGGCGCCTGGAGGAAAGTAATAAGGGATTCGATGCAAGCTATATGCAGGGAGGACAGAAAGTAACACAAGTTCTACCAGGATTGATGTACGCGGATGACATTGTACTGCTGGCAGATAAGAGGGATGGGTTGCAGGAGCTGCTGAAGATCTGTGGAGAAGAGGGCGAAAAGCTGGGACTGCAATTTGGCAGTGAAAAATCAGGAATAATGGTATTTAATGATGAAAGGGGGGACGTGCTGGAAATACAAGGCACCAAGGTTGAACATGTGGAGAGCTATAAATACCTGGGCATATGGATCAACGAAGGAAAAAATTACCTAGAAAAGCATGAAGGAATTACGATAGACAAAGGGAAAAGGAGTTCGGATATTATGAAACACAGGGCCCTCTGGAATTATAACAGGTATGAGGTTGTTAGAGGGGTATGGAAGGGTGTTATGGTACCAGGACTCACTTTTGGAAATGCAGTCCTGTGCATGAAATCAGAAGTACAGTCAGGCCTTGAAATCAGACAGAGAAAGGTAGGTAGATTGGCACTGGGAGCACATGGCAACACACCTAATGAAGGAGTCCAGGGAGATATGGGCTGGGCATCATTTGAGGTTAGAGAGGCAATTAGCAAACTAAAATATGATCAGAGACTAACCGAAATGGAGGAATCAAGGTGGGCACGAAAAATGTACAAGCACCTCTTCATGAAAAGCCTGAATACGAAATGGACTAACAGAACCCGAAAGCTCAGATTTGAGTACCTAGAGTTTGGAGATACACCCCAGCAAAACAGCAGCATTGAAAAGCAGGTAAAGGAGGCAGAAAGGAAAATGTGGGAGGAAAGAATGCAAGGAAAATCAGCATTGGGTATGTATAGAACTCGAAAACAGGATATAAAGAAAGAAAGTTTATTCGACAACTCACGAGGGAGCTCATTGCTGTTTGAGGCTAGGACAGGGGCCCTCAGAACAAAAACGTACAGGAAAAAATTTCAGGAAGTAGATATATTATGCGCGGCGTGCGGAACTGAGGAGGAAACAACGGAACATGTTGTTCTAAGGTGCCAAAAACTTCGTCCTGCCCTTCCCGCGGAAAAAGCGGCAGATCTGGAGAGAGCGCTGGGATTTGCTGGGGAAGATGGACGAATGGATGAGGAACGCGTTCTGATAACAAAAGAGAGGTTAGAGGATTGGTGGAAAAAGTCAAGAGAATAAAGAGAGGAAAAAAAGGGAGGGGGGCAGATACGGGCGAATTAGAAGCTAAAAATGGGGAAGAGATAAATATATTTCTTTTAATTTTTTGGCTAGGCGGCGCAAGCTGCCGTCCGATTCAAAGGGCAGAGCCACTATCATCCATCCATCCATCCATCCAGCAAGCCTATCATCATGCCATCACGTAGTATATCACCCATTCTAGGATTCTTGCCACTGTACTATTCTTTGTAATTTCACATTTCACGCGTGCAGTATGTAGTACATACTTCTTGCACCTCGCACGTACACCTCATACCAACTTCGATTTGGCTACATATGGCTACTATGTTGTTGCTACTACAACCACATCTGGGGATCTCGGATCCGTCCGGCTTTCCCGACGGATCCCACGGCCCATATCGGAGAAAAATGCGTTGGGTCCGTCGGAAGAACCCTACCGATCGGGTCCGTCCGCCGTACCTCTGAAAAATATTTCCCGGATCCGTCGGACGGATCCCGAAGAAAAACGCACCGGGTCCGTCCGACGTACCTTTAGCCACAGCCAAAGTTCATAGTACTTACCGGATAGTCCGAATATCTTTCCAATCTCCTCCCAGGCCATATCCTTCTCCCTGCCTTTGAATTCCGGATGCCGTTTGTTGAAAAGGTAGGGGTATTCTTTAATTGCATTGAGAAGGTGCTCGATCTAGTACTCCGGGACCTCGCTGATTGGAGAAATGGTTTGCGACTAGTAGTCGCGCGACTAGAAATTCGAGCAGTGCCCGATCGGCCCGCGGCAGTCGCTTTTCGACCGATGCGACCATTTGCGACTGTCGCTTTTCGACCAAAACGGTCGCGCGACCGCTGCTAGTCGCAAGTGTGAACGGGCCATCGACCTCCGAAGATCTAGCGCCGGCACAACACACACACCTCGCCGTGCAAAACATCGGCAGTTCAAAGTATGTACCTATGTGAAATGGCATTATATGCTCGTTCCTCACATGCAGACCGAGGAAACAGGATGTTTCTAGTTAAATTATTCGTTTAAATTCTACCTCAGAGCCGTGGCAGAAGACATGCCGAATCTACTAGAGGCCTGCGCAGCTACTGCGGCGAGCTGCACATCGACTCGTCGAGGCGAAGACCTACTGCACCGCAACGCAAGAGTGCACAACCGGAAAGCTGGAAGCGCGTCGAATGATCCGAATTCCCTATGAACAGCAGTGTACTTTGGTATTTAGGGGAAGACTAGACTAAAGTGCTCAGCCTGCATCTTTTTCTCGTCGTTGAATTTTGCGCACATGTAGTTTAAACCCCCGCATGCTCGAGGTTAGCATGACCCGCCTGAACGACAGCGCAGCTTTGAAACGAGCAGGAGATATGCGTGCGTCGCCGGACTTAGGTACGTGGTAGAAAATGTGCGCTGCACATTTCTTTGCAAAAGCTGACTATTGGAATTTTCCAAAGTGTGCCATGCAAGTGATCGTTGCTACAACCACGCATCCATGTTCCCAAGGCTGGATTACCCCGAGGCGCATAAATGTTGAACCGTGGACGTATCAATGATCGAAGAGAGGACAGATTTTCACAATATTGGGCGCGAAATCGATAGCTACCAGTGCTCAGTGTTAGAGAAATTCTGCCTTGACCATGCACAATTCAGTGTTTCAGGTGTGGTCAGTAGCTATAAGCCTGAACAGTTCGCCTTTCAAGTCAGCGGCGCCAGCGATGGACCGGCGGAGCTATTTTCCACGCTACACCACTGTCTTGCTAGAAAGCCTACCTAGGCGGCGTTTGACATTCAGCTGCTTTTTGTGGGCCCCGTAATTGAAAGCAACGTCTTCAGAAACGCGCTAAATGTTCAAAAATGTATTTTCTTCAACAGTTTCACTCCAGACTGTCAAAGCAGGCGGACGTTGATAAAACAGTTGAGCCCTCCAGTCTTTAGAGATCTGTAGACTCGCCTTCAGTTTTTAAATTTATTGGAATAGGTCACTTTCCGATCGCTGGGACATAGACCCTCATGACAGCGCTGTTACGTGAATAAGGACCACACCAGACCGAAAGCTTGTCTCATATAACATAGCTAACCAAGGTATACCTTAGGGCATTGTGTTGATTTTTATGGTGCATAAGCAACAAATGCTGCCATGCACCAAGAATAAAGTTTATTGTATTTATTTTGTGTGTAATGACTAAAATGTTCTTTAGGATGTAGCTTGTTTAGGAACATTTTAGGAAACCAAAAATGCAGGAAATTTGCACGTCTCTTTTAGGATCATGCTGGAATAGAAAGGGATCTGTTGCGAAATTGTACAAAACGTTTTCATCTTATTTTTTCGACTCTGGTGCACGTGTAAGATATGGTTTATTGTTAGTTTATCTCCACACTCCTTGCATATTGATTTGTCCTCTTTTATAAGTATGAAGCTGTGTGTGAGGTGTGGGTATGCGTTTTCTGAAGATGACCTTAAATGGCCTCCATGTTGCATTTTTGATTACTGCATGATTTCCATTCCTTAATGACAGGTTTGACAAGTATAGATTGTAGTTTATTTCAATGTTTCAAAAATCGTGCCATTTCACTCTCGCTTTTCTTTGTACAAGCTTCTTGGTATCTTCATGCAGCATATTCACCCTCTGTAATTTAGCATTGCGCCACGTTAACCTGGTTATTTTTTTTCATCACCCTTCAAAACAGTGGCCCTGATTTCATAAAGTGTAGGGTTTCTGACGACAGGAACTCCTTGGAAGTCATAGAAATAAATGAGATCCACAATCATGAGCTATCTAGGGTATGCATATACATGTCCATCGCTCAGTGGAATGGTGTCAGTACACTGTTAGAACAGGTCTTGTGGTAACAACAACCATTGTCTGAGGGGGTCCTTTAATGAGCATTGAAATTCTATGTAACTACAGGTACTGACAGAATTCTTGATCATGTTATGTGATGATGCCATCCTCGCATGCATATAGGTATACATTTCAGAATCTGCAGTGCACCACTTGACCATTTGCCACCAGTTTGTGTGAAAATGTATTTTTCATGCATGTTAACCAGTGTTTAACAGATGAACCCTGTGCACAAGCCAAAAGTGCCACGAGCCAAATGTCACGAGGCCACACGACATGGCAGGAGCTGTTAAGTCAAGCTTACAAAGTTATATTTGAAATATGTTCTGGGACGTTTAAGCTCTGATTAAGAAAGGTTACTCCTAGGCCATGGAGGCATGTTTGTACAGTTTGGTTAACGTGAGGCTTACAGAGGTCTATGCCAGGTTGTCTATCACATAACAGGGCAGCCTACAACCGTATGCTAATGAGTATATCTGAGATAACAGAGGCATGAATTAAGAAATTAGTAATTAAGTTTGTAGCAAAGGGCATGTAAATTAACAGGAATCCACAGTGGGATCTGCAGACAAGAGCCATTAACGCTGGCGCACCATACCCTTACAGGTGGAGATTAGCAGTCTCCCTAATTTTTTGGTCTACTCAAAGCTTGTCATTTTCTTCGTTCTTCCAGGTGCGGAAGATGTGAAAATGATAGCATCGAAAATGCCAGAGACCATCGTTAACAAGGATGCTGATCCCAACAGCGTAAAAAGAAATTTCTGAAAAAATGGGTGACTAGTAATGCTGGCAACAGTTGAAGCTAAGTGGAAAGGCATAAAATTGAAATGCAACATATGCAGAGGGAGACAACCAGTCTGTGGTGTGCGACATCTGTCTCGGTTAGTTTCATCAAGTGATTGGCCAAAGCAGATGGGCTTTGTGGTTTTGTGATAAGTGCAGTGTAGTAGCATAGATGCAACCTTACCCATTAATAATTGGAGTGGAGTAAGTGCATTGTTTTGTTTTTGTAAGATGTTCATGGTTTCCATGCAAACATTATGAGAAATTTCTTCCTAGAGAATGTTTGCTGAAATGTGAACATAATGTGCAATAAAACTAGTGTTTTCTTGCTATTTGCTTTTCCTTGTATACATTAGTTCTGTGAAGGGAACCACAGGCTAGAAGGAAATGTAATGGCATGCATTTTGATACTTGGCCCCGTTGTGCTGGCTCAGTAGTTAGAGTGCTTGGCTGCTGAATCCATAGATGCAGATTTGGTTCCTGCCACAGCAGGGGCATTTCAATAGAGGCAAAACAATAGGCCATCATGCACCGTGCGGGGTCAGTGCATGTAAAGGAACCCCAGGTAGTCGAAATTATACCGGAGCCCTCAACTATTGTGTTCCTCATAGCCGTAGTTATTTTGGGATGCTAAGCCAGATATTATATATCACATCATACTCTGAGTAAGATGCTATTCATGGTCAGTTAATCATACACTAAATGACCAATTTTTTTCGGCATGGTACAACAGCTGTTGTACAATTTTACTTTAGCCTTCATGAAAAATATCACACTGGCTCCACATGGCCTTCTGTCGACCCTTGATATGCGTCACAATCACACACCCGAGTATGTATTTGTCTAAGGGCACCTATGCATGCAAGGAGGGGACTGTTACTTTCCATTTGTCAGAACTGAAATGCATGATCCACATCATTTCTGTAATTCAACTTCCTGCTATTTGAACTGTCCAGCATTGATGCAAGTTTCAAGGAACTGCAATTAGCAAATTAATCCAAGCAGGAAATCATGCCAAGAACTGCTTCAGTTTCATCTTTAACAACTGTTCGAAAACTAAAATTAGCCAAATGTTGCAAAACATAGATGAGAGATTACAAAATCTAAAAAACAATGCATCCTACCTGTGGCATGTAGGGTTTCACATCCTAAAGTGACATATGTAGCTATGAAGAGTACTGTAGTGGAGAGCTCCAGACTAATTTGACTGCCCGGGCTTTGTACTTTGCGTTGCATCTTGCAGGAAACAGAAGCATTTGCATTTCACCTACACTAAAGTGCGACTGCCATCACTGGCATTAAACATCCCGGCCTTGGGGCAAGTAGCCGAATGTGCCGCTAAGATGTCGAAGCGTGTATGTACATGCTATACACGTCAACCTTTCTAGCATTAAAGCTGTCACATGCATGACAGATATTCATGTTCAGCTTTGGACTGACAAGTTTAAAAGTGTACTATTTGTATTTGTCTAGCATGAAAAACAAAGGTCACTAAGGAAAAACGAAAAAAAAAATGAACATATGTTGAAAAAGCACTAGTCATTAACACATAAAGCATATTCGTTCCTTTAATTATGATAAAGTGGCCTTCAACAATAGTACAAAGCCCGAACATTTAGGAAGGTGCTGTGCCAGGCAGCTATTTTACAGAAACCTGAACCATTTCACCTGTAGTAATGCGCATCTCGGTGGTGCGGGCTAGGCACTTATTTTTCGGTCCACTCCAACATGCGAAAACTGCATCATGTGCATTCCCATTTTCCGAGTTTTGAGCTCTGCAGTGCAGTCTAACAAATTGTCGATTACTTATTTTCGTCTGATTGTTGCACAGCGTCTGTAAATAAATTACCACTGCACCTAATAAACACTGACATGCACGTGCAACATCGCCGTCATAAACGGACACACTGATGTCCGCCCGGACATCGGCGCACTGATCACAGCACTCTCCGTAGTCTCACACAGCACTATCGTAGGACGTAATCCGTACATCACAGCATCTCACGGTAAGCACAAACCACACCTCCAGTTGTACAACAAACACAAATGACGCGATGCTTGGGCTAGAGACACACCGGCAGTACCCAGCTTTTTCAGCGCCGTTTGCATATGTACTACGTAGAACTTGCAGCACCAAACCTCAATGCGAGCAGAAAGCGATGCATTACGTGACGCACCTCATCACAGATGGAAGTGAGGACGAGCGCTCGTCCTGTGTGCCTCTCTTGTCCTTGTCTGTTCCGCGGTAAGCCTCCCACTTATCATGTATTACCAACTAGCCCAGAACTCTACTTTGCTGAAGTGAGGAAACTTTGAAGAATCAAAACTACATAACTACACAACAACCGTCTTAGACGTTAATCCACATGATAACGAGGACCAAATGAGCGGGCGTGCGGGCCGCTGGCTGGCCGTCAACACTGCGATTACATGCGCTTGCTCTCTGGTCGTGCTTGCCACCCTGCCGCGGTCCAACTCACGTAAACCTATCATCATGCCATCACGTAGTGTACATCACCCATTCTAGGCACTAGTCTTGCCACTGTACTATTCTTTGTAATTTCAGATTTCACGCATGCAGTATTTCATTTCATTTCATTTTATTACCTTAAAGGCCCCTAAAAAGGGGTGTTACATAAGGGGTGGCAAGAGCAAAAATACATAATCACAATAACAGGAAAGTTTTGACACTATCGATGAACTGTGGTGTGCAAGTGATGAGAGCAATGTTGTCCGGAAGGCCGTTCCAGTCTGCAGCTGTTCGAGGAAAAAAGGAATTTGAAAACGTGGACGGGCAACTTGTAGCTGATGGCTGGTGCGATGAGATATGCGTGTGGGGGGAAGAATATAAGGTGCGATGCGACTGTGGAAAAGTTTGTGAAATAAAGATAGGCTGGCAATGCGACGACGGAGCGATAAGGGGGATAATCCGGATGCTGTTTTTAAGGAGGAAACGCTGATTTCATAAGAATACGATGAATGAATAAAACGAGCGGCGCGATTTTGAACAGATTCGAGGGCACTAATGAGGTAAGCTTGATGAGGATTCCAAATGGGCGATGCAAATTCTAGTTTGGACCTGACGAATGATTTGTAGGCTAATAACTTTACGTGTTCGGGAGCATGATGAAGATGGCGCTTTAAGAAACCTAGCGTCCTGTTAGCTGACGATATTATGTTAGTAACATGCATACTCCAAGAAAGATCGCTACAGATTGTTATGCCTAAATACTTATATGATGGAACTAGCTGTACGGGAACTTCAGAGATTACGTAAGGAAAAACAAGAGGGTTACGGCGACGGTTAATAGACAAAAGATTACACTTACGTGGGTTAAGTTCCATTAGCCACTCGTTACACCAGTCTTGAACAGCACTAAGATCGTTTTGAAGAGAAGATTGGTCAGCGGTGGTGAGAATAGCACGATACAGTACACAGTCGTCAGCAAACATACGTATGCTAGATGTTACGTTTGAGGGCAGATCATTAATGTACATTAGAAAGAGTAGCGGGCCAAGCACAGACCCCTGGGGGACGCCTGACGTTACTAAGAGTGAGTTAGAGTTCACATTGTTAACGGAGACAAACTGAGAACGATTAGTTAAGAACTCTTCAATCCACTTCAATATATCGGGGTGTAAATTTAATCGGGAAAGTTTTATCAGTAGGCGTTTATGAGGTCAAAAGCTTTAGCGAAATCTAAAAATATGACATCAGTTTGTAGGTTAGAATCAAGGTTAACATGCAGGTCATGAATGAATGTAGAAAGTTGGGTCTCGCAGGAGTAACCTCGGCGAAAACCGTGCTGAGCAGGATGGAAAAAGTCGTTGGAATCAAGAAATGCTATGATGTGGGTATAGATGACATGTTCCATGATTTTGCAAGGGATACTAGTTAGCGAGATGGGACGGTAATTTAGCGGTGAGTTCTTGTTACCTGATTTGTAGACTGGAACAACCTTCCCATGTTTCCATTCTTTGGGCAGTTGACCTGTGAGGAGTAACTGAGTGAATAACAAGCACAACAGGGATGAACATATATCTTTGGTGTTAATCAGTATTTTGGCACTGATATTGTCAATTCCAGCCGAGGATGAAAGTTTAATGTTTTCTATTAGTGACAAAATTCCTGTTGAACAAAATTTAAGAGAGGGCATGGTATCCTGGATAATAACCGGGTTTGAAGGAAATATCGGATCTGTTTCATTAGTAAATATGGATGAAAAGGCTGTGTTGAACATATTGGCGCATTCAGTTTCACAGATGGTAGCACCTGATGCGTCGGTGAGGGAAATAGTGCGCGTGTGCTGGGGGTTAATGACCTGCCAGAACCTTCGGGGGTTAGTAGTCAACATTTTGGGCAGATCGGTATGAAAAAACGTGCGTTTAGCTTCTCGAATGTTTAATAAATACGTTTTTTCAGCTGCGTAATATTTGTTCCAAGCGTTTTGACTAGGGCGTGACTTGGCCGAACGGAAAAGACGCTTCTTTTTATTTTCAAGACGTTTGAGTGTGTTTGTGAACCAAGGGTTTTGAGGGTTAGTTCGTATATTTATGTTGGGAATAAACCTGTCGACCAAATCTTCAATTTTCTTCTTAAACATGAACCAGTTTTCGTGGACGGATCTTTGATGAAAGTTAAATTGGAAACCTGGTAAAAATGCACGAAGTTCATTATTTATAGCAATATAGTTCCCTTTATCGTAAAGTCGGATTGTTCGCTTACATGTTGCGCGTGAAGATGGTTTAATCGTGAAGCCGGCATGTATGACTTGGTGATCGCTGATACCTGGTAGATAGGTGATAGAATGAACGCATTCAGGGCTATCCGTTAATATTAGGTCGAGAATGTTAGCGCAGACATCCGTTACACGGGTTGGTTCGGATATTAGTTGAACGAGATTAAAATTAAGGCAAACGTCAAGAAAATCATTAGCATCTCTGTTACCTGTAGCGGTTAGATTATGCCAGTCGATACTGGGAAAATTAAAATCTCCGAATCATCATCATCATCATCATCATCAGCCTGATTATACCCACTGCAGGGCGAAGGCCTCTCCCATATTTCTCCACTTAACCCGGTTCTGTGCTAGCTGCATCCACTTGACCCCTGCGAACTTCTTAATCTCATCCGCCCACCTAACTTTCTGCCGCCCCCTGCTACGCTTTCCTTCCCTTGGAATCCAGTTTGTTACCCTCAGCGACCATCGGTTATCCTCTCTTCGCCCTACATGTCCTGCCCATGTCCATTTCTTCTTCTTAATTTCCACTAGAATGTCGGTAACTTGAGTTATTTCTCTGACCCACTCTGCACGCTTTCTATCTCTTAATGTTACCCCTACCATTTTTCGTTCCATAGCCCTCTGGGTTGTCCTCAACTTAAGTAGAACTCTCTTGGTTAGCCTCCACGTTTCAGCCCCATAGGTGAGTACAGGCAAGATGCAACTGTTGTATACTTTCCTCTTGAGCGATACCGGTAAGCTGCTAGTCATAATCTGCGAGTGCTTGCCAAATGCGCACCATCCCAATCTTATTCTTATAAATCTCCGAATAGGATAGTGCATGTGTTAGGGTGCTTGGTTTTAATTTCATTTAATGCGTGATTAAGTTTTTGAGGAAAGTCTGGGCTGCTAGGAGGCCTGTAGCAAACGCCTATCACAACTGACTTTGGTGAGGCATGACACAAGACCCATAATATTTCAATATCCGATGAAAGGTGAATGGCCGTGCATGATAGCTCCTGTGCAGTTGCAATAAGTATCCCCCCTCCCCTTCTATCTGGACGATCTTTACGGAAAACACGGAATTTGGGCAAGTCGGCAAGGACTTCACTATCAGAAACGTCACTACTCAGCCACGTTTCTGTCAACATTAGTAGGTTGCTGGAGGATGATGTGACGATATTGGAAATAATGTCGCGCTTTGAAATCAAACTTCGGATGTTAGTAAAGATCGCTGACAATGAAAGTGCTTGTTGTGCATGTTTAGAACAGCCTGTCGATTGGTGATGAGGTGGTTGCTATTTTACCTCTTTTACGGTTTGTGAGGATTCATCGAACGTGTATCGTTTGGGACCAATGTGTAAAGTTTTGAAGCGCAAGGAGAACTTGTCGGTTACCGATCTGGCAAAGGCTACAAGATGTTTGCGAGCGTTACGTACAGGAAGGGAAAAATCTTCGCCAATACTGTAGTCAGTGCCTTTTAGTTTGGTGCCTAAGGAAATGATGTTTTCTTTGGTTTTGGATGAGGTGAATTTCACGATAATCGGCCTTTTACGATCAGTGGAGTGGCGTCCAAGGCGGTGAGCACGCTCGATTAGATTAGGTTCGATGGCAAAATCTAGTTGGGTGGAGCAATGGCGAATGACTGTTTCTTCCGAGTCTGCATATGTTTCAGCGGGGTTAGTGTTGGGTATGTTGTAAAATATGAGGTTGTTGCGACGAGAGCGATTTTCAGCATCGTCCATACGTGCTTCCAGCTTGTCAATCTTGCAGGTAAGTTCAGAGTTCAGAGTTTTCAGGGCGTCTATTTCGGAATCGAGAGTGGAAAGTGAAGCGTAGCGTGATTCCAGAGCGTCCATGCGTTTGTTTAAGTCACTTAAGGTTGTTTCAGTAGTCTTCAGTTGTATTTTAATGTCCTGTAGATCGCAGATTACTGCAGCTTGGCCGGCAGATTAGGCTGTCGGTATGGTCGGGGCCGGGGTTAGTTTCAACATCCCCTGACAATAGCAAGAGAAGACGGATAACACGCAAACATTCGGCAACAATACCACAGCAGCACTGAGGGCTCGGCAGCTGCATTAAGAAGTAGTTACTGTTTTTTTTAGCAAATAGAGAAAACTTATTACTAACCTGCATTGTGAAAAGCAGAGGATTAGTAGACTGCGCTGTCGCACAGCTACCGAGCCCACAGAGCGGCGGTGATGACAGCATGCTCTTTATAAAGATCAGGTGTGTTGATGTTCCTGGTGATGGGACTGGCCAATGAAGATCCTCGATGACGTACTCTCGCGGCGGTGAAGGCAGGTGCAACAATGGTGATCGCGCAGGTTGACAAAAAATTTCATCTTCATGGCGCATCAGGGTCACGGGAGAGACGGATGTGCAGGCTGCAGACGGCACAGCGGCGAGAAGCAGGTGAAGTGCGAGGGTAAATACCTGCATTGTGAAAAGCAGAGGATTAGTAGACTGCGCTGTCGCACAGCTACCGAGCCCACAGAGCGGCGGTGATGACAGCATGCTCTTTATAAAGATCAGGTGTGTTGATGTTCCTGGTGATGGGACTGGCCAATGAAGATCCTCGATGACGTACTCTGGCGGCGGTGAAGGCAGGTGCAACAATGGTGATCGCGCAGGTTGACAAAAAATTTCATCTTCATGGCACATCAGGGTCACGGGAGAGACGGACGTGCAGGCTGCAGACGGCACAGCGGCGAGAAGCAGGTGAAGTGCGAGGGTAAATACCTGCATTGTGAAAAGCAGAGGATTAGTAGACTGCGCTGTCGCACAGCTACCGAGCCCAGAAGTATGCAGTACATACTTCTTGCACCTCGCACGTACACCTCATACCAACTTCGATTTGGCTACATATGGCTACCATGTTGTTGCTACAACCACATCTGGGGATCTCGGATCCGTCCGGCTTTCCCGACGGATCCTAAGGTCTATATCGGAGAAAAACGCGTTGGGTCCGTCGGACGAACCCCACCGATCAGGTCTGTCCGCCGTACCTCTAAAAATATTTCCCGGATCCATGCGACGTATCCCGAAGGAAAACGCACCGGGTCCGTCAGACGTACCTCTAAGACCATTGATCGAGTCCGTCCGACATACCTTTAGCCACAGCCTTTCTTGTTTTTTTCCTGTTTGCCTGCCGTTCATTTCATCATGCACCAACTCAGGCTGTTATGCTGAAACATAGAGGCTAACGAGAAGGGTTCTACTTAAGTTGGGAACAATGCAGCGGGCTATGGAACGAAAATGGTAGAGGTAACATTAAGCGATAGGAAGCGTGCAGAGTGGGTCAGAGAAATAACTCAAGCTACTGACATTCTAGTCGAGATTAAGAAGAAACGGGGCACGAGCAGGACATGTACTAGTTCGAAGAGAGGATAACTGATGGTCACTTAGGGTAACAAACTGGATGCAGTAAAACTTCAGAACAAGTCCAAACAATTCCCTACTCAGGCATTACCCTGGACAGTTAAATGAACTGGAAATCAAATTTAAACGTCCTCCATAAAAAGTAATCATATTCATGTTTTGTACTGTCTAAAACAAGAAAATGCTTTGATATGAAAACATTAAGATAATTTACTTCTGTGCTTTTCAATCGCATATCGACCATGGCGGCGGTCAGACCTATGACGCAGCAAAGGGTGCTAATAACCTCTGGCTCCGGACAGGCTGCCACTGGAAACTGACCCTGGTAATGTTTAATGCTAGAACCCTAGCTGGTGAGGCTCGGTTAGCAGTGCTGTTAGAGGAACTAGAGGGTATCAAATGGGATATCATACAGACTGAAGGATGGGCATGTACTGTGCTATCGAGGTATATTGGAGAGGCAAGAACTAGGAGTAGGTTTTCTCGTCAATAAGTATATAGCTGGTAATATAGATGAGTTCTATAGCATTAATCAGAGGCTGACAGGCATTGCAATGAAGCTTAATAAACAGTATAAACTGAAGGCTGTACAAGCATACATGCCTACATGTGGTCATGATGATCAGGCAGTCGAAAGCTTCCACGAAGATGTAGAATTAGAAATGGGGAAAGTAAAGACGCAGTATATTTTACTAGTGGGTTGCAGTGGTGGCGTAGAGGTAGAACATCCACCTCGCGTGCAGGAGGATAGTGGTTCAAATAGCAGTGCCGTGCAATTCCCCACTGGATAAAAAAGATATCCACGTGGCGATCGAATTGCATAAACAGGCTTGGGGTTCAACCTATCCGGCAAACACTTCCAGAAACGCACTCTCTCACAAGAACAGGATTTAGCCACCCTGGTGAAGTAATCGGCCACAACCTCCTATGAATACTCTAACAAACCCCCGGCCCTCAGTCCCCAGCGGCTGCGAAGCAACTGAACACGGCAGCGGTAAGACCTGCAACGCAGCAAGGGGCACTAAGAATCTCTGCCTATGAACGGGCCGCCATTGGAAACTGGCCCTAGCAATGTTTAATGCTAGAACCCTAGCTAGTAAGGCTAGCTTAGCAGTGCCGTTAGAGGAACTAGAGGGCATGAAATGGGATGTGGTAGGGATAGGGGATGAGATAGGATGTGATAGGAGGCCAAATGAGGCATGTACTAAAGGATGGACATGCATTGTGTTATAAAGGTTTATACCAGAGAGACAAGAACTAGGGGTAGGGCTCCTTGTCAATAAGGGCATAGCTGGTAATATAGAGGAAATCTATAGCATTAATGAGGGTAGGAGGTAATCTAATTAAGCTTAATGAGCAGTACAAACTGAATGTTGCACAGACCGATGCCCCTACATGTAGTCATGATGATCAGGCAGTTGAAAGATGTAGAATTGGCAATGGGAAAAGTAAAAACACATTATACTGCACTGATGGGCGACTTCAATGCCAAGGTAGGTAGAAAGAAAGATAGAGACCACGCAGTGGGCAACTATGGAGTTGGAATAAGAAATAGCAGAGGGGTGTACTAGTTGAGCTTGCTGAGCAAATTAACTTACAAATCATGAATACCTTCTTCAGCAAACGGAAGAACCGAAAGTGGACATGGAAAAGCCCTAATGGGGAGAGTAAAAATGAAATTGCCTTCATACTTTCCCAGACATGCAGGATGTAAAGGTAATTGGGAGGTGCGATGCAGTGACCACAGGAGGTAAGGTTGCAAATTAGTCTAGATCTGAAAAGGGAATAGAACAGACTAGTGAGGAAGAAGTCCATCAACAAATTAGCAGTGAGGGGGTGGACAGAAAAACTTAGGAGCTGGCTGTGGAATGGATATTGAGCTTTAACCGAGGATGACGACCTTAGTCTAGAAGCAATGAACAATAATTTCAGAGATATCACTACCAATAGTGAAACTGGCAACTCGCGTCTTGTAGCAGCTTTTGTAGAAGAAATCGCAGCTTGTAGCAGAAATTTCAAGTTTTGTAGCTAGAAAAATGGCATTTTGTAGCAAATATTTGAGCTTTTGTAGCAGAAAAAAACGTTTTGTAGCAGAATTTCAAATCGTGAGACGCTTAAACAAAGAAGGCTTGTTTTAATTCTGGAACCCAATTGCTCAGATGTTTATAATGACCATAGCCATGCAAAAACAACCTTCAAGCTCGAATGCTGCCTAAAGTGCTCTTCTTTCCTTAAAAAGCCCCAAATTAAGCAAGCAGGAGGTTTTGCTGAAAACAAAGCCGTTTTTATTCAGAGGGATGGCATAACGAGATATGCAGCTACACTACAAAACACTGCAACCTTGGAAAGAAGGTATACCTGGCAGTCTTAACATAAAAACTCTCCGCTGAAATTCAGAACTGCCGCTCCTTAAAACTGCAACTTTAACACACTATTTCTTCTCTTGCCTTGATGACTCCAGCTTAGACAGTGCCGCTGCGAGCCTTTCCTCTCCACTTTCAGAAGAGCTTGTCCACTCTCAACGTCTGCAAAATTTTCAGACTTGGTTGAGAAAAGCTGCGCATATTCCTGACCAGCCTGATCTCTTCCTGTACTTTTTCCTGATTCTGACCTTTTTTTCTGGGTGTCCTTATCCTGTACATCAAGGTAATGTCGAGGCACCTTTTTCCTTCAAGACTCGTGCTGATTGGAGGAAAATGGAGAATATTTTTGCAGATCCTGGGTGGAAATTTTTTTTTTCCCCCTGCTGCTGGCGGTGCTCAGTGAAAAGGCGCGATGCGTGGGGATGTAGAGTGAGTGCCGATTCCATGCGTTATTCTTTGCTTCCATTCTTTTTCTTCTGGTGGATTAATCAAAGCGACTCGAAGTAATGAGTCTGCTTCTTATGCTAGTGAAAACATCCAAGGGTACTTAGTGACCGTATGAAGGGCTGCAAATAGGCACCTGCACATGAGTTAAGCTGTGAAATTATACAAGATGTTCCACATAAGGGGTTGAACTTAAGGTACAAAAGCGGCCAACAGAGTCCAGTGCGCACGAACAGAAGCAGTCGCATCCTTAGCGCTCCAACCGCTGCTACTCAGGCCATCGCAGCCCATACCTCACTGGCACTAAAAAAGAAAAAGAAGGAAGCAAGCGTGCATACTGCTCCAGCTGTGGTTTACCGAGGGCAGTTAAACCGTAAATCGTTTGAAACCGCGCCGTATGCGGTGGCCTGCCTGCTTGCACATCCTTTGCACACACACACGCGCATGCATGCAAGCACGCATGCACACAAATTAAGGACCCAGGGCAGCTTGAAGCCATCACGCGTTTGAACGTGCTTCGACTCTTCTATGGCCAGCCCCTCCTTTCATCCTTCCCGCACATTGGACATGAGAGATATCTTTCAGCCCCCTCTCACTCACTCCCATTAGATCGAAAAAAAAAAAAAAACACCAGCAAGATACACAGAAGTGACGTCGACAAACTTCAATTTTGTGTCACGTGATTGTCCACCCAGAATCTCCAAAGTATACTTCACCTTGCACAGTGCTGCCAGCGAGTGTCAGTTTTGATTTCGCAGCAGTTCGATTTCGCTGTTGGTAGATTTAATCAGCGACTTTTGGCGCAGGTGGGGTGCAGAAGTAGGCAAGAAATCAATTTTGTAGCAGCACACAGCAGGATTTATGATTTGGCGCAGTTTGACGCAATTGGCACAGCAGTTCCGCCATTGCATTACTGAATGTGCGATAGAAGTAGGCAGTGGAATTGTTATAGAGGATACCAGTAAACTGCCCGAGGAGACGAAACGCCAAAGTATGAAAGCCTCCAACTTAACAGACAGAGTAGAACTGGCAGAGATATCAAAGCTAATCAATAAGCGCAAAGTGGCTGACATAAGGAAGTATAGGATGGGGAAAACAGAGCATGCTCTAAGGACCAGTTGCAGCCTGAAAGCAGTAAAGAGAAACTTAAGCATAGGCAGAAATCCGATGTATCCACTGAGAGACAAAGCTGGCAATATCATTACAAAAATGAACCAGATAATCAAAGTAGCCGAGGGGTTCTGTACAGACCTCTACAGTAGTCAAAGTAGTCAGGTTGAAAATGAAATTGGCTTCAGTGAAGAGCAATCAGATGTTCCACCAGTAACGAAGGATGAGGTTAAAAAAGCCTTACACTCCAGAATGCGTGTGGTGCGAAGAGGTAGCCACCCTCCACCACTCCACATGGGGCTGTCGGGCGTGCCCGATAGAGCCCAAAATAACAAACCCGTCAGTCGAGCAGTGGGAGGGGCTTCTGTCCAGCTAGAAGCTATGAAAAAAAGGGAAAGCAGCTGAGGACGATGAGGTAACTACAGATCTGTTGAAGGATGAGGGGATATCGTGCTAAGAAATGGAGGAATGCTGACATTATCTTAATTCATAAGAAAGGGGACGCTAAGGACTTGAAAAATTAGACCAATCAGCTTACTATCCATTATGTACAAGGTATTCGCTAATATGATCAGGACAACCTTAGACTTTATTCAACCAAAGAATCAAGCAGGGTCACATTCACACTATAAACCAGATAATAAAAAAGTGCTCAGAATATAACCAGCCCCTATACATAGCATTCATTCACAACGAAAAAGCATTTGACTCGGTCGAAACCTCGGCAATCATGCAGGCACTGTGAGATCAGGGTGTAGACGAGCCGCATGTGAAAGTACTGAAAGATATCTATAGTGGCTACACAGCAACTATAGTTCAGCATAAAGAAAGTGATGAAAGTGATAAAAATCAAATTAAAAAAGGTGTTAGGCAAGGAGACACAATATCCTCAGTACTATTCACAGCTTGCTTAGAGGAAGTATTCCGAGACTTGGAATGGGAGCAGCTAGGGATAAGGGTAGAGGAGAATACCTCAGTAGTCTGCGATTTGCTGATGACATTGCCTTGCTTAGCAACTCGGGGGATGAACTGCAAATAATGATTGATGACCTAGACAGGAAAAGTAGAAAAGTAGGCTTGAAAGTCAATATTCAGAAGACTAAGGTAATGTTCAACAGCCTCGGGAAGGAACAGCAGTTTACAATAAGTAGCGAAGTACTGGAAGTAGTAGGCGAATATGTCTACTTAGGACAGGTAGTGACCGCAGATCCGAACCACAAAAGGGAAATAGCTAGGAGAATAAGGTTGGGATGGAGCGCATTTGGAAGGTACTCAAACATTATGACGAGCAGCTTACCAGTATCACTCAAGAGGAAAGTGTATAACAGTTGCATTCTGCAGGTACTTGCCTAAGGGGTTGAAGCATGGAGGTTAACAAAATGGGACAACCCAGAGGGCTATGGAATGAAAAATGGTAGCGGTAACTATAAGCGATAGGAAGCGTGCTGAGTGGGTCAGAGAAATAACTCAAGTTACCGACATTCTAGTTGAAACTAAAAAGAAAAAATAAGGCACCGAGTAGCATGCTGATCTTGCTGCTTTCTTCTAGGTCCTGCCTTTGCGCATCGCCTGCTGCCCAAGTTCACCATGCCGCCTACCGGCTACTTGCCGGATGATCACGGAGCGAGCAACGGACAACGCACGGCGCAACAACTAAGCCACGTGTTTGGATGTGTCAGCGATAATATTCGTCGCTTGATGTCCAACGTCAGCGGTCATGTCAGGAGCCTGGAAGGAGCTGAAGCCTACAAAACGAAGATGGATAAATTTTTATTTGATTTGAGGACATGTAGAGCGAAAAGAGGTCTCAAGTAACCAATTAGATTCCAAGGGAAGGAAAGTGCAGCAGGGGTGGCAGAAAATTGAGTGGATGAGGTTAAGAGATTCGCAAGGGTTAAGTGGATGCAGCTAGCACAGGACCGGGTTAATTGGAGGAAAATGGGAGAGGCCTGCGTCCAGCAGTGGCTATAATGTGGCTGATGATGATGATGTCATGAAGTGTGCAATCATTTTTTGTTTTCGCATTCATGAGTGCAGTCTTCACTCAATCATATTTATTATGAACATGGATCCGACACTAGCCTTTGGCAACGGATCCGCTAAGCCATGTATTTCGGCAATTAAGAAGTAGTAGTAGTAGTATAAAACTTTATTCCGCAAAATGGGAAGGGGGTTCAGGGGTCAGGGTCTTGAGCTGGTCTTCCTAGGTACACGATCCCATTGGTGCTTGCTGCCTCTTCGGCCCGCTCGACCAGCGCTAGCTGATCTCTTGACTTAAACCAAAACTTTCAACAGGAGTTGATGAAATTCCCAACTTCATAATCAAAGGATGCACGGGCATCTTTGGTCCTGTTGTGCCACATTTGTTCAACCTATCATTGCGCAGAGGTGTTTTCCTTGTCGTTGGAAGCTGTCAGCAGTAGTTCCTGTTTTCAAGTCTGGCGATGCTTGTGATGTCAGTAATTTTTTACCAGTACCACTGATTTGTTCTTTTAGGAGAGTTTTTGAAATGGACTGTACAAATTCATGAGCTCATACTTCAAGCAAAGATCTCAAATCTGCAGCACGGCTTTTTAAAAGGAATTTATGCAACTTTCTTGAGTATACTGGGCCGCATGTGTTTAATTGTGGTCAGGTAGATAGGAATGGTTTCCCACGAGATACTTCTGATGAAGATGGAAAAATACAAACTTTGCCCAACATACCGCAGACGGCTCAAAAGCTACCTTGGCAACTGCCATAACATGGTCCGATTTTCCGGCTGTGTGTCCAACGAATTTTTATCATCTTCAGGAGAACCTCAAGGCTCCAACTTAGAACCGCTGTTGTTTTTAGTGATTGCATGTCATGAACTCGAGAATTTTGCTTTTTGAAGATGATGTTAAATTATTCTGTAAGATTATAAATATCGAGGACTGCCACCAATTGCAAGCAGACATCAGCAATGTTGAGAAATGGTATTTGAGTAATCACTCAAAACTGAATGTTAAGAAGACTTCCGTCTTGTCTCTAACTAGGAAATGCGACACAATTATGTCAACAATTTTAGCTGGTCAGCTTTCTCGTGTTGCACATGTACGTGGCCTTGGCGTTGTTGATTCAAGGCTGAAAGAAACACATCAGCAAGACTACATTTCGAACGCCTACTCATCCAGATGAACAAGAATCAGGGCACACTTGATATCCACAGAAAACGATTACGGAGCATACTGAGCTTTCCTTTCTTCCGTAACAGTCCTATTGTGAACAAGGGTCACGTATGGGACCCAAAACGTCATTTTCATTTTGACTTGATTGACATCCACCCATGCGCAGTCATACGGCTACAAAGGAAAGCTATACAGCTTTCTCAGAAACTTGGTAGTTAAAGAAAAATTCGTTCTGATCCAGGGATCGAACCCGGAACCACCGCCTTTTTGGGAGTCTACCGACTGACCTAACTAGGACGGTCAGCAGAGCAGATGGTAGGGCGAGATCGAATTGGCCATTGTCCTTGAGGGTTATGCACCATGGTATCTGTGGTTGCGATTTTGTGTCCCCGGTTGCAAGTCTAGTGGTGTGCCTCGATTGGTGTACCATCGCATCTGCTCTACAATGGTCAAAGTAGTCTACTGTGTGGAGGATTTCTGCCCCTAGTAAAACAGGCGACAATGTTGTTCTTCACGGCTTTACATCCGAAGAAACTCAACGAACAGCATAGATCAAATTTGTATGCGCCACTGCACGCACGGACTGAACCCCTAAAAAGAACAGCAAAGTTTGCTCACTACATTTCTTTTCGGGCTGGTAGAACTTGAGCCCAACGCTTATGACGGAGTTTGGTTTGTCAGTGAAGCAGACTTGCCCCTGAAACCTGGTGCGGTGCCGAGCATATACTGTGTGGTGTTGTGAAGGAGACGACGCTCAGGCTAAGCTGGGTTCGTTCTGGTGGTGTGTGCGTCTAACAGTGAACTAGCCTTTACCGCTGTGTACTTTTCCTTAACATTTGGTGGAGGATTGCAGGGAGTGCGTAAGTAGCCAAACATGGATCTCCATAGTGGCCGCCAGATTGGTACTATCACTATGCCATCCGACGCGACACCTTCAGCGGCACCACCAGCTCCCACCGTTGTTATGATGCAGCCTCGTGATCCAGGTACTTTTTGCGGCACCGACCACGTCGATGTAGAAGACTGGCTCACTATGTACAAACGAGTCAGCAAGCACGACCGTTGGGACGCGACCCTCATGCTAGCCAACGTCATCTTCTATGCCGATCGAAGTGTGGCTGCCGTCGTGGGACTGTGCACTGCGCGCCTCTTTCCGGTTGCACTACCGCTATTCTCTTCACTGTCATCGACCACAGCCCTCACGACGTGATCTTTGGCATCGACATTTTAATGGCCCATTCTGCCCTGATTAATTGTTCAACTGGACTTCTTTGCTTAGACCTGCTCTTCTGCTCCGAAAACCCCGATGTCAAGCCCCACCTCTGATCTGTTGAATTTGATCGTCTACTGCCTGAAGCTGCTATTTATATTCCTCTAGCCCTGTTCCTCGCAGTTCCTGACGGCACATACGTCACCTGCCCAATTACCGATGCTGTTCTCCGTCGCAACGTCATACTCCCTCATACCGTAGTGACTGTCACCGCTAACCGCACCTACCTTCCCGCCCTTAACTTCAGCCCCTCGATACAAATTTTACCCCATGGCATAGCACTCGCTGACCTGTTTTCTTTGGCAGACTGCGAAGTTGCTGCTCTAACGCCTCAGCATCTGTTGGAGCAGCATATACCGGCTTCTTCCCATTCGAACCTCTTTTCAGGCATGATATCCGCGGATCTGCCCGATGACTAAGCCAGAGCTATCTCAGACCTTTTGCTGTTGAAAATAGATATTTTTGCCTTCGAGAACCGACAATTGGGCCAAACATCCGTTGTGACCCATCGAATCAATACGGGTGGCGCCGGCCTCATCCACAGACGGCCTTATCGTGTTTCGCTTACTGAACGGCATGTTATACAGAAAGATGTTGACAAGATGCTAGCGCAAAACATTACTGAGACTTCCTGCAGTCCCTGGACATCCAAAGTCAGAGATTGTGTGTCGACTATCGCCACCTTAATCAAATAACAAAGATGTTTATCCTCTTCCACGAATTGACAATGCGCTTGACTGCTTGCATGGTGACACCTATTTTTCTTCCATTGACATGCATTCAGGCTACTGGCAAATTGCTGTCGACGAACAGGAGAAAACCGCATTTGTCACCCTTAGCGGACTCTATCAATTCAAAGTGATGCCATTTGGTCTCTGTAACGCTCCTGCGACATTACAGCACATGACGGACTCGCTCCTCCGTGGCTTCAAACGGACAACATGTTGTGCTACTTAGATGACGTCGTCGTTTTCTCCCCCACGTTCGCAACCCACCTTGATTGACTTTCTACTGTCCTGGCCGTTTAGCCCGTTATACCTAGTGGCACGGGCAGAGGCACATTAATTTATGTTTTTTTTGGTAGCCTCACCTCCTGGCCGCTTATCGCCGTGCCAGTCTTCAATTGAACACCAAAAAATGCAGCTTCGACCGGTGCGAAACCGAAGTCCTGGGTCATTTGGCATAACTAAAGTGACATGGGAAGCTTCCTTGGGCGCCGTCTGCTGCGACCCGGTTGCAGCAGCGAAATGCTTCCAGCAACCGGGTTGCAGGAACAAAATGCTTGCTGCAACCCATGACGTCTTATCCGGTTTAAGAAATAACGTCACGTCCGGCTATTGTTTTGTGGGTAGGTGGTTTGTTTTTAGTAGCAGAATGGCTGGTCGTCGGAGCCGTGGGCGCTGCGTTGCCGTGCCAGCCGTGCGCTCTCGTGTTGTACGGTACGTAAGCAATTTTTTCTATTTTTTAGATATTTCAGTATGCATGTATTGAGTCATTGCCCGTTGTCTGGAACTCTACATTTAGTTTTCAACTTCCCTGCGCTCGAATGTTCTGTTGACGACCATTGAGCCTGCTTGGCCGGCAGTGGGCCCGAACGGCCCAAAGGTTTATTGTAGAAAGTTTCAATCGAAAGCTCAACGTAGTTCGACACCAAGGAACATACGGTTAAATACCGTTTATTAGGCCAACCTCACGAAAGTCTCAGTCATATAAAACACGCCTGACTGCCAGTCTTGTGTGCGCCTGAAAACGGCGGGAAACTTGGGTAAGCTTTCCTCAGCGGTCTGGATGAATAGTTAATGATTGTAACGTCTTTGAGCTGATGGAGGGACTTAAGGAGATACTAGGACATGACAAAACAACGCGTATAAGCAGGAAAGGCGAGGATCACACAGGCCTGTGTGGGAAGCTTTTGTTTCGGTGCACCACGACGTACTAACCATTTGTGCGACGTGACCCTTTGTGTGACCCTCATTGCTATGACGCGGTGTAGAATAATGATTTCATACCTCATTTTATGACTGCGCACTGTCAAGTGTATGCAGGGCCCCTTTATAATTACGGTGAGGTAAGCGATTTCGCCTTGTGTTTAAAGTGCATCAACATGTACTTGTCTTAATTTCTTTTGTGTGTGTAAACATCGCTTATAAGCTGACGTCTAATATTTGGTACGCAGGGACCTTCCTGATATGTGTTTTGGAGTCTATCATGGGCTTGCTGGTTGCTGAGGCTGAACAAATGGGACTATGAAAGGCGGAGGCAGCCTATGCTCCAACGCCACAAGGTGAGCCCTGTACTTAATTTCAAAACAATTGCTGTGCCACCGGGACTGGTCATTTGTTTTAACTTTTACATGGGGAACATGGCGCAGGTCACCAGTTTGCATAGAGTGCATGAATGAATCGAACAAGCAAGCATCCCTGCAGCTTCCTGCAGCTGTGGTGTCCAGCTTGTAGTTTGCAGCCTTTCTTTCTCAGCTGCAATTAATGCATCGCAAACAGTGTGCAATGTAATAGTTGATTCAGACTAAGAAAACCAGACTAGCTCCAAAAGCAAACAAATGTTTGCACGAGATGGAAAATCAAACCACGCTATATTGTCTTCTCAATTCGCTGTGAGAAACTAGCAAAGCTGCCTTCTTTAACGAATAGTATTCCTGCACAGATTGGTTGTGTCGCTTTTTTGTGCGTGTGACAAAGTTGCTGCAAGAACTTTATTTATTTGGTAACTATCAGGGCCGTTGAGCAGCTAAAAACAGTGACAGCTTCTCCGGGCACCGATATGCCTACTAGCCGATTGTGGCAGGGTTGCTTCACATTAATCAAAGCAACCTAGCAAATGAGGCTCACTGTAGCAGCAAGAATTGTGAGCACGCCCTCGCACTCACTTGCTTTGTCATCTCCTGCATCTTCTGGCGCAGCAGCGCCGGGCAGTCTCTTTCCGCTCATCAGAGATTATCCTTTTATGCCAGGGGTCTTGGAGCACGGCCAGCGAAGCTGCATGATGCAGTCTGCCCAGCTCAATTTTCAGCCGACGTTTTGGAAGCATTACCACCAGCCCTAATTTCGAACTAAAATAAGCTCAGACTTAGTACCCAGTTAGTACGCATTCATTTTTGATAAGGCGTTGACCACTTAATCTGCATGAACTTTCATTTGACATCACTATGCCTTCAAAAGCAAGAAGCCAGACATCCTGCCTTTTCTTTTATTTCCAAGTGTGCTTTTTTTTTTCTTGCTGAGGATTATAAGTGTGGTATTTATTAACAGGTATGTCCTTTCAGTACCTCTCTCCGAGCGATCCTGAAGCTGCTTTTGTCCGGCATTCAAGCGAAAAGGAGCGCACGTTGCTTTTCTTTTGCAATAATGGAAGGGCTTGGTCTGGAAAAAAGAAGTTTTGCTTATTTTTGTTCATTTTATCGTTATTTATTGTACTTTGTTTCCTGTTGTTTTGTTATTTTCTGGCTCCTGGGTCATGAGAGAAAAGGCTTTGTCAATGCGGCCCACGTAGCAATATGAGTTTGAGACCGCTGCTCTATGCCAAATAATGGCGTGGCTATCAATGGATATTTCATAATGAGTTTGTCTGAGGTAATTGTCAAGCAAAAAACTGCCATATGCCACTGGTTGGCCCGGACCTACAACCTCCGCATCATGGTGTTAGTATAGAAGTGCGTGAGCGGGCTGCTCCGCACCGAACAGTAAATGGCGATACCGATGCGCTGACTTCTGTAGGCTGCAGAGAGACTGCATTGACTGTTGGTGGCCGCGGGTTCACTGGTTGCCGCAAGGAATGACAGTCAGTTCTCAATTTTCGCTGACGCCCCCGCTCCACGCCTTTCTTCGATCATGGTATATTCTAAGTTGTAATGTAATGTGGAAAAAAGTGCATTGTTCTCCACTGCGATACAGGCTACGTATTCTGAAATGAAAAATGTCAGCTTTTATTCGGTGCGAAAAGATGTCGAACAGCTTCAGCTATGGCGGCCGGCATACCAAGATAGGACTGAGCTATACAGTCACTGTTTGTGAGGGGAATTTGGAGCCCAGGTTTGTGTCCAAAACATGAATGACAGAGTTAAATGGGCATGTGCTGCAAAGCGTTGCGCGTTGCTAGCAAAGGAAGCGGTCCCCACGATATTCTCTGCCGGCCTTGCCTACCTTTCAGACTTCGAAAAGTAGAAAGCAACCCACTGAAAGGCAGCCCCAGGAACCGAAAAAATAGAAGATCGTCAAACCTTCTGTAGAAGTGTCAGGTGAAGGTAGCACGTGCTTCACACGACACTGCGTGGGCATGGGCCGGCCCAAAAGCCAGGTGCGGCTCAGCCCACGGGCCGTCTGGGCCGACTCATGAACATTTTTGCTGGACCCGGGGTGGGCTTAAGCGTGCGGGCCCAATCCGGATTCGGGCTTGTACACAGAGAGCCGATGTCCGATTTATAGTCACTTTGTCAGAGTAAAATACACATCCGTGGCGTCGCAGCAACGAAACGGATGAAATAACCATGGTACGCTCCGAGAAAAAGGTTTAGTCTTCATAGCTTATTTATTTACTTATTACGACACCGCGGTGGCTTAGTCATTCAAGCTCTCGAGTACTGAGCTGGGATACCCTAGTCTGATCCTAATTGGGAGACAGCATTTCGGTCGGAGCTGAAAGCATGGCAGGCATATGCTTATAGATGACAGTTTCATTGAAGAACCCCATGTGGCCGAAGTGATCCGCACGCCTGTGCTACGGCGTCCTCATACCTTGAGCCGGTTTGGGACCATTACTCCAGACATAGCTCTCTCTTTTTTTTTCTCTCTCTCTCTTCTTTTTCTTTTTTTTTTTTTTTTTTCCGTTGTGAGAAAATTCAAAACCAAACGTAGGTATGGTTTTCATTTTGAGCTGTTGATTGGAACGTCTCAACAGAAATAGCCGCAAAGGCTTGATAGAGTTTAGAAATCTCCTTGACGTTGAAATAAGATAAATCTTGAATGAGCAATGTTTAAATTAGTCAATTAATGTCGTAAACAATTAGACATGTGCCGGCCACATTAAACGATTCAAACGAATATATGAAATTACTCCCCTCTGTGACTGAAGAGCAGCAGTCAGACACCGCTCTTGCATGTTTTAAAGCGTAACATGCCATGTGCGGGTTACTCTAGTGTGGTGCAGCGTGGCGTTCGCCTAATAAATTAGAGTAGCGCTGGATGAGGCTGTTTCAGCTATCAGCGAGCACAGACAGTCTGGTCTGCGATAAGGTGCTTCCGCATATGATCAGTTTTGTATACCACTGGCGACTAGGAACTGGAAACCTCATACAAACCACTGGGAAGGGCCAACGTCTGAACGCTTTATGAGGTGTGGCCTTTTCCAAGGTTGCTGTTCAACACTCGGGACGCCTCAGCCACAGATACAGTCTTGCTGCCGCAATGGCGCCATCTTTCTCGAAAGGGGAAATTGGAGGCGGGGGGGACCTTCTACATGCAGAATCAGCGAAGAGCATTGCAGCCAGAACACATGCCGACCCTGGCGGCGGTGCGATAAATATAGCTATGATATAACAGCACCTCTCGCACACCACAGGTCGGGCACGCCGCCTGAGCTTCTTGTCTTTCTTCTACCACCGTCGCCTCCAGTTCACAGATACATTAATTCGAGAAGAATATTGGCTTTCTCTTTCTTTGACGGAGGTGATACCTACGCTTGACGAACGGCCATTTTGGCATGACGTGAAGACTACATACGCATGCAATTGGCTACTTCGCGTTTCCTAAAGATTTTAATCAGTTATATTTTGCTGCACGCGGTGTCTAAATATTAAAGCCTCCTCACAAGAAGTCCGATTACTTTTTTTTTTTTCGAGGCCCCCTCGAAAGTTTAGACTTGGTGTGGAAGGAAGAAGCCGCTGTGGCAGTGTAAAGGGCAGCACACGAGGAGCTCACTGACTGCCGGCGTCTCACAGTCTGGCACACACCTGCGTCGATCGGCTTCTGTCTGCGTCGAACCATGTCGAACGCGCCAGTGCGCGCCATCAGCAAGACGAATTGGAAAAGCGTAGTGTAGATGGCTAGCGAGGAGCTCTGCGCCTTTTGGTCTGGGCCACACCGTCTGCGTCGCAAGGGCCGTTGCGCGCTGTCGGCCAGACGAAGGGGATGACCGCGTAGCCGGCTTGAGGGTACTGACCCAGGCGGGAAGACGCCGGGATTCGCTTGAACCTTTTTGTTTCCCGATGGCCTGACTTGGGCTGCTGTCGCCGTCTGGCCAAACACCCCGCGTTCCTTTCTGGTGGGGAATTCTTGTCACAATAGTTGAAAGCGGCAACTCTCGCGCTCGTCTCGTCGCCATCCTTAACAGGGGACATGGCTCTTAAAGCTATTTTTCCTGCGTTTTTCAACAAATTTGATGAAGCCTGGTATTCTGATTTAGTTTCTTGCACTGATTTCAAATATATAATTATGTTTCCAATTGGCCAATTAGTTCAAAAGATAAAATGAAATTGTTCATAATTTGCGGGAACAATGAAAAAATAACCGCACCACAAAAAATTCACATGAACACTTTGCTAGGTACTAGAAAGCAGAACGAATACAATGTTACGCGCACTTTTGTATAACAAATATTAGCGATGTTATAGCAGTTCAAAATTGACTGCTCCAAATGTGAGTGCCTTCCTGTCTGATTTAGAGCAAAATTGAAAACTTTGAACTGCTATAACATCATATTTGTTAAAAAAACAAATGCTCCTAACATTGTATTCATTACGCTTTCTAGTACCTAGCAAAGTGTCCATGTGAATTTTTTTGTAGTGCTGTTATTTTTCATTGTTTCTGCAAATTATGAACAATTAATTTCATTATTTCTTGAACTAATTGGCCAGTTGGAAAAATGGTTGCATGTTTGAAATCAGTGCAAGAAACTGAATCAGAATGCCAGGTTTTATCAAATTTGGTCAAAAATTGAAAAATAACTTTAAGAGCCATGTCCCCCCCTTAAGCAGAAGCGAAATGCAATACAGCTGACATATTTCGTGGTGTGTTTAGAGACTGTAAACAGCCTAAACTAATACATTCTTTTTCAGCGAATTTCTAACAGTCTAGAGTTATAATGGGGAGACGAAAGAGTCACACTGGCCGTACTGCCCGAATCTGTGAGTCTCGCTGCCTGTCGGAGGTTGGGCACACTACGAGCAGTGGCATGCCGCACCGGCGCGGCTCATTCATACACAACCCTTCAGACACCACGCGCCACATCATGTTCTACTTCGCACTTGCTGAATTTCATTTTAAACCAGCCAAAAGACGAGACAGAGAACAGAAGCGAACAAGATGAGGCTGGCTTCTGTGTCTCGTCTTTTGGCTGGTTTAAAATGAATGATTACCAACTCGCCCAGTCGTTAACCTTGTTGCTGTATTTACAGGGCATTCCCACGTCTGCTGCTGTGGTTTAGTTTAGCACTGGTGAACGCTGTCTATGTTGGGATACATGCAACATAAATAGCTTGAAAGTAAAAGATTGCACAGCCATTATTGTAGCTAGTTTGTAAAGCATGGGATGCATAATGTGGAGGTCTCTGACCTCGATGGTGGCATGTTTCTTGTTTTTGTTTTGTTTTCCTAGTTTGCAATGAGTTATTTCTCATTTGAGTGTAGATACACTGCTAATTGCCATTCATCACCAATGCAGGTTTTGTTTTTATTAGTTAATCACCACAATTTCATTCTGTTGATTTGCATACCTGTGTCGTAACAAGGCCTTTATATATTTTTCCTTTTCTGCTAAATAGAAGAGCATGAGCCTCTCACAGCCTGTGTTGCTTTGGGACATTAAATCCCTTAAGCCAGACCAGCATGAGCCTCGTTTCTGGCAGTCATAGATCTATTTCATTGAACCTCTTTGTTAATAATAAGCTTGTCAAACATAGGTACGTCAGACAAAAACATACAGTATTATGGGTGTGACACCATGAAGGTGTCAATCATTAGAAATGTCACAAGTGTTGGGCAGGCATGGAGGGCCTATCATTAACATGTTAAAATTAAGGAAGCTCCGGTGCCACTCAAGCGAAAACATGAGAAGCCACTGACAGAAAGCCATGGAGTAGGGCATCTGAAGGAGGAAAGGGCCATCCTTGAGTGCAGTCTATCCTCACTGAAGTTATTACTGACCAGTGCCTTGGAAATTTTATCAGAACAGGCATGGATAAAAAAAAAATTATATGCACAAGATAGAGAGTGGAAATGTGCTGCTTATTGATGTGAACTCCGAACTAGTCTAGTGGTGCTTGAGCACATCATAGTGGTATAGTCCACATTTCTCAAGCTAAAAGAGTCATGTTTTTAGTCAAACTTATCGTTCGGGCATCAAGTATAGAAACAAGCATTGCATTTTCTGCTAGTTTGTTCCAAATTGTTGCTAAGGTCATTTGTGTTATTTTAAACATCTGTACATGTTTTGGCTGTTAGTCTTGTATTTTCAGCAATGCATTGATCTTTGAATAAAAAGTAATGAAATAGGTTATTTTGGTATGTCAGGTATAAAAAATTCAGCTAATAAAATCTTTTGACTTTAGAAACGTGCTCCAAAACAATTTGAATGCTTCAAAACTCCCGTTTTATAGCTTCAAAGTGCTCGAGCCTGCTTCCACCTCTCCAAGTTGGTTTGTGGTTCAGGTCATTATTGACAATTCTACATGACTGAATTGATGTCTTCAATTTGGAGTTTTGGGGAATGTTGCATCCATTGGGAAGAGCGAAAAATGCTGGCCGAAGATAAAGAACGCTGCATTATGAAAATTCCGATTGCTATTGGGCAACCATCTCGTGGATGATGGCACTTGAAAGCGTTTTGACTGGAGGTACTCGCACTGCTTGGGCTAGGCCAGTGCAGCACTTCATCTTACAGGAGCATATGCACCTAATTTTGGTCACATTTTGCTTGTCAACGACATGCAAAACATTACTCTGTACAGATCATCACCTGGTTTTTATCTTCAACCGCTAAATAATTTATAATTAATTTTTTGTCTTATCTGTTTCAGGGTGTTTATACTCCATTAGCATATTGAATGTTAGCAGTGCTGCTACTGCACTTAAAATCAAGTGTTGGTCTCTGTTTGCAATATTTTTTAGCTGCTTTAAGAAGTATGATGCTCATGGACAGCCTCCTAAACAACATGAACTGGTGTATTTGTGATGAGGACCATATATCAAAGACAGCCAGAGGTTTTATGATGCTAGCATTGTAGCAACTGTTGTGGTGCTGTAGTTCGGTGAGGGATTTGGCCATCTTGTGGTTGTTGCCTGTTTGCTGTGGCCACCCTCAAAGTAAATAGCTATGGTCCTGTCACATAGTTTGAGAACTTCTTGTTACTTGTATGGAAATTACTGTTTGGCACAAAATGACTTATGGCTGCCATCATGTGCATTAGAGGGCGAGCGACTACATTTCGGTGGAACAGTTCCTCATTCTTTTTCACAGCCCATAGGAAGGATTTCGCAAGTTTAGAAAAATGAAATGTTCACAGCTGTGTCAGTCGCAATTCTGGAATCATGCTGTGTAGTCGACAAACGCTACAATTCGAGAAGAACACATGTCGTCTAATGAACAGTGCAAGCGAAACTTCTTGGATACAGCAGCAAATGAAAATGTGCACACGTGGTTTTCAAGATGTCTCAACGTTTATTTATATGCTTCACAACCTACCAAAGCCCGCACGCTTGCGTTATACCAAAGCACAATCAGCTGTCTGTTCTGATGTCTGCGGCCAGTGTTGATAACTTCATATCAGTTCTTTACCACCCATGGTGTCCATTTCTGCTGTGCATGTGCACTGCAGTGATACATTGTCACATGCATGCAGAGAGCACTAGTACTGGCCTTACTTAGGGTAACCTTTTCGCTGTTTCGGCTTTTCTCATTCTTGAGCTATGCTACAGGGTGCACACTTTTCTATTTGTCTGGTTCCTTTGACGAGTCATGAATTCGGCATTTGTGCTTCTTTCCTTTTTGAGGGTGTAGTGAACATATGCAAATCCACTATTAGAATATATGAGCTGCTGCATAGTCTGCAGTCCTGTTATCTTTTTATTTAAATTTGGTACGTCTCTGAGTTTCTCTGGGTGTTTTGTTATTGTTCTGAGCTTGCATTCTTTTGTTTTTTCTCCCCATGACAGCCGATCCTGCACGTGACTGATACTAGTCGAGAGATCACAACAGCTGCCCACCTTTCAAAGCATGGCATTCCCTGGCCCAAGTTGACTGCTCCCTGTGCTACTGGCTCAACAGTGTACTCACAAGTCTACACTTCACTTACGAGCGTAATGGCAACACACACACGTTGGCCATAGCTTCCCATAGCTTCTGTGTCAAAATAAAGTATTCCTACTTATGTGCCTTTTCATTCATTATTAACGCACATGATTGGAGTAATAAACACTCCGGTGCCAAAACACCATGTTGGCACACTCATTTATGTTTAGACTGCCTACCTTCTGCATTACTTCCCTTTTGTAACCTACCTAGAAAGGCAAGTATTTACTGTATGTGTCATAGAACCACATGTATTTGTTATTCCTTTTGAGACTGGAAATAATCCGCAAAACCAGTGAAGTAAGAAAAGTTCACAGATATGTTTCGTAGACAATTTTTAGAGGTAAGCCCAATGAAGAGGTTTCGAACTGCAGACAGGGACTGATGATAAAATGACAAAGTGGGCGGTGTTTGTTGAATTGCATAAGATAGTTTAATTCAGTATTTTGCAGATGAGCAGCAACTTTATTAATTGCAATGCTTACTTACACCCATACTGTCACCTCATGTAATGCTCAAACATTTGGCAGTGCTAATCACTTTAATAAAATATTGAACTCTTTGCCCTTCAAAGCGAGGTGACATGCTTGTAGCAATGAGATTAGATCTAACCTTGGATACCCGCTTAATACACTATTGGTGTGCCTCTATGCTACTGGGATGGTGAGGCAGCATACTAAAAGGGCATAAAAAAAAGCGTGTGCAGTAATTCTTTACATGTAACAATAGTTGAAGCCCTCGCCTAATTTAATGTGACTGCATTAAAAGGCCATATTTACCAAAAAAGGCAATTTGAGCGATAAGGATGAGTGGCAGATAGTATGACCGGATGGATTGGTCTGTGTGATGTGAGGACCATGGTATGGTCCAGCTGCCTACCCAAGCAGCTCCTTTGAAATGAGAAAAACTCATTGCCTTTCAGAATTCCAAGTCAGATGTGTGAGTTGGGAGTTCATTTACATAATGTGGTAATTACTAATTTTACAAATTGGTATGTGTGATAAAAGTGCAAACTAAGATTGGTGAGTCAACAAGTAGCCAACTAAATGTACAGGGATGAGGATACAGGAGTCGTAAATGCTGTGGCATGTTTTCCTTAACGGCGGTGCTGAAGTGCCCCCGAAATATTTGTTGCATTTGCTCAATTTATGTGTATTTCAGTTTCTGGTATAACCTTTCCCACACCTTTAACCTTTAGGCACAGTAATTGTAAATAAAATCGGCAGTTAAAAAAGTGGCATTGTCAAGATGACAGCGTTCCAAAAAATTGAGAAATAGTAATTAAGGTACGTATAGCAGCAAAAGTTGCTACACTGTACCATCAGCATACACGTGTGATCCCAGCCATTTTTGGAACCATAAATGCAGTATTAACATCAGTAGTTTATCAATTCAGTTTCGGACTATCCTCATGTTTGACAAGATTTTAATGATGAAACTTTCAGCTTAATGCCTCCAGTAGCCTGAGTATTCTGAAGCATAGCATTGTTGCCTTACTTAATTACTTGGCACACTTTCCAATTTTGCAATGAGAAATTTTCTTAGCTTAAAACTGAAAAATTTGGCAGTACTTTGTCAGGGACGAAGCAAGCTTTTGGAAAAGGAAAATAGAGTAAATGTTTCCGAGTGGACACCTCATATGTGCACTGTGAATGAAACTAATGAGCAAAAAAAAAAAAAAAAGCATATGCTTTCAAGCTAAGTATTGCAATGCTTGATATTACATAGAATTCCTCCTGGCACACATAGATTTCATATTTCAAGCTGCCAGTTTCCATCATGCAAGGACGACATCTGCTAGTTTCTATACAGCACCTTCGTGCTTTCGCACTGGCAAGCCATGTTTTGCGAGAGGGTACCTTTCTACGTGGACTCAGCTGGGCGTAACCTGATTTACATGAAATATATATGGAAGGGTGCTTAAACCAGATGCTATCAGGCTTTAAGTATACCTGCAGGTAAGGGCCCTGCCAACTACTATTTTCAATAAAGAAAATTTGATATATCTAGTCGTCACTTAGTGTTTGTCATATATACTCCCTCAAGCACAATTAATAGTGGTCTAATCGAGCTGCTTGGTTGATACTAAAAATGAAAACGCAGCACTGACACCAAACATGGACGGGCTACTGCTCAATTAAAACGCCTGGAGAGAGTGCAACGTAAGTCAACTTAATCGCTTTCACTTCTTTCTTTTCGACTGCGACATAAAGTATCGGCAGCACTTGTGCAGTGGTCACCTTTACAAACCAAGCATGCTATGCGTCTGGTCATCGACTGGCAGCTGTCGGCCGGCGCATCGTCGCCGTCGATTCTACTAGCGACGCCACGCCCTCCGCGGCACGGATTCAACCCTCTTTCCAGTTTGGTTGCTAATGGCCATCAATTTTCGCTGATTATTGCACTATACGCAGGTAAGCCATCTCTACTAATTGAGCACATAAATAAAATATTTTATCGAGTTTAGTTTACAGCGCAGCCCTATGGCAGTCGCGTAACCGGCGAAGCGAATAAAGAGCACATCAGAGGATGAAAGTTCGGCGATGCACTCTGCTGCATATCTTACGCACTGGATTTGTTAGAGACCAACATGAAATAATTTGAACAAATTGTTCTATATAAACGGTCATTTGGCTGCTGGATATACCATTGCTTGTAAATCCGGCCGCGCAAAATATATAGTAAAAAAATTTACTTCTTTTTCCATATTTTATGTTCACAACAAACATATGCATAACCACGCACTGAGATCAAGCGCCACATGAAAATTCGCGCTTCCACTTCAGTTCGAATAATAGCTCTCGAGGTCAAATGTTCGAATGAGTCGCGTTACATATGCTGTGTATGCGAGGTGGGTATGGGGGACGAATTAAACTGCACTGCAAAAGATGGTTTGGTTTGGTTTATGAGGTCCCGAAGCAACTCGATCAGTCTATGAGATACGCCGTATATAGTGGAAGGCTCCGAGAATTTCGACCATCTAGCTGGGTTTTTACCGTACCGCGCAGTACACGCGGGCGCCTTGTTAGTATTCGCTCCCATCGAAAAGCAGTCACCCCAGTCAGGATTGAATCCCACACCCTTGGACACAGAAGTCGAGTACGCCAACTGCACCAGCACAGCGGGGGGAGGGGGGGGGGGGGCTGCAGAAGACACTGTTGCGTTGTTGGGTGCTTGGTTTTGCCCGCGGCTGCTACGTTTTTGTGACATGGCCATGCAGTCCCGTTCCACCTAGCTTCCACTGGGCCATCGCAATTCAATCTCGACTTCCTATAAAATCGCAACCATGCAATTCCTGGCCCGAAGTCGCCTCCTGGTCGAATTAGCATGGCTTACCCTGCTCGAGTCGCCAGACAGTTCGTTTATACACGCTGGCCAACAAAGACGTACGGGATCTGCTGGCTCTTAAATGATCACAACGGTGCACTGCAATGCCGATCGACGCCACGTACACGCTTACGGGCGGCATGCAATTCGGCATAGTTTCTTTTTTCACGACTCGCTGCGGGTGCGAGTCGTGAAAAAAGAAACTATGCCGGGACTACGGGCATTGCAGAATTAACATGCAGTTTCACGGGTTGGTTCGGCTGGAGGCTTTTAATTGTGCCCGTGTATGCGGTGCGATAACAATTAATTAAGCAGGCGCTGGTATATAACTGATAATACTTGTTAACTAGTCATGCGCACTAGCGCCTCATTTACTAGCAGCTATAGGTTTGCTGAGGTCACAATTATAATATCTATATCAGTTTTTTTAAATTTTGGAAACACCATTATCGTCCCCGCTTTTAGCACATGAATTTAGGCCGCGCATGGCAGAAACCGAAACCTCTCGGTCGAGGATAATTTAGTGCGCGCGGCATATATATGTACGGGTGTACGTTGTACGATCACTTCGCTAGCCATTCCTCCCGGGCGCTCCCGAACATTATGAAAGGAGTGACACCCGCGGCGGTGCGTGGCGCGTATTGAATCGTAAAGATCAGCATGCATGACTAGCGTGGCGATTTGCGCTCACCCGCTGTATAGTTTCGGTTTCGCCTGTGTGCGGCCGAAACTACCCGAGCAGGTAGCGTAGATGGCAGCGTACTGCTCCGAAGTTGTCACTTGCTCCTTCGTAGCGCACAGGAGGGGCGGCAAGCTTCGAGAGCAAGGTATACCCGCACATATGAAACGGGCTCATAAGAGAGCCAGGTCGAAAAAATAGAGGAGGTTATGGCCAGGTACGCGCTCGATCATCACAGTTGTTTCAATTTCGCCCGCGCATAAAAATTTATTGCGCTAAATACGCGAACAGAATTATGTTTTGGGAAAGTTTACACTGATATAGATACTGACATGGGCATCGGTATGACCCCCTGCATGGTGCCAACAGATTCTTATTCACTGAAACTGCATTGTCAGAACACTTAGCGACATAATTTGTTCATTCTAGGACAAACTTGTGGAAGTTTAAATTTTGGGGCTTGTGTTATTAAATTAAGGAAAAAAGTATGGGAGATGGAATAAACCCCACCCTTTACAACCCCCTTTACTGATACATTATCACCAGGTTTGATTTGGTTGTTTAATCTGATGCAAAAATTCATAATAGCAATAAATGGACAGCAGAAGACAATTAAGTAGGTCAGTTTGGTAGTTAAAATCTTAAGGGTCACTGTATCAAATGCTTTTTGAAGATTAAGAAAAGGTAGCTAATTTTATTTGAGTTGAACATGCCCATGCTTCTCATTTAGTGAATCAGTATATACAAAGCATTCATCACCTGATGGGCCAGCTCGTCAAGACACTTACAGTAATTGCTTAACTGTGGCTGCTTCCTCTTTGTATGATATAAAAAACTAACTTGAATTTGAGGCAAAAATTTCTAAGAAAGGAAAAGGTGCGAGTACTGAGTCATCAAAAGTGCCTTAAAATTGAGATGCTTAAAATCAAGAGACAGCTGCAGTATATGCAGCCAAAGAAGAAACAGAAAAAGGCTTTTGAAATGTCAAAACAAGTGATTTTAATAGCACCCCCAAAATTCAGCAAGAGTACTGGGCAATTTTAGAGTGTATGGTTAAAGCAGAATTCATTTTACCCAAATTTAATACTCAACATGGCTGTTCTGTTAATGCCAAATTTTTCTAAAAAATTGCAACACTTAGAAGCACAAAAAAAGCCTAGCCCTGGAGGCTTTTGCTTTCTTTTCTAGAATGCATACCTTCAGTTAGAAATGTTAAGGTATAGAAGCACGATCAAAAGCGACCATTCAGAGCTTCATTGGAACTATCCAAAATATAAGTTATGAACTGCAAAATAAAACGACCCACGTTTAAGGTCTAATTGTGTTTTTTAAGTTTCGCTCTCAGCTATGCTGGTCCCTGTAGACCTTTCCTCAACTCTTTAAACTGTATTTCAAGACCTAGTAGAAGTAGTAGTAATAAACTTTATTTGGCTACAAAAATGAGTGCCAAAGAGGCTTGCAACTTGTAGAACCAGGGCCATCTGTCACTTCGACATGGAGGAATCCAGCCAGGTACACCAATTAAAAAGAGGAGAGTCAAGATGAATGGGGGACTGAATGGCAATGGTGCAAAGGAAAAGCAGTGTTCTAGGTTAATGCAAATGAGAGATATAGTTGGGACAAGATGCTTTAGGTGGAAACGGTAAAGAAAGAAATGCACTGGGAGAAGGAGGAAGAAACTTTAATGACACGGAGTATTAGGCACCAAGAATGTCCTGAGTACGGGTCACCAAGGCCAACCAGTCCGTCAGCTGGTACAAGACTAGCCAAGCCCACCAGGTCGGGAAACAAAAGTGAGGAAAATGAAATGTGCCGGGATGGTGAGAAAATTTGTTCCCATTTTACGTTTGCCATGAGATTTAGTGACAGAAGAAAGGAAGAGGTGTCAAAAGAAGAATGAGATAATCTGGAATATCCCTGGAAAGCAGCTTCATTCATCAAATTGACAGGTTGAAAGAAGCCGGCTATCCGGAACATGGTGTCATCTCAGTTGCTGAAGGAACCTATAAAAAAATGAAAACAAACAGCAAGGAAGCTATGCCTAACACAGTGGACAGAATACAACAACAAAATCTGGTTGCAATACCCTATCTGCACAGCATATCGCGTGATTTGAAACGAATAGGCAAAAAAGTAAATATCGAAGTGGTTTTGCAGCTTCGGAAAAGTTATCGAAGCTTTGTAGGATCACTCAAACTTGTGGTGTGCAGTGACGCGCATGTAGCATAAAACACCAGACTTTATTTGTACCCTGCAGCACAGGTGTGGTGTATGAGATCCCATTAAGCTGTGGGAAACGTTACATTGGACAAACGGGTAGATGCCTCAATGAACGGCTCTGAGAACACAATTATACCTATGAAAAACTTGCAAAAAAGAAACAACTGCGAAGGAAACGTTGCTTTGCACTGCAGCAGGTGCACAGGTTGTATGCCCTGGCTTCTACAGGGCTTAAAGCCAGGGGGTGTGTCAGAGACCCCCCCCCCCCCCCCCCCCATAATATTTAAGAGAGGTCCGAGATCCCCACAAGCTTGAATTCAAGCATGAGGACTGTAAGAATACAAACCAGGTAACCATTGTTTTGTTCTTGTCAGTGGTGTAATTGGAAGATTTTTTCTCTGCCGTTTCAACAGTTTCACATTGAGTATTAATAAAAACCAGAGATGGAGAAAAATAATGATTTCTCCTCTTTGTATAAAATGATTTGCAAAACAGGCAACCAGCCACTTTCTCTCTTTATTTCCCTTTCCACCAATGCTCGAATCACTACCAGACCCCCTCCGATTGAGCCAGACTTTAAGCACTGGGCTTCACAAAACAAAGATTATTGGTAGAAGCAACAAGCAGATTACAAGAGAGATTCTGGAGGCAAGAGTCATCAAACAGAAAAAGGGCTTGTGCGTCAGTGCACCTTCGATAATGCTGTGAAAAAGAACTTGAGATCCTGTAAGTCGCGTAGGCTTACTCAAAACGCTTAGTATGTTATATCTTTTCTTGTATGGCAGCTTTCGGTTCTATATCTGGTGGTTTTTAAGGCTAACGACACGACTTAATCCTGCTTATTCATACTTTACATTTTGACAACAGAAGCCCATATACAGCTCAACCTGGCTTTTTCATTTGTCTTCATCGAATGTTTAGCGGTGAGGCATGTGCTTGCTCATGGTGTATACTACTTCACTTCCGTTTTGGATTTTTGTGATTTCTTGTTTATTGTTACTTTTTTTTTTGTCAATGCTTTGTTAGGAGAGAAAACTGGTATACGTGTATATGACGTTTTGACTTCGGCTGAGTCACATGTTATGAAAATGTGCATAAATTCCTCCGTTTTCCAATAAACCTCAGTTGACAGTCAGTGCTGTGTTCATCTCCCTACCTCTGACCACATCTATCTCAATCTCAAAGACCTCATTCCAAAAGTAACATGCACAAGTATTGATACAGCCATAAATTTATTACAATGAATAAAACTTTGCTGTCAACCATGATGAACTTGACTTTCTGCAACATCTAATGTCAAAGTGAAAGTGATCGCTCCTACTGCTTATATGCTTCGCTTATTATTAAGTTGGTTTAGACCTTAAGGCAGAATATTAGTTTAAATAGTTCAGTCACACAAACAAAAAACACGGAAAAGAAATTATAACCGAGCTTTTTCTTGGTTGAAGCGCCGTACCGAGGAAGAAAGAAATAATATTTACACAGGTGGAAGCAGGCTCAAGCATTTTAGAACAGCTCAGGGAGCAGTAATAAAGTAACTTCGGAGCAGCTTTGAAGCAATAAAACTAGAGTTTTGGAGCAATCACATTACGTCTTGGAGCAAGATTCTAGACTCGCTTTTAATAATAGAATTCTAGCTTCCTCACTTAACTCTTTGACTGTCGAATATTCCGAAAAAAAAAAAAAAACCACCTCCAGTGTCGAACTATTTCAAACGCTATGCGTTTAGCGAAATACCCGTACTGCAAAAACGCCGCGGGACGGCATGCAGCCGCAGCACCTGTACGGCAAAACCAGTCAAAGGGTTAAATAGCAGCAAATGGAATGCTGCCTTCTACACTTCATAATTGAAGATCGTTTAATTAAGAGATTTATACTGTTGTGTAAGATTGAGATTTATACTGTTTTGTAAGATTCAAAGGTGGACTTCACCACTTTGATGCACTCAAGTATTGCCACTAGTTTGAAGTTCACATCCATGAACAGTACATTTCTGCTTTCTATCTTGTGCAGATTCTTTTTGATCCTGCGCCTGTGCCGATAAATTTCTGGGTACTGGCCAGTAACGCTTTCAGGGAAGATAAGTGGCACTTTAAGTATAGCCTTTTTCCCCTTCAAATTCATTACTTTATGGCACTCTGTGGCTGCTCAAATTATTGCTTGAGCTATCTTAGTTTCAACACACTGGCGATAGGCCCTGTATGACTTTCCAACACTTTTGAAAACACATTTAGTGACTGGCACCTAAGTGGCATCCCCTCCATAAGAGTTCCAAGTGTGCTTTTGTCTGTCGTAGGCATGACAGGCTAGATGGTGAAGCACCTGCTTGTATTCACAGCAGAATCGCTACAAACAAACCGTGTAGTTCGTTGCAGCTGGACAAGTTTCCAATGGCTCGTAGTCATCATCGGCCAGACTATACCAACTGCAGGGTGAAGGCCTCTCCCATACTCCTCTACCTGTGCTAGCTGCTTCCACTTTACTCCTGCAAACTTTTTAATCTCATCCGCTCACCTATCTTTCTGCTGTCCCCTGCGACGATTTGCTTCCCTTGGAATCATTACCATAAGCGAACATCGGTTGTCCTCTCTACGCATTACATGCCCTGCCCATGCCCATTTCATCTTCTTGATTTCCACTAGAATGTAATTAACTCAAGTTATTTCTCTAACTCACTCTATGTGCTTCCTATTTTTTAACGTTACACCTATCATTTTTCATTCCATAGTCATCTTCGTTGTCCTCAACTTAAATAGAACCCTTTTTGTTAGCCTCCATGTTTCAGCTCCATAGCTGAGTAAGTGTAAGATGTAACTGCTGTATACCTTCCTCTTGAGCAATACCGGTAAGATACTAGTCATAATCTGAGAATACTTACCAAATCCACTCCATCCCAATCTTATTCTTCTAGTTATTTCCCTTTCATGATCTAGATCTGCGGTTACTACCTGTCCTAAGTAAACATATTCGTCTACTTCCAGTGCTTCGCTACCTCGTAGTAGTTTGGTGCGCCTGCTTCACTCGCTGATCTCATTTCCCTCACCACAGGCGATTCAGAAGGCCAGGAGTAGGTGCTATATCAAATGCACAGAACATTTTCCGTAACGAATTCCTCAAATTTGCTTATAAGGAAACATTATGCTGCATACTAAAAGTAATATTAAAATTTTATATGTATTAGGCTCGGGTGAGATGCATTACACCTCTGCTACCGGTGTGCTGCCATCGTTTTGACTACACCAGCCACATACCCTGTATACAGAACTCATAACAGACCATTGCCCAGCTGCGCTTCTCATAGTCGCTTAACTTAATTGTCTCGGATTGCGGTTCTTGCTGTCAATTCCAGTAATGGCCCACTGTGCGGCAAAACCATGCTCCACTAAATTTAATGTCAGAGCATTGATGCAGTCGAGTTGGAGCAATTTTGGAGCAGGGAAAGCGGGCTGGAGCAGAATGAAGCAGCACTTCCACCCCTGCATTTAGAATGAATGCAAAGAAAAGAATACTGCAATCAAATTCTAAATTCATTCTAAGTTCAAAAGGCAAGCCACCATGTCAGTGTTATCACTCAGTATCCTAATTTCTAAGTTCAATATCACAGGAAGACAATTGTGCCAAGCTCAAGCTTAACACCATTCAACATGATCCAGTTACATATATATATATTCCTGCCGAACGTAATCACGGTTCCCATACTGTAAGGAATCTTTATCAACCATGCTTTTATTTATGTGTTTATTGATACCTCAGAGGTCCTAATGCAAGACTTTACAGAAGGAATGGGCTTGTGCACAGTGATAAATGGCGACAGGCTAGTGGTATACATGGCTATGATTAGACAGATTCTTCGATGGCAGTATTGAAGCTTGCAGGATCACTGATAAGGGATAATTCCAGTTGTGAACAGTGCTTGCGAAGAATGACTGATAAAATGTAGTTGTGCGGGCATGCGGTGAAACGCCACTTTTACGATGACCTGTGCGAAGTGTTCTATACACAGGTTAGCCGAGACGACTGCCATGAGGTCTTGTATGAAAAGCTTGTGATAAAGGCAGGGGCATGAAGTACAGTGACGAGAACAGAGACTGTAACAGAGATTTCATGGCAGAGATGCTGAAGGAGTATTCGAGGGAATGAAACTGGTGGTATGGTTTTGAACAGGCTTATAAGGTTCAGTAAAGTTACAGTAGTGTGGATCAACTATTTGACTGGCATATTAAAGTTGTGATCACACAAGGATTTTGTAATCTAGTAATTTTACACAAGAAGGTGCCAGCCATGGGTAGGTTACGATAGAGGTATCCAACAGTTCTATTAGAGTAATTAGTTACATGGCTTACAAGGCAAGACAATGTTAAGCCATTAGTGAGGTGAACACCAAGGTACTTAAACGAATTCTTTGAAAAAGTAGTACTAGTGTTAATTTTGTAAGTAGGATGTGTTGTTTTGGCAGTGGTGAGAAGAAATCAACAGTTTAAAGCTTCTCAGGGACGGAGGCCACATAGCACATCACTATTGTATGCGAATTAGATATAGATACAAGGCAGAAGCGTCGGACGAGTTGGTTACAGAGCAGCGAAGTATACAGTCATCAACTAAAATGTGGATGGTAGAAGTTACTGAAGGGAGATCGTTAAGAGTAAGGGACAGTGCTTTGTGGAACACATAGCTGAAAGAAAACTTTGAAAAAGAGGACTGGGTATTAGCAGTAACAAACCGCGAGCGGTCAGTCAGAAAGTCTTGGATCAAACTAGTAGATAGAGGTTTGTTCAATTCATGCAGCTTCAGCAGAACGCGGGCAACGTGAAAAATGCGTGCAGACAGGCGACGCAACTTGGGAAAAGCGGTAAAAGAAAATCGAGTACCGAACCTGCTGGATATTTTTTTCGAAGTTAATATTGAGGGCGAAAGGCACCATTTCGGCTCCATCTTAGTGCCTATACCCTGTGCGATTCAGGGAACGTAGGAACGGGTGAATGCTAAATATTTTTTACACACTCTTGTACACTACGCGAACGCGCACACCTCGTGAATAACGCGAAATAGAAGTGCCCTTTCGCTAAGGCAGTTTTGGGAAAACTGCCCGCAGCTTCGAAAAGACCCGTTTTATCTGGAGTGCCCGGCATTGCAAAAGAAAGAGCACATAAACACCCTACCAGAATCAGCCAAGCGATCACATACGTTGATTACATAAACACCGCAACCTTCAAAACGAAAGCCAAGACCACCTACACGTTGAGAATACTCTTCCATGACAGCACAAACCAAATCACGATCCCCATACACAGGCCTTTTACATACGCTCTTGGTTTCTAGTATGCCGCACTGTGCACCATTCATGCTTCAAAAATAAATCCAAGACGCCCTGTTCGTGAAGCAACACGCAAATATGATTTGTTGCAGGTAGGAGCACTCTTTCAACTTCTGTGGATGCACGAAGCCTCTACTGCGTCTATCGCCTCTGTCGTTACTAACGTAATCCACGAAGAAACTGCAAGATGGGCCTGAGGCACGAAATGTGCACGGCGCAAAAATCGCGATTCACACGACCATTACAAATACACGACACGTGATCTGCCTTTGGCTTTCCTGCAAAAACCCCAATCCGAAAATAATAAACAAAGCCAAGCCAATCCATGGGTTGCAATAACGATTTGCTTATTTTCACCCGGTTGCACCAAGCTTCTAGCTTATTCCAACCGGGTCGCAGCAACGCCGGCCGCTTCCTTGGCCTTTGCTCCTACTTCCGCCGCTTCATTTGGAACTTTGAAGACATTGCTCGTCCGCTTACCTCTCTTCTGCAGAAAAACGTACCTTTCACATGGGGTTGTGATAAGCCCATGCCTTCACAACGTCCACCCTCACCACTCCACCTGTTCTGGCACATTTTAATCCCTCTGCACGTACCCTACTGCGCACCAATGCTAGCCACCATAGTATTGGTGCCATTCTTACCCAGTACCAGCATGATTCCTCCCACGTCATTACTTATGCCAGCCGCCTGCTTTCGTCCTCTGAGCGCAATTATTCAATTACAGAGCAGGAATGCCTTGCACTTGTTTGGGCGCTGACAAAATTCCGCCCTTATTTGTTTGGGTGGTCCTTCTCCTTAGTGACAGACCATCATGCTTTGTGTTAGCTGTCCTCACTTAAGGACCCCACTGGCCGCTTAAGGTCACTGGACCTTGCAAATACAAAAGTACGCATTTACTGTGATATACAAGTCCGGCCACTTACACTAAGACGCTGACTGCTTGTCCCAACATCCCGTAGATCTTCCCATAGATCCTCCCAATTTATCCGACCATACTGCTGACAACGTTTTGTCCATCTCGGACTTTATCAATATCGGCTCTCCGAACAACATCATAATCCTGCCCTACAACCAATTATTGACCAGCTGCGCAAAAACCCCGATCCTTCCGCCAGCATGTTTGGTGCTCCATAACGAGACATTATACAGGCGAAATACGCGTCCAGATGGCGCAGACCTTTTATTGGTCGTTCCGGCTCATCTGCGCTCTAGTGTCCTCGCCCAACTTCACGACGCCCTTACAGCAGGTCACTTATTTATTTGATACCTCAAAGGCCCCTGGTATAGGGCATTACATGAGGGATGGGCATGAGAGTTAAACAACAATGGTCTTGATAGCGTTCTTAAAATGAATGGCGTTGATATGATGCACGGTGTCCTGTGGTAAATCATTCCAGCCCCGGGATGACGTGACGAAAAAAGATCGAGAATGAGCGGTAGTTCTTGCGGAGGGGGCGTAGACGGCCTTATGGTGATTAATACGGCTTGAGAGGCGATAAGCAGGTGATATGACAGATTCTCCTAAAGATGAATGATAAAACATATGAAAGAGGCACATTCGAGAAATTTTCCGTCGGGTTTCAAGGCTAGATAAATTGGCTCTAGATTTTAAAGCAGACACACTAGTGTAGTATGAATAATCAGAATATATGAAACAGCACGATTTTGTATTTTTTCTAAGGTTAAAGAAAGGTTAGAATGGTGAGAATCCCATATTAATGAAGCATATTCTAGTTTAGAACGGACAAAAGTTATGTATGCTAATGATTTGATGGATGGGGTGGCAAAACGTATATTGCGCCGTAAGAAACCAAGGGTACGATTAGCCTTGTTAGCGATGTTCATGACATGAGGCTTTGCGTAACAGTAATACCCAAGTACTTACAGGAAGAGACGGACGACACTTCAGAACCAAAGTATTTAGAAGGAGTAGGCATCTGCCAACGATAGAACAAAATCAAACATGTTTTGAATATATCAAGAGACATTAACCAACGTTTGCACCAAGCTTCGATTTGGTTAAGATCTTGTTGAAGAATGCCAACGTCAGTACTGTTAGTGATTGGGCGGTAAATTACACAATCATCAGCAAATAAGCGGATAGTAGAGGAAATATTGAAAGGAAGATCGTTAATATATATCAGGAAAAGCAAGGGTCCTAGGACTGTACCTTGGGGAACACCTGAAATGACCAGGCTACGAGGGGAAGAACAATTGTTAGCATAGACAAATTGCTCTCTGTTAGTCAAAAAGTTAGACAGCCATTGCAATACTAACAGGTTAAGATTTAGGCACGACAGCTTTAGAATAGTCTTTTGTGTGGTACTTTATCGAAAGCTTTTCGAAATCAAGGAAGAGAGTGTCAGTAGGAACATTTCGGTCTAGGTTTGAGCTTAGGTCGTTAATAAAGAGAGCCAATTGGAAGTCACATGACCATCCTTTCAGAAAGCCATGCTGGTTAGTATGAAAAAAATTTACGGAGACAAGGAATTTCACTATGTGCGAATAAATAATAAGTTTCGAACAAACGCTTGTGAGGGAAATGGGGCGGTAATTTTTACATGAAATAGGTGAGCCCTTTTTGGGGACCGGAATGATCTTACCAACTTTCCAATCTTGTGGAAGGACACCTGTTGATATGGACTGCTGAAAGAGGTGATTTAGTATTTTTTAGAATTTTAGGATTTATGCCATCGACACCAGATGAAGATGCAAGTTTCAATGATTCAATGAGTTTCATGATGCCATTAGCATCAAATGTAATCTCTGGCATAACAGGGTGACCGAGAGCTGGGAATTCTGGTAGGTCATCGTCCGGTTCACTTGTAAAAACTGAAGAAAAAAAGTTGTTAATAGCATGGCTAGATTTGTGTTCCGGGATAAGGTTGTTGAAGTCGTCATGTAATGTTAGAGGCTTAGAATGTGATGGGTTTATAGTTTTTCTAAACTTGCGGGGGTTAGTGCGCAACATAGAGGGTAGAACAGACGAGAAAAATGCATGTTTAGTTTTGCCTGATAAAGATAAAAATGTTTTTTCTGCAGAATAATATCTTTCCCATGCATAGCATATGCGGTGTCAAAATGTTTTGCGGATAGAAAAAGTCTTTTCTCTTTGTTTCTGAGGCGTTTCAGCTCTTTGTTGAACCATGGCAACGATGGGTTTTCAGCGACAGTGATAGTAGGGACGTGTTTATCAATAAGTTGATGCATTTTGTTTCTGAAAAGAGACCAGTTATCTTCAATTGGTCACTCTGAAAATTGTTGGAGAAACCACATGCAGAAATCAGTTAGTTCGGAATTAATGGGTGCATAATTGCCTTTGTCGTACAGTGTTAATGTTTTTCGTATTTTTTTTGTGCATGACAACTGGCAGGAGCATGTGGCTTGAATTACGGAATGATCACTGAGTCCTGGCAAATGAAGAAGTGGCGGAATGTTATCAGGGTGGGAAGTTAATATGAGGTCGAGTATGTTGGAGGAATGATTGCTTTGTCTTGTCAGGTTTGATACGAGCTAGGATAGACCAAAGATTAGACGTGTTTAAAAATCGCTTTCAATGTTATCTTTACATGTTGTAGTGGAAAGGTCAGACCAGTTTATTGCAGGGAAATGAAAGTCGCCGAAAAGAACAATCGGAGTATGTTGATGAGCCGCGGTTATCACGCGAAGTGCTTTGTGGAAATTAGCAAAAAAAGAATTCGTTAAATCTGGTGGACGATAGCAAATGCCAATGATTACGGGAGGAATGAACATTATTTCTAGAGAGGATGGAATTTTAATTTCAGAACAAAGAAGCGAATCATGGGTTCCTATTGGCACGCCTCCAACCCGTTTATCTGTTCTATCACAACGGAAAACAGTGTAGTTAGGAAAAACGGGAAGTATTTCAGAGTCATGTATGGATGGTGTTAGCCAGGTGAGTATGGTTATGTTGCTATCAATTGTGCGTGCAAGACTTTCAAGGGCATCAAGTTTGGGCAGGAGACTACAGATATTAGTGTAAAGGAAGGACAAGAAGCAGGGCTTCGGTTTACGCAGTAGCTATGGCGTGCTGACGGAGGGGGGTGGGGGTGGCAAGGAACGACTTTCTGTGCGGAATGGTCGAAAATATAGACGGTGTTATCAATGATTAGTTTATCATGGCAGAGTTTGTATGTTTCTGGTTGAAGTTTTTCAAATTCTAGTAATCGTTTCCTGACAAAGAGAGTAGGTTTTGAGTAGTCTTCTGAGATTCCGTAGTCACTGTTTTTTAGTTTCTTAGCGCAGGAAAGAACATTCTCTTTAGTTTTAAAATGAGCGAATTTAACGATAATCGGCCGTTTCCTGTCGCTTTGAAACTCTCCAAGCCTGTGCGCTCTTTCAACATCCATTGGGCTGATTGTGATGTCGAGCTTGTCCTTACATAACTCTGAAATCAACCTTTCAGATTCGGCCCATGTTTCTTTGTCAGTGTCTGACAAGCCGAAAAATAAGAAATTGTTTCTACGTGATCTATCTTCAAAATCAGCCATTTTGCAAGAAAGATTTGCAATTTCACCCGAATTTTTCTCCGCAAGTGTTCGTACATCGCTAATACTGTCCCTAATTGCGGTAAATGATGCACAATCTTCTTCCATTTTGACGAGTCTTGTTTTAATTTCTTCGATTGTTTTATCATTCTCAGTTAATTTCGAACGAATGCCTTTCATTTCATCTAACAAAGCTAATTCGTTCAAGGCTTCCATTATTTCATCAGTAGAGCGGGTATGAGGAGGCCCGTGATTTTGCTCGACGTCACCTGCCAAGATTAGTAATTGATAGATGACATTGAGACAGTCATAAGCAATTGTTAAACAACATTGTGGGCTTGGCAGCACAAGCAACGCAGCGTGACCGGTACGTTTTGTAAACAGTGGGTAGCAGTAATTTACCTGCGCAACAAAAAGGCGACGTAGGTGAGAGGACGTGGCCATCGCTGTTGTGCTGCCCATAAAAGGTGACGGGTAGTGGAGTGGTCCTTTTATGCCATTCACGGGTTGGTGACGTTGAAGCATGTACGCCGGAGATTGATGCCGAGAGGGGAGGTGGCCATCGCTGTTGTGCTGCCAAGCCCATCTATACGCCCACGCACGTATGACAGTGTGCGACACAGATTTTTCTGATCTGTCCGTCGCTATGTCGCCGCTTGTGAGCTGGGTCAGCGCCGTAAGACACCCTCGCTTCAACCTAGTGGGCCCCTGCAACCAACCCCAGTGCTGACTGAGCCGTTTTCTTGTGTGGGCCTCTATTTTCATAGGCCTTTTCCGACGTCGACTTCTGAAAACAAATGGATTGTTGTGGCGACAAAGTATACCACCCGATATGCTGTAACCAGGGCTATCCCCACCAGCTACACCTCCGACGTTGCCAACTTTCTTGTGCATGTTGTCAACTTGATTCGTGGCGCTCCACGTTAACTGCTCATAGATTGTGGCCGCTGTTTCCTTTTTCAAATAGTTCATGACCTTCTCCGCTCATGCGCTACTCATCACTAATTCACCACGGCCTAGCATCCACAAATGAACGGTCTTACTGAGCGCCTTAATCGCACACTGACCGACATGCTGTCTATGTATGTGTCCAATCACCATCGTGACTGGGACGTCTGCTTACCTTCCGTCACGTTCGCCCTCCTCACGCCATGATACCGCCGGATACTCTCCCTTTTATCTACTCTTCGGCTGTGACCCTTTACTCCCCTTCGACACCTTGCTGCCTCTTGACGACTCTTCCTGCAGTTATGCTTCGGATGCCATCGCCTGCACTGATGCCGCCCGCCACATTGCTCGAGAGCGGCTTGGAGAGTCTCAGCGCTCTCAAAAGCATCGTTATGACCTTCATCACCGTGACATCCACTACCTTCCTGGTTCCCTACTTCTTTGGCTCCCAATCCACCGTGTGGGGATATGCGAGAAACTTCTTCCTCCTTACGTGGGACCTTGCTGCATCTTGTGGCAAGTCACCGATATGACCTATGAAATCGCCCCTCTACAGCTCAAGTATTCTTCCACAACCCCTCATCCAGAATTTGTGCATGTCGCCCGTCTGAAACCGTATCATTCAAGTTCTCCTGTGTAGGCAGCACCGGGACGGTGCTTCTCCAGTGCGGGGAATACTGTTACGGAGCGTAATATCGAGACGACGACGACGTGCTAGTGGGGTGTAGTGAAGAAGACGACACTCAGGCTAAGCTGGGTTCATTCTGGTGGTTTGCGCGTCTGAAAGTGAACTAGCATTTACCACTGTGTACTTTTCCTTAACAGTGTTAATTAAATTTTTGAGCACTATAAAAGCAGGCATTGCGGGTTTGCAGACAATTTCAGAAATGTGGATACATGGACATGCGCTACCCGCAGAAAACGCACACGTGTAACGTGCGTTATACTGCAGCGGTGGCGTAGCGATAGAACATCCGCCTCGCATGCAAGAGGAATGGGGTTCCAATCCCGGTGCCGCGCAATTCTCCACCGGATATTTTTTAAAAAATCCGCGTGTCGATGGAATTGCATAAACAGGTCTGGTGTGTGACCTGATGCCAGTGAACACCTCCGGCAACGCACTCCCTCACCAGAACAGGGGTTGGCCACCCTGGTGCAGTAATTGGCCACAACCTCTCATGACAAGCTCCACAAAACCTCAGCCCTCAATCAGCAGCGGCTGCGGAACAACTGACCACGGCGGCGGTCAGACCTGTGACGTAGCAGGGGGTGCTAAGAATTCCTGGCTCCGCTGGACAGGCCGCCATTGGAAACTGACCCTGGCAACGTTTAACGCTAGAACCCTAGCTAGTGAAGCTAGTTTAGCAGTGCTGTTAGAGGAACTAAAGGGAAGGAAATGGGATGTCATAGGGCTTAGCGAGGTTAGGAGGCCGAATGAGGTATATACTGTACTGAAGGATGGGCATGTACTGTGTTATCCAGGTTTACCGGAGAGGCGAGAACTAGGAGTAGGTTTGCTTGTCAATAAGTATATAGCGGGTAATATCGATGAATTCTATAGTATTAATGAGAGGGTGGCAGGCATCGTAATTAGGCCTAATAAGCGGTATAAACTGAAGGTTGTACAGGCCTATGCACCTACATGTAGTTATGATGACCAGGCAGTTGAAAGCTTCTACGAAGATGTAGAATCGGCAATGCGAAAAGTAAAGACGCAGTATACTGTACTAATGGGCGACTTCAATGCTAAGGTAGGGAAAAAGCAGGCAGGAGACAAGGTAGTAGGTGACTATGGCATTGGTTCTAGGAATAGCAGGGGGGAGTTACTAGTTGAGTTTGCAGAGCGCAATAACTTACGAATCATGAATACCTTCTTCAGCAAACGGAAGAACCGGAAATGGACATGGAAAAGTCCGAACGGGGAGACTAAAAATGAAATCGACTTCATAATGTGTTCAACCCCCGCCATTATACAAGATGTAGAGGTAATTGGGAAAGTGCGATGCAGTGACCACAGGATGGTGAGGTCCCGAATTAGCCTAAATCTGAAGAAGGAATGCAACAGATTAGTAAGAAAGAAGCCCATCAACGAAATAGCGGTGAGGGCTTCTTTGATAAGAGCCTTTTCAACTAGGATACCTTGCACTAATTCTGCATACTTAATTTACATGCACTGACCTTACTTTACAGATCTAACTGCACCAAGCAGGTCTGTGCCAAAGAAAGATGAAGGTCTACATTAAGGTTGCAATGAAGTCTATACAGGCAGCTTTCAAACCAAGAACAAGATCTTTTGCCACACAAACGGATAATGAAAGCAAGGAAACAGGTGTGTAGTGATACTTATCACTTGCAAGCAATGGCACCCATGTTTAATGAAGAAAGCTGTTTGTTAATTCGGAGGCAATCTATTCTGTTCTGCTATAGGCATGCACAGAGGGGGTGCGAAGTTCATCCCCATACCTTAACTCTGTTGGACCTGTGCCGTCGTTTTTTAAAGTGCCGGGTTATGACCATGTAATTTCTTTATTATATTGGCGGCCGAGGTGTCGTGCTGTTGCGTACCAAGCCACCTTTTCCTCCGGAAAGCCAGAGACTGTTGAACTGTTGTGAGGAGCGCATCATTGAGTAATTTCCAGTTCTGCATCCATGGTGATGCTTGTTTTGTTTCTTAAGCGCGAAATATTTTGTACGTGTTGCTATTTACATCACATCAAATTAAATGCTGGGGGAGGAGTTGCAGTGAAACTGGGCTTTCATTAATGCTGAACCCTGTGCACGCGTATGTATTCTGCAAAATGTGACCAGCAATAATGTATTTGAAGTATAAAAGCTGAAATTGAACCACTTACACCTGCTCACATCAAGCCATTTTTTTCATCCGGCGAACATGAAAGTGCACAGTGTGCCCTGTAATCGTCTGCTGAGGCTTATAGCCAGCCGAGTCGGCTACATCTTGAACAAACAGGTGCTTAAACTACTTTTACAAAGTACCAGACTGACTTGGTGCTGTCTGACAGCATAAACCAGCATCCCCTATACCTTAGAAGGCATTTTGAGGATGACCCTCATGATGAGACATGCTTGCCCACACAACAGGAGTGCTTATGATGGTGGTTGTGGTGGTGAAGAAATTTATATTTGGGAGCCTTAAGTGATTACATGCTAATACGGGTCGGCTCTTGGCTGCGTGTTGTGGCCGGAAGCTGGTGCTTCCCAGCGACACCCAAAGCCCAGTCCGTCAGCCGCTTTTGAACGGCCGGGTCAGAGCTGGACACCGCAGCCTCCCATCGCTCGAAGTCGGAGAGTTGCCAAGTGGCTGGAGGGTAGAATTCCGAGCATTTGATCATAATATGCTCAAAATCAGCTTTAGGTGCCCCACACAGGGTGCACTGCGGCGGGAACAGTCCTGGATGGATCAAAGCTAAGAAAGCAGGGGATGGGAATGTACGGGACTGAAGCTGGCGCCACGTCACCTGTTGTAGCTTAGTCATAGATTTATGAGGAGGAGGGTAGATGGTTCGTTGATCACGGTAATGGAGAGAGATTTCGCGCTCGCGAGCATCTCCCCAAGCAGTGGCAGTCCCTGCTTGACTGACGTATCCTCGAGCAAAAGAGTGAGCTGCCTCGTTGCCTGGGTGACCCGTGTGAGCGGGCACCCATATTAATTGAATAGGGTGTTTGGGTGGGAGGAGGGAGGCGAGGGACCAGAAGGCTGGGGTAGAGATCCGACCGCGAGCGAAGTTCCGTACGGCAGATTTAGAATCGCTGAAGATGGTTGTGGCTCGGGTAGTAGCTATGGCGAGGGCAACCGCCGCCTCCTCCACCTCCAGGGAAGTGGAGGCAAAAGTTGTACCGGCCGCGACCAGTTGCAAAGAGTTGGAAACAGCGCTGAGGGCGAACGCAGGGCGGGAGGGGTATGAGGCAGCGTCTACGTAAACAGTCTCTGGCTGGAATGATGTGTTTTATAAGCTAACAACACTACTGCAAAGCCTACTTGCACTTCAGCTAGCAGTGATGCGATTTGAGATGGTTTACTTGTGCTTGCACCACATCCTTCACACAGTTGTATTACAGCAGATTTTTTCTTCTGACTATCCTTCTTCTAGGTGAATCTGCAAGTCTGGTTTGTCAGTTTGCTATTTTATCATGCAATGGTGTCCCAGCTGGTTCTTCAGTGCTTTCAATAAGTGAAGCCTTTTCATGCCACTTCCATTTGAGTGCACCTATTAAGTTTGGGAAAAATAAATTACTAGTCATGTACAGGCACTGGGCTGTCTTTGCAACAAAAACATGTTTGCTTAATTTATCATGAAATTATGCATTAAGTGTTTGAAGGATGAAATTGGAATGTGAAGGCAGCATCTCACAGAGAAACATTTGTTGCAGATCGGAACCTCTTCCAAGCTGAAAGTGTATGAAGAATGCCTGTTCTGCAACCCCTGTCATCACAGTGAAGACACGTAATCATTTGACATGTGCCTCCTGGGATGGTCAGTGGTAATGAAAGCTTTGATTTCCAGGTGTCAAGCTCACTGGCCACTTCCATATGCCACTTGCGAACATGGTTCAGTCAGCCCACAACTTAGCCTGTTACAACATTGACCTGGCTGCAGCAACATGGCCTGCTTTTCCCAGAGGACTTATGACAATGCCCCTTTCTATTGCCAGTAGCCCTCAAGGTATTTGTACATTTATTGAGACTACAGTGAATCATTCCAAATATTTCTTGTCATAATTATGCTTATAATAATAGAGGCTGTGAATATGAAGTGAGCATTTTAGCACACCAGCACTACTTGACAGAGTGTGTGGTCCTTTGTTTGGCAAGAAGAGAGTGCTCGAGGCGCTAAAAGCAAGCGGCCTTGCTGGTGACAGCAGACTCGGCGGGGTGCCAAATATGGCACTTGAGCATCCATGAATAAGATCATTGACCAATGCAAGCAAAAGTTTGCTTCGCACTAAGTGACAATGATTCCTTTTTAGTGATATTACATCCCCATTACAATACCGCAGCAGACACAGGACGGAGGCTGGAGACAACACAGGGCGGAACTGGCCTACACTTCTACCCTGCCCATTACAATGTTTCTTCGCTGCCAGTCCGGAAGCATTCTCCAAAGCAATGGTATACTACTCAACTAATGGAATGAACAACATACAATGCTAAGCAAGAGCGACAAAACAACTTTGCCTAGCTGCATTTTTATCATTTTCCGATCAAGGTTTGGGGTTATTTTGCCAGTCAGGGATTCTTTGTTTGTAGTTGAGCAAATTTTCTCCTTTCGAACTGGATCAAGGTAAGTAGGAAATAAAATTATTAAACACAAATTCTAGTGAAATGAACAAGTCCCACATGGAGGGCTTGAAGCTTAATGAGATAATCCCTGACCGTCATCTGCAAGTATCTACAAGCCACTACATGTCAGTAAAGGTAGAAATTTTTATAAGCATAAAAGAAGCAAGAGACACCAATTGGCTTTCAGGGCTCCCAGGCTGTTGCTGTGGCCATGTCAAAGATAAGCACTCTTAGCAGCCTTCTTTTTACTCTTCTTTTGTGATGTGAAAGAAAGCTTCTTATGCCAGCTTAAAAGTTATGCAGATTCTAGTTTCATATTTCACTGAATATGTCAGGCTTTTTTTGTTTTTTTGCAAACTTACACACTTGTGCATAAAAGGAGAGCAGTGTAGGTTGATTTCTGGCATATATTTGCCTTGTCAAAAATATAGGAGAACCTGAAGGCATCAGCCGCTTTTTGATGTTGAGGTTGCATTCTCTCATTAACAAATGCTGTCTATTTCCTTACCACCCATATTGCTGCATGCACACCAGCTTATGAGAAGCTGAGCAGCATCACTTCGTGTGTCTGCTTGGAGATATCCGCCAGCTGTCGCCTTACCAGCAGACATATGCGGTGGAATCATTTCACTCTATCACCAATGCTCCAAAATGCTACGCTGTACGCAATCATTTTTGACAGTTTGTTTTAGCTTTCTTTCAGTCCTTGGTTGCGAGTAATATCACCTGCTAAAATTTAAGGTGTCACTTATACTTTCACTTCCAAGGTTAATTAGCACATGTTGCCCATAAGTTGTCCTTTGCATTGCGTATTTTTTTTTTCGAGCAGCCTGACCCTTAAATGACTGCCTGCTGCAATCAGTATAACTGCAACGGTTTACTCTTTTCACTGTTTATATAGTATTTGCCTTTTTACTAAAACTGAACAAGACAGAATAGCTATCATTACACAGCTTCAAGGATTGCAGGCATACTGCTGGTCAAAAACCACTGCATGAGGCAACTTCTATTTCCTTTTCTTTCCTTAGTCCTGTGGTTTGTTCTGGGTATTAGAATGTGATTTGTGATTCTGAACTAAGGCCTTTCAGCTTGGTTTGCAACAGAAAACATTGTACATATGGTGCCTTATAGGACTGCACTTGCTGCTCTTCGTTACAACGAAAATGTGGGCAAGAGCCAATTGGTAACAAGCAGCGGGGAATTGCGATGGCAGACAAAGCGCTCCAAAGCCAAGAAGGGGGAGATCACGGAAGTTGCGGGCACAGCACGCTTCCAAACATGGTCTCTAATGTGCTCATCTTTGCCTGACTGCAGGTTCCACAACTGACCGGTGCATTTACTACACCATCAACTACCTTCAGTGTGCTGGAGCACATGCCGATCGCAGAGCCTTATCTTCAGCCGCCTTTGGGGACAGCAAAATGTGTGATCTACAACGAAATCTACCCCGGAAACTTTCACCAATCACCGCCGACCACGGTTCCCCCGGTCGTCTACATAAGCAAGCCCACGGACCCTCACGAACTCAGTTGCGGGCACAGCATGCGTCCAAACATGGTCTCTAATGTGCTCATCTTTGCCTGGCTGCTGGTAAGACAAAGTGCACCCTCGCTTCGAAGCAACCATTTGCCTCTTATTGTCGTGCACATTGTTCTTAATTTGTTGTGATTGCTGGTCTGTATTTGTTAAGCTTGCCACGAGTGGAGACATCGAACCCTGGTCCCCCATTGAAGAGAAATTAGAACAAATTCTGCAAACTCTGAAGGAACACACCAAGTGATATTAAACGCGACCAGCTAGCAGTACAAAAATACTTTAAAGAAAATAGCATTGCTATAAAGAATATTGAAGATTGCCTAACTCAACTTGAATCTGCACTTTCTAGTGTAACTGAAACATAACAAGTAGTAAATGACTTAAGAAATGATGCCAATGCACTTTCCAAAAGGGTTGACGACATGGAAAATCGCCAGCAGCGAAATAACTTGATCACATTTTTGGGTTGCCTGAAGAAGAAAATGAAACCCCTGATGAGCTCACAAAAGCTGTAAACGAAAAACTTAACCCTACCAGTATAGAGTGAATGCATCGCATAGGGAAAAATGGAGCATCACACCGGCCGGTGATTTTACGATTGTACAACTTCAAGGAAGAGATCAAAATTCTACGCAACTGCAAAAAGCTTAAGAACACTGGCATCTCTGTCAGCTAAGGTTTTTCCAAGGCTACAGCTTGTCGCAGAAAACACCTTTAAGAAAGTGCAAAGAACGAAAGACTAAATGGAGCACGTGTGCGTCTTGTGCAAGAAAAGTTATATGTTAATGATAAGTCATACTACTGGAACGACGATGCTGCGACGCGGATGGCTTATGAGGTCACTCGTCGCAGCCAGAACAAGCAGGAGCAAGCAGAGTTGTCCTCCTGACCACTAACTGTTATAAACCTGAATGCGCGAAGTTTAGCAAATAAAACTTGACATTTCGAAAGCATCCTTCTTGAGCGTGAACCAGACATAACCACTGAGTGAGTTTATGGACGGTGCAGAACTAATTACATAGCTATCCGTAAGGAGCCAGAGGTGGAGGCTATTGTTTATCAATCTAGCATTATCTGCGTAGAAATGCCGTCACCATCTGACCCAGAGTGCGTCTTGTGCACTATGGAAATTGAAAATGTACTTCCTTCACGGTCATTGCAGTGTACAGACCTCACTAAATGATTTTTTAATACCTCTGTTTGCTAACACAACCAAGAAAATTATAATGGCTGGGGATTTCAATCTGCCCCATATAGACTGGATAAAATACAAAGTAGGCACGGTTGATGTGGCAACATCCCATGCGTTTTTAGGCCTCATATTTTCCTTAAATATGACCCAGCTGGTTACCACGCCTACGCAAATGCATGATTCTGGAAACTCCCTACTGAATCTAGTCCTCTTGAGCCAATCGGTAACAAAATATAATCGATGCTGTGAAGTTCTCAGTGGCCTTTCAGACCACATGATGGTAACCGTCCGCCTGTCCATCAAATGTCAAAATTGACACTGCATTAAAACTGCTTTAGTTCTTGATTCCTCTAGGGCGGATGATGTGGGAATACTGGACTGTCTAGAGCAAGGTTTCAACGGTTTCAGTAATTTTGTAAATCATCTGTAAATGAAGCTTGGGAACGGTTTAAACAGGTAATTCACCACTGCATAAAATCCTTTATTCCTATGCGCTTCAAGAAGGTCTGCAAGAGAAACCCATGGATATCGCGGAGTATTATTCACATGAAGCGTCAGTTGAAGCGTCTGAAAACCAAAAGAGTAAATTCAACCTCAAATGTAACAAACGAAATGATTAGGAAGCTTTCCCATGCATTTAAATTGGAGATTTCAAAAGCGAAGCAGCACTTTATGAATGAATCTTTGTCAACATTTATTAAAACCTCACTGGGAACATTCTGGTGTCAAAACAGAAATCTCCCATTCAATTCTTAAAAACTGCTACTTGCACAGTTAGTGATAGTACTGAAATGGCATGTCTCTTTAACGACTATTTTGAGTCCGTATTTGCATGGGACGATGGCACAACACTACTGAACGAATTACCTAATACACCATCCTTACAGGATATAAAAATTAGTCAAGAGGGTGTCCTAAACCTGCTTCTTAATCTCAATACGAAAAAATCCGTCGGACCAGATGAAATCCCTAATACCTTTCTTAAACGGTATGCAGAATGGTGTTCTTCCTATCTTGTAGATATATATAATAAGTCTCTTCTATCTGGTGATGTCCCTGGCAACTGGAAGTATGCAAAAGTAATCCCAATACACAAACAAGGACCAAAACATGACATAGCAAACTACCGACCAATATCTTTGACGAGCACGTGCTGCAAAACATTTGAACACATCTTAACTGCACACTTATTGGATTTTGCTGAAGCAAACGGATTTCTGGGTAGCCACCAGAACGGTTTTCGGCGCGGATATTCTACTGTTACTATATTAAGTGAAGTAGTTGTACATGAGATTGCAAAATGTATTGACGAAAGAGGACAAATCTTTATCGATTTTAAGAGAGCGTTTGACAGGATATCCCACTAAAAGTTATTGTTAAAGCTTAGCAGCCTGTTGAAGAATAATATGGTAATAAAATAGATTGAGGCATACCTACCCACAGAAAGCAGTGTCTCTTGATAATATAGCCAGCTCATGTAACAATGTAAGATCAGGCATTCCGCAAGGGTCTGTGATAGGTCCTTTGCTTTTTTCTTTGTATATCAGCGATCTGAGTGTCGGTTTTTCACCAGATATAACGATTAAACACTATGCAGACGATACTATCATTTATACTAATATACAATCTCATGATGATCAAAACAGACTGAATGACCACTGGACATAATCAGCACCTGGTGTAAAAAGTGGCAAATGGACATGAATACAGAAAAGACTGTTTGTATGCATATGACGTGCAAAAAACAGCCACTTGCTTTTTCGTATAAAATCAACAATGTCATCTTAAAAATTGTCATTGATTTTAGATACTTGGGCGTATGTCTTAGACATGACCTAAACTGGGCATCTCACGTAGATCAAGTTTGTGACAAGCTTTGGACACTGCGTAAGAAGCTTTCTGACGCCACGTCTGAAGTGAAGTTGATGGCGTATAAAATGACGATTCTACCATTACTTACCTATGCAACCAAGATACTTTGTTGGGCGAGTTGGTACTTATTCATTATTAATATGAACAGCGCGAACACGAAGACAAAGGACAAGAAAAACACAGTACAAGCGCTGACTCGCAGCTATGCCTAAGTCCTTTACTCCAAGGCCCAGAAAAAACAAACATGCAGAAAACGAAACAGTCACGTGAAACAACCCCTGGGTTCACCTGCTGCACAAAAAATCACTTAAATAAGACACCTCTTTGCTTGAAAGAGCAAGAGAAGTCTTGCTGACACACTTGCTTATCACTTAAGAGGTTAGTTCCCTCAGAGAGTAAGGTCCCTCACAAATGCCTACTAATGAAACTCGCCACTCTAAATTTGCATCCCAACATTCTAAACTGGATTAAAGAGTTCCTTGCTAACCGCTCACAGTTTGTCTATGTTAATAACAAAAGCTCAAACACAATCCCTGTAATGTCCCACAGGGATCTGTACTCGCCCCTCTCCTGTTTTTAATAAATGACCTTCCTCTTCATGTATACATGAAGATAAGAATTTTCCCCGACGACTACATCATCATCATCATAAGCCTGACTATACCCACTTGAAGGCGAAGGCCTCTCCCATATTTCTCCACTTAACCCGGTTCTGTGTTAGCTGCATCCACTTGACCCCTGCGAACTTCTTAATCTCATCCGCCCACCTAATTTTCTGCCGCCCCCTGCTACGCTTTCCTTCCCTTGGAATCCAGTTTGTTACCCTCAGCGACCATCGGTTATCCTCTCTTCGCACTACATGTCCTGCCCATGTCCATTTCTTCTTCTTAATTTCGACTAGAATGTCGGTAACTTGAGTTATTTCTCTGACCCACTCTGCACGCTTCCTATCTCTTAATGTTACCCCTACCATTTTTCGTTCCATAGCCCTCTGGGTTGTCCTCAACTTAAGTAGAACTCTCTTGGTTAGAATAAATAACGGCTTGAGGGGCAAGTTGGTGCATCATCGTATTCAGATATGTGGCGCAAATAAACACAAACACAGGAGAAGATACACAGCACACGCGCACACTACCAACTGTAAGAAGAACTGGAAAACACTTCCTCTTCTACACTCAGGCACGTCTCAACTTCCTCTTCTTCTCATTTTCCTCTTCTTTGCCCAGGGGGAAAATGGCACTCACTTCCTCGCAGACCTTAACCTTGTCCAAACATGGCGGTGACCAATCTCTTCTTCCTCTTCTTCTATTCTTCCTCTTCTTTCCCAAGGGAATATTGACACTTTCTTCCTCTCAGCCCGAAAACATCAACCAATCATGACAGTCACAAAATCTATACCGTCTTGTAAATCCACACCTCTGCTTTGCCCAGCAGCTCCTACCACGCTGGACAGGTAAATATCACCACAAAGTCACAAGTCATTCACTAAAACACCACCACACATATACAGTAGGACATGTCCATCTACACCCCATAAACTTAAGTAGTACATGGGCCTCGTGGCTTCTTAGATGTTGGCAAGATAAAGTTGCTCATTATATAGGGACTACTTAAGTTTATGGGGTGTAGATGGACATGTCCTACTGTATATGTGTGGTGGTGTTTTTAGTGAATGACTTGTGACTTTGTGGTGATATTTGCCTGTCCAGCGTAGTAGGAGCTGCTGGGCAAAGCAGAGGTGTGGATTTACAAGACGGTATAGATTTTGTGACTGTCATGATTGGTTGATGTTTTCGGGCTGAGAGGAAGAAAGTGTCAATATTCCCTTGGGAAAGAAGAGGAAGAATAGAAGAAGAGGAAGAAGAAATTGGTCACCGCCATGTTTGGACAAGGTTAAGGTCTGCGAGGAAGTGAGTGCCATTTTCCCCCTGGGCAAAGAAGAGGAAAATGAGAAGAAGAGGAAGTTGAGACCTGCCTGAGTGTAGAAGAGGAAGTGTTTTCCGGTTCTTCTTACAGTTGGTAGTGTGCGCGTGTGCTGTGTATCTTCTCCTGTGTTTGTGTTTATTTGCGCCACATATCTGAATACGATCTCTTGGTTAGCCTCCACGTTTCAGCCCCATAGGTGAGTGCAGGTAAGATGCAACTGTTATATACTTTCCTCCTTAGCGATACCGGTAAGCTGCTAGACATAATCTGCGAGTGCTTGCCAAATGCGCTCCATCCCAATCTTATTATTCTTGTTATTTCCTTTTCATGGTTCGGATCTGTGGTTATTACCTGTCCTAAGTAGACATATTCGCCTACTACTTCCAGTACTTCGCTACCTAATGTAAACTGCTGTTCCTTCCCGAGGCTGTTAAACATTACCTTAGTCTTCTGCATATTGATTTTCAAGCCTACCTTTCTACTTTTCCTGTCTAGGTCGTCAATCATTATTTGCAGTTCATCCCCCGAGTTGCTTAACAAGGCAATGTCATCAGCAAATCGCAGATTACTGAGGTATTCTCCATCTATCCTTATCCCTAACTGCTCCCATTCCAAGTCTCTGAATACTTCCTCTAAGCAAGCTGTGAATAGTACTGGGGAGATTGTGTCTCCTTGCCTAACACCTTTCCTTATGGGAATTTTGTTACTTTCTTTATGCAGAACTATGGTTGCTGTGCAGCCACTGTATATATCTTCCAGCATTTTCACGTACGGCTCGTCTACCCCCTGATTTCGCAATGCCTGCATCACCGCCGAGGTTTCAACTCAGTCAAATGCTTTTTCGTAATCAATGAATGCTATGTATAAGGGCTGGTTATGTTCCGAGCATTTTTCTATCACCTGATTGATGGTATGGATATGATCGATAGTAGAGTACCGTTTCCGAAACCCTGCTTGATTCTTTGCTTGATTGAAGTCTAAGGTTGTTCTGATTCTATTAGCGATTACCTTAGTAAATACCTTATACGTAACAGACAGTAACCTGATTGGTCTGTAATTTTTAAAGTCCTTAGAGTCCCCTTTCTTATGAATGAGTATAATGTTTGCATTCTTCCATGGTTCCGGTACCGTCGATGACACCAGGCATTGCGTATACATGGTGGCCAGTTTTTCTAGCTCGATATCCCCCCCGTCCTTCAGCAAATCTGTAGTAATCTGATCCTCTCCAGCTGATTTCCCCCTTTTCATAGTTTCTAATGCTTTCTTGACCTCGTCCTTCGTCACTGGTGGAACGTCTGACTGTTTTTCCCTACCGCCAATCTCATTACGGTCTTGACTACTTTGGCTACTGTAGAGATTTGTATAGAACTCCCCGGCTGCTTTGACTATCTTGTCCATATTCGTGATGACATTGCCTGCCTTGTCCCTTATCGCATACTCCTGGTTTTTGCCTATGCCTAATTTCTTCTTTACCGCTTTAAGGCTTCCCCCATTCTTTACAGCATGCTCAATTTTCTCCATCTTATACTTCCTTATATCGGCCACCTTGAACTTATTGATTAGCTTTGATTTCTCGGACAATTCGATCTGGTCTGTTGGTTTGGAAGCTTTCAAACTCTGGCATTTCTTAATCAAATCTTTCGTCTCCTTAGACAGCTTACCGGTATCCTCTCTAACTATCCTACCGCCTACTTCTACCGTGCACTCAGTAATGATATCCCTGAAATTATTGTTCCTTGCTTTTAGGGTAATGTCGCCATCCTCAGTTAGAGCTGAATACCTATTCTGTAGCGAGATCCTGAACTCTTCTGCCCTCCCCCTCACCGCTAATTCGTTGATGGGTTTCTTTCTTACTAACCTGTTGCATTCCTTCTTCAGATTTAGGCTAATTCGGGACCTCACCATCCTGTGGTCACTGCATCGCACTTTCCCAATTACCTCTGCATCTTGCATAATGGCGGGGGTTGAACACAGTATGAAGTCGATTTCATTTTTAGTCTTCCCGTTAGGACTTTTCCATGTCCATTTCTGGTTCTTCCGTTTGCTGAAGAAGGTATTCATGATTCTTAAGTTATTACGCTCTGCAAACTCAACTAGTAACTCCCCCCTGCTATTCCTAGAACCAATGCCATTGTCACCTACTGCCTTGTCTCCTGCCTGCTTTTTCCCTACCTTGGCGCTGAAGTCGCTCATTAGTACACTATACTGCGTCTTTACTTTTCGCATTGCCGATTCTACATCTTCGTAGAAGCTTTCAACTGCTTGGTCATCATAACTACATGTGGGTGCATAGGCCTGTACAACCTTCAGTTTATACCGCTTATTAAGCCTAATTACGAAGCCTGCCACCCTCTCAATAATACTACAGAAATCATCTATATTATCCGCTATATACTTACTGACAAGGAAACCTACTCCTGGTAGTCGCCTCTCTGGTAAACCTTGATACCACAGTACATGCCCATCCTTCAGTACAGTATATGCCTCATTCGGCCTCCTAACCTCACTAAGCCCTATGACATCCCATTTCATGCCCTCTAATTCCTCTAACAGCACTGCTAAACTAGCTTCACTAGCTAGGGTTCTAGCATGACACGTTGCTAGGGTCAGTTTCCAATGGCGGCCTGTCCAGCGGAGCCAGGCTTTCGTAGCACCCCCTGCTGAGTCACAGGTCTGACCGCCGCCGTGGTCAGTTGTTCCGCAGCCGCTGGTGACTGAGGGCCGGGGTTTTGTGGAGCTTATCATGAGAGGTTGCAGCCAATTACTGCACCAGGGTGGCCACCTCCTGTTCTGGTGAGGGAGTGCGTTGCCGGAGGTGTTCACCGGCATCAGGTCGCACCCCAAACCTGTTTATGCAATTCCATCGACACGCGGATTTTTTTTTTCATCCGGTGGAGAATTGCGCGGCACCGGGATTTGAGCTCCGGTCCTCTTGCATGCGAGGTAGATGTACTACCGCTACGCCACCGCAGCTACAAAAAAAATTTAACCATGAAGATGACAGTATGTGGTAAATTCACAGAAACAATCAGCCATCTTGTACTCGAATGGGATGGCATCCATCCGGAAGTCGATGCAGACGCAGTCACTCTTCCTGAGGGCCTGGTATTTAGAGATACCAGTGGCCGGGTGACTGAACCTGCGGTTGAAGCTAGTAAAAAACGATTGGAATATTGGTGGCTTAAAGGCAGAAAAGTAACATAATGTTAGTAATGTAGAAACAAAAATTCAATAAATAGAATGATGGCACAGTTAACTGACCTAGAACAATAATTAAGATATAGAGGAAAAAACGAGCATGATAGCAACTGCTACCACTAAGTTTCAAAGGGGACATTCCATCCTCATCCTGCTGGTGCCACCATATCAGCGCACACAGCCTATAGACCTTATGCAAAATTGCTGCCATTTATCGAACCCTCAGCGCACCGCTCTACTCGGCGACATGTTGAAGGGCTGAGTGAGTTGGCTGCTGCCATCGCGCTAGCTGCGTCTACTTTCTGCTGTCATTTCCGTGTTATTTGTTCAAGTTCAGAGCAAAAAACGACGGAATAATATAAGACAGACTTGTCCACGCTGCCTACATTCCAATTTTACTTCATGAAGCGATACTGCACTGCCAAAACTTCTTGCAAACGGTGGCATCAGCGTAGCTACAAACTGCAAAATCTTCACTGCTGCTCCGGCGCATTCCATGATACACTGCTTAAATATTTGTCCATGAAAGCACCAAACATATTGATATTGCTTTTGGGTGTAAAAGATGTCTGCGATGTCATTACGCTGCGTCAGCCGCCGCAGGATGGTTTCGAGTCCCACACAAGCAAGGCTCAACTGCGCCCGGTGCTTGGCCGTGATCATTGTCGTTCCATATAGCACGTTGTACGAATACGCGTACACGAAGGAACTTAATGTTGTTTCTTTTTCTTTTTTAATATAGGACTGATGCCTAATAAGCTCTGCGCTCTGATGGACTTTCACAATTCCCAGTACAGCGCGCTCACTATTACTGCCTGAACGTTTAGCTGCTGATGTATCTCGTGTAAACAACCATATAGCAGATCCCATATTCCGTATGTTACTGGCTAAAACCCCAACCACGTAAATTTGCTGGCGAAACGCGACAGGTCAACGACGTGATTCCGTGCACACTGATCCTACTCAGACATGTAGCTCCTGTTGCCGTCATATTGTGGTTCTAGTTCGTGAAAATCAATATATAGCAGATACTGCTGCCTGCGAATCGTCACATCACAGCCTGATACCCAGACGAAATGTCAAGCTCCTTCGTGGAATGTACAGATTTTGCAGCAAAGTCATTCTACCCTCCAATGCAACATTTTTTTCTTTTCATTTCCGTAATTCTTGACGGAATTCAAGCATTGCAAAAATTGTTTTCACTGTCCATGTCATGGATGAGCTCAGTAGTGAGACAGGCACCAACTATCGGAGCCTATTCAGACTATACCAGTTTCTAGCATTTCAGAAAAGCTTTATTTTTTTTTAGTTTGGGGGGGGGGGGGGGGGAGTAGAGGACGAGGTCTAATGCCTTTATTTGCTTGTGAAGATTTTGAATGAAAAAAACTAATAGCACTGCATTCTATTGCAATATTCGACACTAGTGACATTCTTCACAAAATTGTTTTTGCAAACGTAGCGAACACATAATGGGTGTGTAATGTTGAAATGCGGTTTTCTTTTTATAGCTGCCGAACATATTTTGCAAAGTCCGAATTTATGGGGAGTGCAGTCAGTTGACACCAGAAAGAACACAAATGTCATCGTGTTGAGCTGTGGTGCATAGGATTTCTTTTTTTTGGCAAAACAACAAACATTATTTGCCAGCAGCAATTCAGAAAAGTAGTAGAATGTACCGAACAATGGGGATACAGAAAATATGATGCATACATTTATAAGGCTGGGTATTTTTAGACAAAATAAAGTTGGAAGACATGTGCGCTCATTCTTATTCTCACTGTGATAGCCGCAGTAGCAAACCTCACTGCTAAGTGCGGTAAGGCTAGATACAAACGATATTGCTCTGCGGATAATGACAAATGGTTCACAGTTTCAATCCCTACCTCATTACACTGTTTTGACGATGCGCCATGAATGTTAAACGAAAAAACAGCATTATTCAGTAATATGGATGGGAGAAAACAAAACTGGCGTGGTCCAAATTAAGGCGTAAATCCTTTTCGATGCATCTCACATAACTCGCAGAGAAAAAATCTCGCACTAGTAAAAAATATTAATAAAATAAACAGCGCGGTGACCACCATCACTATAGCAACAACAATCACGTGAACTCGTGGTAGACGAGAGCAGCTAAATGGTAGAGGCAGTTGCTTCCACGTATCATCATCATCATCAGCCTGACTATACCCACTGCAGGGCGAAGGCCTCTACCATATTTCTCCACTTAACCCGGTTCTGTGCTAGCTGCATCCACTTGACCCCTGCGAACTTATTAACCTCATCCGCCCACCTAACTTTCTGCCGCCCCTTGCTACACTTTCCTTCCCTTGGAATCCAGTTTGTTACCCTAAGCGACCATCGGTTATCCTCTCTTCGTACTACATGTCCTGCCCATGTCCATTTCTTCTTCTTAATTTCCGCTACAATGTCGGTAACTTGAGTTATTTCTCTGACCCACTCTGCACGCTTCCTATCTCTTAATGTTACCCCTACCATTTTTCGTTCCATAGCCCTCTGGGTTGTCCTCAACTTAAGTAGAACTCTCTTGGTTAGCCTCCACGTTTCAGCGCCATAGGTGAGTGCAGGTAAGATGCAACTGTTATATACTTTCCTCTTTAGCGATACCGGTAAGCTGCTAGTCATAATCTGCGAATGCTTGCCAAATGCGCTCCATCCCAATCTTATTCTTCTTGTTATTTCCTTTTCATGGTCCGGATCTGTGGTTACTACCTGTCCTAAGTAGACATATTCGCCAACTACTACTGCCACGTATACTTTGAGTCATTCCTTTTGCAAGTCATGTTCTGGAGACGTATCTCAGCAACTGAAGCCTGGACGTAGTCGACTATATTCAATTCATCGTTTAATTGAAAATAAATGAAATGTAAATGAAAGACTTTAGAATATCGCACTGGAATTTAAGAGAACGGTCTGACGCCTTGGAAGTGCTGAAACGTGTTCTATCTGGATACCTGGATATATACATACGGGCAAAATCTGTTGACAGCTTATATACATGAAACTGTAAAAGCTGGCATGAGTTATTAGCGCAACATGGAAATCAGGAACACACTTGCAGACCTTTTATGCAAAAAGGCGATGCGCAGTCACTCTACAGACAAAGTTAACACACCGTGGGCGATATATTTCATCTGGCTTAGTACCGAGTACGGATTTGCAATCTTGCAAGATACCATTTTACAATTCAGGCACGCCGCTGATCGAGTGCGCCTAGCGCGACAACCACGTGAGAGCAGATTAACACAACCCTCAAGAAAAAAAAAGGCGCTCAAGGGATATAACTTGCTGCTGCTTTTCTTCTACATCCTTAATTTTATTTTTGCGTACAACAAGGGACACAACAGTATGTCGATATTATCAGTGACAACGACCCTTAACGCAGCCGGCCACGCAACTAGCTCCTACTATGCCGCTTGCTGCTCCTCAGTTCAGCTACCTTTAAGCATGGCAGAAACGTGCGCGGCGGCCAATAGATAGCACCAATTTTGCATAAGGTCTATAGGACGTATTCACATGACGCCACCCGCAAGCGGCACTAGTGGCCGGTGCAACAGTCGTCATATGCGTGGTAGTGTGTGCGGGCACCGTAACAAGCCACAGTATTCAACTCGCTGTGATCCGCGGGTGAGTCTTTTCGTCTTGTTGGAATTTTTGCATGCACCAGCAAAAACCATGCGAGTGAGTGGATACACCCGTGGACTTCGTAGAACAAGAAAAGCTACACTCTCGGCATAATTTTCGACTTTGTGAAAACATCGGCTCGCACGACTGCGGTAACTTCATCGTGGTGTGCGGCATACTACAAGATCCCTACTTCGCATTGAATTCCTTGACACCGCGGGGCCTGTCTGGCGAAGTGCGGTCACAAGTTTTGCGACAAGTGAAGAAATATAAAACGTAGAAATCCATGAAAGCGTTTTAATTTTTTGGCAAGCGAGCGAGACAAGAGCCGTGTGTGAGAGCGTCGATGGCCGGAGTGCCGTTTTTAAAGGCGAGTAAATTGCGAAGTGTCTGTTTGCTTACCTCTGTCAACTTGAAAGTGACGTGTTACAACTGTATCAAGGGTTATCGCTGCACATCGCGTTGTTGCGAATCTAGGTTCCATGGGTTAAGTGCATTTCAAGCAGAACTACGTTGCTGACACTGAATTTGTAAAACAAGCTCGCTAGCTGTGCCGTTTATGCTGCGAACGCGCAACAGTATTCGTTCGACCTTCTATCGCTCAAATTACGCAAAGGCATTGATTCGCTTTAATGCCAGAACAGCGCATGTGCAAGCTTCCACTCGATCGACAGTTTGCCGACCAGTGCCACTGTTTCGCGTTTTTGCAGCCATGCCAGCTTTGGAATTGGGGCAATTAATGCGCTGTGCCTTCAAGATGTGTTCTGCCTCAATGGCAGCTAACAACGATAAGCTACAAGTCGTACTGTGCGCAATAGGCAGCCGGGCACTTTTGCTGTCGAGCTGTTGCACAGGTGAATGCCTTATTGTAACACTGAACAGGCAGTGTTATGTCCCGGAGCATGAAAATACCACTGCAGACGCCATGCACATAAAGAGCTTAACAACGGTAAGTGGATGTGAAAGTATTTAAAAGTATTTAACAACTTGATAAAACTTTACGGACCACTTTCAATATACAATGGGCACCTGACATCGAACCTGATAATGCGCAAGCCAGTGCCACCAGCGACCTCCGACATGGCGGACAAGGCGCGACGATGCTCGCGCCATCTGGTAGTACGGCATCGTTGAATACCTCCTATCCATAAAGCGTGTTGCAGACTGGAGGCGTGCTACAGAATGCTTTTCCCAGCTAAACCGCGAAAGCTTCGCAGTTCCAATTTTGCACACAAATGGCATTTTGTCGTTAGTATTTTTTAATGTCAAATTTGTTAGGAGAAACCATTGCACCAACGACAACACCAGTGGTGCCACTTGTGCATAAATTTTTATTCAAGAGGATGACCTGAGGACTCTTGTTTTGTTGTGACAGAGTTGGGGGAAACAGCACAAGATGTCGCCTCTAGTGTTAGCGTTGGGGCGATGGTTTCTTTTGCTTTGCCGCCGCCGCATCCGGTAAGAACATCCGACTACTTTTGATTGAATCAGGCAACTACCTCTAACAAATTTTATATTACAAATACTAACTATAAAATGCCATTTTTTTGCGAAATTTGAACGAGGATTTCGTGGTTTAGCTGGGAAGAGAATTCTACAGCGCGCCTCTAATTGTGCAACGCGCTGTAATTAAGTGCGGGTTTCTGTTTCTTAAATATCAAGTTGAAAGTTCAGCGCTCTGTCCTATCTGCATTTCTTCCCGATTGTGTTCACGCTGCTGAAACATATGGATCACAACGAACTAGCCCGGCAGATCGTGTTATTTTGATAGACCGAGGCTGCGTCCCGACGTCGTGAGGGTCAACCAGCGGTGTCTGCGTGCACAACGCGACCGAACCTAGCGCCACCTTGCGCCGCCTGGGAGATCTCTGCCGATTTCGTCCCCTCGCGTCTCCGCACGCTGCGCACGCACGCACACGCACTGCCTTCAGTCGTCCGGTCGTGAATTGCGCGGTTGCCCGGAGTCTTTGTCGCCACATGTGACACGAGAATGATTGAAGTTGGGGCTAGATTTAGCAGTTTCGCAGAATTTGATAGAGAATTCCGCGAGTTTCAAGTAAAAAACAATGTCTTTTTCGTTAGCAAAGCGACGAAAACGGTCGCGGTCGTCAACGCCCGGCTAAGTGCTGGCCTGCAGCGACTAGAAGAGAAGCTGAAATATGTCTGCAAGCATGCATGGTGGCGAAAAGAGGACTGGAATTCGACCTCATCAAAGGAGCTGTCTATTTCCTTGTCATTTTTACATGCAGCATGTAAATTCGTGTATTCATTTACAGGACGATGAAAAACAGCGACAGTAATTGTTGCAGCACGCCGCGCAAGTCAAGAACTCGAGATAATGAAACTCGACATGAGTCACAACCATGAAGTAAGTGCAGAAATTATGAGATCGTACCCGGAATGCTGTCGTCTGATGGACGAAGACAAAGAATTCGTGCTACCCCTCATGGAGCTTAATGTACTCCCCAGCGTGATCGCAGGAAAGCTGAACAAAAAAACAAGTGAGAAAATTTTAACTTGAGCTTTTGATGCCAGGCACCGAATCCCGGCGATTTGCGTCGAATCGCGCATTGGCACAATGTTGATTGTGCCGACACCGACATTTCAGGGTCAAACTCCAAGAATTGGATGCATACATATCTTACCAAGTGCATTAACCACTGAACATCCCTTCATTTTCTAGCAAAATTTCAACCCACTGCTTTTCTAATGCCACCTTGTTTCATTTCACGGTGCAGGAAAATCGGTGATACCAAAAGACCTGCACAACTTCAAGCAAAGCCTTCAAAGCAGAGATGAAGCTCAGCAGCTCATGCAAGAAATTGAGAAAGGAAGCACAAAGCAAAAATAATTCCCATCACTGACGAAAACAAGCCCTGCTTGTGCAGATGCAGCAAGCACTCAGCTCATTTCCAGAGGTCTTGCTGCTACATACCGGACAAACAAGCTGAAGATGTGTTTCTCGTGCAAGATGGGTGTGGAAGGAGCCAGGTCGTTGCATACGCATTTGTCGCTTATCCCAATATTGCAAAACTTCTGGAAATATTTGTGGATGAAAATCCCAGCACTGAACAGACAAAAGTTGACAAGGATTTCACAGCAATTAGTGCCATCAGCAGCACATTTTCTAGCATGCGTTCATGTGGTAAAGGCATTCAGGGCAGCAGCTAGCCAGCTGGCAAGCTCTGCTGATGAAAGAGATCGCATGGTAGCCAGCTTCAGTGAGACGTTGCATGCTCCTACACAGCAAAAGTTTCAAGAAGCAAACATGGAGTTTGAGAGGTATGCAAGCTTTAGAATATTTCAACAACTGGAAGAACATCACCGAGATGTGGGTGCGCCACATTTGTGACCAGGAGTTCACCTGTGGCAATAATACCACAAATCGTGTGGAGGCACACAATGGTGTCATCAAAACAGTGCTTTCATCTCGTGCAAAGCTCCACGACGCTCTAAATAAACTCTTTAATTTGGCATATACCATGCAACAGAAACCTAGCCATACTACTACACTCCTAAAGACATGCCATTTTTACTCTTATGATAGCTTCACCACAGTCGAGAAGCAGTGCACAAGAGTTCTGACGCCTTATGCATGCTCTTTAATCGGACAAGAGGTGCAGAAAATGAAACAGAGTGACACAGAAGTGAAGAAAACATCACTAGAAAAATATAGCGTTCACTCAGAAAGCAGCGGAACTAGGCATGAAATTTGTATTCAGGACCAAACGTGCAGCTGCACCACTTTTTCAAAGATGGGCTTGTTGTGCCGTCATTTCCAGGCTGTTTGCATCAAATTCAGCATTGAACCTAATCTGGAAAAAGCAATCAATAAGCGTTGGTTCAAATCTTACCAAATCGGTTTTGGTCAATTGAGTGCAGAAGCCACAAATGATAGCAGTGCCCCTGAAATTGAGATTAATTCAATGCCAGGGCCAAGCTTTGGAAAGATGAATCGCAACCAGCAATATAACTTTGCAATGCTGACACCATTGCTGATAGCCAGCCTGATGTATTTGCCTCAGGTTTCTTGAAGATTTAAATGCAGCTTGGCTAAAGGGGGAGGACGGAGAAAAGGCCAGGATTAGGTGCGACTGCTATCCATGAGAACATCCCTAAAGATGATGCTTCACAGCCAGAGGGAGACAACATACAAGATGCCTCACATCATAATGAAGAAATAGCTGAAAAAGTTTCCTTGCAAGGAAAAAGGAAAGCACCTGCTGTTGAAGATGAGTGCGTGCTAAAGCTGCCAGAAGTGAAGAGCTGAGGGCGCCCTGCCAAAAGGCTTCGGCAACGAAAGAGAACTAAAGACTGGGAGGAACACCAGCCAGTGCCCTTCAGCAAGCTATCAGCAAGGTCACAAGAAAAGTTTAAGCAGACCAGAACTTATTTTTTTTACTTAAAGGTGGATTAAAAAATAGGCTCTGTATGAGAAAATCGAGATGTGGCATTTGGGTTCTTTTCTTTTTCTGTAGTCAATTTAAGTAAGCTTCGTTTCTTTGTTTTTGGTGCACTAGATGTAAACATTCATAATTTTCATTGTGATAACTGGCTGTCGCAATGCAGAGCTGTTCTTTTTATCATTTCAGTACTCCTGACTGGTATTGCTAATAGAGACACTGCAAAACGTGCCTTAAATGAAGAATACCTTCTGGAGGAAAGCGACATTGAAGTGCGCTCAGAACGTTTGTCTAATGCCCTTCTCGACTGCAATGTGCAGCTACCAAAGATGAAGAAATTTTCAGTCCAGAGGCATGGTTGTCACTAACGGACGGATGGTTGTAAGTGTCTTCTCTTTCTTCCGTACTTTGTGATTGCTCTTATTGTAAACTCACTGCATGATTACAGTTGCAGTGAAGAAACAAGGAGACATGTGGTATTGCAGGCAATGCAAGGAAAAGGATGATGGGGAACTGAAAATGATCTCCTGTGACCAGTGCCTGGTGTGGTTTCATTGGTAATATTCTATCATTTTGGGTCTCATACACATTGTTGATGATGTTTTCTTTCTACAGGTCCTGTGTAGGAATGAGGAAGAAGGGCCTTGGTCGATGCTGGTTTTGCGCTATGTGCTCTGGTCCCCAGTAAATGTGCCTTATCACGCTTTGTGTTGAAATAATTTAAACCTCCGTTTTCATTATTTCATTAAATTCCACTGCAGCCTTAAGTCATTGTAGAAAATCTATATGGTTGGATTTATACGGTGTAATGTCCTTAGGGGCTCGGGCTATAAGGGATGCCGTAGTGGAGGGCTCCGAAAATTTCAGCAACCTGCGTTTTGTTAAGGTGCACAAACATCACACGGTACGCTGGCGCATATGCCTCCATCAAACAAGACCTGCCGCCACAGCTGGGATTGAGCCCACATCCTTGGTGTTCACCAGTCTAACCATTGAGCCACCAGGACAGGTGGAAAATTATATGAAACTGCCAAAGGCCTAAAGATACGGCTTCTTGAATCAGAAAAAGTTCTGCGTTTGTCTTGCAAAGTGAAATACTATAGGGAGTTACTACTTTGCCATAAAGTTCATTTGGAGAAACAGGTGCAAAAAAAGAAGCTTTAACAGGAACGTTGTAGTCCTTGCTCAAAGGTCATACTCATGACAACTGCTTGCCCAGGGTAGTCACTTTACCGAAAACTAACAGGAGTTCCTTTCAATTTTTTTTTTTTCAAAGTTTCTAGCAAATACAATTACTGACAGGTGACAGCTAATCGTTTTTAGTGAAAAATTCGGTAACTTAGCCGCGAATGCGCCCCCTCTATCAGCGCGCATAAGTGCCAGCTCGGCATTTAGTTGTTGACCGCAAAGTCGCGCAATCATTTAAACTCCAATCACATCACAAAAACTGTCACAAACCTGTGAAACCAATCGCCGACTGGTTTGTGACAGTTTTTGTGAAGCCCCGCATCTTCAGCCACGCAATCTTGCCCGCATGCTGTGCGATGTCGAGCGGTCATCAGTCAGCCACCACGGCGTGTCACTTCGGGAAAACTTCGCAGCCTATCAATTCCTCGGTTCGTTGGCTCGTAGACACCTACTCGGGGTGATCGCGAAAGTAGACAGACGAAGTAGACAGCGGCTCTTCCTAGTGTCGCCTTCGCGTCACACTGTACTAGATCCTACATGAAAATCTCCACTTTCCAGACCGCGGTGTTAGTTGCCCACGAACAGTAATTACAATAAAAATAAAGCTGAATGCGCCGCGCACACTGATCAGCTACGACTCCGGCGAAGCGAGCGAAATGTTGCACAAGTGTGTTGCTTTCCTAAACTACCTTACAATTCGGTCGCTTAATTGCCGAACAAACATGCGAAATCTCTCCAACAGGATGAAAGAGGTAGTCTTTTTGTTTGTTTGTTTTTTGCACGTTTTTGAGGCTGCACGTCTTTGAGGCACGAACACGGATTCTCGAATAACAATAGACAGGACCTTGAGCGTCCTAGGTACTACTTGCCGCTGGTTGATGGTGCACTGAGGCCCCGTGGCGGGCAAGAACATTCTGCTAAACCGTGCGCATAGTCATCTCAATTAGGTTCACCGCTAACGCACATTTCGCCGGGTCACACGCAGTACTGCCCTTAATTGCAAGCGCCGTTGTCCAGGGGTCTACCTTTACATATCTCCAGACAACCAACATGCTTGCGCAAGGGGAGAATCTCGACAACATCGCCCAATACGTGTGGATGCAGATCTTTCATTCTTCTGTAAACGTGCGAGCGCCCAAAGGTATTGAAAGCCTGACTATAACCTGCAGCTATCAAACGACACTTTTACACAGCAGCTACGTAATAAGACTAGCTGTTCAACAGCCCATTCTGAAGAAGAAAAAAAAAGGGGGGGGGGGGAGGGGGGGACATTAAACAAGCGGACTTACGTAGAGCTGAGTAGTACTTTCGCCGGCATGGCGTCCTTGCGATGTGGGCAAGCATGCCTACAGGACCTAAAACTGCTAAAACCAAGCCGTCCAACATTTTGGTCCCATTCGAAACTTTGCCTAGGCACAAAAGGTGACAAGGTCAAAGCGCACCGTTAGCACGTTGCTGTGAAAATGTAGCACGAAGGTGATGATGGTTCATGCTTATAAAAAAGTTTTCGCACAGTCTCCACCAAAGAAATAACGAAGGTAAACCCGGGCCCCGGCACACACCTGAACCCTGAACTTGCAGAGAGCCGGCTCCGTGAACTGCGCATGCGCACCCAAGACCAAAGTGGATGTGACTAAACAAATGTGACGTCAAATAGCTTGTTTTTTTTTTTGTTTTTTGTTTTTTTCTAGAAGTAAGTCTCAAACCCAGATCCCCAGATGCCCACAGTCGCAAGTGTGAACATCGGTTATAGTGCTCTAGAAGATTGGGAAGTGTGTCGACCGCGCCGCGAAATGCATGGGAGCGGGGGGCCGCTTTTGCGATGACGGAGGCGCTGCAGCGCAGAGGGCGCCACCAGCAACTGGTGTGTCAGCCGTCCGGGCGCCCGCGTTTGCGCGCTGTGCGGCGGGCAGATACCGTGTGCACTGTACGTTCTTGTTTGCTGGTGCGTCGCCTCGAGCTATTCGCGACAAGATTTTACAAATATGCCGGTTAATGAGGCTCAGTACCGTAAGCAATCACCTAATTTATTTTCCATTTTGGCCGTCGGCAACACCTCGGGGAAGCAACATGACAGGAGTTGGGTGTTGAAGAAAGCAGCTTGGAGAGGGCGTACAAATTCAGACTCGCACAGCACGCTTCACTCGCCGTACAGCTCGCTTTAGCATTCCTAATGCACCTAAATGACGTCCAGAAATGTACTCGTTTTAAAAAGAGGACATTGTGGAGACAGGACGTATGAAAAAGTCAAACATGCAACACGTGCGTTCGAGCGCTGACTAAAGCTGGCCACAGTGACCCCATAGACCCCATTACCAAAACAGTCCAAAATGGTATATTCCATTGTTTCACGCACAAACTATGCGGTCTACACTACGTCACCTGAAGCCACAAGAGAAGTCGGTATTTAGTTCAAATGAATTAAATGTGGACTACCCCGCATGGAGGTATACATAGTAAGGACATGAAAAACGAACGACACCACTCTAGGTAAAGGGCTACTGAAAAACGGAACACAGTGGGTCAGGAAAGGTGGAAGTGGGAAGTAAAGGTTTCACAGTAAAAAAAAAAAAAAAAAAAAAAAAAAAAAAAAAAAAAAAAAGACGTGTCGAGGGAGGGAGAAAGGGGTTGGTGGAAAGCATGCAGCGCAGTGAAAAGAGCGAATGTGAACAAAGGTTTGGAATTTTCGCGCGGCACGGCAAAAACACGACGGAGAAGAAGGCAGGCAGCTAAAGACGAAGAAAAGTCGAGATATATGAAAGAAAATAAAAAAAGTAAAGAACCAAATGAAGGCCTGGGAAGAAGAAAGTAGTGCACAAACAGGCTGCAATCGAACGCGCACAAATATATAAGCGTCGAAATTTAAGAGTCAACTGTAATCTAAGAACAAACCATTTTCTTTTCTTTCCATAAGCTGGAACATTGTTGTAACGGGTAGCTTTAAATACCCAGAGATGCGCGCTATGCTTAAGACATTTAATACCAATGCACATAGTTTGACAATGACAATTGTTCAAAAAAATGTCTAGGTAGTTTTTACTGCGTGCTCAAGCAACCGGTAATGTGCAAGTCATTGCCCTCAGAAGACCTCTCTAGTCCTGTTTTGGTGCACATACGAAATGAAAAAAAATAAAAATAAAGATTTGAAAAAGAAAGAACGACGGAAAATAGAGGATGCAGAGGCTTTATAATTCGATTCCGCTAGATCATCCTTCTGCGAAAGAGAGGTTGTGAGGTCGGCACGGTTTCTCGCCACGAACAAAAACTGCGCCATAGGCTCGAGGCTAGGTAGAAATTTACCTACAATGTTGGCTCGGGTGTATGGTCCTTTTGGACGCCTTCGCACTTTAGATTTTCCAACCTTCCTGTAAAATGTGGAGGTTCAAAGGTTTTACCTACCTGGAGCACCAGAAAGCTCACACTTTAAGTAATTAAATTTCATGTGTTTTTGCGGCTTCGCTCTTTGCGAAGTAAGCGAACTACGACAAAAGTTCCCAAAGGGAAAACAATTAAATGCCCTTGGAAGTATTCCCCGTGTAATATCAACCTCTTTAACAATTATAGCCTGATTAGTCCTGCAAATAGTAACCGCGGTAAGTAGCCCGACTGTAGTCTGGCAAGCAGTAGTTGGCGAGTATATCCAGTCGATTACTCACATTTCATACCACACACTCGAAGAATAAACAGGCATTAATGTCCACATTTGAATTCGGCCTTATATTAAGTGAATGCGCATTAGGTGCCCGTCATCGTTTTCGCATTTTTTTTCTCTCGGTGCGCGCCAAGAACTGCATCATACCTGCCAATACAAGGCGCAATTATAAGTGCTTTTTTTTTTGCTCAGTACAATTTGATGCCAGTAAAGCGTCCGCACTCACGTGCCCATGTATATGAACGTATTCCCTCGTAAACGTATGTGACAGGTTTAATTTTTCATATTTTATCTGAAGTATTGCCCTATCTGGTACTTGACTTTTTTTTTTTTTCATCTAAACAGCTGGTTCACGCTTTCGTCAGCGGCACGTAAACAAATGTCCGCGATAATGTATTTGTTAACAACGAACAAAAAATAAATGCTTGAGTCGTGTATACGCTCCTTTTTATTTTTGCCGGTAACCGCAGTCCTTTAAATTTTCGCACACTGTATTTGTCAATTCTGTAAGTGGTGATTAGCTAGGGTACGTAAAGGACAACGATTACAGATTACTGGCGATTCAAGATAAACGTATTTATGTATTAGCCTAAAGATGAAAAATGTGTTCGTAAATAAGGCTCGTAAAAAAAGTAAGGTGTTCCTAAAGAGCTTTGCTTCGCATGTGTACTGTTTTTCACCGCGTGTGAGCAGCGCTCCTCGGCCTTTATTCCCTTACTGGAAGAACGAATGCAAAACACCCTTCTTCGTTGGAAGCATTACGTACAAATTGTTCATCTGGACGATTTATGGCTGTCCGCAGGAAGAAGTGTTGAAAGAGTTTTCAAATAGCGATTCAAACATCGCGCGCTGCTCCGTAGGACTACCCAAGCGTGCACGGCGTCTCCAGATTAACGTAAAGGAATGGCAGGGATCAGTTTAAGAAGTTGAAATAAGTAGCCTCTTTATTAAATATCGCACCAATTGCGTAGCGTGTGAAAATAGCTCCAAAGAGAACCACGACCCTCATCTGTACCGCCACTATCTCCGCGGCCGCTACGCGCTGAGCGGCGAACGTGGCACCCCTGTTGCACGTCGCGCCCTCTCGCGGAAGTCGGTTCCTGTCATCGCAAAAGCGGCCCGCTCTACGGCGCCGGTCGTCACACTGCCCAATATTCTAGAGCACTATACATCGGTAGTGGCACGCTTCCATCGAGCGGCCGTGGTAGTGGCGAGCTCCTCTCCTCTGTCGCGCGCGACCTCATCTAGTCGCAAGTGTGAATAGAATTTTCAGTCGCGCGACTACTAGTTGCAAGCCATTTCACCAATCAGCGAGGTCCCGGAGTACTCGATCGAGCACCTTCTCAATGCAATTAAAGAATACCCCTACCTTTTCAACAAACGGCACCCGGAATTCAAAGGCAGGGAGAAGGATATGGTGGATATGGCCTGGGAGGAGATTGGTAAGATATTCGGACTATCCGGTAAGTACCATGAACTTTTGAGAAATGGGTTTTTCACGCAGGCGCAACATTTTATGTTGACACCACGGTGATTGTCACAGTCTATTCGGCGTTCTCCTGGAAACACGAGAGCGCGGCATGCGCACGGGCTCGCCTGAAAAAGCTGGTGTCTGGCAAGCGGCCGCTGCCGACGTTCGCTGTCATCGCTCCCAACTGTGCCTGACGAACGAGAAGGCGGCGTAATCGCGCGACAGTCTCCGGGCGAAGGAGACGAGGAGACTGCGTAATGACGTCCACGATCTCGTTTCATTGCGCTTGAAACAACTTCCATACCTGCTGCTGGGCACCGATCGGTCGCCGGTTGTTGTTGTCTTCCGGATGCACTGGAGTATTGGGACATATGAGACGACTCAAAGATAACGTAAAACTATTTCTGAGTTCGCTTATATTTGTTTGGGCAGTATAAGGCATTTTTGCGTGCGCCAGCGTGAACGCGCTGGTTTATAATCAGGAGGTTTTATTGCCTTCCTCGCAGCTTCAACCGATGGAGCGGCTCGGCCCATAGAAAATGTCGGGCTTCTTTCGGAAAACTGTTGGAAGGTAAGTGACACTCATCTGTGGTAGTGCTGCAATACATGAGTAATAACTGCGGACTGCTAAAAGGGGGGTTGCTGGCCAGCTGAGAGATGGTTTAAACGTAAGTTGGCCCTGTGCGGAATAAGCCTCGAAGTGCAACAAGCCTACTGCACAGCATGAAATGGCTACAAAAGTATGGTTATATACATACATGGCCGAATCCATGTGCTTATTTGCTCAGACCTTCCACTGTCAAGTACTCACTTATTTCTGTGTATGCAGCAATGAGGGTGACTTCATTACTCCTCAGCTAGCATAGGTTCATGCCTGTGACAATATCTGTCCTTTTACTGCCGAAATAACTGCATTGGTGGAACTCACTGAGCTTGTTTATATACATTTAACACTGGATGCATGTTGCTACCGCAGAGTTCCCTAATATATATATCTTTTGCCTGCTCCAACATAAATAGTTGGCAGTGCTTGGCTTCAAGCTGCTGCCAAGGCCATTGACAGCTTATTTGAAAACAGAGCAATAATTAATCTGAGCTGGCATGTTTTGTAGGAGAGTGAGGCACCATTGCGAGTACCTTGTAATCTTGTCAAGGAGCTTGGCAGTTGCTGCTATAAGCACTCTCCATTGCAGTTACATGCAAGCCGCAGCATATTGGGCACTTACTGCACAAGTGATTTAACTTAGATTCTCTTTGTTGCTATTTCAGTGTTTTGTAAGTGTGCTAAATATTTGTATTTGTGCTAGCATTGACAGCCAGTCTCGTTGCTACCTTTTTCCTTCTGCAGCAGGCACTCTCACTTGATTTACTCGAACCAAATTCTATTGTGAGTGAGTTTGCCGAAGTTATGCAAACTAAACATAATTGCAGTATTACTCTCATTTACATTTGCAGAGGCAACAAATTCTTGGTGGCGACGAACGAGTTCCCTCCGCCAGTTCGATTACACCGCCACCTCAGTAGTGCAGTGAGCTGCGGCTGGTGTGACCAAATGGATACTCTCACTGCTTCCACAGGTTTAGAGCGAGCTCCCAGTTAAGTTTAAAACACCTTGCTTGCAATGTATTTAATCTTTGTGTAATATTGTCACCCTTGCATTTGCTGATATGCTATTATTTGATTGCAAATTTCTAGCGCAGCGACTGAGAACAACAACGAGAGAGTAATGACAAGGACAGCGCCTGTCCTTGTCATTACTCTCTCGTTGTTCTCAGTCGCAGCGCTCGAAATTTGCAATCATGTACCAACTAGCTCAACTTTCCGTATTACTGCTATTATTTGAAAATCATTCTGGTTGGTTTGGAACACATGATTTGCAGTGGGGGGAGGTGGGAAGCGCAAATGTGTGAGTGCAATTTTTTGCCAGTCTAGCTTCTAGCCTTGCGAATTAAAGTAACAGATTAATACCTGAACAGGCCTGACATTTATGGAGAGTTTGTCATATAGAAGAAAACTTGATCCCTTGTGGAGGTAACACAGCTGTGGTTCTCCAAGAAAAAGTTATCCGTGTGTGATGGTGTCTAAAACATGGCATTGTCTTAGGTAACTTGGCATGGAATCGGCCACTTCTTGTACTCTCTTGACAGCATCTATTGTACTATGTGCTAGGTGACATGCCTTCAGGGATAAGGGTAGATGGAGAATACCTCAGTAATCTGCAATTTGCTGATGACATTATCCTGAAGCAGTCAGGATGACGGTAGTAATGTGAGCAGGTTGTATGTCATGCTGGTCATGGAGGAAGTAAAAAAGCCTTAGAAGCAATGCAAAGGGGGAAATCGGCTGGTATGGATAGGCAACTGCAGATCTTTGAAGAGTGGTAGGGAGATTGTGCTAGAAAAACTGCTTGCTTTGTGTGTGTAGTGCCTCACGACCTCAAGCGTATTGAAATCTTGGAAGGATCCTAACAGTACCATAATCTATAAAAAAGGGGCTGTCAAGCACTTGCAAACTTAAACTGATCGGGTTACTGTCCATTGCCTATAAGATAATAGAATTGGGAAAATCTTGGACTTTCTATCAGCTGAAGGAGCAGCTGGCTTTCGTAAGGGCTGCCATGTTTTTTAATGTGTCTGCCCTGCCACTGTTGTGTGCTGGATTGTAGCCTACATCCACATCAGATAGGAGGCTGTGCAAACAAACTGCTCTTTACAGAAGGGACATAGTTTGAACTGCCCATATCATACAATGCAGCAGCAGTGGTGAAAAGTGCTCCACAAGAAGTGACTTATTGTAGAATGGTTGCTTTATTGCGGTAGCGTAAAAGGCGTCACCCTTGAGAAAAATCACAACCATGCCTTTGGCAGGTGACATGGCCATGCACTGATTGGTTGTCTGGTTCTGCGATGTCATGAGGCCACATGATATGGCCGAACTGGCTGGAGCTCATATTGTGGAAAAGCGCAAAAGAGACAAAGGATCGAGAAAAGAGAGGACGACGCTATCTGGAGCTGCTAACTCAGGCAGTTCCTTTCAGGTGAGAGGGTCCCATGTTGGGTGGCCTTGGGCACAATGGGGTAGATTATGGTTGTATGCAGATAATTATGTGTGAGATAATACCGGCACAAATTAAGGGATTAGGGCTTATACCTTTCAGGACCGCTTTACGCCAATCGTTCATATGTGAATGGTGGTTCCCACACGCTGGCAGACGTAAATTTTCGTGTTTGGATTATGTAGCCCCATTTAGGCAGTTAGTATTACAAAAGTAATTATAGTAATTAGTTCACAGGAATGGAAAGGCACAGAATCTGTCACTTGTTTCTGTGGGCACCTGAACTGTGCCGTAAGGGAAGGGAGGAGGGAGTCAAAGTGGAAAGACAAATGGGTGCCATAGTGGAGGTCTATGGAGTAATTTTGACCACCTAGGGATCTTTAACGCGCGCTGGCATCACACAGCACACGGGTGCCACTTCGTTTGCATTGAAAGCAGCCGCCAGCGATCGGGTTCGAACATGGGTACTCCGGCACTGTAATCTAGCATCTTATTTCTTAAAACAGATGCTTGGGCAAGTTGGTAACTCATTTTGACCGGAACAGCGCGCACTAAGACACAGACAAGAAGAGAGACACGACACACACGAGCGCTGACTTGCAACTGGTGTTTATTGGTTGGAGCGAGGCATATATACACAGTTCCAACAACACAAGGAAAACAACCATCCTTCATAGATTCATAGTCAATTCATGCATGTCACACTGAACAAGGACGATAACAACATTATCATTTTCCCTTCACTAAAAATGCCAATTCTTTTGAACTGATCGATAAAGAGGGGCTACTGACGCATGCGTCTTTAGACCAGGCGATGTGCGCTGCTTCGATTATTTCGCGTGTTAATTGGTCACTGTGTTTACTTAAAATTTGTGTGCTAGTGAAGTCAGGGTAGCAAGTTTTGTTTTCACAGTCTCTACAATGAATCCCGAGATGCCCTTTTACTGTGTTATACACGTTATTATTGTGCTCCTTCAGACGTTCATTGAGGCATCTCCCCGTCTGACCCACATACAGCTTGCCGCATGACAAGGGAATGGCATACACTACACCTTCTTCACATGACACGAATCGATTTTCATGCTTGATGTCGCAATCTCTGGGAACGAAATCAGTATTAACCATTTTGCACATCTTCCCAAGCTTATCTGGAGCCGAAAATATAACCTTAACTCGTGCTCTATTCGCTATCTTTTTTAGTCTGTGGGAGAAACGATGAATGTAAGGTACAACAGTAATTATTTCTTTTTCCTTCCGCGTCTCTGAATCTGCCTGCTTCCCTTTTCCATTTTTGCTCAAGCTGCTGAGAATAGATTCGGACACTGATACTAGTAGCTGCTTGGGATAACCAGCCTTAACGAGCCGATCGGTTTGGAGAAGGAAACTATCTTGCATGGAGTGCATGCAGGATTTGTTAAGCGCGTTGTGATAGCATGACTTCACCACAGCACGTTTCACCAGCTTAGAATGAGATGACGTAAAAGAGAGCAATGGCTATAAACTGTAAAATGAGTAGAGGAAGGCCGAGCTTAAAAATGGGTGTTTTCAGCAACTTAGCTATATTTCTGAGAGAACAGCACACCTTCAAAATGAACTTCAGAACGTAAATTATTACTTCCTTAGCAGTTGGGCTTCGCTGCATTTTGTTAGTGTGATTTGGAGAATAGGTACACGAGACTCAACAATTGCTGCAGGAAGTCAAGAATGACCACTGCTTCCGAACAGCACTACGAAAAAAAGAAATCTGCCAATAGGTGCACCATATCTTTACTAGTAATAAAAGAGGCAGTGTAGCATATTTTTAGTATTCTGAATTATTTTTCTTGCTGTCTTTTTTTGATATTCATGCCCCCTTTTCTTTCACTTTTTGGATTTTTTTCTGCAAATTTCGGAGAAAAAGTTTGTTATGTATAAAGCCAAAACAAAAACATGGGCATTTATTTAATTGAGCATCTAAATACCTGCATTTTAGTATTATCTAATAACAAGATTGTGTAAATATTTTGTTTAATAAACAAATTACATGGTGCTGAAGGAGTTGAGGCAAAAAAAAAAAAAAAAAAAAAAAACATTTGCAAGCTGTAGTTTAAGAAATGAGCATTTTTCTGCCTTTTGTATATCCTCAAGATTTTATTACAATTTCTTGTTTTTATATTCATGTTTGAGTATACTTTGTGAATATTTTACCCAGTGCTGAGAATTTACCTTATGTATTATACTTATATTCATAATATTCACGTGTTTAGAGGGCATTTAAATAGCTGTATTTTAATTGGCTCATGTGCGTCATGTACAGAAAGTGTGATCAGAAATTGTCATCAAGAAACGTCCTTCATACTGGAACTTGCGTGTGAAGAGCTCTGGCAGGTGCGTGCTCTGTTGCCGCGTTGCAGAGAGGAGGAAAGGAGGCATCCTGGCTGTGCAAACCGCTGCGGAGAGGTGACAAAGAGGGTAATGGCAACCCCATGCATACTCGGGCCACTTATGCGCTTATTCACAGGACCTCGGAGGATGGGCGTGTGGTATTCGATCTGTCATTTGATGCGCGTAACTATAACGCTGCATTCCCTGCACCGTACCTATTAGTCACATATTCTAATTCTGGTGCCGGGTTGTGTTTGCCTTAGCGATCTTAGAGCTCTTACACACTTCCTACGTTTTTTTTTTTTTGTACGTTGCAGCAAAGTTCTTTAAAGACTTCATTTATAAAATAGCAAGGTGCATGTATGCGATCAAGGATCCACAAGGGAAGCTGCAGACGGGAGCTGTTGACGCTGCCATGCTATACTCTTAAAGACAGATCTTAAGTGTCTTCTAAATTTTTATAAAACGAACATCCGCACAGTGTTTGCTGGAGATGCTTACAACCCTGCTGTCCTGTCCTGCCCGCCATATGCAAGGCCAGCTACAATTAAACATTTGTTACCAGAGTAACATGATTGCCTGGCTTTTTTGTGTGTTCACTTCCTTAGCATACTGTAGCATAGTCATAGCAGTGTGCACCTTTCCAATAAGTGGTCACGGGGTGTCACCATATTACCTGCTGGACTGCTTTGTGCATTTGGCGCTAGCACAGTGGAAGCAGAGCCGGTTTGCAGCAGTCCAGAGAGGAGGAGCGAACAATATGGTGGCACCAAGTAACACTTATTGAAAAAGTGTATATAGACTGCTTGTTCCTGCAAGTTGCGAGTTAAACCGCTCTCATACGAACAGTTTCGATCCTCATTGAACTGGATCTACATTCAACTCATTGTAGATCGAGGTTGTCACACGGCAACTGTCAAGTGCAGTCGAGCTCGAGCCTGCGTGACTCAAGGTTGCTTCCTCAATCGCTCTCGAGATTTCAAGCACACTCAAAAGCGGTCATTGACACCCTCGTCATCAACGAGCTCTAAAACTTGAAAACGAATAAATGCAATGGAACTGCACATAATAACACATACTACTAAATGCATTAAAAGCCATGATAGAACATTGGTAGAACGGCTAATTTTATAATATTGACACCGTATTCCGCCGCCAGTGGAAGCTAAGGTGGCGTTCTCTTCAACTGCGTCAGCGTGGAAACTGTGGAGTGGAAGAGGAACTGCACTGTAGCACTTGACCGCTGGGAAGATAGGTTAGGTGACCTGAGGCGCCAAAAGCGGAATGCTGCTGTGTACACTGAAATCGTGCAATCATTACCCCAATCTTAAATTTCCTTTTGAGACTCATTGCGACTGACAGCAGACGACGGACCACGTAGGAAATTTCTCAATGCTCACTGAAAACGCCCGTGTAGCACCGGATGCTTCAATCCTTCTTGAAAGCCTGAATGCAGATTGAGTTCAATGAGGATCGGAAGTGTTTGTGTGACAGAGGGATTAGTGTAGTGCAGCTAAAGCTTTGTGTTAGCTGGTGTGCACAAGTTGGGTGGCCAAGCTGTGTTAAATGGTATTACAATGCATATTTAGAAAACAAAACAGGGCACCCCAAACGGTTTATTCAACTTCTCAGATTATTTTGCATTACACATATTGTCTTGAAAGGAGTCCTCAATATGGCCAGCACAACTCATGTCCTTGCTTATTTCTGATTGTTCATTTAAGAGAGCTAACATATTCAAGGGCTGTTGACCAGGATGACATTTTAACCAAGCCCGATAAGGCGTTGGACATGGTCCCTGCGAAATACTGCAGCGATGCACACACTGGAAAGCAATAAAATGCAACCCAAAGCTCTCATGGTCCTTTTCAGACAGCCAAACCTCCTCATCCTTTGCGCTGGCCATCGAACTTTGTCGATGAGGTACCAACAGATACTGCATCCATTGGTGTCTCTCTGACTGATGGGCGAGGGGTGTAACTTGGTCTGCTGATGTCACGCACTTTTTTGTCTTGCATTTCGTTTTCACTCATGCATACACTCGGACAAGAAAGAAGGCTTTTAGTTTCTTGCCCTTGTCTATGCATGCTCCAGAGTTTTGTGCACTGTGCTATTCATACACCAACGGCTGGACTCAAGTGGCAGCGGCGCGCGCTTTCGTACAGCCTGCGCATTTTCCGCAGATATAGTGGCAGCTCTTCTAGGCAAGCAGTGCTCTCTTCCCTGTGAAGGGTGTGCAGGATTTACCCAACCCTGGTCACTCGCTTCTGTGGCGACGCCCGGTGCGCACCTGCGTTCGCGCCTTCAAGCGTTCAAGTGTTCAGTTTACGGAGTGAGCGAAATACTTAGAGAAATTATGTAGTGTCAGTTTTGTGTGCGCAAAAGCGGTGCAGTGTAGGCTCAGGCAACAGTATTATTTAGCACATTTTGATCGTAGTAATACTTACTTTGTCTTATTTCTTACAGTGCGCAACATGTGCTAATTACCATCTGAATACAACAGTGATTTGGGTTATCAGTCTGTAGTAAGGCAAGTAGCAGCATACTATTGTAAGGTCAGTCCCATTATGCTGCACAAAAGCTGATTTTTTTCTTCCTGCTGTAACTTTGTTTCCTTCATGATATGAGGGGAACTGTCAAAAATGCATTGACATGGCTACAGAAGCACATAATTTATCACATGAGCATTTTTGGGCCTGTTCTGCCAGGCCTGTTACAATTAGTGGTCGAGCAAGGAGGAGTACCTGTTTTGCCTACATGCATTATTTCAAATGATATGCCAGTGTGACGGCATCTTCTCGTTTTTGGGCACATTTCTGGCTGCTTCTGCACATGTACAGAAATTTCGGGCGCCTTCACATGTCTGCAAATCAGGCTGGTCTATGACCTGTTTTAAGTTGTTAGTGCAAATTAAAACAAAAAATGATAACCTGCTCTTATTGCACTTTTTGTGCACTTTGAACAGAGCATTCACTGTCTCTGCTTTTCCTGTTCTGAGGCGTGCGCAACATCACCTCGAAATAACAGGAGACATTCAACACCATCCTCATATAAGGATTGTAGGAAAGCCTTCCGACCCTTGTCTCTGCTTGCCACCTATGTTGCTAAACTCTGCGGCAAGTTTGTAACGAAGCTAACTTCATGACAATAGTTGAGCTTCTCGGCCGCAGTGTGCTTTTGGTATTTCCTTCGGTCCGGACCTATACGTATGTTTTCTGCCACAAATTTGAACTTTATTTCCTCTGAACGACGTGCACACAGCCAGAGCCTGCAAGGATGGCTCATGGCCGGCACACCTATCATCTATGAGCGGCAAAAATCACTGCAGGTTGCTCTGAACGCTCAAGTTTATGACATCTCGTTGGCAAGAATTACAACCGGTGAAAGTGCAGGTTTGCAGCCGCAGGCTTGGCCAGCCTCTGCTTTTTTTTTTTCCAGCTTGTTGCACCCCAAATGACGGCATCACTGAGTAGACGCGTCAATGCCACACAGTGCCATGATTTCGCAGCTGTAGCAGACAGGAAGCACCCTCCATGCGTAGGTCGTAAAGAGCGCACCGTCGCCACTCGAATCCAGGCATGGTACACCATGCATAACCACGAATACAGAAAACACAGAACATCCATACATGCACAGGCTTGGTTTCCTAAGAAAGGCCAGAGGTCCCGCACCTATGCTTCGGCCACCCATTGAGCTCAGCCTCTCCCCCTCCTCCTCCTTATTGGCATTGTAGCTGGATGAGCCAAAGCTCACTTCTCAACCTTCAAACAAAGGTCACTGGTGGTGCTTGGGTAGCAGAAAGCAAGAAAAAAAAAATAAAGCTGCGGCGGTAGCATTTTGATGGAAGGCAAAAAGCAAGGCACCCGTGTTTGTGCAATGTCAGTGCACCTTAAGGAAAGAACTCCAGGTGGTCGGAATTATCGGGGCCCTTCACTATGGCGTCTCTCATACCCGAGTCTCTTTTGGACGTTAAACCCCACAAACCAACCAGCAAGAAAAAAAAGAATGCCTGTAAAAGTCGGGGCCATAATGACTGCATTTGATGCGTTCTTGTAGCTGTTTTTACCCAGCACAGGGCAGCGTTTTCATTTTGTTGACCGAACCAACATGGCAGGCATAGTTTCTCAAAGCACTAAGAGATGGCGCTCCGCATTTCCCGTATTTAGGGAGCCTACATGTACCAGCCCTACGCGTATTGTCTCTTGCCGAGGCTAGTCAACCAGGGAGGAGGGAGAGACTCGAAGGGAAGGAGAGAAACATACCGGTTTTGATGGCTGTAGCTCTGTTATTAACAAGTCTGCTGCAAAAGTATTTTTGGCCATCGCGCATTCTGAAGGCGCTGCCTCATAGACAGCAGGTTTGAACACATTTTCGAATTTAGGGTAGTTCATAAACAAGTTCAGTTTATGGAATCGCACCTGAAAACGAAAGGAACGATTGAAGCAGGAGAAATGATAGCACCTTAAAATAGAAACAAAAGGTGGATGGGTTTTAAGATGCTTTTCAGCTGTTTTGCACTTGCCCTAAGGCAGTGCAGAGTTTTGGCCGGTGTGCAATGAGCAGTTGGGCGCATGGTTTTGCTGATGGCATGGCAGCTGTGTCCTGGTTGGTGACATTTTATACACAAGGTCTTCTAGACTTTGTGTCTAATTGGAAAAAAAGAGGATTCTAGAAAATGAGCATTTATGCTGAAATAATTTTGTGAGTAGCTTCAAAGAGCAGCCTTTTTTGAAAAATAGCTGCTTTCCATGAAAACATGGCATTAGGTTTTTGTTTTTCTAGATGGGGTTTTAAATTTTGTTTTGATGGTTTCTTGCAATCTTTTGCTTGTTCTTCACGACAAATTCATTGCTTGCAATAAAATGCTTCCATTGCAAATAAGCATTCCTTGTATGTCGTGCTCTTTGGTCTCATTATTTTGAACTGTAGTAGCCATGACAATCGGAAAACATTTGGGAAAACAGCATTGCATCATGAATCTACATTATGTTCCTGTAGAAAAAGAGAACGGGCATTGCAGTTGATGTCGATGAGACTGAAATCGACATTTGTTTCAGCTGAACTATTTCCTCGATTTCGAATCTGGTTTGGGCTATTGCATGTCTAAGGCCCCGGCAAAATATTGCCCACTGCCTCAATAACAGCACATGCTCAAGGACCTAAAGAAACTACAAGATGAAAGTTTATTTTTCAAACCTTTGTGATGAGAGCAACACTTTACAGCAGGTAGAGGTATTGACATGGCACACGGGGATCGGGAATGCCAAAACCTAAAGCGGTCTATGAAAGACAGCAAGCATGGGAAAGAGCTAATTAATTTTGACTGCTTGGTGTCCTTTAATATGCACTGACATTGTATAGCCCATAGGTATCTTTACATCCTGCCTCTGCCAAAATGTACCCATGTATTTAATCTTAAAACCTTAGGATCAGCAGACGAAAGAATAGTCACAAAGTCACTGCTGCACATAGGTAGGAAGGTTTCGGACGTAGGAAGGGAGTAATGTTTTTAAGCCAGGTAGTCGCTCTGAATCTGAACCATGAGAAACATTTCCCCAAGAGCAAGAAGAGGTGAAAGTAAATTCGGAAGGTGCTGTACATATAATGTAATAAAAGGCAGCTTGCTAGCATGTAATCATTTGAAAGGCCGAAAAGTGGATATTAAAGCATAAGTTCTAGCAAAGCAAAGGACAGTGCAGCAGATTATAGAAAGTAAAATAATTTGGAAAACCTTCACAAACAAAGATGTGGATTAAAGTACAGTTTCAAGGTAATCATAACAAAGTAATAAGCTATTATTGAAATGAGCAGGCCCTATTTTCCCTAGGCAGGTGGCGTCCTTGGTCCAAAAAGGTGAGGGCATAAGCAGGTCCTCATCTGATAGTTTGTGTGGGTGGTACTTCTATGCTGCCGCAGCACCGTACCATATGACACAGAGTGCTGGGCATCTTGCAGTAGAGTACCTGCAGTTGAGATTGCAGCACATGGTGCATATCTTTGAGTATGAAGATGCAGAAAACTGAAAAGAAGCATTAGAGTGGGACATGTAATCCAGGAAATAGGGCTTTTCAGCTAATCGATTAGGTTTCGAGGGAGTGAAACAAGCAAGGGATACCAGACACTGGATGAAGAGATAATGTCACCAAATGAGCCAAGGTTGGCGGCTGCAGCTAACGCATGAAGCAGTGATGATTGCAGACCATTAATTCCCTTCAGCATACCTAGTGCAGGCAGTGATGATGATGAATCAAAACTCTGTTGCCAATTTATGAAATAATTATAGATATGTAACTGCACTGTGGGAAGCCACTTAGCCACTTGATTTTTCTTCCAGGTTTTTGTTATGAATGCACAGAGTGAAAATGCGCAAAGGGAATGAATGCCAGACTAAGAATAAGTGTAGTCAGAGTCCTTCATTGAATGGCTCTAGTGTCGCATTGCTGAACTGTGGTTTAAAAGTTACTTTTGGCGAGATAAATGAGTCATACAGCCTCTGAGAGGCTTGCAGAGACAGCTGAACTGAGAAGAGACAACTGGAGAGAACTGCAGAGACTTGTGCGAGCACCTTACAACCAGCCGGTTCAAATGGCGCGCCGTTGCATGGATGGATGGATGGAAGGAATATATGAGCGTCCCCTTTGAAACGGGGTGGTAGCAGTAGCTATCATGCTCATTTTTCTTCCTATATCTTAATTACTGATTTAGAATGGTTAACTAAACCACCATTCTATTTATTAAATTTTGTTCCTACATTAGTAACATTATGTCACTTCTCTGCTTTTAAGCCACCAATCTTCCAGTCGTTTTTTGCTAGCTTCCACCGCCGGTTTATTCACCCGGGGCCCGATCCTCGATATTCGCCTTCCCCTGGCGGCGCCATATTGTCTTTCTGATTGGCTCTGAAAAGTGTCACGTGGCGCGAAACCATCAGTTGAGGCAAGCACTTTTAGCGGTTACGTCAAAATGACGTAGCCGTGAAAATTGATTTCAACCGGAGCTATCCTTGTTGCCTGGATGACAAATACGAATGATTTTGGAGTGGAAACAAAGTTACTGATGGTGGTTTGGAGAACACTTACCCTCGATTAACCAATGTTATAGTGTTCTAGAATTGAGAAGTGTGCCGTCTGCCGCCGGCGAGCTGGTCGTTTCAGCGATGACAGGAGAGAGGGCGCTGTGTGCAGGAGGAGCGCAGTGAGCGTGGAGCAGACAGCTGGGTGAACCGCCTTCGTCACCGCTAGTTCAATCGGACTCCGAAGGCGCGTAGCAATAAATTGTGTCGCTTTAGCTCCCACACGCTTGTCTAAATGTATTAAAACGGTTATGTTCATGAACAAAACAACTAGTTCCCTATAAAATAGGGAACTAGTTGTTTGCCGTCAGGGAACGGCAATGCAAATACAGGCAATGTAAGATACAGATTGCCGACGAACTGACAAGCAACGGCAAGATATATTTCCTGAACGTATTGGGTGCTTTATTTCTCGAACACTAGCGGGAGGTTCAATGACGAATGTCTAACGTATTTCTATGATCATGTAAATTTTTAATATTGGATGCAGCGGTTTATGCGGGCTAGACTGAAGTCTTCCATCGACGCTCGCACGTACTGAAAACGCAGTGAATAGTATTTTAGGCTAGGCTAGCGTACTTTTTGCACCACATGTAAATAGAGGTATGCGAAGATTGCTTGAAGACAGAAATTATGCCAGCGCTTACTGATGACTTTATTTAAATGTGGGCGAATACATATGAACTGGCAGTCCTACTCAAAATGAAATGAATGAATGAGAGCACATAGCAATGAACGAAACCACATAATGGACGACGTGAAAAAAAAAATCGCGACTTAGTGCAAGAATATGGTACAAACGTATAAAACTGTACAGAACTATATGAGAATATTATGAACTGTACTAGGCCATGAATAAATTAAGCTGCTAAATTTGAAAACACACAAGAGAAAGGCAGAATGATTAAAATCCTCAAACACGATTACTTGCACCTCCTCAGCTTTAGGTGCCTTACCTGCTCTGCTTTAGAGGTCTGCTCTTGGTTTAGCGACTTAGCATAAAAACGCAATCGCATGAGGACGTAGAACTTCACTATGTTAAGTGTCATTTCTTTGTCATGAGTAGGGCAACCAAGCTTGGAAACCTCTGCGCTTTGCAAAAACAAAGCAAATTCACGCACGCTATTTGCGTTAATCTTTCTTGAACTAAAAAAACAACCGTGAAAGACTCTTCCAGCGAGTGCACGAGCTTTGCAAGCTCCGAGGACGGATAAAGAAGACCTCCGTGGTCGAAGTTTGAGATAAATTGATTTTCTTCTTTTTGTGCCGCGCACGATTTACTTGAAATAAGATAGGCGGAGCAAGTACTGCATTTTGACTTCTTCATGAACTTTCTAGCGACATATCCTGCAATATAAGCTATGAGACGGCTAGAACTGTGCCTATGTGACGTATCTGTGGTCATCTGAAGGAAGGGAATTCAAAGTAGCTTCGACGTCCTCGAGCCTTCTCTCGTCAACCAAACGGTCAAGCTCAAAAATAGGATTTGAAAGAAGCTGAGTAGGTCTCTCGCTTGTACGGCTAATTCCAAGTAAGGCATTTACAATTTCAGCATTACAATTTCCTGTGTTTGGGGGCTTCGCTAAGTTGTAAAATGCCAGGGCGCATTAACTGTCACTAAAAATTGAGCCGGCGTGGGATGATCGTTGCAGCCATTAAATTGCCTCACGATGCTGAAGAGGTTTTCTTGTTTGTCTTGGCTTAGTCTCGATGTGATAATGTATGTAAAACCGCATTTTGCAGATAAGTAGTCAACGAGGTCGACTGTGGACTGCAATGTTACCCGAAGGCCTTCCGCGGTGCTGTTGCTTAGGAAACCATGCTTTGAGTCAACCATGCTTTGAGTGTGTTTCGAGAAGGGAAGGGTTCGAATAGGGAAGGCAGCAGAAAGAGCGCGCAATGAGCAAGAAGAAAGAACGAAAGGAAGGAAAAGAGCATTCAGTAAAAGAGGGGGGGGGGGGGGAAGTCATACTAGACGGACGAACTGTTACTGTGCTCTCTGCAAGCACGTGTTTTCCTGCTTGACCAATCATCGCTCTTCGCTCAACAACGCGCCATAGTACAACAGCCAGAGAAGCAACGCGATGCAACAAAATTCACGCAGGAAACGAGCCGCAAAAGCAGACGCCCCAAGCGTTTCCTCAGCGGCGCGCGCGCTTGTGATGCGCTCCTACGGCTGACAGCGCCACCTACGCTTTTCATCGCTCCGGCGACCACGTCGCTCCCATTGCCGCGCGCCGAAGACAGCACACTTCCCAATTCTAGAACACTATACCAATGTGATGAAAATAATGGCATACTGGGAAGGAGCGGATGCTCAAATTTGATTGGCTGGAGCTATGTCACGTGAAGCACGTGATACGCAAGCATATTTAGATTACGTCAAATTGACGCGTCATGACGTAACTGATGTGCCGCCATTACCGAAAATGCTGACGTTTGGCCGCCATAATTTCGCCGAGTGGCGAGGTGTCCGAATTATGCTAATGAGACTATGGGTACACTATGGGTGCGTTCCAATTCTTAGACGTCTAGCAAGACTGCTTCATAGACGTCTACTTAGACGTCTACAGGTTCGCGTATTGGAACGCGTACCTGAACTTGCAGAGAGCCGGCTCCGTGAACTGCGCATGCGCGCCCAGAACCAAAGTGGAAAGGAGGATGCGTTAATTCTCTCGACGGATGTGACGTCAAATAACTGTTAGTATTTGCTTTTTTCTGGAAATAAGCCTCAAACTCAGATGCCAATTACCCCGTTTCACAGCGCCCGCGCCCCCGAGCCACCCGAACAAAAGCTGGCGCGCTTTTCGCGCAACGGGTGCTCGCGCCTTGCGAGCCCTAGGTCGCTTTTCATGCGTCGGCTTGTTGTAGTTTGCGGGGCATCATCCCGATAGATGCGAATTCGGTGAAAATCTGATTCACTTCGTGGATTGTTGCCCTAAATTCAACAGCGCAGCCTTCGGTCCTGTCCCTGGCCTGTCTGCAGCCTCCGACTACGGTGAGTCGTACGCGAATGATGGTGTTTCGTACATGCCCGCGAGCTCTAGGTAAAGCACTTGTCGGCGTTCTGCTACCGTCTTGCAGCTTTTTTAACGAGTTTTTACACGGCAGTGCAGCTATGCGGTAGTCACAATTACTGACGCGGCGTAATCACCCGACAGTCTCCGGGCGAAGGCATGTGGAGACTGCATAATGGCGTCGATCCCGTTTCTTCGCGCTTGAAACAATCGTTGCATACCTGCTGCTGTGCACCGATCGGTCGCCGGTTGCTGTTGTCTTCGGGGTGCACTGGGGTATTGGGACGTACGCGGCGACTTACAAATGATGTGAACCCAAGCAAAAAAAAGTGTGTGGCAAAAGGTAGGGCCGACCTTTCTCGCCGACCAAAAAGTGGCAGGCCGACCTTCGGCACCCGAATGAGGGCCGGCGTCGGGGATTGACACTGACCTAACGTCGGCCGATTTTCGGCAATCGACTACGGCCCGACCTTTTGGCCCGACGTGATCGACCACCTGCTGCACGTGGGCCTGCCGTCTGCCAGCGTTACTGAATGGTCGGCCGCTCGTCTGCCCTAGCATTTTGCTGACGAAAGACCGTACGTCGGCCGGTTGCTTCCCGACGCCGGTTAGTGGCCGGCATCGCCCCTCGTGCAGGTATAATGCCATGCATTTATTATATCGTGGCCCATGCATATATAACGGGGTAGCACATACAAATGCATCAAGAAAAGCAGTAGCTTTTCTGATGCCATGAAGAAACAAAAGCTGCAGTATTTGGTGAAAAATTTATTTGTCAACAGCGTTCAGAAAAAGCTCGCGATTTGCTTTTTAATAAGCGTGGATATATGACTGAGCGTGTGCCACATATGGAAGATGGGCTTGAGGCTTGGTCTCCTTCTTTTGGCAGCCTGTCGATCACTTGATGTCTGCGACTGGTCGGATCTGCGGCAGGTTCCATCTTGGTCAGCTGTATGAAGAAAAGTGCTTTAATTAAATATTTCCTTTTCGCCTAGACTTTTACATTGCAGGCAAATATAGGGTGAAAAGGTAGAAAAAATAATGTCTGCTCACTGCCACCAACTGCACTATCACATTAATATATTTTATGCGCTTGACTTCATGCGACCCTACTGAAAACGCATTAGCGCAAAGCCGCAATAGGTAATCAGGATTACAATAGGTAATCAGGATCCGTGAATCCGCGAGAAAGGCGCGATCACTTTGTTTTGCTGGAGTCATGATGTTGCAATTTGCAACCGTAGCGCACTCAAACCTTATCCTCCCGAAGTGCGTTCTTGCATGCTAATGCTGCAATTTAATAATTCTAGCAAAACCAAGTGTCCGCTCTTGTCATAGAGCGCGTATGAGGGATTCCAACGCGGCACAACAAACAGTTTCCGCGATATTTACATGAAACCTAAAATAAGTTTATTCCGTAGAATACAGCTTAATTTTCTGAAACTAGATGGAACTTTTACAGCAAAAGCGACCGGATATTTAACGATAAGTCATCTGATTTATTTTCGTTATTTAACAACCGAGCATTATTTTAAAAATTGTCTCATCAGCCAAGACGGCTATTTAGACAGCCTAACTCTTAGAAGCTTATAGAACCCGTTGTAAATTTTTAAAGCTTGAAACAAGTTAGCTGAACACCTCATGAGCATGTAAGCACCAGGAAATAATCCGCACGATGAAAATACAACTGCTTGCCCAGAAAGCAAGCGCACAGAGCAAAATCAATGTGAAACGGCTCAGATCTGTGTGCATCACATATATAATTCCAAAATCCACAAAATGAACGCACTGGCTCACTTACCTTGCCAGCATACCGCATCACTCAATCATCAATTTTCACGTATATACATCATTACAGCAGCAAAAAAAAAATAATAATAATAAACACGGCATAAATCTTGTACTCAGTCCTGGCACGAGCTTGCTTGGCAGTAGCGATGATGCTAGTACAGCTTCTGATCGCTCCTATGGCGAGGGGTGCTGCAATATTTATATCAGTGATAGCATTTGACATTTAACTGGGTTGCATGCGTCCCATCGATGTGAGTCGGATAATCGAATTTTCCGAACAAAATCAGCGCTAATACCTGTCCGGCAAGTGCACCGCCATGAAGAAGCGAAAGACCAGCGTTTTAGTGTAGAGGAGACCAAGGACTTCGGGCTTCGGCGAAACGAGCTTCCACTGTCGAAGCCAGTTTCCAGATCAGCTGATATCGCCTCCCTGCACGATCAGCGCAAGGCGCGCACACCAATTACAAAATATGCATTTACAGTAACAAGATGCGCGTAAGTCTCAAAACAATACATAATTAGTTGCAGTACATTATCGTATAGAAGAAAATCAGCGATAATTTGACTTACCTGGTCGGTATACATGTCAGTGCATGCACTTCGATGTGAAGAAGTGAAAGACGGGCGTTTTGGGGCAGAGGAAATCGGACCTCGGACTGCAGCGAAAAGAGCTAATTCCACCGCCACAGCATCGTTTCCAAGTCGGCTCAGCACGTCTTCCTGCGCAATCAGAGCGAAATGCGCACACATCGATTATAAAAAAAAAAAAAAATGTACGTAGTAATAAGATGCGCATATATATACGCGCTCCAGAAACAGTTGCAGTATACTGTCGTATCGAACAAAATATGTGCTAATTGGACTTACCTGATCGGTATAGTGAGTGTCCCTCCATATTAAAAGGCGAGCATTTTGGGACAGGAGATACCCAAGGACCCAGACTGCAGCAAAATGAGCCAATTCTGCCACCGCAGCCAGCCGCAGCCTTGTTTCCAAACGGCTCAGCAAGTCTTCCTGCGCGATCAGCGCCCACACCAATTATGTATATATATATGAAGAAAGATGCAAGGAGTATATAACAAGACGAACATATGCTCCAAAACAATAAATTATTATGTTCAGTATAATATCGAATCTAGCAAAAAGCTCCTCTGATCAAGACCGAAAGATCATGTACTTACGCATGTTTTGGTGAACTTCGGCACGAAGAATCTGTACAGAGCGGCTGCAATCATCAGCTGCATATATGGGCTGTTCTTTTCAAACGCTGACTGCTGCAGGAGGTTGAGACAGATTGAATTTGCGCGAAATAAAAGCGGAGGATAAAATTAGGCAGTAGGCATCGCGCGCGCCCACACGGACTCACGGAGGCTGGCCATCGACTGAGTGGCGCCGCGCATCTTAGCTCGCGCGGGATGTTTTTTCCCGCCTTTTGGCCACGTGACCTCAAGAAGGGAGGAGGGGGGGGGGGGGGGAGAGAAGCTCCAAAAGCAGGGAGAATCTCCCTGTGTGCGGTGCATGCAATTCTTTTTTTTGTTTTTCGCCGCTATTTCTCTCTGCTTCGGCATTCCTGTCACCCCCCGCGGTGGGGTGCCTCGATGCCTTTCGCCTCCCCGTGGTTCTTTCCGCTTTGCCGCAGGGAGAAGAGATGGACCGATGGGGGGCAGCGGGTTCCGCGCAGCGAGAAGCAGTTTTCTTTCTTTTTCACGCCCCCCCCCCCCCCCCCTCCCTCGTCGTTGAAGAAGCGTCGAGGTAGTTTCTTTTCTTTTCTTTTCCTTTTTCTACGGCTTCTGTAGAGCCCCCGTCTTGGAGTGAATGTATGTTATGTTCTTTTAACCGAATATCTTCCACATAAACCAAGTGTGGGGCAGTAGAACACCTGCAGCTTCATTTAGCCAAAATAGCAAGACCTGGCTACGTATATAGTGTTCAGCAACTTTATCGGAACCGTCTTTTCCAAGACGGTTAAGTTGCAGAACACTGTATATTATGAGTGCTTTTGCAGAGATTACATAGTCCATGCGGATTTATACTTCCCAAAGCAGTACGTGGGTTATTTAGAGTCCCTCGGGCTGTCATATTAATCGCAAACCACATTTCCGTTTTCGCGTTTGGTTTCCATCATAATGCGGCTTCTGCAGCTCGACTAAAGCCCGTGACCTCGAGCTCAAGCTGGTAAATACCGATTGAACCACATAGTAACTGCTGCAAGTTTCTGACAAAAATATATTTTGTCCATTTGTTTTAGGGATGCATGAAAATCAGTAGAAGGTCGCAGGGCAAAGTGCACCGGATCCGGATGAAAGCTCATAAAAGATCACTGCCTCTTTTCTTGCCCCCGTACGAAATGTAAACTCACGGAGTCTGCGAAACGAATTTAAGGGCGTTTAGTATTGATAGGTTTCGAGGGCACTGGCAAAAGTAATTGACGGTTAACATATAAACCTTAAAGGCACGTGATCTCTTCGGTTTACCGTGGGTTTGCTTAGGGTTACGTTATAGGTTAACTTTATGATGAGGTTGTTTAAATTCAGGGGTTACCATTTAACCATAAAAAAAATGGACAATTACATTCGTAGGTTCATAGCAGTTACCGCGCTAATCTTAGGCACTTAATACTAAGTATGCTTCAAACAGACAATCAGCGCCTACCAGTTCACAAACTCAAGCATAAGTTCATGACAACTCGCGATCAACTACAGAGTGTACCATACCCGCCGCGGCTCAATTAGCGCGCGGTTAAAGCTTTATTTCAAAATATATATAAATAACAGTTAATTTCACATTCTGTTGCGCAATGTATAATTCTATCAGCAGGCTCAAATGATATAGTGTCAATATATATCATGCACGCGGTATAACTCAATGTTGCATAAAAATGGCTGTTTCAATGATACGAATTTTCCACTTTTCTCCTGCTAAGCCGACTTCCTCATGGAACGTAGAGGGGAAACCTGCTGTATTGCAGGAGCTAGACTTTACTTTGATATGCACAATGTTATTTAATGATATATTATAGCAGCAGTGAATACGCGGCTGGGGAAAAGGGGATTCGAGGAACTTTATATATATTCTGGCATTTCATACCATATTTCTGCGTGTGAGGCTGACGTTGAAGAATATGTAGACCGCCACTGGTGCAGGAGCCGATCGATCCTGATGTTGCGCGGGATTCTCAAAACGCAATCCCTTTGAATTTTCTCAAAAAAACCAAAGGTTACTTCTGGCACAATGCTTGTGTTCGCAGGAAGTATACGTTCGACAGGCGAATCGGCCGGGCGATCGGCTCTCTGCGTGCCTTTCATTTTTATTTGAAAACTATCAGGACCACATTTGTGTTCTGGATAAAGACAGTCGGCCTCGGCATATTGATATATAAGGAATAAAGCTTTCCTAATCCCCGTGTTTTAACTGAGGCGGGCAAATATTTGTCCCAAGCTGTTCCATTTATCCTCATGTCGGCAATATACTCGAGTTTCGTCTATCGAGAGTGCAGCATATATGTATATATGCGAAGCGCTACAGCTCATTTGGTCCAAAAGCCACCTCGCTAACCCGGTTTTCGCTTGAGTATCGTCGGGTTTTGTCTGAAATATTCGGAATGTGGTAGTAAATATGGAGATGCGGTCCAGGTTCCCACCGGGATCTGTGACAGATGCTGCGCCTTTACTTTCCTATAACCAATTTACAATTAACTGCGGTTGTCCACCGAAATAGAGAGATAGAGAGAAGAATGAGAAGGCGTTGTATCCCGTCGAATGTTAAGGGGAAGCTTGAGCGTCCCCCTAATTTTTATTTCCTTCTTTCAAATATTATTAACTATTCCATCGTACCACTGTGTAAGGTCGTGGAACAATTTACTCTGTGCGACTGCAGACGTGCGTAAGTGCGTGCGTGCGTACGTGCATGCGTCACACACGGCTTCGTGCCGATGTCGGGATAGACTGTTAACTCAATAATCTCGGACATCTTGTTCATCCTAAAGTTACAGCTAATTAACGTATGCGCGAAACTTCCGATAAAGCCTAGTGCACACAGGTGCCAACTTTCCCACATCTGTGCTCCTTGATTGTTTATTGATCCAGCCTCCCAATGATACGACCCTGCATGGCTTAGCACGTGTTTTCTTGTGGATTCCTCTTGCAAAGTCAATCTACTTTGATTATATTTTCACTATAGCTAGGTGGTGGCGCCTATCTGGGTTTCGCCTTGTCTTCATTATGCCCTTTGTTGTGCGGATCACAAGGTGTTGGAGTGGATCACATAGGTTAAGTTGGGCGGCCTTAACTTTTATACTGGCTTGGAAGTAGAAGGCAGATGCTTGTAGTGCATGGTCAGGGGAAGCAGGCGCACGTGTTCGCATAGTTAGAGGAGATGTTTGTAGACGGAGCATGGATAGCCATAGCAGTATCTAATCTCTGCGAAGCGCTCTGCTATTCTGCGCCCCTATACATATGTGCCAAACGTATGCGAAGTGGGAGACGCCTGTTGCACCCAATCTCCCGCATGCTCTAAGAGACTTTCGGTGGCGCACTGAGTGTGTCGTATTCGATCCCCACCAAATTAAGATAGGCTTTACAGCTGGCATATTGATCCGCACAGTATCAACTTTGGTCAGGTCGAGTCTCACACACGTGTCCTTAAGGACTGCGTCGCAGCTTGGACATTCCACTGCCTAGCGCCGTGAGCTTTTTCGTCGCACAGTGGAAGGCCGCGCGAAGCGTTCGAACAACGTGTAGTGAAGTCCGTGGGATTGATCATTTGGCAGAATAGGAACGCGGTCGATCGTATTCTTTCGGTGACCCCGTTGTCTACTGTTCCCCATGCTAGTGCGTCTCACCTAGATATAGCCAGCTGTTAGTTCTTGGAGAGCAAAGCTTTATCCGGAGGTTGTTGACGCGGCACATCCACCTCAGGAAGGTCACTTGTATATCGAAGTGATTCTTGTCTTGAAAGACGCAGGCCTGCGGCTGATGCGTGTATGTGTGAGCACAGAGGATCGAGCAATCGACTGTCTGGAAATTTGTTAGGGGGTCCCGAGGGAGTCCTGTTGCAGCTGCGCATTATTGATATACAACGTGTGACCAGAAACTCACTGCATTATATATTTCTTGCCGCTACCTTATATGTTCGGTACTGTTTGCTGTTTTACTGAAACATTATTTATTGTCCCAGTGTGCTTTGCTATTTCCATGTTTATCAATAAGATTTATTTGGTTCCCTGCTATGTAAATGGTTGAAGTTCACGCCTATGACGTCATGATCGTTTCTACTCTCTTATCCCGGTACTTTTCAAGCAGAAGTCTTAAGTTTCTGGACCTATGCAGCATTCCTTCCATATGCAGGGCTATTCTACAAGCGATCTCTCGGCTTAGTACGTACGACAGATAATACGCTTTAATCACTTCCGATACATGTTCACGCCTTAAAACTAAAAGTTCTCCATATTATTAGTCTGCAAGCCACAACAAAAAACCCGAAATTGCGGCAGCTGCTTCAGGAAAGAATTCTTTTCAACTAGCTTCTTTTATTGCGCGTACATCGTGTAGCTCTCAATAAATATTCTTAATTTTCAATCACTCTGTCTAACATAGAGGTCTCAAACTCATATTGATACGCAGGATGCGTTGAGAAAATATGTCTCTCGCGGACCAGGAGTGGACAGTAACAAGCAAGAAAATATAGAAGCCATAATTCAAAACAATCTGCAAAACAAAAGCGAAATACTAATAAAATAAATAAAAATCAACTGTTCGTTCCTATGAAACCACACTACCATTCTTTGAGCAAAAAGAAAAAAGGAACAAAAAAAAAAACAGAAAAAGCGGAGCATCTTCGATTTTTTGTGTCCAAACGCGCCGGAGGAGCGCGTTACTTCAGGATGGCTTGGCGGAGTTACTGAAAGGATACAGCGTTTGAAAACTACTATAGTCACTTGTCCTGACAGTATATAAATGCGAAAGAAAAAGAGGTCTGGTTGTCCAGCGCCTAGTTATTGAAGGTAACAAAGTTGACTGTCTTGTAATTTTAACTAATAACGCGCAACTTTGGAAAACGCGCTTACATTTCCAACATTTCGTTCGCACGTACAGCGTCCTCGCGCGCTCGAGATCGTCTCTTGGTCGCGCTCTACACTTCTGCAATGAACTTGAAAGCACGCACGCACCCACGAGCACAAGCTGCCGAGTCTTCCAAGAACTGTTGACAAGAAGCGGGGGAGGAGAGGGGGTTAGTTTCTGGTGTAGAATCGGACCGCTCGCTGCGAAAATGCGCCCCTCCGACTTCCGAAAAAAAAAAAAAAATGAAAAGAGCCGCCCGTCCCACCCCGGCAGGTCGTAAAAGAGGATGAATGGGCCACACGCAAAGAAACAAAACCAAATGACAAGGACGCTGGCCCGTTTTCTCGCGGCTCTTAGCTTTACCAGACTGTTTTGAGAAAAAAAGTATGGGATTAATAACCTGGACAATAATCATTTTCCTTCGTTTTTTTTTCTTCATGTATTTGATCGTAAGACAACTTTGTTCGAAAAGAGCTCCTTCAAAAATAGTATACAAATACCACAAAACTGCATGCTCTCTTCAAAGTCGGCGTGTATACATCTCTTCTCTCGCCCAGTCAGGAACGCTCGCCACCAACTTTCGAGCTGCGGGGGTGACACGTAGTTGCACCGCCCTTCCCACCATTTCCCCCCTCTTTTCCGCCCTCCCTTCGAAACGTCCGAGCGTGAGGTCGGTTTTGTTTCGTCCGGGTCTCCCTCCGTGTACGCATTTCTCTTCTCCTGCTGCGAAGTAGTGTTTTTAGAATTTGTCTCTTTGCTTGCCTGCCGGAGCGTTCGCCGCGGCCAAGGCTTGCCAGTGCCCTACGCATAATTTCTGCCCCCGTGTGCTTTTTCTCTTCTGTCCGCTTCTTTTATTTTACACAATAGCCTCCTCCTTCACAATGAGAAGTTGCGTCTACTCAAGTGCCCTGCCATATAGCGGACGCATTTCAGTGAGTGATACGGGCTAAATGGGGTGTACGGGAGTTTGTGCGCCGAAATATAACTGATGTTACAGCACCTACAGCTGCGCTTCGTATTAAGCAAACAGTATAATGACATGATCTACACATGAAATCGCGGCCACCTTGTGGCTTGCTGTTTATCAGAACTCGGTAAATAATTTTACTAACAGCTATAATTGGTTCACTAAAAATGTGAGCGACAAGTTAAACAAACAATAGCATTAATTAATGTAACAAAACATTTACACTGAATAGCATGTATCATTTTGTTCCATACTAAGCGCAAATTACATAACATCGCGAAAAACCAAAGCCAAGTAACAGGCAAATAAAAAAAAAAGTAGCAGTCGTGCTCTTCATAACTTTTTTTCAAGGTACCGCCTCAACAGTCGGGCCAACGCATTGCCGCACTCTTGCCATTAACCTGGCGCCGTGCCCGGCATTTAGTCCGCCCAAAAAGTCGGGCCAAAGGCCGCTGCGAACTACTTGCCGAAATGGCTGGCGGCTACCTCCGGGCCGACCGCTTGCCGTGGTTTACTAGCCGACTAAGTAGGCTGCCGACCATTTTCCGAACGTCGGCCACACGTAAATGGTCGGCCAAGGATGCTTGGGAAACTATTTGTGAGTCGACAGTCACGAAAGTTTGTAATTTGCTTTTTTTTTGTTTGTTTGTTTTTTTAAGATTCTTCGTTTGTGGCCTAGTTTGTTTGGGCAGTAGCAGGCATTTTGGTGTGCGCCAGCGTGAACGCGCTGGTTTATGATCAGGAGGTTTTATTGCCTTCCTCGCAGCTTCAGCAGATAGTGACTGGGCCCATAGAAACGGTCGTGCTTCTGTCAAAAAACTCGTAAGGTATTCATCCATGCGGCCCATACGTGGTGCTGCAGTGCAAGAGGTCAGCTTCTTTGCAGTGTCGACGAAGTGCTAAAGAAGGGGAGTTGCTCGCCAGCTGAGAGACAGTATAATTGTAAACTGGCCCAGTTCGAAATGAGCCCCGGAGTGAAATGAGCCTACTGCTCAGCACGAAATGGTTACAAGATACGGGCGTATACCCGCACGAATTTATTGTGCTTATATGCTCATACGTTCCATTGTCGAGTACTCACATCGGTGCATGCAGCAATGAGGGTGACTCTTCGGCTATCATAGGTTCTTGCCCATGAGAGTATCTGCCCTTTTACTACCAAAATAACTGCATTGGTAGAACTCGCTGAGCTTGTTCATATAGACATAACACTTCGAATGCATGTCGCTACCGCCGAGTTCCCTAATATATATCTTTTGCCTGCTCCAACAGCGTCATCACTTTGAGAAAACTGGGAATGATAGCAGAAATAATGCCCCCATAAATAGTGGGCAGTGCTTTGCTTCAAGCTGCTGTCAAGGCCATTGACAGCTTATTTGAAAACAAAGCAATAATTAACCTGAGGTGGTATGTTTTGTTCAGGAGAGTGAGGCACCGTTGCATGTACTACCTCGTAATCCTGTCAAAGAGCTTGTAAGTTGCTGCTATAAGCACTCTTCATTACAATTCCATGCAAGCCGCAACATATTCCGCACTTACTGCACACAATTTAACTTAGTCTCTTTGTTGCTATTTCAGTGTTTTGCAAGTGTGCTAAATATTTGTATTTGTGCTAGCATTGACTGCCAGTCTCGTTGCTGTCTTTTTCCTTCTGCGGCAGGCACTCTCATTTGCTTTACTCAAATCAAATTCTACTGTGAGTGAGTTTGCTGAATTTATGCAAACTAAATGTAATTGCTGTATTACTCTCATTTATTTACATTTACAGAGGCAAGGAATACTCGGGGCCGACGTACGAGTTTCTTCCACCAGTTGGATTCCTCTGCTACCTCGGTAGTGCAGTGCGCTGTAACTGGTGTGACCAAATGGATACTCTCACTCCTTCTACTGGTTTAAAGCGTGCTCCTAGTTAAGTTTAAAATACCTTGCTTGCAATGTATTTAATCTTGTTGTGGAATATTGTCACCCTTGCATTTTCTGATATGTTATTATTTGGAAAGCATTCAGAGTGATTTTGGACGCATGATTTGCCTTGGCGGGAGGTGGAGAAGCACAAATGTGTGACTGCAATTTTTTGCCTCTCTAGTTTTCAGCCTTTAGATTTAAAGCAACAGATTGATATGTGAACAGGCCTGGCATGGATTAAAGAGTTTGTCATATACAACACGACCCTTGCGGGGATAACACAGCTGTGGTTATCTGAGCAAAAGTTCTCTGTATGTGATGGTGTCCGAAACATGGCATTGTCTTAAGTAACTTGGCATGGAATCGGCCACTTCTTGCACTCTCTTGACAGCATCTATTGTAATGTGTGCTAGGCGACATGCCTTCGGATCTGTTGTATGTCTGCAGCAGTTGCCTTGATGTATCAAGATGGGGTGGTTGTTGCGAGTTGGAAATTGCTATTCTCCCGACTACACCAATAAAATGCAGTGAAGCCAAATACCAGGAACCAATGTGTTATGTGGTTCATTGTGAAGGCTTGCCATTCTCGTAACTTTGCCAAATTGCTAGAAACATTATTTTTAAGCCCGGTCTTCTTTTGCTCATAGCACAACTCATTTCGTGCATTTGTCAACTTTTTGTGGTTTATAGTTGGCACATTTTGCAGAGGGTGACAAAATTTGAGCTGGTGTGCCACGAAGGTTAAATATCTGTTTATTAAACTCTTCTCGGGAAGCTACATGCAAATCCTGCCTAATGTGGCTGTGAGGGCTTCGCACTTGATTGATGTACCGGCGCTTTACTTGTGGCAGCTGGTCTACATTGTACAGGACTGCCACTTTGAGGAGCACCAGCACTGCTATGAAGCAGATTCACAGCATTGTTCCTGGTGGAAGCAAACCACTGCAGATGTTGCCCTCATTCCAATGCAGCTTCAGCCAGTGAAGTTTCATAATGCCCGTGTTGGACGAACAAGAGGCCTATGAACTTGAGCATTTCACTTAGTCATTCCTTCCAAACATCCATCAAAACAAGCAACCTGTTGGGTTTCCCCAAAATCCCTGTACAATCATATATTTATTTTTATTTTTACACATAGTTTGTATCATAAGCTGGAGAGCCTTCACTCAAGTATACACTAGGTTCCTATCTACGTGAAAACTACACGCTTGTGTGCCAGTATCAGCAGATCGTTCCTAACGATTGTGGACACCCTCCTAAACAGAGATAAAACTGAGAACATGCAGCGATCATGGGTACATACTCAAAAGCAAGTGGGTACGGAAACTGTGTGCACCTTTGGCCACTGTAATTGTAGTACCTGAATCGCTAAAAGCTGAAATCAGAGCTTCTTCTGACTCTTCTGGCTTCTTTGCTGCTAGTGCGATAAAAAAATTCTGTAGCTGAAGTTGCTGAATCTCACAATTTCAGTGTTTTTTTGTTGTGCGGCCTGACATGAACATTTCTCCATCTAAGCTGCCACCATTCTTCAGATAAAGATCGCTTCTGTGTCACTACTTGGTGCGATATATGTCAGGGATACACATAAGCTCTGCGTTTAAGCGTATGACTCAACATTGTTAACAGCTATAGTCGGCAGCTGCACTTGGGAGTCTTCTGCATATTGATTTTCAAGCTTACCTTTCTACTTTTCCTGTCTAGGTCATCATTATTTGCAGTTCATCCCAGAGTTGCTTAGCAAGGCAATGTCATCAGCAAATCGCAGATTACTGAGGTATTCTCCATCTACCCTTATCCATAACTGCTCCCATTCCAAGTCTGAATACTTCCTCTAAGCAAGCTGTGAATAGTACTGGGGAGATTGTGTCTCCTTGCCTAACACCTTTCTTTATCGGAATTTTGTTACTTTATGCAGAACTATGGTTGCTGTGCAGCCACTATATCTTCCAGCACTTTCACGTACGGCTCGTCTACCCCCCGATTTCTCAATGCCTGCATCACCGCCGAGGTTTCAACCGAGTCAAATGCTTTTTCGTAATCAAGGAATGCTATGTACAAGTGCTGGTTATATTCCGAGCATTTTTCTATCACCTGATTGATGGTATGGATATGATCGATAGTAGAGTACCGTTTCTGAAACCGCTTGATCCTTTGCTTGATTGCAGTCTAAGGTTGCCCTGATTCTATTGGCGATTACCTTAGTAAACACCTTATACGTAACAGACAGAAAGCTGATTGGTCTGTAATTTTTAAGGTCCTTCCCCTTTCTTATGAATGAGGATAATGTTTGCATTCTTCCATGGTTCCGGTACCGTCGATGACACCAGGCACTGCGTATACAGGGTGGCCAGTTTTTCTAGCACGATATCCCCCCCGTCTTTCAGCAAATCTGTAGTTATCTGATCCTCTCTAGCCGATTTCCCCCTTTTCATAGTTTTTAGTGCTTTCTTGACCTCGACCTTCGTCACTGATGGAACGTCCGACTGTTTTTCCCTACCGCCAATCTCATTACGGTCCTGACTACTTTGGCTACTGTAGAGATCTGTATAGAACTCCTCGGCTACTTTGAATATCTTGTCCATATTCGTGATGACGTTGCCCGCCTTGTCCCTTATCGCATACATTTGGTTTTTGCCTATGCCCAATTTCTTCTTTACCGCTTTAAGGCTTCCCCAGTTCTTTACAGCATGCTCAATTTTCTCCATGTTATACTTCCTTATATCGGCCACCTTGCGCTTATTGATTAGCTTTGATATCTCAGCCAATTCGATCTGGTCTGTTGGATTGGAAGCTTTCATACTCTGGCGTTTCTTAATCAAATCTTTCGTCTCCTTAGACAGCTTACCGGTATCCTCTCTTATCCTACCGCCTACTTCTAACGCGCACCCAGTAATGATATCTCTGAAATTATTGTTCCTTGCTTCTAGGGTAATGTCGCCATCCTCTGTTAGAGCTGAATACCCATTCTGTAACGAAATCCTGAACTCTTCTGCCCTCCCCCTCACCGCTAAATTCGTGGGATTAGGGGTGCACAAAACACAGGATGAACTATGGGGTGTGGGGGGAACTACCACCATTCCTGATCAGGGTTAGCTTTTTCTGCAGAAGACTTGTGGCTGCTGTGCGGTTTCCATATACTATTAACAGCGTTTCTACATATGCCTTTCCTATGAATGGTTATGTAATGCATGCATGATTGATGCATAGACTGAATCAAATGCTTGTAATATAAGCAGGTTGTATGTAGGGGTTGCTGACCGTATTTATACGATTATAGCACGAGTTACGTTTTTAGAAATTGCATCACTGAAACAGCACTTCATGCTATATTTAGAAGCAATATCTGAATTTAACACTTTTCTTTTTTTGCTGGTCATCAAGATAGCTTTACCACCAGGTAAGCCAGTTGCGAGGAGAAGGCAAATTTCTGGCAACTTCGAGGCTGTAAAATGAGGCAAGGTTAAAAAAAAGGTAACCATGGAGAAAGACCAGAAGGTGGAAGTGAAAAAGAAAATAATAAAAAGGTGTAGTTATTGAGGGTTCGAATTCTCCTGTTTAATATCATTAGATCATGGCCAATGGGCAAAACATGCAGGGAGCGATGCTGGATTCTAAGCAAGAGAAGAAAGCATGTAGTGCTTGGCAAATCGTGTCTAACCAAGAAGGGGGAAACGAGTGGGGGCATGTTCATGAACAGCGATAAGTAACTGAGTAGTGACAGTGAATAAACCACTCGGATACTTTTGGATTTTTAAATGCAGTCTCCTTTATTGTCACATCCCCAGCTATGGTTGCCTTTAATGTTACGATTTCATGTTATAATCGTGAGCTTGTGTTGGAATCGTGACAGAATTTTTTTCTTTTTATTCTCAACACAAACTCTTCCCTCGCATCATATATTCATTACGGAATTGTTTACCTGTAAATACGGTATATTCTGTGGTTCCTCTTTCATCTGATTGATGCCGTGAACATCGGCTGTGGTCAAGTGGTGTGCCTGAAATCCAGCCTGGCCTTTTTGTTCACTAAAGTCTAGGTTTCCTCTTAATCTAGCGGTGATTACCTCATTGAATACATTTAAACCCAGTTATAACCTAACTAAGACAGGTCTGCAGTTTTATTTCTTGGTTCTGTGAAATTTTTGCGTGAAGAAGAGTGGAAACCAAAATAAGGAGTACATATAAGTGAAATCACCGTGGGAATGTTTACAGCAAACCCCTATTTCTCGTAGTCATAATTCCTGTGCATTGTTGCGCTTACGTAGGAACTGGGACACAATCGGAGACGACACAGAACAGATGTGCGCAAACTATCAACTGCAGGTTTATTTCTGAGTGCATGTATGTATAGGCATTATCAACTGATTTCTTATAGGCATTATCAACATGGCCATGTCATGTTTAGAGCAGGCCATAAAGAAATCATGTAGCCACAAGATGCAAGAAAGCTTCCATTTGCAGGCAACACGGCTGAGAAAAGCAGGCTATCCGACACCAATGCTCGTTTCAGTGGCGGAAAAAATAATGAGAAGGCCAGTACGAATAAGGGACCAAGACAATGTCAAAGAAAAGAAGAGGCCAGTGGTTATCCCATACGTCCATGCACTTTCCCACAACCTGAAAAAGGTTGCACAAAGACACGACGTAAAAGTCGTTTTTTCCGCACCCAAAAAATTGAAAGCTATGTGCGCGAAAGTAAATGAAGAATACAGTGCAGAGAAAGAGGAGTCATGTGGCGTCAAACACGAGACAAAGTTCGTGGAATGCCGCGAAGGTGTAGTATATAAGATACCGCTATCATGCGGGCGGACGTATGTTGGCCAGAACGGTAGGCGCGTCAATGAGAGGCTCAGAGAACATAGGCGCAACTGCGGTCTTGTCAACTCACCGGGAAATCTGGCAGATCATTGCGCCAGATGCCAAAAAGAATGCACACCTAACTTTCGGCAGACAGCAATACTGCTCAGTTCAAGGGAGAAGCTAATCAGAAAACTGTGGGAAGCATACTGCATACAATCAGGAAAAGAAGGGCCATGTGTAAGCGTACCTTCTATCGAGCTTTCTAATCAAGAAAAAGAATTTTTGGAAATATAATAACAAGCAGCCAAGTCAGAAGGATAAGGCATGTTCTTTAATGCTGGACAGAACGTTAAAAGATATGTTGCCTTGACGATGTGATCGCGGAATTTTTGTTTTTTGTTTTAATTTTGTTTTTTGTTTTGATAATGCCTATACATACATGCACTCAGAAATAAACCTGCAGTTGATAGTTTGCGCACATCTGTTCTGTGTCGTCTCCGATTGTGTCCCAGTTCCTACGTAAGCGCAACAATGCACAGGAATAACAACCACCAACTAGCCCAATTTGAAACTCTCGTAGTCATAAACTTGGGAAAAAACATTTTGCAATTGCACTGATAGGGCAAATGTGGCAGCAGCCTCCACCATCTCCGCTGCAGTTCGCGCAACATGGTTATGAGAGGTGTGAGGAGGGTGGCCAGAGACACCTTGCCTGGGAAATTGTGCAGTCATGCCATCACTGCTTGAGCTTGACTGGCCGTGAAGGCACCTGTGTCTTCACGTATGTTCCCGCTCTGTCTGTCCAGCACAGCCGCCCCAGGAAATACATACTTGCCACTCACATTGCCACTGCTTTCCTCCGTCCCCATTCGAACATGCGAAAGCTGTCATTGGAATCTTGCGAGCAGTTGCATGGTTGTGCTGTTTACCTTTAAATCTGTCCGTGAAGAACTTAGTGATAGATACTGATTGATAATGATAGTTAGTGACAGTGATGATAATGAGAGATTACTATGATGTCATGGCCGAAACTTACACCATGATGACATCACATTCAGTCGTGACGTTACCAGGCGACTCGAGCACATGTGAAGGTTAACCCGATCTAGTCGTCAGTGCAGCGCCTTTCATTTGGCGTTTGCTCAAACGCCACATGACACGGCATACAAAAGCAGACGCAGTACAGCAAGCATCAGCAGCATTTCAAATTGGTTTACAGGAAAGAAAAGGCGTATCTCACACTTTTCCGCGAGCACCTGAATCGAGCCATAAGGAAAACGAGGAAGGAGGTGCCATAGTGGAGGGCATCAGACCACCGTGCAATAAAGGCTTTCACCTCATTGCTCTTTAGTGGTCCAAAGTGCCCCTAGAGTTTTTACTTTCTGCTCGTATGAGCATTCAGTTCAGTGATGCATATGTGTAATGTTAAAAAAGCACGAGTACCAGGGACCGATGCATTTGTCACCTGCAGTCGCTCATTACGACCTTGGCTGTTCCTTTTATGTTATTTTGTGTTCGTCATGACACATTAATGTGTTACCCCGCCGGGGTGGCGCAGTGGTTAGGGCGCTTCCTAAGGATGCGGGATCGAATCCTGGCCTCGGCGACCGCTTTTCGATGGAGGCGAAAAGCAAGGCGACCGTGTGCTGTGGAATGTCGGTGGAATGTCGATGGTCTAAATTTCCGGAGTCCTCCACTACAGCGTCTCTCATAGCCTGAGTCGCTTTGGGACGTTAAACCCCACAAACCATTCATGTGGTTCTGCCAGATATACAGTAACTTGGCACTAGCTAACAGAAAGTCACTGTAGAGAGTAGTGATGTGGTACTAGCTGGTATATGGTAAATGGTATTATATTGCGCAGGGCCACTGTAGCATTTTTTTTTTTTTTCCCCGGAAGCTTAAATGGAATTCTTTTTGACTCGGGCAGAAAAGTTTTGCAATTTGAACGCCTATGCTCTTTAGCGTTGCTCTGTGCCTGCACTTCACTGCAGTGCAGGCTTGAGCCAGCGGCAAACGTATACATAACCAGCGCTGCCAGCTTTGGCGAATTAGTCTGCTCGAGGTTGTGGTTACAAAAAATAAAAATAAGCATCAAGATACCCCATGCTCACTTGAGATGCAGACTAAAGGTCGTTCCTGCAGGAAGCATAATCAAAATCAGATGTGGGTTTCAGTCTGAGCATAAGCAGAGTTTTCCACATTAACAGTGTTGAGCTGCCCTTCTGCCAGGAAGTGCTCTTTGCGAACTGATAAGTACAGTAGAACCCCATTATAGTAAAGTCACCGGGACCGGCTAAAATCTTACTATATCAGTTGTTAGTGATGACATGGTCCTGAAGATACTATCTTGTAATTAAAGTCTGCTTACTAAGCACATCTTGTTGCTTTATGAAAAGAACACTCTAAAATGCCTTGCATGTCTTTCTTATCGTCTCTGTGCCATTTCCTTTTTCATTTTTTTTTTTTTACCGCTTGTAGAAGTACCTGTTTAGCATGAATGCAACATGGATACGAATATAGCCGAGCTTGATTTCAGCTGAGAACCAAAGCATTGCGTGAGCGCGGCATCATCTTCCGCTGTTTCCATCTTTTAAGAGGCAATAGATGAAAAATGCGCGACAGTCCAGCACTGCAAAACCGCACAAGCCACGCCTCCAATTCTTGCCACTACTCCTTCGTGCTGAACAGTGTTGTGTGAATGTTCGGCCGTTTCTTCGCTTCCCTTTTACTCTATTTTTAAGTGACCGGCCGTCTTCTTTTTGTGTTTGTAGTCAGCTTTACATTTTTCCCCCTACGCGCTGCATGCTTTCCCTCACGGCTCAAAGGCCTTAAAGTTGGCTTCTTCTCAGTGCTGATGAGCCTAGCGGTAAAACCATAAAAAAAATGCACTACTTATTTTTTTTTAAGAAAAAAATTTCCTCGCGATTCTAAGTAATGCGTGTGCAGCAATGTCATTTCGTGGGAAGTCGACGCCACGGCCAGACGTTGTTTAGTATAACCTAGTTTTACCAAAAGCACCTTTACTATGATGGGACTTCAGTTTCACTTTACTATAGCAGGGTTCTACTGTACAATGATAACCGGTCATAGAGACTCCTCCATATTTCACGAGTGGAATGGAGTCCAGTTTTGTGCCCATTGCAGAAACAAGCTGAACAAGCTGGTCATTCTATGTTTCCGTTTTCTGGACAAGGTGCTTTGCAGCAATACCTAGCCTTCAGGGGCCGTGCAAAAATCTTAGCAGTGACATCCTACGAGATATTCAGAAGAACTTGTCCAAGAAAAAGTATAGACAATCAATACGATCTGTGCAGGGGAGTATGTGCTAGGAGTTCGCATTGCTGTTCTCAATACCACTGATGGGTTGCGACCATGCAAGCAGGTTGTGCCACCTAATCTACAATCACAGTGCGACACATTGTACCCGTTCTCCACCCTCTGCCTCCTACCTTCTCTTCATCATCCCTCTTGTCTCTACTTTGCCACCTGCCAATCAAGGTCTCAAAGGGACGAACAACACAAGCTGTCTAAAGCCACCACTTGAAGGACACCAAATTTTGGTTACATGTTAATATGACAGCGTTAAAGGCTGCCATTCACCAGAAAATTTGGTATCAGGGTTGTGAATGAAAAATTGTGGGTGATAGCCGGCAGGTGATAGCCGGGAATTGATTGGTGGCAGGGTTGTGCAAAGTCACTTGATCATATGATATGGCAGATTTGGCAGAAGCTGCCAACTCAAGCTTCTCGAATCAGATGGGTAGGTGAAAGGAATCGAACCCTCCAGGACTCTTGCATTTCAAGTCAGACATGCTACCCGTAGGCCACAAAGGCACTTCATACGGCTAGGTTAAGGGAGGCTTTATATTTGTGTCAGGCAGTCTTTCACATAATGTGGTAGTTCATGACTATATGCTAAAGAGTATGTATAAGATAATGGAGGTACTACCTTTGCCGAAAATAACCAGGCTGCATGCTCCAATTTTCAGTCAAGTAGCAGATAATTCGTACCACTTCTGAAACTGTAAATCTGTGCAAAGTAGTAAAGGCAAGCTGCAGTCCTCACTTCTCAAGTTGTGATCCTTTAGGAATTCATGTTGACCTTAGGATACAAGCTAAAAGCTAAACATACAGCCTGGTTACTTTTGGCAAAGATTGTACAAAGTAAGGGATTAGTGATCAGGAGAGTGAATGTGCAGCTGCCGAACTCTTTACTAATGTGCACGATGGCCGCCTTTTCTCTTCTGCACATTGAAAAAGAGCTAACTTGCGAAAAGAATAAGTCTAACCAGAGGCTCACCGAGGCCTTGCCTTATTTTTACCTCTCTGCAAGTTCGATCCCTGCCAAGGCACAGTGGTACAGAAAAAAATTAAGGCAGATTGCAGTCGTGTATAAGACTGATGACACAATGATGCTGTTTCTGTTTGCCTCAAGTTATCCGTGATTATACTTTGAGACTCATCGTGGCTATCTGTTGTCGGCGGACAAGTGTGACAGATATTATGCCTTTTCTTTCCTGTAAACCAATTTAAAACGCTGCTGATTCCTGTGTGGTACGGCGTTTGAGGAAGCGACAAATGAAAGGCGCAGCACGGATGCCTGGATTGGATGCCTGGCAAGGTTAGCTTCATATATGCGTGAATCGCACGGTGAAGTCATCGGTCATGACTGGACATGATGTCATGTGGTGACCTCAGTTCTGGTTATTAGACATGACTGGATGTGACGTCATGATGTCACATCCGGTAATGGTGACATTACTGCGAACACATTAAGCTGCGCACAATAGATGAAACAACCTCCAGCTTAAACAGCATCACTGTTGAAAGTGGGCGTTGTGCAGTCTAGTTGAAGATTTGGGCGGTTGTACACGAGCAAGGAACTGAGTGCTGTGATTTAATTTCCCAAAATAAATGCCACCGAGTGGTACTTTTTTCTTAATACAGGTCATACATTTACTAGAACAACCTTACTCTGTATTTGACAGCTGTAAATGCTGCAAAAAGCAAATTTTCTAAACTTGAGAATTTTATTCTGGCATGGCTTATATCCTCTAATCTCCAAAACAATTTTCTTGGGTTCCTTTACTTCTAGAAAACTTGGGATATTATTGGAACAACTACGATGAGAACAGCAAATTTTACAAATTTGAAATTAAAGTGTATGAGAACATGCAAGATGGCGACCATGGCACAAACTTTTTTTTTTCTGCCTAAAACAAGCTGGGGTAATGTTTGTCGTAGTAACCCAATACAGTCCTTTTCTGAACTGAAGGCGGCCGAACGTAAAGTTCGCGTCAAATGGCATGATATGGGTCTGTGTGCAGGCTTCACACAACTCGTACCCTCAGGCAAGTCCAGTAAAAGAATCTGACTGCTGAGCTGCTACCCGGCACAACAGAACCCAGAATGCAACCTAATCCTACGTTAGCCTGCATACTTAATATTTTTGAGACAAAGCATTCATAGAAGGTTGAAAAAACTTGTACATGCAGAATGCGATAAAAAAATCTGGAACAAGTTTTATGACACGCATGCCATTTTTCACAGCATATCACACAACTTGGAAGAAAGTCGACAACTGCACTTTGAAAGCAAATTTTTGTGAAAATGTACAACACCACTGGGAAGGAAAACAATTGAAGCAGTTGAAACAAAAAAAATTTGGTAGCGTATGTATCAGTGAACCCTCGGTGTCTATTAAAGAAAGTGAAATCAATGATCTTCGACACTAGTAGAACCTGAATAGCGCTGTGTGATAAGGCTGTCCACAAGTGGCAATAAACAAAGTTGTTAAAATCAAAACAAAACCAAACTTGACAGAACTTGCACCAATATCACGGCTATGCTAAAATAAAATACACAGACACCATATAACCACTGTTCACAATAAAAGTTCTACAAACCTGATGCGAATTTTTATATCATAGCTGTAAGGATACTAGCACAGCCTGATAATTACAGTACACCTAAACAATCACTCTACCTGCCTCTATGCATATATTGTACGCATATAGGCACTATGCAAATATTTTACTTGACTACAAAGTTCAGCATGGTAGTTAACCATGCACATGAAACAGCTCAGGTATTGAAAAGCCTTTTCCAGTCATGTTCAAAACCAATATATTCTGATCAAATCAACATGCAAAATGTAAATCTTTTGTAAAAATTTTCATTTTGCACACAAAGACAAAGGTAGCTTTACTGCACATACTGTAGCACGAGTTGAATGCTCCGGGTAAATTTTCATAGTGCTGCAGGGTTTTTATGTGTTTATTATATGAACAATGCAAAAAAAAAAAAATCGGTGAACTCCATAAAAGGTGCCACATTAGAACAAAAATTAGCAGTGCTATGCCTAGATCATTCCACTGCAAGAATGCATATGTGCTGACTCATGTTCTGTTGTCATAAACAAAGTACAGTATGTGAGGAATACAAGGGATGGAGGTTTGATTCTCAGAGGAGACAGGATTTATTTATTTTATTTACCCCATTAATCACACATGTGCTCTGTGCTGTCGTACAGCACAGCAAGTAACTGCATATGGTACCTGTAATAAGACATAGTTCATGCTGGTTACATCGGCTGTCATGCAAAGATGTAATCAATGCAATTCACACTTTTTGTAGTGGCTTGAAATTGTTGACGACTGCGACCCCGAGCAGTTCGCACGTGAACACTGGCAACCACTGTGATTTCGTAGTATCGATGACAGTCGCCGCAGATGATGAGGGGAATGTCTGGTGCCCTCACAATGCATCAGCCATCTCGCAGATAAGTGCTGCCATTCAGCGCCACCATTGCAATTCTTGTTTAAATGGCTATGGGTTGTACAAACTGGAAACTCTAGCAGACTAACAATCTTGTGCATTCGCAATGCCATAATAGCATTGCGTGGATAGTAATTTAGAAAAAAATAAATACATTCACAGTTATAACTGGTTCACTGGACAATATTTTGTAAGTAATAATTCAACAATACTGCACAAGAATTTTCAAAACTCCTCTAAGCCTCACTAGGGCACCTATGAATGTCGTGCAGCCTTGGTGGATGGAACCGTGACAGATTACTGTAGATGAAAATGTAGCCATTAAATACTGTCCTTTTAAAATGCGTGATAGAGCGTTACACTGCAGTGCACAGGTGTAGAACATAAAAACAACATGGCTGCAGCTGCGAGCTATCAGGTGGCTGTTGCACATACTCCATGATAGTAAATCAGGTATAGGTATCTTCCATGGGGCAGGTAGCTAGTAGCAGGCTAGGCAGGCAAACAGGGTTCGTTCATGGCTCTGGTCCACCAACAATGTGACAGTGCTGCAAGTCATCTATACTTGGGCAGATTACCTACCATGCAGACAACTACTGTAAAGTCAAACACTGAACTTACAAAAAAAATTAAGTTGATAAATGAAATTTACTGCCTTTGGATCTGAGCAAGAATGAGAACAGAGGCAAGCCATTTGGCAAGCCTGTTTCGATGCATTCCCTAAAGCCACATCTCTATGCTGTTCTGACCAGTTTATTTGTTTTACAAGAATACACTAGGAAAGAACCAAGCGATCCCACATTACATCTACGTTGTGCACTACAGTTATAAAAATAAAAATCATAGCTAACGAGTACGTGACCCCGTTCGGTAATGAAGTACATTTACTTTGCTGCACAGCGTACCACTCGTCTCGGGACTGACGGGCAGCGTGTCAGGCGTAACATTTGCAAAAAAAAAAAAAAAAAAAAATGCGAAGCTAGTAAATCAACATTACACACTATTAAGAAGCGGTCAACACACTTGAAACACAGCTAGTCTGCAAACTATTACCACAGTCATCATACATAAAAGCAACAACAGGCGCATACATGCAGCATGTGCTGAAAAGGCGCGTCCGATGCAAGTGCAAAACTGACGTTGGCCTCGGTGATCTTACGACTGCTAGGGGAAAGCTACATGCCTCACATTCACACTAAAAATTAATTCAAAGCACTTCTGACACAAACGTAAGCCTTCGATGTCTCTGTAGTCATTATGCCTGAACACTTTCAACGGAGCGCTTTATTTAGTTCTGCGCAGGCAAGCAGAACTTCTCTCAGACAACCTCAAGTGCAGCAAGAAAGTAACCTTGCTGCAATGTTCACAGTTAAACGTCCCGAAACAAATCGTTCCCAGCTAATTTCACACAGCGATTCGCGGAAGAATCGCGGTTCTAGCGCAGGCACCATGCTTACCAACATGGCACTCGAGTACGTTAATGTTCCACAAATCAATATATTAACTCATTTCCTTCCAAAGAGCAATCAGCTGGCTTTCTATTCGACTTACCAAAGTGATGCTCACCGTGCGAAGTGCGTCGCCTGTGCTGTATAAACACAGAACACAGCCCTTTTATGGTTCGTTAGCATTAGCAACAAATAGATAAAGCGCAACACAGGCTCCGTAAAGCACTGGAAGGAGAATAACCAGAGTCAATAACGCGTCAGACATTTTTTTAAAGGCTGTGGCTAAAGGTACGTCGGACGGACCCGATCAATGGTCTTAAAGGTACGTCCGACGGACCCGGTGCGTTTTTCTTCGGGATCCGTCCGACGGATCCGGGAAATATTTTTCAGAGGTACGGCGGACGGACCCGATCGGTAGGGTTCTTCCGACGGACCCAACGCATTTTTCTCCGATATGGGCCTTGGGATCCGTCGGGAAAGCCGGACTCAGATGTGGTTGTAGCAACAACATGGTAGCCATATGTAGCCAAATCGAAGTTGTTTGTTTGTTTGTTTGTTTATGGGGTTTAACGTCCCAAAGCGACTCAGGCTATGAGAGACGCCGTAGTGGAGGCCTCCGGAAATTTCGACCACCTGGGGTTCTTTAACGTGCACTGACATCGTACAGCACACGGACGCCACTCCGCTTCGCCTCCAACGAAACGCAGCCGCCGAGGCCGGGATTCGATCCCGCTTCCTTGGGCACAGTAGTCGAGCGCCGTAACCACTGCGCCACCCCGGCGGGGCAAATCGAAGTTGGTACGTGCGAGGTGTAAGAAGTATGTACTATATACTGCATGCGTGAAATGTGAAATTACAAAGAATAGTACAGTGGCAAGAATAGTGCCTAGAATGGGTGATATACTACGTGATGGCATGATGATAGGTTTACGTGAGTTGGACCGCGGCAGGGTGGCAAGCACGACCAGAGCGCAAGCGCATGTAATCGCGGTGTTGACGGCCAGCCCGCGGCCCGCACGCCCGCTCATTTGGTCCTCGTTATTGTGTGGATTAACGTCTACGACGGTCGTTATGTAATTATGTAGTTTTGATTCTTCAAAGTTTCCTCACTTCCATCTGTGATGAGATGCGTCACGTAACGCATCGCTTTCTGCTCGCATTGAGGTTTGGTGCTGCAAGTTCTACGTAGTACAAGCGGCGCTGAAAAAGCTGGGCACCGCCGGCGTGTCTCTAGCCCAAGCATCGCGTCATTCGTGTTTGTTGTACAACTGGAGGTGTGGTTTGTGCTTACCGTGAGATGCTGTGATTACGGATTACGTCCTACTAGAGTGCTGTGTGAGACTACGAAGAGTGCTGTGATGAGTGCGCCGATGTCCGGACGGACATCAGTGTGTCCGTTTATGATCGGCGATGTTGCACGTGCATGTCAGTGTTTATTAGGTGCAGTGGTAATTTATTTACACGCGCTGTGCAACAATCAGACGAAAATAAGTCATCGACAATTTGTTAGCCTGTACTACAGAGCTCAAAACTCGGAAAATGGGAATGCACGATGCAGTTTTCGCATGTTGGAGTGGACCGTAAAATAAGTGCCCAGCCCACACCGCGGGATGCGTATTACTACAGGTGAAATGGTTCAGGTTTCTGTAAAATAGCTGCCTGGCACAGCACCTTTCTAAATGTTCAGGCTTTGTACTATTGTTGAAGGCCACTTTATCATTAATAAAGGAACGAATATGCTTTATGTGTTGATGACTAATGCTTTTTTAACATATCATGTTCATTTTTTTTTTCGTTTTTCCTTAGTTTCCTTTGTTTTTCATGCTAGACAAACACAAATAGTACACTTTTAAACTTGTCAGTCCAAAGCTGAACATGAATATCTGCCATGCATGTGACAGCTTTAATGCTAGAAAGGTTGAAATGTATAGCATGTACGTACACGCTGCGACATCTTAGTGGCACATTAGGCTACTTGCCCCAAGGTCGTGATGTTTAATACCAGTGATGGCAGTCGCACTTTGGTGCAGGTGAAATGCAAATGCTTCTGTTTTCTGCAAGATGTCAATTCAAAGTACAAAGCCCAGGCAGTCAAATTAGTCTGGAGATCTCCACTACGGTATTCTTCATAGCTACATATGTCACTTTAGGATGTGAAACCCTACATGCCACAGGTAGGCTGCATTGTTTTTTAGATTTTGTAACCTCTCATCTATGTTTTGCAACATTTGGCTAATTTTAGTTCCCAAACAGTTGCTAAAGATGAAACCAAAGCAGTTCTTGGCATGGTTTGCTGCTTAGATTAATTTGCTAATTGCAGTTCTTTGAAACTTGCATCAATGCTGGACAGTTCAAATAGCAAGCAGTTGAATTACAGAAATGATGTGGATCATGCATTTCAGTTCTGACAAGTGGAAAGTAACGGTCCCCTCCTTGCATGCATAGGTGCCTTTAGACAAATACATACTCGGGTGTGTGATTGTGACGCATATCAAGGATCAACAGAAGGCCATGTGGAGCCAGTGTGATATTCTTCATGAAGGCTAAAGTAAAATTGTACAACAGCTGCTGTACCATGCAGAAAAAAAATTGATCATTTAGTGTATGATTAACTGACCATGAATAGCATCTTACTCAGAGTATGATGTGATATATATCTGGTTTAGCATCCCAAAATAACTACGGCTATGAGGAACACAATAGTTGAGGGCTCCGGTATAATTTCGACCATCTGGGGTTCTTTTACATGCACTGACACCGCACGGTGCATGACGGCCTATTGTTTCGCCTCTATTGAAATGTCCCTGCTGTGGCTGGAACCAAATCTGCATCTTTGGGTTCAGCAGCCAAGCACTCTAACTACTGAGCCAGCACAACGGGGCCAAGTATCAAAATGCATGCCATTACATTTCTTTCTAGCCTGTGGTTTTCTTCACAGAACTAATGTATACAAGGAAAAGTAAACAGCAAGAAAACACTAGTTTTATTGCACATTATATTCACATTTCAGCAAACATTCTCTAGGAAAAAATTTCTCATAATGTTTTCATGGAAACCATGAACAAAACAAAACAATGCACTTACTCCACTCGAATTATTAATGGGCAAGGTTGCATCTATGCTACTACACTGCACTTATCACAAAACCACAAGCCCCATCTGCTTTGGCCAATCACTTGATGGAACTAACGGAGACAGATGTCGCACACCACAGACTGGTCGTCTCGCAACAAATCTCTGCATATGTTACATTTCAATTTCATGCCTTTCCACTTAGTTTCAACTGTTGCCAGCATTACTAGTCACCCATCTTTTCTGAAATTCCTTTTTACGCTGTTGGGATCAGCATCCTTGTTAACGATGGTCTCTGGCATTTTAGATGCTATCATTTTCACATCTTCCTCATCTGGAAGAACGAAGGAAATGACAAGCTTTGAGCAGACAAAAAATTAGGGAGACTCCTAATCTCCACCTGTAAGGGTATGGTGTGCCAGCGTTAATGGTTCTTGTCTGCAGATCCCACTGTGGATTCTCGTTAATTTACATGCCCTTTGCTACAAACATTACTACTAATTCCTTAATTCATGTCTCTGTTATCTCAGATATACTCATTAGCATACGGTCGTAGGCTGCCCTGTTAGGTGATAGACAACCTGGCATAGACCTCTGTAAGCCTCAACCTTTCTTAATTGGAGCTGAAACGTTGAAGCTGAAATATTTCAAATATAACTTTGTAAGCTTGGCTTAACAGCTCCTGCCATGTCGTGTGGCCTCGTGACATTTGGCTCGTGGCACTTTTGGCTTGTGCACAGGGGTCGTCTGTTAAACACTGGTTAACATGCATGAAAAATACATTTTCACACAAACTGGTGGCAAATGGTCAAGTGGTGCACTGCAGATTCTGAAATGTATACCTATATTCATGCAAGGATCGCATCATCACATAACATGATCAAGAGTTCTATCAGTACCTGTAGTTACATAGCATTTCAATGCCCATTAAAGGACCACCTCAGACAATGGTTGTTATCTCAAGACCTGTTCTAACAGCGTACTGACGCCATTCCACTGAGCGATGGACATGTATATGCATACCCTAGATAGCTCATGATTGTGGATCTCGTTTATTTCTATGACTTCCAAGGAGTTCCTGTCGTCAGAAACTTTATGAAATCGGGACAGTAGTCTTGAAAGGTGATGAAAAGAAATAACCAGGTTACCTTGGCGCAATGCTAAATTACAGAGGGTGAATATGCTGCATGAAGATACCAAGAAGCTTGTACAAAGAAAAGTGAGAGTGAAATGGCAGGATTTTTGAAACATTGAAATAAACTACAAACTATACTTGTCAAACCTGTCATTAAGGAATGGAAATCATGCAGTAATCAAAAACACAACGTGGAGGACATTTTAGGTCATCTTCACAAAACACATACCCAAACCTCACACACAGCTTCATACTTATGAAAGAGGACAAACCAATATGCAAGGAGTGTGGAGATGAACTAACAATAAACCATATCTTACACGTGCGCCAGAGTCGAGAAAAGAGGAAACATTTTGTACAATATGCAACAGATCCCTTTCCATCCCAGCATGATCCTAGGAGAGACGTGCAAATTTCCTGCATTTTTGGTTTCCTAAAATCTTCCTAAACAAGCTACATCCTAAAGAACATTTTAGTCATTACACACAAAATAAATACATTAAACCTTGTTCTTGGTGCATGGCAGCATTAGTCGCTTAGGCACCATAAAAATCAACACAATGCTGTAAGGTATACCTTGGTTAGCTATGTTATATGAGACAAGCTTTCGGCCTGGTGTGGTCCTTATTCACGTGACAGCGCTGTCATGAGGGTCTATGTCCCAGCGATCGGAAAGCGACCTATTCCAATAATTTTACAAACTGAAGGTGATTGAACAGATTTCTAAAGACTGGAGTGCTCAACTGTTTTATCAACGTCCGCCTGCTTTGACAGCCTGGAGTGAAACTGTTGAAGAGAATACATTTTTGAACATTTAACGCGTTTCTGAAGGCGTTGCTTTCAATTACGGGGCCAACAAAAAGCAGCTGAATGTCAAACGCCGCCTAGATAGGCTTTCTAGCAAGACAGCGGTGTAGCGTGGAAAATCGCTCCGCCGATCCATCGCTGGCGCCGCTGACTTGAAAGGCGAACTGTTCAAACTTATATAGCTGCTGACCACACCTGAAACACTGAATTGCTCATGATCAAGGCAGAATTTCTCTAACACTGAGCACTGGTAGCTATCGATTTCGCGCCCAATATTGTGAAAATCTGTCCTCTCTTCGATCATTGATACGTCCACGGTTGAACATTTATGCGCCTCGGGGTAGGCCAGCCGTGGGAACATGGATGCGTGGTTGTAGCAACGATCGCTTGCATGGCACACTCTGCAAAATTCCAAGAGTCAGCTTCTTCAACGAAATGTGCAGCGCACATTTTCTACCGCGTACCTAAGCCCGGCGATGCATGCATATCGATCCCGATCGTTTCAAAGCTGCGCGGCCGTTCAGTCGGGTCACGCTAACCTCGAGCATGCGGGGGTTTAAACTACATGTACGCAGACTTCAACGACAAGAAAAAGATGCAGCCTAAGCACTTTAGTCTAGTAATCCCCTATATACCAAAGAACATTGCTGTTCACAGGGAATTCGGATCATTCACGCTTCCGGCTTTCCGGTTGTGCACTCTTGCGGTGCGGTGCAGTAGGTCTTCGCCTCGACGAGTCGATGTGCAGGCCTCTAGTAGATTCGGCATGTCTTCTGCCACGGCTCTGAGGTAGAATTTAAACGAAGAATTTAGCTAAAAACATCCTGTTTCCTCGGTCTGCATGTGAGGAACGAGCATAATGCCATTTCACATGCATACTTTGGACTGCCGAATGTTCAGCTGCACGACGAGGTGTGTGTGTGTTGTGCCGGCGCTAGATCTTCAGAGGTCGATGCAGGACCTAAGACAGCGTAAATGCTAGGAATAGCTCGCTCGCATTACGGGCAGATCGAGGTGATAGTTTAGTGCGAAGCGAAAGCTGCTCGTGAATGTGCGTATCTCGATGCCAGCTGGTGGAGCTGGTGCAGTACGTAGCATATCGCCTGCAGCTATGTGCTTGACAGCAATGTTTGCCGTGCACAACCCTAAGTGAAGACCGTGATCTATGTTAGAACGGATGCACTCTTCGTAGCACCTCATCGAGAGTCGCGGCTAGCTGATATCATAGAGGATGAGATCCATTCACGCGTAGCAAGCGGAATGGGGCCGCGTTCGACGTGCATATAGCCATGAGCCTGTATATCGACGTCCGCCGTATCTTTACGAGAATCGAATGGATCCGTCGGACGTACCTTTAGACACTTCGTTTTTTAAAACGTTTCATATAACGCGCCGCAACTCAAATAATTTAGCGGAGGGGGCGATGATGATGATAATGGCGCACGCACCATCGTATCTGAAATTGTTGCAAATGAAACTATACAGTTTCAGTTAAACAAAGGAGGTGGTGACCCATAAACTACAAGTGCGAATTTTAATTATCTAAAGGTTTCCTTTTACTGAATTAATTTTTGTTGGTATTGGACGTTTTCGCCACCTGCAGCGCTGTCACTCAACCGTTGCAACGGCGCGCCATTTGAACCGGCTGGTTGTACGGTGCTCGCACAAGTCTCTGCTGTTCTCTCGAGTTGTCTCTTCTCAGTTCAGCTCTCTCTGCAAGCCTCTCAGAGGCTGTATGACTCATTTATCTCGCCACAAGTAACTTTTAAACCACAGTTCAGCAATGCGACACTAGAGCCATTCAATGAAGGACTACACTTATTCCTAGTCTGGCATTTATTTCCTTTGCGCATTTTCACTCTGTCCATTCATAACAAAAAACTTGGAAGAAAAATCAAGTGGCTTCCCACAGTGCAGTTACATATCTATAGTTATTTCATAAATTGGCAACAGAGTTTTGATTCATCATCACTGCCTGCATTAGGTATGCTGAAGGGAATTAATGGTCTGCAATCATAGCTGCTTCATGCGTTAGCTGCAGCCGCCAACCTTGGGTCATTTGCCGACATTATCTCTTCATCCCAGTGTCTGGTATCCCTTGCTTGTTTCACTCCCTCGAAACCTAATCGATTAGCTGAAAAGCCCTATTTCCTGGATTACATGTCCCACTCTAATGCTTCTTTTCAGTTTTCTGCATCTTCATACTCAAAGATGTACACCATGTACACCAGTAGAGTACCACTGCAGGTACTCTACTGCAAGATGCCCAGCACTCTGTGTCATACGGTATGGTGTTGCGGCAGCATAGAAGTACCACCCACACAAACCATCAGATGAGGACCTGCTTATGCCCTCACCTTTTTGAACCAAGGACGCCACCTGCTCAGGGCAAATAGGGCCTGCTCATTTCAATAATAGCTGATTACCTTGAAACTGTACTTTAATCCACATCTGTGTTTGTGAAGGTTTTCCAATTTTACTTTCTATAACCTGCTGCACTGTCCTTTGCTTAGGTAATTTAAACTAATGCTTTAATATCCACTTTTCAGCCTTTCAAATGATCACATGATAGCAAGCTGCCTTTTATTACATTATATGTACAGCACCTTCCAAATTTACATTCACCTCTTTTTGCTCTTGGGGAAATGTTTCTCATGGTTCAGATTCAGAGGGACTATCTGGCTTAAAAACATTACTCCCTTCCTATGTCCGAAACCTTCCTACCTATGTGCAGCAGTGACTTTGTGGCTATGCATTCAACTGCTAATCCTAAGGTTTTAAGATTAAATACATGGCTACATTTTGGCAGAGGCAAGATGTAAAGACACCTGTGGGATATACAATGTCAGTGCATATAAAAAGGACACCAAGCAGTCAAAATTAATTAGCTCTTTCCCATGCTTGCCGTCTTTCATAGACCGCATTAGGTTTTGGCATTCCCGATCCCTGTGTGCCATGTCAATACCTCTACCTGTGGTAAAATTGCTTTCATCACAAAGGGTTGAAAAATAAACTTTCATCTTGTAGTTTCTTTAGGTCCTTGAGCATGTGCTGTTATTGAGGCAGTGGGCAATATTTGGCTGGGGCCTTAGACATGCAATAGCCCAAACCAGATTCGAAATCGAGGAAACAGTTTAGCTGAAACAAATGTCGATTTCAGTCTCATCGACACCAACTGCAATGCCCGTTCTCTTTTTCTACAGGAATATAATGTAGACATGATGCAGTGCTGTTCTCCCAAATGTTTTCCGATTGTCATGGCTACTACAGTTCAAAATAATGAGACCAAAGAGCACAACACACAAGGAATGCTTATTTGCAATGGAAGCATTTTATTGCAAGCTATGAAGTAAATACATTTGTCGTGAAGAACAAGCAAAAGATTGCAAGAAACCATCAAAACAAAATTTAAAACCCCATCTAGAAAAGCAAAAATCTAATGCCATGTTTTCATGGAAAGCAGCTCTTTGAAGATACTCACAAAATTATTTCAGCATAAATGCTCATTTGCTACAATCCTCTTTTTTTCCGACTAGACACAAAGTCTACAAGACCTTGTGTATAAAATGTCACCAACCAGCACGCACCTGCCATGCCATCAGCGAAACCATGCGCCCAACTGCTCATTGCACACCGGCCAAAACTCTGCACTGCCTTTGGGCAAGTGGAAAACAGCTGCAAAGCATCTTAAAACCCATCCACCTTTTGTTTCTATTTTAAGGTGCTATCATTTCTCCTGCTTCAATCATTCCTTTCGTTTTCAGGTGCGATTCCATAAACTGAACTTGTTTATGAACCACCCTAGATTCGAAAATGTGTTCAAACCTGCTGTCTATGAGGCAGCGCCTTCAGAATGCGCGATGGCCAAAAATACTTTTGCAGCAGACTCGTTAATAACAGAGCTACAACTATCAAAACCGGTATGTTTCTATCCTTCTTTTCCATCACCAGAGTCTCTCCCTCCTCCCTGGTTGACTAGCCTCCACAAGAGAATACGCGTAGGGCTGGTACATGTAGGCTCCCTAAATACGCGAAATGTGGAGCGCCATCTCTTAGTGCTTTGAGAAACTATGCCCGCCATGTTGGTTTGGTCAACAAAATGAAAACGCTGGCTGCCCTGTGCTGGGTAAAAACAGCTACGAGAACGCATCAAATGCAGTCATTATGGCCCCGACTTTTACAGGCATTACTTTTTTTTTCTTGCCGGTTGCTTTGTGGGGTTTAACATCCAAAAACGACTCAGGTATGAAAGACGCCATAGTGAAGGTCCCCAACAATTCCGACCACCTGGAGTTCTTTCTTTAAGGTGCACTGACATTGCACAAACACGGGTGCCTTGCTTTTTGCCTTCCATCAAAAAGCTACCGCCGCAGCTTTCTCTTTTTCTTGCTTCCTGCTACCCAAGCACCACCAGTGACCTTCGGCTCATCCAGCTACAATGCCAATAAGGAGGAGGAGCGGGAGAGGCTGAGCTCAATGGGTGGCCGAAGCATAGGTGCGAGGCGTCTGGCCTTTCTTAGGAAACCAAGCCCGTGCATGTATGAATGTTCTGTGTTTTCTGTATTCATGGTTATGCATGGTGTACCACGGCTGGATTCGAGTGGCGACGGTGCGCTCTTTACGACCTATGCATGGAGGGTGCTTCCCGTCTGCTACAGCTGCGAAATCGTGGCACTGTGTGGCATTGAGGCGTCTACTCAGTGATGCCGTCATTTGGTGTGCAACAAGGTGGAAAAAAAAAAAAGCGGAGGCTGGCCAAGCCTGCGGCTGCAAGCCTGCACTTTCACCCGGTTGTGATTCTTGCCAACGAGATGTCATGAACTTGAGCGTTCAGAGCGACCTGCAGTGATTTTTGCCGCTGTACTGAGAGTTATAGATGATAGGTGTGCCGGCCGTGAGCCATCCTTACAGGCTCTGGCTGTGTATGAGCATCTTGCCGAAGAGCCAAAACCATGGAAAAACTCGCATAAAATATAGCTAAATTATTGGAACAGAGTTCTCCATCACTCAGAAATTGATGAAAGGAAACACCGCAAGTTTTTCAAACTTGCAGGCGTGGGCACGTCGTTCAGAGGAAATAAAGTTCAAATGCGTGGCAGAAAGCATACGTATGGGTCCGGACCGAAGGAAATACCAAAAGCACACTGCGGCCGAGAAGCTCAACTATTGTCATGAAGTTAGCTTCGTTACAAACTAGCTGCAGAGCTTAGCAACATAGGTGGCAGGCAAAGACAAGGGTCGGAAGGCTTTCCTACTATCCTTATATGAAGATGGTGATGAATGTCTCCTGTTATTTCGAGGTGATGTTGCGCACGCCTCAGAACAGGAAAAGCAGTTACAGTGAATGCGCTGTTCAAAGTGCACAAAAAGTGCAATAAGAGCAGGCTACCTTTTTTTTTTAATTTGCACTAACAACTTAAAACAGGTCAACGACCAGCCTGACTTGCAGACACGTGAAGGCGCCCGAACTTTTGGTACATGTGCAGAAGCAGACAGAAATGCGCCCAAAAGCGAAAAGATGCCGTCACACTGGCATATCATTTGAAACAATGCATGTAGGCAAAACAGGTACTCCTCCTTGCTCGGCCACTAATTTTAACAGGCCTGGCAGAACAGGCCCGAGAGGCCAAAAATGTTCATGTGATAAATTCTGTGCTTCTGTAGCCATGTCAATGCATTTTTGACAGTTCCCCTCATATCATGAAGGAAACAAAGTTACAGCAGGAAGAAAAAAATCAGCTTTTGTGCAGCATAATGGGACTGACCTTACAATAGTATGCTGCTACTTGCCTTACTACAGACTGATAACCCAAATCACTGTTGTATTAAGATGGTAATTAGCACATGTTGCGCACTGTAAGAAATAAGACAAAGTAAGTATTACTACGATCAAAATGTGCTAAATAATACTGTTGCCTGAGCCTACACTGCACCGCTTTTGCGCACACAAAATTGAGACTACATAATTTCTCTAAGTATTTCGCTCACTCCGTAAACTGAACACTTGAACGCTTGAAGGTGCGAACGCAGGTGCACACCGGGCGCCGCGACAGAAGCGAGTGGCCAGGGTTGGGTAAATCCTGCACTAACTTCACGGGGAAGAGAGCACTGCTTGCCTAGAAGAGCTGCCATTATATCTGCGGCGAATGCGCAGGCTGTATGAAAGTGCGCGCTGCTGCCACTTGAGTCCAGCCGTTGGTGTAGAATAGCACAGTGCACAGAACACGCTGAAGCATGCATAGACAAGGGCAAGAAACTAAAAGCCTTCTTTCTTGTGTGAGTGTATGCATGAGTGAAAACGAAATGCAAGACAAAAAAGTGCGCGACATCAGCAGACCAAGTGACACCCCTCGCCCATCAGTCAGAGAGAAACCAATGGATGCAGTATCTGTTGGTACCTCATCGACAAAGTTCGATGGCCAGCGCAAAGGATGAGGAGGTTTGGCTGTTTTAAAAGGACCATGAGAGCTTTGGTTTGCATTTTGTTGCTTTCCAGTGTGTGCATCGCTGCAGTATTTCGCAGAGACCATGTCCAACGCCTTATCGGGCTTGGTTAAAATGTCAGCCTGGTCAGTAGCCCTTGAATATGTTAGCTCTCTTAAATGAACAATCTGAAATAAGCAAGGACATAAGTTGTGCTGGCCATATTGTGGACTGCTTTCAAGACAATGTGTGTAATGCCAAATAATCTGAGAAGTTGAATAAGTATAGAAAACTGGGCGAGTTGGATAGGATTTATCTTAAAGCAGCGCGAAAACACAGGACTAAAAAGCGCTTGTGTCGTCTCCTGTTCCTTTTAGTCCTGTGTTTTCGCGCTGCTTTAAGATGAAGTTGAATAAACAGTTTGGGGTGCCCTGTTTTGTTTTCTAAATATGCATTGTAATACCATTTAACACAGCTCGGCCACCCAACTTGTGCACACCAGCTAACACAAAGCTTTAGCTGCACTACACTAATCCCTCTGTCACACAAACACTTCCGATCCTCATTGAACTCAATCTGCATTCAGGCTTTCAAGAAGGATTGAAGCATCCGGTGCTACACGGGCGTTTTCAGTCAGCATTGAGAAATTTCCTACGTGGTCCGTCATCTGCTGTCAGTCGCAATGAGTATCAAAAGGAAATTTAAGATTGGGGTAATGATTGCACGATTTCAGTGTACACAGCAGCATTCCGCTTTTGGCGCCTCAGGTCATCTAACCTATCTTCCCAGCGGTCAATTGCTACAGTGCAGTTTCTCTTCCGCTCTAGTTTCCACGCTGACGCAGTCGAAGAGAACTCCACCTTAGCTTCCACTGGCAGTAGACTACGGTGTCAATAATATAAAATTAGCCGTTCTACGAATGTTCTATCATGCCTTTTAATACATTTATGTGTTATTATGTGCAGTTCTATTGCATTTATTCGTTTTCAAGTTTTAGAGCTCGTTGATGACGAGGGTGTCAATGACCGCTTTTGAGTGTGCTTGAAATTTCGAGAGCGATTGAGGAAGCAACCTTGAGTCAAGCAGGCTCGAGCTCAACTGCACTTGACAGTTGCCGTGTGACAACCTCGATCTACAATGAGTTGAATGTAGATCCAGTTCAATGAGGATCGAAACTGTTCGTATGAGAGCAGTTTAACTCGCATCTTGCAGGAACAAGCAATCTATATACACCTTTCCAATAAGTTACTCGGTGCCGCCATATTGTTCGCTCCTCCTCTCTGGACTGCTGCAAACCGGCTCTGCTTCCACTGTGCTAGCACCAAATGCACAAAGCAGTCCAGCAGGTAATATGGCGACACCCCGTGACCACTTATTGGAAAGGTGCACACTACTATGACTATGCTACAGTATGCTAAGGAAGTGAACACACAAAAAAGCCAGGCAATCATGTTACTCTGGTAACGAATGTTTAATTGTGGCTGGCCTTGCATATGGCGGGCAGTAATGCATGTACCCCTGTCTTCGGACAGGACAGCAGGGTTGTAAGCATCTCCATCAAACACTGTGCGGATGTTCGTTTTGTTATAAAAATTTAGGAGACACTTGAGATCTGTCTTTAAGAGTATAGCATGGTAGCGTCAACAGCTCCCGTCTGCAGCTTCCCTTGTGGATCCTTGATCGCATACATGCACCTTGCTATTTTATAAATGAAGTGTTTAACTAACTTTGCTGCAACCTACAAAAAAAAAAAAAAATGTAGGAAGTGCTTAAGAGCTCTAAGATCGCTAAGGCGAACACAACCCGGCACCAGAATTAGAATATGTGACTAATAGGTACGGTGCAGGAAATGCAGCCTTCTAGTTACACACGTCAAATGACAGATCGAATACCACACGCCCATCCTCCGAGGTCCTGTGTATAAGCGCATAAGTGGCCCGAGTATGCATGGGGTTGCCATTAGCCTCTTTGTCACCTCTCCGCGGCGGTTTGCACAGCCAGGATGCCTCCTTTCCTCCTCTCTGCAATGCGGCAACAGAGCACGCACCTGCCAGAGCTCTTCACACGCACGTTCCAGTATGAAGGACGTTTTTCGATGACAATTTCTGATCACACGTTCTGTACATGACGCACATGAGCCAATTAAAATACAGCTATTTAAATGCCCTCTAAACACGTGAATATTGTGAATATAAGCATAATACACAAGATAAATTCTCAGCACTGGGTAAAATATTCAAAAAGTATTGTCAAACATGAATATAAAAACAAGAAATTGTAATAAAATCTTGAGGATATACAAAAGGCAGAAAAATGCTCATTTCTTAAACTACAGCTTGAAAATGAAGAAGTCTTTTCTTTTTTTTTTTTTTGCCTCAACTCCTTCAGCACCATGTAATTTGTTTATTAAATAAAATATTTACACAATCTTGCTATTAGATAATACTAAAATGCAGGTATTTTGATCCTCAATTAAATAAATGTCCATGTTTGTGTTTTGGCTTTATACATAACATAAAAACCTTTTTCTCCGAAATTTGCAGAAAAAATCCAAAAAGTGAAAGAAAAGGGGGCATGAATATCAAAATAAGCCAGCAAGAAAAATAATTCAGAATACTAAAAATATGCTACACTGCCTCTTTTATTACTAGTAAAGATATGGTGCACCTATTGGCAGATTTCTTTTTTTCGTAGTGCTGTTTGGAAGCAGTGGTCATTCTTGATTTCCTGCAGCAGTTGTTGAGAGTCTCATGTACCTATTCTCCACATCACACTAACAAAATGCAGCGAAGCCCAACTGCCAAGGAAGTAATAATTTACGTTCTGAAGTTCATTTTGAAGGTGTGCTGTTCTCTCAGAAATATAGCTAAGTTGCTGAAAACACCCATTTTTAAGCTCGGCCTTCCTCTACTCATTTTACAGTTTATAGCACTGGCATTTCCAAACCTTTCAGGATTTATGACTGGACTATTTGGTGATATGTTTTCCACAAGGTGGGAGAGTTTGCCATCAGATTTGAAAATCTGCAATAGGAGCTCGGTGTTCAAACTCCACTCGATTTGCTTGAAGAAGTTCCACACTTGAAGTTCTGGAGAAGCCATATCAAGTAGTACCAAGCTTTCATTGCTGCTGAAACCCAGCGAATGGAAACAGAACAGTAGGAACACAAAATGAGCACGTGTAACTGACCAAGAGTGATTAGAGATTGAAACTAACCTTTTCTTGGCCACTAGCTGAAGTTCGAGGCTGGCATTTGACTGATTCATCATCTGAGCTGAACTGAGAGCTAGTAAAATTGTCTTCAAGAGACTTCGCTACTGCTCTCATAAAAAGAAAACTATAGTAGAAGCAGCAGAATCGTGTGAATGGCGCCAAAGACCTCTTTATTTCGAATAATTTTTTAAATGTCACACTGTGCCAGAAAGAACAAAAATAAAATAAAAAAATAAACAAGCTGGACACAAACAGAAACTATGGTTGTCACAATAGCCCCACTGCGGTAGTGCAGTGGTTAAGATGCTAGATTACTGTGCCGGAGTACCCATGTCCGAACCCAAACGCTGGCGGCTGCTTTTGATGCAAACGAAGTGGCACCCATGTGCTATGCGTTAAAGATCCCTAGGTGGTCAAAATTACTCCACAGACCACCACTACAGCACCCATTTCTGTCTTTCCACTTTGACTCCCTCCTCCCTTCCCTTACGACACAGTTCAGGTGCCCACAGAAACAAGTGACAGATTCTGTGCCTTTCCATCCCTGTGAACTAGTTACTATAATTACTTTTGTCATACTATCTGCCTAAAAGGGGCTACATGTTCCAAACACGAAAATTTACGTCTGCCAGTGTGTGAGAACCATCATTCATATATGAAAGATTGGCTTAAAGCGGTCCTGAAAGGTATAAGCCTTAATCCCTTAATTTGTGCCGGTATTATCTCACACATAATCGTCAGCATACAACCATAATCTACCAAATTGTGCCTAAGACCACCCAACATGGGTATAAAGCTCTGTTTTAACCAAGCTGTATGAATGTGGAGTAGCACGTCTGATACTGGATCCAAGGGTCTCTGAGGGTTCTATTCCACCTCACCCTCTCACCTCAAAGGAGCTGCCTGAGTTAGCAGCTCCAGATAGCGTCGTCCTCTCTTTTCTCGATTCTTTGTCTCTTTTGCGCTTTTCCACAATATGAGCTCCAGCCAGTTCGGCCATATCATGTGGCCTCATGACATCGCAGAACCAGACAACCAATCAGTGCATGGCCATGTCACCTGCCAAAGGCATGGTTGTGATTTTTCTCAAGGGTGACGCCTTTTACGCTACCGCAATAAAGCAACCATTCTACAATAAGTCACTCTTTGTGGAGCACTTTTCACTACTGCTGCTGCATTGTATGATATGGGCAGTTCAAATTATGTCCCTTCTGTAAAGAGCAGTTTGTTTGCACAGCCTCCTATCCGATGTGGATGTAGGCTACAATCCAGCACACAACAGCGGCAGGGCAGACACATTAAAAAACATGGCAGCCCTTACGAAAGCCAGCTGCTCTTTCAGCTGATAGAAAGTCCATGATTTTCCCAATTCTATTATCTTGTAGGCAATGGACAGTAACCCGATCAGTTTAAGTTCGCAAGTGCTTGACAGCCCCTTCCTTATAGATTATGGTACTGTTAGGATCCTTCCAAGGTTTTAATACGCTTGAGGTCGTGAGGCACTACACACACAAAGCAAGCAGTTTTTCTAGCACAATCTCCCTACCACTCTTCAAAGATCTGCAGTTGCCTATCCATACCAGCCGATTTCCGGAACCCTTTACATTGCTTCTAAGGCTTTTTTACTTCCTCCATGACCAGCATGACGTACAACCTGCTCACATTACTGCCCGTCATCCTGACTGCTTCAGGGCAGTGTCATCAGCAAATTGCAGATTACTGAGGTATTCTCCATCTACTCTTATCTCTGAAGGCATATCACCTAGCACATAGTACAATAGATGCTGTCAAGAGAGTACAAGAAGTGGCCGATTCCATGCCAAGTTACCTAAGACAATGCCATGTTTTAGACACCATCACACACGGATAACATTTTCTCGGAGAACCACAGCTGTGTTACCTCCACACCGGATCAAGTTTTCTTCTATATGACAAACTCTCCAATAAATGTCAGGCCTGTTCAGGTATTAATCTGTTACTTTAATTCGCAAGGCTAGAAGCTAGACTGGCAAAAAATTGCAGTCACACATTTGTGCTTCCCACCTCCCCCCATTGCAAATCATGTGTTCCAAACCACCCAGAATGATTTTCAAATAATAGCATATCAGCAACGGTGACAATATTACACAAGATTAAATACATTGCAAGCAAGGTGTTTTAAACTTAACTGGAAGCACGCTCTAAACCTGTGGAAGCAGTGAGAGTATCCATTTGGTCACACCAGTCGCAGCTCACTGCACAACTGAGGTGGCAGTGTAATCGAACTGGCGGAGGGAACTCGTTCGTCGCCACCAAGAATTCGTTGCCTCTGCAGACGTAAATAAATGAGAGTAATACTGCAATTACATTTAGTTTGCATAAATTCAGCAAACTCACTCACAATAGAATTTGGTTCGAGTAAAACAAGTGAGAGTGCCTGTTGCAGAAGGAAAAAGGTAGCAACGAGACTGGCTGTCAATGCTAGCAGAAATACAAATATTTAGCACACTTACAAAGCACTGAAATAGCAACAAAGAGAATCTAAGTTAAATCACTTGTGCAGTAAGTGCCCAATATGCTGCGGCTTGCATGGAACTGCAATGGAGAGTGCTTATAGCAGCAACTGCCAAGCTCTTTGACAGGATTACGAGGTACTCGCAATGGTGCCTCACTCTCCCACAAAACATGCCAGCTCAGATTAATTATTGCTCTCTTTCCAAATAAGCTGTCAATGGCCTTGGCAGCAGCTTGAAGCCAAGCACTGCCAACTATTTATGTTGGAGCAGGCAAAAGATATATATATATATATATATATATATATATATATATATATATATATATATATATATATATATATATATATATATATATATATATTAGGGAACTCTGCAGTAGCAACATGCATCCAAAGTGTTAAATCTATATAAACAAGCTCAGTGAGTTCCACCAATGCAGTTATTTCGGCAGTAAAAGGACAGATATTGTCACAGGCATGAACCTATGCTAGCTGAGGAGTAATGAAGTCACTTTCATTGCTGCATACACCGAAATAAGTGCGAGTACTTGACAGTGGAAGGTCTGATCAAATAAGCACATGAATTCGGTCATGTATATAACCATACTTTTGTAGCCATTTCATGCTGTGCAGTAGGCTTGTTGCACTTCGAGGCTCAGTCCGCACAGGGCCTACTTACGTTTAAACTCTCTCAGCCGGCCAGCAACCCCCTTTTTAGCAGTCCGCAGATATTACTCATGTATTGCAGCACTACCACGTATGGTCTGTACAGATGAGTGCCACTTACCTTCCAACAGTTTTCCGAAAGAAGCCCGACATTTTGTATGGGCCGAGCCGCTCCATCGGTTGAAGCTGCGAGGAAGGCAATAAAACCCCGATTATAAACCAGCGCGTTCACGTTGGCGCACGCAAAAATGCCTTATACTGCCCAAACAAATATAAGCGAACTCAGAAATAGTTTTACGTTATCTTTTAGTCGCCTCATATGTCCCAATACTCCAGTGCATCCGGAAGACAACAACAACCGGCGACCGATCGGTGCACAGCAGCAGGAATCCAAGCGCAATGAAACGAGATCGTGGACGCCATTAAGCAGTCTCGTCGTCTCCTCACGCCTTCGCCCGGAGACTGTCGCGCGATAGCGCGATTACGCCACGTCAATAATTGAGGATAACGCATGCTTGCGCTGCCGTGCAAAAACTCGTTAAAGAAGCTGCAGGGAAGGCGATGGCAGAAAGACGACAAATACTTTACTTAGAGTTCGCGGGCATGTATGTACGACTCACCGCAGTCAGTAGGACTGCACCGAGGGCTGCGCCCTTGAATTTAAGGCTATAATCCACGAACTGAATCCGCATTTCACCGAGTTTGCATCTACCGGGATGATGGCCCGCAAACTGCAAAGCGCGCCAGCCTTCATTGTTTGTGCCATACTTTGGGCGGCTCAGTGAACATCTGGGTTTGAGGCTTACTTCTAGAAAAAAAACAAGCACTAAAAGCTATTTGACGTCACATCCGTCCAGAAGAGCAACATATCCTCCTTTCCACTTTGTTCCTGGGCGCGCATGCGTAGTTCACGGAGCCGGCTCTCTGCATATCTGCAAGTTCAGGTGGAAAGGAGGATATGTTGCTCTTCTGGACGGATGTGACGTGCATATAGCTTTTTGTGCTTGTTTTTTTTTTCTAGAAGTAAGCCTCAAACCCAGATCACTGAGCCGCCCAAAGTATGGCCGAAAGAAGGAGGGCTGGCGCGCTTTTCAGACAACGAGCATTCGCGCTTTGCGAGCCCTAGGCACCCTAGATTGTCTTTTATGCGTCGGACTGCTGCAGTTTGCGGGCCATCATCCCGGTAGATGCAAACTCGGTGATATGCGGATTCAGTTCGTGGATCCTTAAATTCAAGGGCGCAGCCCTACTTGCAGCCTTCTGACTGCGGTGAGTCGACCTTACGTACATGCCCGCGATTTCTAAGTAAAGCATTTGTCGTCTTTCTGCCATCGCCTTCCTTGCAGCTTCTTTAACGAGTTTTTGCACGGCAGCTCAAGCATGCGTTAGCCTCAATTATTGACGCGGCGTAATCGCGCGACAGTCTCCGGGCGAAGGCGTGAGGAGACTGCGTAATGGCGTCCACGATCTCGTTTCATTTCGCTTGGAACAACTTCCATACCTGCTGCTGTGCACCGATCGGTCACCGGTTGCTGTTGTCTTCCGGATGCACTGGAGTATTCGTACATATGAGGCGACTAAAAGATAACGTAAAACTATTTCTGAGTTCGCTTATATTTGTTTGGGCAGTAAAAGGCATTTTTGCGTGCGCCAGCGTGAACGCGCTGGTTTACAATCAGGAGGTTTTATTGCCTTCCTCGCGGCTTCAACCGATGTAGCGGGTCGGCCCATAGAAAATGTCGGGCTTCTTTCGGAAAACTGTTGGAAGGTAAATGGCACTCATATGTACAGACCATACGTGGTAGTGCTGCAATACATGAGTAATATCTGCGGACTGCTAAAAGGGGGGTTGCTGGCCAGCTGAGAGATGGTTTAAACGTAAGTTGGCCCTGTGCGGAATGAGCCTCGAAGTGCAACAAGCCTACTGCACAGCATGAAATTGCTACAAAAGTATGGTTATATACATGACCGAATTCATGTGCTTATTTGCTCAGACCTTCCACTGTCAAGTACTCACTTATTTCGGTTTATACAGCAATGTGGGTGACTTCGTTACTCCTCAGCTAGCATAGGTTCATGCCTGTGACAATATCTCTCCTTTTACTGCCGAAATAACTGCATTAGTGGAACTCACTGAGCTTGTTTATATAGATTTAACACTTTGGATGCATGTTGCTACTACAGAGTTCCCTAATATATATATCTTTTGCCTGCTCCAACATAAATAGTTGGCAGTGCTTGGCTTCAAGCTGCTGCCAAGGCCATTGACAGCTTATTTAAAAACAGAGTGATAATTAATCTGAGCTTGCATGTTTTGTGGGAGAGTGAGGCACCATTGCTAGTACCTCATAATCCTGTCATAAAGCTTGGCAGTTGCTGCTATAAGCACTCTCCATTGCAGTTCCATGCAAGCCGCAGCATATTGGGCACTTACTGCACAAGTGATTTAACTTAGATTCTCTTTGTTGCTATTTCAGTGTTTTGTAAGTGTGCTAAATATTTGTATTTGTGCTAGCATTGACAGCCAGTCTCGTTGCTACCTTTTTCCTTCTGCAGCAGGCACTCTCACTTGCTTTACTGAAACCAAATTCTACTGTGAGTGAGTTTGCTGAATTTATGCAAACTAAATGTACTTGCTGTATTACTCTCATTTATTTACATTTGCAGAGGCAAGGAATTCTTGGTGCCGACAAACGAGTTTCCTCCGCCAGTTCGATTACACTGCCACCTCAGTAGTGCAGTGAGCTGCGACTGATGTGACCAAATGGATACTCTCACTGCTTCCACAGGTTTAGAGCGTGTTCCCAGTTAAGTTTAAAACACCTTGCTTGCAATGTATTTAATAGTATTGTATATTGTCACCTTTGCATTTGCTGATATGCTATTATTTTAAAATCATTCTGGGTGGTTTGAAACACATGATTTGCAGTGGGGGGAGGTGGGAAGCACAAATGTGTGACTGCAATTTTTGCCAGTCTAGCTTCTAGCCTTGCGAATTAAAGTAACAGATTAATACCTGAACAGGCCTGGCATTTATTGGAGAGTTTGTCATATAGAAGAAAACTTGATCCCTTGTGGATGTAACACAGCTGTGGTTCTCCGAGAAAAAGCTATCCGTGTGTGATGGTGTCTAAAACATGGCATTGTCTTAGGTAACTTGGCATGGAATCGGCCACTTCTTGTACTCTCTTGACAGCATCTATTGTACTATGTGCTAGGTGACATGCCTTCAGGGATAAGAGTAGATGGAGAATACCTCAGTAATCTGCAATTTGCTGATGACATTGCCCTGAAGCAGTCAGGATGACGGGCAGTAATGTGAGCAGGTTGTACGTCATGCTGGTCATGGAGGAAGTAAAAAAGCCTTAGAAGCAATGCAAAGGGGGAAATCGGCTGGTATGGATAGGCAACTGCAGATCTTTGAAGAGTGGTAGGGAGATTGTGCTAGAAAAACTGCTTGCTTTGTGTGTGTAGTGCCTCACGACCTCAAGCGTATTAAAATCTTGGAAGGATCCTAATAGTACCATAATCTATAAAATAGGGGCTGTCAGGCACTTGCAAACTTAAACCGATCGGGTTACTGTCTATTGCCTACAAGATAATAGAATTGGGAAAATCTTGGACTTTCTATCAGCTGAAAGAGCAGCTGGCTTTCGTAAGGGCTGCCATGTTTTTTAATGTGTCTGCCCTGCCGCTGTTGTGTGCTGGATTGTAGCCTACATCCACATCGGATAGGAGGCTGTGAGAAAAATCACAACCATGCCTTTGGCAGGTGACATGGCCATGCACTCATTGGTTGTCTGGTTCTGCGATGTCATGAGGCCACATGATATGGCCGAACTAGCTGGAGCTCATATTGTGGAAAAGCGCAAAAGAGACAAAGGATCGAGAAAAGAGAGGACGACGCTATCTGGAGCTGCTAACTCAGGCAGCTCCTTTGAGGTGAGAGGGTGAGGTGGAATAGAACCCTCCGAGACCCTTGAATCTAGTATCAGACATGCTACTCCACATTCATACAGCTTGGTTAAAACAGAGCTTTATACCCATGTTGGGTGGTCTTGGGCACAATGTGGTAGATTATGGTTGTATGCTGATGATTATGTGTGAGATAATACTGGCACAAATTAAGGGATTAGGGCTTATACCTTTCAGGACCGCTTTAAGCCAATCGTTCATATATGAATGATGGTTCTCACACACTGGCAGACGTAAATTTTCATGTTTGGAACAGGTAGCCCCATTTAGGCAGATAGTATGACAAAAGTAATTATAGTAACTAGTTCACAGGAATGGAAAGGCACAGAATCTGTCACTTGTTTCTGTGGGCACCTGAACTGTGCCGTAAGGGAAGGGAGGAGGGAATCAAAGTGGAAAGACAGAAATGGGTGCCATAGTGGAGGTCTATAGAGTAATTTTGACCACCTAGGGATCTTTAACGCGCGCTGACATCACACAGCACACGGGTGCCACATCGTCTGCATCGAAAGCAGCCACCAGCAATCGGGTTCAGACATGGGTACTCCGGCACAGTAATCTACCATCTTAACCACTGCACTACCGCAGTGGGGCTATTGTGACAATCATAGTTTGTTTGTGTGCAGCTTGTTTATTTATTTTATTTTTTTTTTTTTGTTCTTTCTGGCACAGTGCAACATTTAAAAAATTATTCGAAATAAAGAGGTATTTGGCGCCATTCACACGATTCTGCTGCTTCTACTATAGTTTTCTTTTTATGAGAGCAGTAGCGAAGTCTCTTGAAGACAATTTTACTAGCTCTCAGTTCAGCTCAGATGATGAATCACTCAAATGTCAGCCTCGAAATTCAGCTAGTGGCCAAGAAAAGCTTACTTTCAATCTCTGATCACTCTTGGTCAGATACACGTGCTCATTTTGTGTTCCCACTGTTCTGTTTCCATTTGCTGGGTTTCAGCAGCAATGAAAGCTTGGTACTACTTGATATGGCTTCTCCAGAACTTCAAGTGTGGAACTTCTTCAAGCAAATCGAGTGGAGTTTGAACACCGAGCTCCTATTGCAGATTTTCAAATCTGATGGCAAACTCTCCCACCTTGTGGAAAACATATCACCAAATAGTCCAGTCATAAATCCTGAAAGGTTTGGAAATACCAATGCTATAAACTGTAAAATGACTAGAGGAAGGCCGAGCTTAAAAATGGGTGTTTTCAGCAACTTATCTGTATTTCTGAGAGAACAGCCCACCTTCAAAATGAGCTTCAGAATGTAAATTATTACTTCCTTGGCAGTTGGGCTTCGCTGCATTTTGTTAGTGTTAGTAAATTTGTTTAAATAGCTGTATTTTAATTGGCTCATGTGCGTCATGTACAGAAAGTGTGATCAGAAATTGTCATCAAGAAACGTCCTTCATACTGGAGCTTGCAAGTGAAGAGCTCTGGCAGGTGCTTGCTCTGTTGCCGCGTTGCAGAGAGGAGGAAAGGAGGCATCCTGGCTGTGCAAACCGCCGCGGAGAGGTGACAAAGAGGGTAATGGCAACCCCATGCATACTCGGGCCACTTATGCGCTTATTCACAGGACCTCGGAGGATGGGCGTGTGGTATTCGATCTGTCATTTGACGCGTGTAACTATAAGGCTGCATTCCCTACACCGTACCTATTAGTCACATATTCTAATTCTGGTGCCAGGTCGTGTTTGCCTTAGCGATCTTAGAGCTCTTAAGCACTTCCTACATTTTTTTTTTTTTGTAGGTTGCAGCAAAGTTCTTTAAACACATCATTTATAAAATAGCAAGGTGCATGCATGCGATCAAGGATCCACAAGGGAAGCTGCAGACGGGAGCTGTTGACGCTGCCATGCTATACTCTTAAAGACAGATCTTAAGTGTCTCCTAAATTTTTATAACAAAACGAACATCCGCACAGTGTTTGCTGGAGATGCTTACAACCCTGCTGTCCTGTCCGAAGACAGGGGTACATGCATTACTGCCCGCCATATGCAAGGCCAGCCACAATTAAACATTTGTTACCAGAGGAACATGATTGCCTGGCTTTTTTGTGTGTTCACTTCCTTAGCATACTGTAGCATAGTCATAGTAGTGTGCACCTTTCCAATAAGTGGTCACTGGGTGTCACCATATTACCTACTGGACTGCTTTGTGCATTTGGCGCTAGCACAGTGGAAGCAGAGCCGGTTTGCAGCAGTCCAGAGAGGAGGAGCGAACAATATGGTGGCATCGAGTAACACTTATTGAAAAGGTGTATATAGACTGCTTGTTCCTGCAAGTTGCGAGTTAAACCGCTCTCATACGAACAGTTTCGATCCTCATTGAACTGGATCTACATTCAACTCATTGTAGATCGAGGTTGTCACACGGCAACTGTCAAGTGCAGTCGAGCTCGAGCCTGCGTGACTCAAGGTTGCTTCCTCAATCGCTCTCGAGATTTCAAGCACACTCAAAAGCGGTCATTGACACCCTCGTCATCAACGAGCTCTAAAACTTGAAAACGAATAAATGCAATGGAACTGCACATAATAACACATAAATGCATTAAAAGCCGTGATAGACCATTGGTAGAACGGCTAATTTTATAATATTGACACCGTATTCCGCCGCCAGTGGCAGCTAAGGTGGCGTTCTCTTCGACTGCGTCAGCGTGGAAACTGGAGTGGAAGAGAAACTGCACTATAGCACTTGACCGCTGGGAAGATAGGTTAGGTGACCTGAGGCCCCAAAAGCGGAATGCTGCTGTGTACACTGAAATCGTGTAATCATTACCCCAATCTTAAATTTCCTTTTGAGACTCATTGCGACTGACGCTGACAACGGACCACGTAGGAAATTTCTCAATGCTCACTGAAAACGCCCGTGTAGCACCGGATGCTTCAATCCTTCTTGGAAGCCTGAATGCAGATTGAGTTCAATGAGGATCGGAAGTGCTTGTGTGACAGAGGGATTAGTGTAGTGCAGCTAAAGCTTTGTGTTAGCTGGTGTGCACAAGTTGGGTGGCCAAGCTATGTTAAATGGTATTACAATGCATATTTAGAAAACAAAACAAGGCACCCCAAACGGTTTATTCAACTTCTCAGATTATTTGGCATTACACACATTGTCTTGAAAGCAGTCCACAATATGGCCAGCACAACTTATGTCCTTGCTTATTTCAGGTTGTTCATTTAAGAGAGCTAACATATTCAAGGGCTACTGACCAGGCTGACATTTTAACCAAGCCCGATAAGGCGTTGGACATGGTCTCTGCGAAATACTGCAGCGATGCACACACTGGAAAGCAACAAAATGCAAACCAAAGCTCTCGTGGTCCTTTTCAGACAGCCAAACCTCCTCATCCTTTGCGCTTGCCATCGAACTTTGTCGATGAGGTACCAACAGATTTTGCATCCATTGGTGTCTCTCTGACTGATGGGCGAGGGGTGTCACTTGGTCTGCTGATGTCACGCACTTTGTCTTGCATTTCGTTTTCACTCATGCATGCACTCAGACAAGAAAGAAGGCTTTTAGTTTCTTGCCCTTGTTTATGCATACTTCAGAGTGTTCTGTGCACTGTGCTATTCATACACCAACGGCTGGACTCAAGTGGCAGCGGCGCGCGCTTTCATACAGCCTGCGCATTCGCCGCAGATATAATGGCAGCTCTTCTAGGCAAGCAGTGCTCTCTTCCCTGTGAAGGGTGTGCAAGATTTACCCAACCCTGGTCACTCGCTTCTGTGGCGGCACTCGGTGCGCACCTGCGTTCGCGCCTTCAAGCGTTCAAGTGTTCAGTTTGCGGAGTGAGTGAAATACTTAGAGAAATTATGTAGTGTCAGTTTTGTGTGCGCAAAAGCGGAGCAGTGTAGGCTCAGGTAACAGTGTTATTTAGCACATTTTGATCGTAGTAATACTTACTTTGTCATAGTATTTCTTACAGTGCGCAACATGTGCTAAATACCATCTGAATACAACAGTAATTTGGATTATCAGTCTGCAGTAAGGCAAGTAGCAGCATACTTTTGTAAGGTCAGTCCCATTATGCTGCACAAAAGCTGATTTTTTTTCTTCCTGCTGTAACTTTGTTTCCTTCATGATATGAGGGGAACTGTCAAAAATGCATTGACATGGCTACAGAAGCAAAGAATTTATCACATGCGCATTTTTGGCCTCGGGCCTGTTCTGCCAGGTCTGTTACAATTAGTGGCTGAGCACGGAGGATTACCTGTTTTGCCTACATGCATTATTTCAAATGATATGCCAGTGTGACGGCATCTTTTCGCTTTTGGGCACATTTCTGTCTGCTTCTGCACATGTACCGAAATTTTGAGCGCCTTCGCGTGTCTGCAAGTCAGGCTGGTCGTTGACCTGTTTTAAGTTGTTAGTGCAAATTAAAAAAAAAGGTAACCTGCTCTTATTGCACTTTTTGTGCACTTCGCGCATTCACTGTAACTGTGCGAACAGCGCATTCACTGTAACTGGTTTTACTGTTCTCAGGCGTGTGCAACATCACCTGGAAATAACAGGAGACATTCATCACCATTCTCATATAAGGATAGTAGGAAAGCCTTCCGACCCTTGTCTTTGCCTGCCACCTATGTTGCTCAACTCTGCGGCTAGTTTGTAACGAAGCTAACTTCATGACAATAGTTGAGCTTCTCGGCCGCAGTGTGCTTTTGGTATTTCCTTCGGTCCGGACCCATACGTATGTTTTCTGCCACACATTTGAACTTTATTTCCTCTGAACGACAAGCACACTCCTGCAAGTTTGAGTTTTTCCCTGGTATTGGCTCTTCGGCAAGATGCTGATACACAGCCAGAGCCTGTAAGGATGGCTCACGGCCGGCACTCCTATCATCTATGACTCTCAGTACAGCGGCAAAAATCACTGCAGGTCGCTCTGAACGCTCAAGTTCATGACATCTCGTTGGCAAGAATCACAACCGGGTGAAAGTGTAGGCTTGCAGCCGCAGGCTTGGCCAGCCTCCGCTTTTTGTTTTTCCTGCTTGTTGCACACCAAATGACGGCATCACTGAGTAGACGCGTCAATGCCACACAGTGCCACGATTTCGCAGCTGTAGCAGACAGGAAGCACCCTCCATGCTTAGGTCGTAAAGAGCGCACCGTCGCCACTCGAATCCAGCCATGGTACACCATGCATAACCATGAACACAGAAAACACAGAACATCCATACATGCACAGGCTTGGTTTCCTAAGAAAGGCCAGAGGTCCCGCACCTATGCTTCGGCCACCCATTGAGCTCAGCCTCTCCCCCTCCTCCTCCTTATTGGCATTGTAGCTGGATGAGCCAAAGCTCACTTCTCAACCTTCAAACAAAGGTCACTGGTGGTGCTTGGGTAGCAGAAAGCAAGAAAAAAAAAAAAATAAAGCTGCGGCGGTAGCATTTTGATGGAAGGCAAAAAGCAAGGCACCCGTGTTTGTGCAATGTCAGTGCACCTTAAAGAAAGAACTCCAGGTGGTCGGAATTATCGGGGCCCTTCACTATGGCGTCTCTCATACCCGAGTCTCTTTTGGACGTTAAACCCCACAAACCAACCAGCAAGAAAAAAAAGAATGCCTGTAAAAGTCGGGGCCATAATGACTGCATTTGATGCGTTCTTGTAGCTGTTTTTACCCAGCACAGGGCAGCGTTTTCATTTTGTTGACCGAACCAACATGGCAGGCATAGTTTCTCAAAGCACTAAGAGATGGCGCTCCGCATTTCCCGTATTTAGGGAGCCTACATGTACCAGCCCTACGCGTATTGTCTCTTGCCAAGGCTAGTCAACCAGGGAGGAGGGAGAGACTGGTGACGGAAGGGAAGGAGAGAAACATGCCGGTTTTGATGGCTGTAGCTCTGTTACTAACGAGTCTGCTGCAAAAGTACTTTTGGCCATCGCGAATTCTGAAGGCGCTGCCTCATAGACAGCAGGTTTGAACACATTTTCGAATTTAGGGTGGTTCATAAACTAGTTCAGTTTATGGAATCGCACCTGAAAACGAAAAGAATGATTGAAGCAGGAGAAATGATAGCACCTTAAAATAGAAACAAAAGGTGGATGGGTTTTAAGATGCTTTGCAGCTGTTCTCCACTTGCCCAAAGGCAGTGCAGAGTTTTGGCCGGTGTGCAATGAGCAGTTGGGCACATGGTTTTGCTGATGGCATGGCAGCTGCGTGCTGGTTGGTGACATTTTATACACAAGGTCTTGCAGACTTTGTGTCTAGTTGGAAAAAAAGAGGATTGTAGCAACTGAGCATTTATGCTGAAATAATTTTGTGAGTAGCTTCAAAGAGCAGCCTTTTTTGAAAAATGGCTGCTTTCCATGAAAACATGGCATTAGATTTTTGCTTTTCTAGATGGGGTTTTAAATTTTGTTTTGATGGTTTCTTGCAATCTTTTGCTTGTTCTTCACGACAGATGTATTTACTTCACAGCTTGCAATAAAATGCTTCCATTGCGAATAAGCATTCCTTGTGTGTCGTGCTCTTTGGTCTCATTATTTTGAACTGCAGTAGCCATGACAATCGGAAAACATTTGGGAGAACAGCATTGCATCATGTCTACATTATATTCCTGTAGAAAAAGAGAATGGGCATTGCAGTTGATGTCGATGAGACTGAAATCGACATTTGTTTCAACTAAACTGTTTCCTCGATTTCGAATCTGGTTTGGGCTATTGCATGTCCAAGCCCCAGCCAAATATTGCCCACTGCCTCAATAACAGCACATGCTCAAGGACCTAAAGAAACTACAAGATGAAAGTTTATTTTTCAACCCTTTGTGATGAGAGCAACACTTTACAACAGGTAGAGGTATTGACATGGCACACGGGGATCGGGAATGCCAAAACCTAATGCGGTCTATGAAAGACAGCAAGCATGGGAAAGAGCTAATTAATTTTGACTGCTTGGTGTCCTTTAATATGCACTGACATTGTATAGCCCATAGGTATCTTTACATCTTGCCTCTGCCAAAATGTACTCATGTATTTAATCTTAAAACCTTAGGATTAGCAGACGAAAACATAGTCACAAAGTCACTGCTGCACATAGGTAGGAAGGTTTCGGACGTAGGAAGGGAGTAATGTTTTTAAGCCAGGTAGTCGCTCTGAATCTGAACCATGAGAAACATTTCCCCAAGAGCAAGAAGAAGTGAAAGTAAATTTGGAAGGTGCTGTACATATAATGTAATAAAAGGCAGCTTACTATCATGTAATCATTTGAAAGGCTGAAAAGTGGATATTAAAGCATAAGTTTAAAATACCTAAGCAAAGGACAGTGCAGCAGGTTATAGAAAGTAAAATAATTTGGAAAACCTTCACAAACACAGATGTGGATTAAAGTACAGTTTCAAGGTAATCATAACAAGGAAGTAGAAATCAGCTATTATTGAAATGAGCGGGCCCTATTTGCCCTAAGCAGGTGGCGTCCTTGGTCCAAAAAGGCATAAGCAGGTCCTCATCTGATGGTTTGTGTGGGTGGTACTTCTACGCTGCCGCAACACCATACCATATGACACAGAGTGCTGGGCATCTTGCAGTAGAGTACCTGCAGTTGAGATTGCAGCACATTTTGCACGTCTTTGAGTATGAAGATGCAGAAAACTGAAAAGAAGCATTAGAGTGGGACATGTAATCCAGGAAATAGGGCTTTTCAGCTAATCGATTAGGTTTCGAGGGAGTGAAACAAGCAAGGGATACCAGACACTGGGATGAAGAGATAATGTCGGCAAATGAGCCAAGGTTGGCGGCTGCAGCTAACGCATGAAGCAGCGATGATTGCAGACCATTAATTCCCTTCAGCATACCTAGTGCAGGCAGTGATGATGATGAATCAGAACTCTTGCCAATTTATGAAATAACTATAGATATGTAACTTGATTTACATATCTATAGTAAAGCCCACTTAGCCACTTTATTTTTCTTTCAGGTTGTTGTTATGAACGGACAGAGTGAAAATGCGCAAAGGAAATAAATGCCGGACTAGGAATAAGTGCAGTCCTTCATTGAATGGCTCTAGTGTCGCATTGCTGAACTGTGGTTTAAAAGCTACTTGTGGCGAGATAAATGAGTCATACAGCCTCTGGGAGACTTGCAGAGAGAGCTGAACTGAGAAGAGAGAACTTGAGAGAACTGCAAAGACAATTGCGCGAGCACCTTACAACCAGCCGGTTCAAATTGCGCGCTTTTGCAACGGTTGAGTGACAGCGCTGCAGGTGGCGAAAACGTCCAATACCAACAAAAATTGGTGATCGATTCAGTGGTCACTGACCATGGTCAATTGACCATGGTCAGTGACCACTGAATCGATCACCCACGGCCGCTCAATGGAGGCGCACTTGGTGCGGCCCGTCGCGTCGCGCCTCAATGGCTGGGGCAGCGCGTATTGGGAGAAGTTACAGCTTCCGCCGTCATTCTCCGCGGGGGCGCCACCACTCCAGGACAAGGCGCCGCCGGCACGGACGAGCAGACGACGCGGAAGGAGCGCGCTGGCTGGGTTGACGCGTGTTATCGTTTTGACTACTAGCATAACAGCGTCCTAAGCGTATGCAGCACCATCTCAGACAAGTGCTGTGTGCCGCTGTGCGCCACGAAAGCAAGAAAAGATCGGTTACCATGAGTTCCCGTGCGATTCACAACGTCGAGCAGCATGGCTGAAAAACATATCTCGGGAGGGCTAGGATGGAAAAGGAAGCCGGTGGGAGCCGAATGACAAGTCACTGGTATACTCACTGCACTTCACAGATGACGATTACAGGAAGAACATAAAACTGAAGATCCTGCTTCCTTCAGCTGTCCCCTCCGTGTTCCCGAACTGCCCACATTACAAGTTACTCACGCGGGCTCATGTTGAGCCAAACAACCTTAAAAAAATTAATGTGCGCAGGTCAATAGCTTTATTTTCCCCACTTGCTATAGCTACACTTCATTTCCTCCTGGACAACTTCCCGTGTCATCCTGAAGCATGTGTGTTTCAAGATAGCTGCGCCACGATCACTTTTATGACGATGATATCAATATGGTATGCCTTGCCCAACATCACATAAGTGAAGCCATGGAGACACCAAGAGGAGCCGCTCTATTTGTCATATGACGAGCGACTCTCTTGGTTATAGTTGGACTTTGCCATATCGAAGACATTCAGGTCCAAGGAGGCACGTCGAAGCAAAGGCTAACCAAGCAAACGTACGAAGCAACAATCATGACAACCAGATCAACAGTGGCGCAAATTAAGTACCTTCTTGACCACATCAAGTATCTTACAACAATGTCTTCTGTGTGCCTTACTAGTGCATTGCATTTAACCGAATCTTATTTTCAGCTTCCGATACGCCCTAAAGCAGGCTCTGAAAGCGGGTCTATAGTATCGCTTTTTAGCAGCCTAAGGCAATTCAAAGGCGGGAACGACAAAGTTGACGCAAGGGCTGCAGTTTTCACCTCGGAGAAAATACTGAAGGTACCACTAACGAAAAAAAAAAATATATCGACTGACGTTATATACATTTTGCCATGCTTTGTGCAGGTTGGCATCTTGCAAGCATCGGTCTGCAAATGCACCTATCAACAATAGGCAGCTATAAAACTTGGAATTCGTGATTATGAAAGTCGTACGTTGCCAACTGCCATATGACGTCTGCTGCGAGAGAGTTTTCGAGCCAGCTTGGATTCATTCATGTGTGGTGTGAACCAGCAGCTGAGATAGAGTATAGCACCGATTGCATTCTTGGCTGGTTACCTTGCACGTCCATTTCAAGAGAAAGTATGAATGTTTTTACAGAATGTCATGAAACATTTTTATTTATTCTGTTTTCAGTGCCTGCCCATGTTTTCATTATTTATATATTACCAAAGTTTAAACAACCTCTAGTGCTTACTTTAGAGTGTCAATAATTTTATTTGATTAGTCCTCATCCATTTATTAACTGTGTGCCTTGTGATTCCTGCAAAACCCTGGACTTGTCAAAATTCTCGATGATGGACGCCTAAGGTATCTGAAAATCACCATGCACCTTTGTTAGCAAGGTGATGAAGTGCCCGCAGGTCATAAGAAGCAGCAAGCTATGCAGCATGTTAATTTCATTCCTTCTTCCCTATTTTGTGCAATTTCCGGAATTGATTTGCGAGAGAGAAGACCGCAATCACACTAAGGACCTAACCAAACTAATGCGACCACTGCTGACCAACTGGACAGGCAACATCAATCAGACAGCGGAAAAAATCACGCTTGCGCATAAACCTTTTTCGAGAAATGTTCTTCGCTTGTAAAACAAGCTTGCGTGTCTCCTGTGCACCACGCGGCTTCATAATCAAACGAGAAAAAAATTGCCTGAGCCTGCGGGCGTGTCGTTGAACTGGCTGTCTTGTGTTGTTTCTTTTGCAACAGTTTGTTTTAGCTAGTATGTTTTGGTGGTGGTACCCACTTGAATATTATTTCCAGTGAAAACGGAACAGGCTGAACAATGTTGAACGCTACGTCCTGAATTGTAAGTTTCCAGAAAAGTGCCCGCTGAATAAATGGCCCCAAACCATGTCTCGATTTCAAGATTGCAATATCTAATACGTTATTACAGTGGTTGAAACGCAACTAAATGGGTGTGCACTGTTACGACCGTGCATCATCCGCACTTGCGCGCTCTATTGTTCTCCTGTGGGCATGGATAAGTGCTGTGGATATGTGGTGTTGGTACAATGGCTCTAAGTGAGCCTGTTTCCAGGAATCCTGTTTTGTAAGCCTGTTTTGCTTTGTGGACACCCTGCAAATGCCAAATTGACCCTGTCAAGAGAACGTCTAGAAAAACACAAAGAAATGTCCCCCTGCGGGAAATAGCCGGAAGTGCTTTCGTTCAATTGTTCACCCTTCCCGTCGAGAAGCGCTATGGTCAAGTAAGGAATGCCTATTGTCCAAAGGAGGCGACAGAGTGACACGTCCGCTGACGTACAGGACAAGAAAGGAGCAAGGTGATTACGGCCACTAGAGGATTTCCTGGGAATGCAGGAAAGATTTGCAATTGTTGGAAAGGGACAATGCTGGGAGCCGTATGCGGCGCGCACGTGAACTTGGGTTTCTGAGAAGTAAATCCACTTGCCGGAACCAGCCTATCGATTCTTGGCTGAAGAATAGAAATGTACCTCCTCGCCGTTCCCAAGCTTTTCCCGCCAACAAGTGACCAGGCTCAACGAAACAATGCCGGGCCAGTCAGTGCTTCAGACCATCAGTGCAGTGATGTGTTCGATTGGATGCCGATATCTGAGGGGCGTGCCCTGGATTTGGTTGGTCAGCATCTTCAGAGAGGGGCTGGACATAGGGGGTTTTAAGGACGCTGCAGAGCACGAAATGTCGCTCTGAGCCCTGGGTAAACGGCTCATCCAGTCGCTTCTCGCTATGAACTCTTAACGCTTGTCATTTTGCTGATGTACCCTTCTTTTTCATGTAAATAGTCCTGTAAATAAGTTTTCTCAAAGTGCCATTAAACCTGCTTGTATGTATTGTACCAACGTGGAAGATTCAATCCTTCATCAACCCCGAGTCTCTGCACGCTACCAAGTGAAGGCCGGGTCCATAGCCCCAGCGTCACGACAACTGGTGACCAGCGTTGGGATCTGAATCTACAAGCCTACAAGCTACAACATCTGGTGATTGGAGGTGGATCAGAATCTACAAGCCACAACATCTGGTGATCGGAGGTGGCATCTCAAGCAACAAGCAGGAGCAACAATCGGCCAACAAGAAAGCAGCTCGGAACATCGATCGCATGTGTGGGTGAGTGCTTGGCTTTTCTTCTGATGTGGACCAGGTTCTAGAACAGGGTTAGATTTTAGAACTGGTAAAAAGAGTGTGGAAACGCCTTTAGGTTTGGTAGTTTGCACAGTTGTTTTGGAAGTAGCCGACACTCGGAGCGATCATGGACCTACAAAAGCTGCAGAAACCGGACCTGTTGCTATTGTGTGAGGAATTGGGAATTGATACAAGTGGTTTGGCACGAAAACCCTAGATTATAAAGGCAATCACTGATCTGGGAACCGATGATGAGGAGCTCAGTGAAGCATGGAACCTCATCGGTCAAAAAAAGGAGCAGCTCAGACAGCAGAAAGAGCGGGAAAAAGAGGAAATGGAGCGCGAACGTGAGAGGGAAAAAGAGGAAAAGAAGCTAGAAATTGAGCTCCGGAAATTAGAACTAGAGTTGAGCAAGAGGTCGGGCGATTGTCCCCAGCTAGCGGTACCTCGTCTCAACAAGGAGGCAGATTTCAAGATGTCAAAGTACATGCAGCCATATGTGATATCAGGGGATATCGGTCTGTATCTGGCTAACTTTGAGCGAACCTGCGAAAAACTGTCCTTCCAGCGAGACACTTGGTCTCAGAGATTATTGACGGTTCTGCCCTGCGAGGCAGCGGAGGTTGTCGCGCGGCTAAGCAAGGAGGACGCGGACAACTACGAGAAGGTCAAAGCTTGCCTTCTGAGAAAGTATAGGCTTAGCGCCGAGGCGTTCAGACAACGTTTTCGGAACGCTACTAAGTCCAGGGACGAGAGTTACCCTGAATTCCTGTACAATTTAAGAGTTAATTTGGGCGAGTGGCTAAAGAGCACTGATTCCTACAGTGATAGGGACGCTGTAGTCGAGCGAATTCTTTTGGAGCAGTTTTATAACTGCCTCCCAGAAAAAGAAAGAAATTGGTTACAAGACCGAGGCGACATTAAGTCGGCCACTGAAGCTGCCGAACTCATTGAGGAGTACGCTTCGCGCCGACAATTCAGCAACCCAGCAGTGGATAGGCCCCGCAGTCCCAAGTTGAGTGTGAATAACCGTCAGAAAAGGCACTTTGCTAGATTTGCAAACGAAGAAAGGAAGGCTTCTTCAGGCAAACGCCCTAGAAAGGACGGCAGTGAAAAAAGTGGGGAAGTGACAAACGCGCAGAACACAAAGAATAAGCTTGAGGCTAGGAAGCCGCTCACATGCTTTAGGTGTAATGAGCAGGGTTACATTGCCGTCAACTGCCGGAAAGAAAAGATTGCTTTCTCGTATGTCAGTGACTGCGATGAAAATATGCAGCTTTTGGAACCCTACCTGCATGACCTAGTAGTCAACGGGAAGCCTTGCAAGGTACTGCGCGATTCGGCCGCAACGATGGATGTTGTCCATCCGGCGTATGTGTCGCCTTCCGACTATACAGGACAGTGTGCGTGGATCCGCCAGGTAGTGGAGGAACAGAGTGTGTGCTTGCCAATCGCGAACGTGGTCATCGAGGGCCCTTTCGGCAAGTTGACAACCGAGGCTGCCGTTTCAGGAAAGCTTCCTAAGTGCTATCCGTATTTGTTCTCCAACAAATCGGACATGCTACTGCGAAAGAGGGGCATCCTTTTCGGAGACAGAGTTGTGCAAGCCTTAACACGTTCAAAGGCGCGAGAACTAGCTACACTGCTCATTCCAGAAGAATCCACAGCGGAGGAAACGGCAGTTAAAACAGTGGTAGATGCGGAAGATAGCAGGTCAGAAAGCTTTGAGAGCGAGGCATCTCAGATAAGTCTACTTGAAAGTGAGCTTGATGAGACGCGGAATGAGGACGTTCTTGAGAGTAACCTCTTGCCGCCAGTGTCTAGTAATCTCACGAGACTTTTAAGGGGAACTCGAGAGGACTTAGCTATGGAGCAAGCCAATGATCCCAAGATACAGGAGATAAGAGAGCGCCACCGCGCCACTAAGACAGCAAAGAACATTTCTTTTGAGATAAGAAAGGGAGTGCTGTATCGCTTATTCAAGGATAAGCGCGGAGTAGAGCGGGACCAATTAGTCGTTCCCCAAAAGTACCGCGGAGACTTACTGCGACTTTCCCATGGCAGCTCGTGGTCATGTCACCTTGGAATAAGGAAAACAAAGCAGAGGCTGTTGCAAGAATACTATTGGCCTGGATGTTTTAAGGACACGGAAAATTTTGTACGGTCATGCGACACGTGCCAGCGGGTTGGAAAGGCGCAAGATAAGTGGAAAGCTCCGATGGTGTTAGTACCAATCATTACCGAGCCGTTTCACCGGTTAGTAATAGATGTAGTTGGGCCACTTCCTGTGACAGAGTCAGGGTACCGTTATATCCTCACTATGTTATGCCCAGCCACAAAGTTTCCAGAGGCTGTTCCGCTGCGCGAGGTGACGTCCGAGAGTGTAGTGGATTCGCTGCTGTCAGTGTTTGCACGAGTTGGATTCCCTTCCGAGGTCCAAAGTGATCAGGGTAGCGTTTTCACGAGTGTCCTCACCACCTCATTTCTCGAGCGATGCGGCATTAAGGTAGTGCATAGCTCGATCCATCATCCGCAGAGCAACAGCGTAGAAAGATGGCACTCTGTTCTCAAACGAGTCCTGAGGGGACTGTGCTATGAAAACAAGCGCGAATGGGATACCTGCCTGCCTGCAGCGCTTTTCGCTTTGCGGTCAGTGCCGCACGAATCCACTGGATTTAGCCCAGCCGAGTTGGTGTACGGAAGGTCCCTGCGCTCACCTTTGCGAATGGTGCGCGTAGCCTGGGAGGGGCGCGGAGAAGACCCAACAGTAGTAGAATTCATTCTGAACCTCTTGAATCGCTTACATAACACCAAGGAACTCGTTGAGGCCAGCATGAAGTCAGCCCAGGCTTGCTCCAAAGTGTACTATGATAAGTCAGCCCGACAAAGGACGTTTTGTATCGGGGACCAGGTGATGTTGCTGAGAGGTTCAAGGCAGAATAAGCTCGAAGTACAGTGGGAAGGACCTGCTGAAGTCGTTGCAAAGCTTTCTAACACTAACTACGCAGTGAAAATCCCCGGTAGGCGTAAAGAAGTGCGCATTTATAATTGCAATCTTATGAAGCCTTATGTGCAGAGGGAAACCATGGTAAATCTAACGTTGAACCTTCCCGAGGAGATGGGGGATAACTTGATTTGCCTCTGCGGAAAAGGAAGCAACGCTCAGGAGCTTCTCAAAAAGACAGAGCAGAGAGGAGAACTAAAGAAACTAAAGAGACCACCGGGGTGCCGAAGAAGACGTCCTCGGGTCAGCTTTCAGATTCGAAGGTGAGCTTTGCAGAGTGGCCTCCCCTCCCCTCGTCCTCCCCTCAGAATAACACGGAGTTGGCAGCACTCAAAAAAGAGATAGAAAGTCTGAAAAAACAAGTCAGTGCTTTAACAATCCAAAACCAAGAGCTTAAGCGAGCTACTACTAGCGCAATAACCCCGGTAACTCAGCCGACTCCTCAAAACCAAAAACAGCAGGTAGTACCTAGCTCCCAGCCCGCCTTAGGCGAGGTCTATCAACAAATTATCCAAGAACTGAGGTCCTTCAAGGAGGAGTTTCAAGCTTTTCCAATTTACGTGAACGCCCAATTCCAAGAAATTCGAGAGCAGATTGCAAACAACCGACGATACACGGAGACGGCAATTTCTGCACTTCGGAAGGAACATGCGTATAAAAGACATAAGTCGAAATTCGCTCGTACAATGCAAGTGGACGAGCCATCCGATACGGATTCAACATGCCAGCCAAACCTAGAGTAAAGATCTGGCAGTGGAACTGCCGGGGATACAGGAGAAAGCAGGCTGCTCTAAATCTGCTTATATCTCAGGAGTCTGACCCACCGGCAGCTATCCTAATTCAAGAACTCCACCTAATACCTATTAAACTCCAAGACTATGTCACCTACCAGCACGACCAGTTAACTGCCACGTTAGTGCACAAATTATACACTGCCATATTGCACGACCCTTTCGAGCCGGATATTGCGCACTGCTATATAACTATTCTTCCTCTCCAAAGAGGAGCGGCAAGCACGCACGTATTGAATGTATACAGCCCTCCTAAAGACAGGCACGCAAAATTGGGTTCCCTCATAAAGAAATTTCTGACCTCAGTGGGCCATTCCCCCTGCGTGATTGGGGGCGACTTCAACGCACCACACCCTTCATGGGGCTACCCGGCAGCGACACCAAAAGGCAGAAAACTGGAAGAAGTAGTGACGCAAGAAGGGTTAACGACCCTCACCGATCCCACTTACCCTACGAGGCTGGGAAACAGTGTCAGTAGAGATACGTGTCCTGACCTGACGTTCACCAAGAACATACAAAGCGCCATTTGGAAGAATACCGAACAGCACCTGGGAAGCGATCACTTCATACTCTCTCTGGAGATAAGCACAAATGCGTGCAAGCGCAAAATAGGTATCGCAAGAGTTACGAACTGGGACAGGTGGAGAAAGGCCCAGACATCTCCTGCAAACCCTATTACCGACCTAGAGGAATGGGTTAAAGATGAGGTGCACACTTTGAAAGCCTTTACAAAAGAGGTCTGCACGACAGAGGACTGCCCAGCGGTCGATACGCACCTTCTACATTTATGGGAAGCGAGGCACTCATTGACAAAGAGATGGCGCAGACAGCGGCTTAACCGCAAACTCAAGAAAAAAATAGAGGAGATAAACAAAAAGGCAGAATCTTATGCCATATCCTTAGCCAGACAGAACTGGAATTCGCTCTGTGATGGTATTCAGGGGAAGCTAGGGGTGTCAAAGACTTGGAAGCTCCTACGTGTCCTAATCGACCCCAGCAGCAGCAAGTCGGCCACTAAAGACAGGCTCACGAAGATCGTACACGCCACCCCGGGTACGGACACAGAGTTGATGGAAAAGCTCAAGACCAGGTATCTGTGCACTGACCAAGTCGTGGAACAGCCGGAGTATTCTGGGCTGCCGAATCCCGAGCTGGACATCCCACTCACGAAAGAAGAAATAAAAGCAGAAATCGCGGCCATGAGAAAAAATGCAGCTCCAGGTCCAGATCAGATAACAGCGAAGCTCTTATTTAACCTCAGCGATGACACCGTCACCTCGCTGGTGGAATGCTTCAACGATCAGCATTGGGCTACAGGAACGTTACCAATATCCTGGAAGACAGCCGAGGTTCGGTTCATTCCGAAACCGAACAAACCCCTTAAACTGGATAATCTAAGACCGATATCGCTGACCTCGTGTTTGGGGAAACTCATAGAGAGGGTCATCAACACGAGACTGAGTAGATACTTAGAAGATAACAACCTCCTACCTAACACTCAATTCGGCTTTCGCCCACACCTATCAACACAGGACGCCCTGTTGTACTTGTACAAAGACCTCCTTGAGACACCTCCCAAGTCACAGACAAGGGCCATCCTGGCACTTGATTTGAAAGGAGCGTTCGATAACGTTCTACATAAAAATATCCTGCAAAGCCTCGCCGATACCAACTGTGGCGCAAGAACCTACAACTATATCAAAAACTTCTTATCAGCCAGGCAAGCCACTATAAACTTCGGTGGAATAAAATCAGATCTCATCACTCTAGGCCCGAGGGGAACTCCGCAAGGGGCGGTACTGTCACCCCTCTTGTTCAACTTAGCTATGAAAGATCTACCAGGCCTTCTTTCCGAAATTCCCGGCATCAAACACACATTGTATGCGGATGATATCACTGTCTGGTGCAACTCGGGGAGTGACGCCGAGATCGAGGAGCGTCTTCAAGCAGCAGCGGACACGGTGGCCCGGTACGCCAGGGAGAGAGGCCTCCAGTGTGCGCCGGAAAAGTCCGAGTTGCTAATTCTGAAGAACCCGAGGACACCCCTAGCACAGAACATCTCGGTGTATATAGAGAGCCACCCAGTACAGAAACCCACGGAGATCAAGATCCTAGGGCAGTATATCCCGCAGGGGCGACAGAACACCACCACAATGAAGAAGCTTACAACATCCACCGAGCAAATCCTCCGGATGATACATCGTATCCGAAATAAACACCATGGCATGAAGGAAAGGGACACCATTCGCTTGGTGCAAGCTTTCGTGATCTCGCGGATAATGTACGGGACGGCATTCCTTAACCTCTCCAGGTCGGAAATTGAAAAGTTGGAGACACTCATCAGGAAAGCCTACAAGACGGCCCTGGGGCTACCGAACTCCACGCCAACGGCCAAGCTCATGGCTCTAGGAGTACATAATACCCTCGAAGAGATGTGGGAAGCACATTGGCTCTCACAACTCAATAGGCTCGCACTTACAACACCCGGCAGAGAACTGCTCGAGAAGATCCATGTTAATCAGCCCTATACAATTGACCAAAGGGAAGAGGTCCCACGCGATGTGAGAAGACGCATCAACGTGTACCCCATTCCGCGGAATATGCATCCCGCATATAACATCGAGAGGAGGATAGCAAGAGGGGAAGCCCTGCAGAAGAAATGGGACAAGCAGACTAACACCCTTTACGTGGACGCAGCAGGACCACACAATGGAGTCATGACTATCGTAGTCTCAACGCCTGCGGGGTCGATGGTGAACTGCGCCTCGGTGAAAACATCTAACCCCACTCACGCAGAGGAGGCAGCTATTGCATTAGCTGTAGCATCTAACCCCAACGCCGTTGTGCTCACTGATTCTCAAAACGCCTGTCGCAACTTCAATTACGGATTAATTCATAAGTCAGGGTTGTCATTGCTAACTAAGCACCCACCCAACCAAGCATCAATCATCTGGTTTCCCGGTCACCTGGAACTACCAGGAGGAAACGAAGCCGCTCACAGGCATGCCCGAGCTCTTCTATACCGGGCGTCTCCCCCTGATGACCATAAAGGGTGCCGTGACCTGATAGGTTTAGCAGTGTATGCTGACAATCTCGCGCCATACAGAACAGACAGAAAGGAGTACCCAACACCACACAAATCCCTCAATAAGTTAGAAGAGAACATCCTTAGGAGACTACAAACCAACACATACCCAACACCAGCTAAATTACACCTGTGGTACCCTACACTATACTCTCCGCAGTGCCCACACTGTGGAGAGGTAGCTAACCTCTACCATATGGTGTGGGCATGCCAATTTAATCCCTTAGTTGACCCCATTCCCAACCCCTCGGAGGAGCAGTGGGAGGCTATTCTGCTCAGCGATGATCCTGACCGTCAGCACTGGCTGGTGGGGAGGGCCAGCGCAGCAGCAGCAGCCAATGGACTACCGGACTAGGCGGCCCACCCACATGTTCTGAGAATACTGAATAGATAAAGATGTTTTCAATCAATCAATCAGCTGTCCGATCTGGGCGAGATAATAACAGAGTTTGAGGCCTGCTTCGTGGACAGGCCAGGCAGGACTGATTTGACTGAGCACGATATTGAGCTGACTTCAGACGTGCCAGTGCGATCAAGGTACTACCGATTTTCTCCAAGGCAAAGAGAAATTCTGGATAGGGAAGTAACTCGCATGCTGGAATTAGGAGTAATAAAACCCTCGGAAAGCGATTATGCTTCGCCTATGATCTTAGTAGAAGCTCCAGGTAAAGACCCTAGGCCTGTGGTAGACTACCGAAAGCTAAATTCTCTCACCAGGGATCAAGTGTATCCTATTCCGAATATTGAGGAGAGAGTAGAACAGGTCAGTAGAGCGGCATATGTGACTACGCTGGACCTTACTCGAGGATACTGGCAAGTACCGCTCACTGAACGCGCCAGCAGATACGCGGCTTTCGATCGTCACTCCGACGGGCAGCTACCAGCCAACAATGATGAGTTTCGGGCTCAAAAATGCTCCATTTTGTTTTTCCCGACTCATGGATAGGGTTTTAAAGGGGTGTGAAACATTCGCGGTGCCTTATTTAGATGACATTGCGTTTTTTTCCGACTCATGGGCGGACCATATGGTACATCTAAGAGCTGTACTGAGCCTTTTGCGTCAAGCTGGACTAACCGTAAAGGCCGAGAAATGTTGCCTGGCAAGGGCGACCGTGGACTACTTGGGTCACAATGTAGGTCAAGGTTTCAGGAAACCCAGCGAGATTAAGATTTCTGCGGTAGCAGACTACCCGCGGCCGAGCACGAAGACGGAAATTCGAGCATTCCTGGGTCTGACTGGGTACTACAATCACTACATCCCTAACTATTCAGCTTTGGCTAGCCCTCTGACCGACGCTCTCCGCAAGACAGAACCGACAAATGTAGTCTGGGACGAACAAAAGGAAGCCTCCTTCGTAAACCTGAAGGCTGTGCTGATTAGCCGTCCGGTATTGCGAGCTCCAGACTATGGCCGAGAATTCACGGTCCAGTGTGATGCCAGTGATCGAGGGTTAGGTGCTGTTCTCTGCCAGAGAGATGACGACGGTAATGAGCACCCCGTGCTCTACCTGAGCAGAAAACTGAGTTCTAGAGAGAGGGCTTATTGCGCGTCAGAGAAAGAGTGCGCTTGCATTGTATGGGCCATTCAAAAATTGCAGTGCTATCTTGGAGGGGCCAAATTCACCGTAGAGACGGACCATTGTCCCCTGGCTTGGCTGCAAACTGCGACATCGAAGAACAGTCGCCTTCTTAGGTGGAGCTTGATTTTACAGCAGTACAATTTTGAAATAAGATACAAAAAGGGGAAGTTAAATGGGAATGCGGACGCGCTTAGCCGCTCTTTCTAAGCGGTCCGAGATGTTCCTCACCATGTATCCAAATTGATAATCAGGTTTTTTTTTTTTTTTTTTTTCGTGCGCTTGTATATGTGTGACTATGTAAAGCGGCACGTTTGATTTTCTAGGAATACGTGGGTCCTGAACGTCTTGAGAGTGGGCTTTTCTCGAACAACAATGGCAGTTTTCTTTTAACCTGGTCTCTTCAGACGGGAGCCGAGTACTTGCTTCGACATGTGGTTGAGTTTCAGACAGCTCGAGCAATTTGGCCTACGACAATCAAGACAACGCGACAAGCAACAGCGAGCTTCAAGCGTTCATGTGCAGGCCATTAAGTCGTCTCTTCATGCAGCAGCTGCGACTGCTGCCCTCCGAGACTCTTCTGGCGGGGGAGGAGGCTTGGGAACGGCGAGGAGGTACATTTCTATTCTTCAGCCAAGAATCGATAGGCTGGTTCCGGCAAGTGGATTTACTTCTCAGAAACCCAAGTTCACGTGCGCGCCGCATACGGCTCCCAGCATTGTCCCTTTCCAACAATTGCAAATCTTTCCTGCATTCCCAGGAAATCCTCTAGTGGCCGTAATCACCTTGCTCCTTTCTTGTCCTGTACGTCAGCGGACGTGTCACTCTGTCGCCTCCTTTGGACAATAGGCATTCCTTACTTGACCATAGCGCTTCTCGACGGGAAGGGTGAACAATTGAACGAAAGCACTTCCCGCAATTTCCCGCAGGGGGACATTTCTTTGTGTTTTTCTAGACGTTCTCTTGACAGGGTCAATTTGGCATTTGCAGGGTGTCCACAAAGCAAAACAGGCTTACAAAACAGGATTCCTGGAAACAGGCTCACTTAGAGCCATTGTACCAACACCACATATCCACAGCACTTATCCATGCCCACAGGCGAACAATAGAGCGCGCAAGTGCGGATGGGTTTCTGAGAAGTAAATCCACTTGCCGGAACCAGCCTATCGATTCTTGGCTGAAGAATAGAAATGTACCTCCTCGCCGTTCCCAAGCTTTTCCCGCCAACAAGTGACCAGGCTCAACGAAACAATGCCGGGCCAGTCAGTGCTTCAGACCATCAGTGCAGTGATGTGTTCGATTGGATGCCGATATCTGAGGGGCGTGCCCTGGTTTTGGTTGGTCAGCATCTTCAGAGAGGGGCTGGACATAGGGGGTTTTAAGGACGCTGCAGAGCACGAAATGTCGCTCTGAGCCCTGGGTAAACGGCTCATCCAGTCGCTTCTCGCTATGAACTCTTAACGCTTGTCATTTTGCTGATGTACCCTTCTTTTTCATGTAAATAGTCCTGTAAATAAGTTTTCTCAAAGTGCCATTAAACCTGCTTGTATGTATTGTACCAACGTGGAAGATTCAATCCTTCATCAACCCCGAGTCTCTGCACGCTACCAAGTGAAGGCCGGGTCGACATAGCCCCAGCGTCACGACAGCACTCAGCGAAGCACACGACTGCCTCGTTCTCGTTGTAAACGGAAGACCACGAATGACTTGGAAAAGCCTAGTGATGATGACTTGCCGCTATCACCTTATCAATAGCAAACTTGCAAATAGCATCACATACTGTGTGAAACGCCGCTCATAATCCCAAATTAAGCAAGCGCCGACCACGCGGACGCCGAAACGAAAGCACAGCCACGGCCGCTGCGCGCAGCTCTCCGCTCGGACTCGTCCCGGAGCGGTGGCGCCGCAGCGGTGGCAATGAGAACTAGGCGCAATACGGCTCTTCTGGGCGACGCGACGGGCCGCACCCAAGTGCGCCTCCATTGAGCGGCCGTGGATCACCAAACCATGATTCCTGACCAGACGGTATGCCGTCGAACCCTCGACTACACCAACAAAAATTAATTTAGTAAAAAGAAACCTTTAGATAATTAAAATTTGCACTTGTAGTTTGTGCGTCACCACCTCCTTTGTTTAACTGAAACTGTATAGTTTCATTTGCAACAATTTTAGATACGATGGTGCGTGCGCCATTATCATCATCATCGCCCCTCCGCTAAATTATTTTGAGTTGCGGCGCGTTACATGAAACGTTTTAAAAACATGTTTGACGCGTTATTGACTCTGGTTATTCTCCTTCCAGTGCTTTGCGGAGCCTGTGTTGCGCTTTATCTATTTGTTGCTAATGCTAACGAACCATAAAATAGCTGTGTAGGCGACGCACTTCGCGACGCACGACGCGCTTCTGTCCTTTCGTGTCTTTCTTCCTGTGGTGTTTCTTCAGCGCTATAAAAATCAAGATCATGTACCAACTAACCCGTCAAAAAGTCCTACTTCGCACGGTGAGCATCACTTTGGTAAGTCGAATAGAAAGCCAGCTGATTGCTTTTTGTATGGTGAAGTGTGACGGGCGCTGTATACGCGCCGTGCATGGGAGGCGCACGAAACGCGAGGAAAGCCTCTTAAATCCGCTAGGGGCGCGGTAGTCAGGAGGGGAGCGAGTTTGGAAGAGGTGTGCGGGGAGTTGCCTCATGTCAGCCGTGTCAACGTGTTCTGGCCGCGCAGTGCCCCGTTCGTTGCCCATGTTTGTGTTTGGTACAGGCTGTGCGTGTGTCGTCTTGCAGTGCGTTATGCGTTTTACCCTCGGCTGAGTAGTGCAACGAAACTGTCAAGCAAACTATGCCGCCGAAGGCACGGACTTGCTTTGTGCCCGGCTGCACCAGCGGCTACAAATCTTGTCCTACGAAGGCATCGCTCTTTCGGCCTCCAAAGGATAATTCTAGAAGGGAGCAGTGGGCACGTAATATTAAACGAGCAGATAAAGAGCTGTCAGATAACTGCGGCATTTGTGAACGGCATTTCGAGGACAAGTTTATAGAGCGGTCTTGGCGGCACATCATAAACGGTGAAGTTGTGGAAGTACCACGGGATAGACCGAGTTTAACAGTGCCCACTCTGTTTCCACCGAGTGCCCACTCTGTTTCCAGACGCCCCAAAGTATTTCACGAAGAAAGCACCGGTCAGGAGGAAGAACAGAAATCTCTGCGAGCAAGATGCGCCACCTTCTAAAAAGAGAAAAACTGCAAGCGTTGCTGTAGCACACAACGCGGCAGCATGCGATTTGGGAACAGAGTCTCCAGTTCCATATATAGGAGCTTCCCAAATGGCACCAAGTCAATCAGAAGTTCGCGTCCTGTGTGAAAGCCTCCGCCTGCCGGGCCCGGGCTGGAACAGGCTGTGCTTCATAGCACAGCCAGGCGTCGTTTTTTTCGGCCTTTGTGAACTAGAGGGCCCGGAGATGAACTGCGCGTTGCTGCCGAAGTTGGTACAGTTCGCTGAAAACACCAATCATTCGGGCCGTGTGTTGTGCACAGTTTTTCTCCGAGGAAAACTACATTTGGAGCGGACTATCGAATCACCCCTCGAGGCTCAAGACGTACTTGAGGAAACTCATGCACTTGAAATGTGCGTAGGATGTGGGCTGCAGCCCACAAACAGCAGCACATATGTGCACTTTGCTGGCGCTTACTACTCAGTGAAATGTACTATGACAGTATCAGGTATTGCAAATGCTTGCGCAGAATCAGCTTTCACGAAAGAAAGCACAAGCTATGAAGGTGAGTCGCCTTAAAAAGCATGCGAACATCCGCCGCCGTCTACGCGTTGCTCAGAAGAAGCTGCACAATGTTGAGAGGGAGCTAAAAAGAATGAAAGCTGCCAATGAAGAAATTGGAGATGAAGCTTTGAATGCTCGCATTAAAGGACTGCCATCAAAACAACAGATGGCTGTAAGGGCATGTTTCCAGGCAGCTACACGAAAAAGCACATCTGGCATGAGCTATGAAAAAGCGTGGATATTAGAGTGTGTACTTCTGCGCATGAAAAGTCCCAAATTATATGAACACTTGCGGAAGCATAATATACTCATCCTGCCCAGCCGGAGCTGTCTACAGCGCTACATCAGAAAATTCAAGAGTGGTTTCGGCTTTAATGCCAACGTGTTTGCAGCGCTCTCAGTGAAAACGAAAGAGATGGACGTATGTAATCGACATGGCGGCATCATCTTCGATGAGATGAAGTTGTCTGAAAACTTCAGAGTAAACACAGCTGGTAAGTAGTATTGTAGTGATAAATGGGAATTCTGTGTTTTAGGAGCACTGTCTGATCTCTTGGTCTTCAGGGCTCGTTTTGGGTCTGTGACATCCTCACTTTGATTTTGGAGTATAATCATCAGCATCTTGTTCGTTTCAGGTGCTGTCGAAGGGTTCGTTGACCTTGGAAAGTTTACGCCCCAAGAAGAGACAACTGCAGCAGACCATGGAATGGTCATGCTTTTTCAGCCATTCCAAGGTCTGTGACATTTCTTACATTGTTGCATTTGTTGTCTGTATTAGGGCATTGCTGATGTTTTGTTTGAGAATTAGTTTGCAGTAGTGGATTATTTTACAAAATAATTTGCTTGAGAGTCTGTTCTTAGGTTAAAAAAATTACATTTTGAGGAAAAGTGTTGGAAGCAGCCAATCGTTTCATAATCCAGGTGACTGGACCCAAGTGCTCGGAGTCTTCTCTTCTAAGGGAAACATCAAAGCGGAAATGCTTGAAAAGATCTTGCTTGAAGCCATACTGCTGTCTCTTCGTGGACTTCGTGACATGCGATGGGGCCTCATGGAACCGGAAACTGTGGAAGTCATTTGGGATTCGTGGTAAATAACTTTCTATTTTTATGCTACACTATAACAAGCTTCAACAATAATCTTAATGTGCTTGAAAACTTAAAATGCTACTAACATGTTGACCATGCTTGATGTTTTCATATTGAAAAGCATGTCATAATAACTAACAATGTGCTCATTTATTATATCAAGGAATCTGCTAAATGGACAAAGTAATATACTGAGGTGTGCATATTGCTAATCAATTTTATTGCTTTTCAGTGCAATCGGGCCAAGTCACATGCAAAACTGCCCACCCCGTGGACTCGACAAGGTCTCTACACTTTTGCTCGGATTTTCCGCACTTACTTAAGTGTCTTCGGAATTCTTTTGTAAGCAAAGGTTTCTCGACATCTGATGGACGGGCCTGCATTGAACACATAGAAGCAGCTTGGCACAAAGACAGAAGTTCCATCACTCTGAAGGCAATGCCAAGTTTGACAAAAGCACCTATCAGGCCTAATTCATTTGAAAAAACGAAAGTTAATCTGGCATTCAAGCTATTCAGTGATGAAGTGCTGAAGGGCATGTTTCTGCACAGAGCTGATAGCAGGAAAATATCCGATTACATTGCACCAACGGAAAAACTGGTGCAGCGTCTAAGCAGAGTAATATATATAATGACCTCAAGGCGTCCCCGAGATGGACTAAGGGAGTCTTCAGAAGCTGTTTCAGACCTTAATGCATTCCTCCAGTTCTTAGACGACCGGGAAGAAGCAGCAAAAAAGGCTGGAGGTGGGTTTGTAAGCAGCAGTACTGCTGAAGGCCTTCGTGTCACAATACACAGCACTCTGTCTGTGCTGAAGTATGTGTCCTCTTTAGGATTTAAGTACCTGCTGACTTCCAGGTTGAGCCAAGACAAATTAGAAAACCTGTTTGGGATTATTAGGCAATATTCTGGTAGTAATGACCACCCCTCTCCAGGCCAGTTCCTAATAACCGTGAACTGTTTAAGTTTCTATAACTTGGCACGAGCCCCAAAGTCAGGAAATTGCAGTGAAGAAATGGTAAATTCACTTCTGACGTCTTCATCCAGAACTGATGAAGCTGTGTTTAGCATTCGAGATATTATCGAAGATATGCTTGAATTTGGGGATGTAGATAATGCGGGGGAAGTAATTCGTTCTGCATTGCGTTCTGATCACTGCAGCTATGTGGTGGAATGCAGTGATAGCCGCCTTGTTTATTACCTGGCAGGCTATGTCGCAAGGAAGTTTGGAGCTAAGAATGCCTGCAAAGAGTGTTCATCATGCCTCATGAGTAGCAGAGCAGCAGCTGTGCACAATACAAACAGCATTTTCACTGCACACTTTGATAAAGGAGGCCTCCTCTATCCATGTGAGAAGCTGGGCAAACTTGTGTCGATATTGGAGGATGCCTTTACTACCTTCTTCTCAAAGGAGAAGCTCCATGCATTCAGTGTACATGATTTTATAACCTTTTTGCGCAGCCTGAAATTCGACACTGTTGGCTGCGAGGAGCACTGCTAAGAACTCACTGCCAAAATCATACAATTCTTTGTGGTGACACGGCTGCATTTCTTCACCAAGGCTCTTAATAAGGAAAGGGTTGCACAGAGGGAGCGGCAAAAACTTTTAAAGCTTCGCAGATGCCACTGATGCCACCTTTCATTCTCTTTTTTTTTATATATATAATTCTTGAAGTCTGTGAGCAATAAAGTGACCTGGAACATGCTTATGAATTTATTTTGGCGTGTGCTTACTCTGCTGGTATGTGCTCAGCAAACTCTCTTTCCTGAATACAGTGGTTTCTCTGAAATTTCCTGCTTATAAATAATGGTGTTGCAAAAAGCTTAGCTTTAGGACAGGCTGAAAAAAAAAAAAAAACTTGAGAACCTCTTGGGCGAGGTAATGTAGCCTGAGTTTGTCAGTGTGTCTTCCAACGCTTTAGAAGCGCAGCTTAACAACACTTGCGTTAATCACGTGGGACAAAAACGTTTGCGCGTGTAGGCATTTGAAGTTTCTTGATCATGTTATATTCGCTGCTGGAGCACTTTCAAAAATTCAAAAATGTTAGCGCCTGCTCATTCACAACCTGAATCGAAAGTTCGATGACAGTTAGTAGCGCCTCTGGACCAGTATAAGTAGAAGTCAAACAGCATCATTAATGAACGGCTGCTTTGAATAAACATCTATGATAGTTACTGGGAAGCAAGGGTGCCTGTCTATCTTTCGCATGCCAGAACGTGTAGCGCGTTTTGGCACGCGACTACGTAGCCGGCTACAGACACCCCTTATCAGCCTAGTACACTCCTCGCATCATCAGGTGCAGCTGTTCGACAATTTAAAATGTAGAATATACGAAGCGATTCGAAAAAAACGCCCAGAAATTGCATACTTTCATCGAAAACGCCGCGGCGGTAGCCCGCTCTCCGTGCTTGCGTTGCATCGGTGTTAGCTCCCCTCCTGCCAGTAGCGCCACCTAGGCACTTCATCGCTAAACTGAGCTCTCTCTCGCTGGCGCCCGTCACACTTCCAGACACCATACTTTTTGGAAGGAAATGAGTTAATATATTTGAGTGCCATGTTGGTAAGCACGGTCCGTGCGCTAGAACCGCGATTCTTCCGCAAATCGCTGTGTGAAATTAACTGGGAACGATTTGTTTCGGGACGTTTAACTGTGTATAACTTGCCCAACATTGCAGCAAGGTTACTTTCTTGCTGCACTTGAGGTTGTCTGAGCGAAGTTCTGAGCTTGCCTGCGCAGAACTAAATAAAGCGTTCCGCTGAAAGTGTTTAGGCATTGTGACTACAGAGACATCGAAGGCTTGCGTCTTTGTCAGAAGTGCTTTGAATTAATTTTTAGTGTGACTGTGAGGCATGTAGCTTTCCCTAGCAGTCGTAAGATCATCGAGGCAAACGTCAGTTTTGCACTTGCATCGGACGCGCCTTTTCAGCACATGCTGCATGTATGCGCCTGTTGTTGCTTTTATGTATGATGACTGTGGTAATAGTTTGCAGACTGCAAACTATAACTGAATATAGAACTGTTTCAGGTGTGTTGACCGCTTCCTAATAGTGTGTAATGTTGATTTACTAGAAATTAAGCTTCGCTTTTTTTGGCAAATGATAAGGGCCTGACACGCTGTCCGTCAGTCCCGAGACGAGTGGTACGCTGTACAGCAAAGTAAATGTACTGCATTACCGAACGGGGTCACGTACTCGTTAGCTATGATTTTTATTTTTATAACTGTAGTGCGCAACGTAGATGTAATGCGGGATCGCTTGGTTCTTTCCTAGTGTATTCTTGTAAAACAAATAATGGTCAGAACAGCATAGAGATGCGACTTTAGGGAATGCATCGAAACAGGCTTGCCAAATGGCTTGCCACTGTTCTCATTCTTGCTCAGATCCAAAGAAAAATACATTTCATTTATCAACTTAATTTTTTTGTAAATTCAGTGTTTGACTTTACAGTAGTTGACTGCATGTTAGGTAATCTGCCCAAGTATAGATGACGCAGCACTGTCACATTGTTGGTGGACCAGAGCCATGGACGAACCCTGTTTGCCTGCCTAGCCTGCTACTAACTAGCTACCTGCCCCATGGAAGATACCTATACCTGATTTACTATCATGGAGTATGTGTGACAGCCACCTGATAGCTCGCAGCTGCAGCCATGTTGTTTTTATGTTCTACACCTGTGCACTGCAGTGTAACGCTCTATCTCGCATTTTAAAAAGGAGAGTATTTAATGGCTACATTTTCAGCTAAAATAATCTGTCACGGTTCCATCCACCAAGGCTGCACGACATTCATAGGTACCCTAGTGAGGCTCAGAGGAGTTTTGAAAATTATTGTGCAGTGTTGTTGAATTATTACTTACAAAATATTGTCCAGTGAACCAGTCATAACTGTGAATGTATTTATTTTTTCTAAATTACTACCCACGCAATGTTATTACGGCATTGCGAATGCACAAGATTGTTAGTCTGCTAGAGTTTCCAGTTTGTACAACCCATACCCATTTAAACAAGAATTGCAATGGTGGCGCTGAATGGCAGCACTTATCTGCGAGATGGCTGATGCATTGTGAGGGCACCAGACATTCCCCTCATCATCTGCGGCGACTGTCATCGATACTACAAAATCACAGTGGTTGCCGGTGTTCACGTGCGAACTGCTCGGGGTCGCAGTCGTCAACAATTTCAAGCCACTACAAAAAGTGTGAATTGCATTGATTACATCTTTGCATGACAGCCGATGTAACCAGCATGAACTATGTCTTACTACAGGTACCATATGCCGTTACTTGCTGTACTGTACAACAGCACAGAGCACATGTGTGATTAGTGGGGTAAATAAAATAAGTAAATCCTGTCTCCTCTGGGAATCAAACCTCCATCCCTTGTATTCCTCACATACTGTACTTTGTTTATGGCAACAGAACATGAGTCAGCACAGATGCATTCTTGCAGTGGAATTATCTAGGCATAGCACTGTTAATTTTTGTTCTAATGTGGCACCTTTTATGGAGTTCACCGATTTTTCTTTGCATTGTTCATATAAAAAACACATAAAAACCCTGCAGCACTATGAAAATTTACCCGGAGCATTCAACTCGTGCTACAGTATGTGCAGTAAAGCTACCTTTGTGTTTGTGTGCAAAATGAAAATTTTTACGAAAGATTTACATTTTGCATGTTGATTTGATCAGAATATATTGGTTTTGAACATGATTGGAAGAGGCTTTTCAATACCTGAGCTGTTTCATGTGCATGGTTGTTAACTACCATGCTGAACTTTGTAGTCAAGTGCAATATGTGCATAGTGCCTATATGCATACAATATATGCATAGAGGCAGGTAGAGTGATTGTTTAGGTGTACTGTAATTATCAGGCTGTGCTAGTATCGTTACAGCTATGATATAAAAATTCGCACCAGGTTTGTAGAACTTGTATTGTGAACAGTGGTTATATGGTGTCTGTATATTTTATTTTAGCATAGCCGTGGTATTGGTGCAAGTTCTGTCAAGTTTGGTTTTGTTTTGATTTTAACAACTTTGTTTATTGCCACTTGTGGACAGCCTTATCACACAGCGCTATTGAGGTTCTACTAGTGTCGAAGATCATTGATTTCACTTTCTTTAATAGACATTGAGGGTTCACTGACACATACGCTACCAAATTCTTTTGTTTCAACTGCTTCAATTGTTTTCCTTCCCAGTGGTATTGTACATTTTCACAAAAATTTGCTTTCAAAGTGCAGTTGTCGACTTTCTTCCAAGTTGTGTGATATGCTGTGAAAAATGGCATGCTTGTCATAAAACTTGTTCCAGATTTTTTGATCGCATTCTGCATGTACGAGTTTTTTCAACCTTCTATGAATGCTTTGTCTCAAAAATATTAAGTATGCAGGCTAACGTAGGATTAGGTTGCATTCTGGGTTTTGTTGTGCCGGGTAGCAGCTCAGCAGTCAGATTTTTTTACTGGACTTGCCTGAGGGTACGAGTTGTGTGGAGCCTGCACACAGACCTATATCATGCCATTTGACGCAAACTTTACGTTCGACCGCCTTCAGTTCAGAAAAGGACAGTATTGGGTTACTACGACAAACATTACCCCAGCTTGTTTTAGACGGAAAAAAAGAAGTTCGTGCCATGGTCGCCATCTTGCATGTTCTCATACACTTTAATTTCAAATTTGTAAAATTTGCTGTTCTCATCGTAGTTGTTCCAACAATATCCCAAGTTTTCTAGAAGTAAAGGAACCCAAGAAAATTGTTTTGGAGATTAGAGAATATAAGCCATGCCAGAATAAAATTCTCAAGTTTAGAAAATTTGCTTTTTGCAGCATTTACAGCTGTCAAATACAAAGTAAGGTTGTTCTAGTAAATGTATGACCTGTATTAAGAAAAAAGTACCACTCGGTGGCATTTATTTTGGGAAGTTAAATCACAGCACTCAGTTCCTTGCTCGTATACAGCCGCCCAAATCTTCAACTAGACTGCACAACGCCCACTTTCAACAGTGATGCTGTTTAAGCTGGAGGTTGTTTCATCTATCGTGCGCAGCTTAATGTGTTCGCAGTAATGTCACCATGACCAGATGTGACATCATCATGACGTCACATCCAGTCATGTCTAATAACCAGAACTGAGGTCACCACATGGCATCATGTCCGGTCATGACCGATGACTTCACCGTGCGATTCACGCATATATGAAGCTAACCTTGCCAAGCATCCAATCCAGGCATCCGTGCTGCGCCTTTCATTTGTCGCTTCCTCAAACGCCGTACCACACAGGAATCAGCAGTGTTTTAAATTGGTTTACAGGAAAGAAAAGGCATAATATCTGTCACACTTGTCCGCTGACAACAGATAGCCACGATGAGTCTCAAAGTATAATCATAGATAACTTGAAGCAAACCGAAACAGCATCATTGTGTCATCAGTCTTGTACACGACTGCAATCTGCCTTAATTTTTTTCTGCACCCCTGTGCCTTGGCAGGGATCGAACTTGCAGAGAGGTAAAAATAAGGCAAGGCCTCGGTGAGCCTCTGGTTAGACTTAATATTTTCGCAAGTTAGCTCTTTTTCAATGTGCAGAAGAGAAAAGGCGGCCATCGTGCACATTAGTAAAGAGTTCGGCAGCTCTACATGCACTCTCCTAATCACTAATCCCTTACTTTGTACAATCTTTGCCAAAAGTAACCAGGCTGCATGTTTAGCTTTTAGCTTGTATCCTAAGGTCAACATGAATTCCTAGAGGATCACAACTTGAGAAGTGAGGACTGCAGCTTGCCTTTACTACTTTGCACAGATTTACAGTTTCAGAAGTGGTACGAATTATCTGCTACTTGGCTGAAAAGCGGAGCACGCAGCCTGGTTATTTTTGACAATGGTGGTACTTCCATTATTTTATACATACTCTTTAGCATAGAGTCATGAACTACCACATTATGTGAAAGACTGCCTGACACAAATATAAAGTTGGCAGCTCCTGCCAAATCTGCCTTATCATATGATCAAGTGACTTTGCACAACCCTGCCACCAATCAATTCCCGGCTATCACCTGCCGGCTATCACCCACAATTTTTCATTCACAACCCTGATACCAAATTTTCTGGTGAATGGCAGCCTTTAACAGTGTTAACATGTAACCAAAATTTGGTGTCCTTCAAGTGGTGGCTTTAGACAGCTTGTGTTGTTCGTCCCTTTGAGACCTTGATTGGCAGGTGGCAAAGTAGAGACAAGAGGGATGATGAAGAGAAGGTAGGAGGCAGAGGGTGGAGAACGGGTACAATATGTGTCGCACTGTGATTTGTAGATTAGGTGGCACAACCTGCTTGCATGGTCGTAACCCATCAGCGGCATTGAGAACAGCAATGCTAACTCCTAGCACATACCCCCCGCACAGATCGTATTGATTGTCTCTACTTTTTCTTGGACAAGTTCTTCTGAATATCTCGTAGGAGGTCACTGCTAAGATTTTTGCACGGCCCCTGAAGGCTAGGTATTGCTGCAAAGCACCTTCTCCAGAAAACGGAAACATAGAATGACCAGCTTGTTCAGCTTGTTTCTGCAATGGGCACAAAACTGGACTCCATTCCACTCATGAAATATGGAGGAGCCTCTATGATCGGTTATCATTGTACAGTAGAACCCTGCTATAGTAAAGTGAAACTGAAGTCCCATCATGCTTTTGGTAAAACTAGGTTATACTAAACAACGTCTGGCCGCGGCGTCGACTTCCCACGAAATGACATTGCTGCGCACGCATTACTTAGAATCGCGAGAAAATTTTTTCTTAAAAAAAAAAAAAAAAAAAAAAAAAAAAGTAGTGCTTTTTTTTATGGTTTTACCGCTAGGCTCATCAGCACTGAGAAGAAGCCAACTTTAAGGCCTTGGAGCCGTGAGGGAAAGCATGCAGCGCGTAGCGGGAAAAATGTAAAGCTGACCAAACACAAAAAGAAGACGGCCGGTCACTTAAAAATAGAGTAAAAGTGCAGCAAGAAAAAGGGAAGCGAAGAAACGGCCGAACATTCACACAACACTGTTCAGCACGAAGGAGTAGTGGCAAGAATTGGAGGCGTGGCTCGTGCGGTTTTGCAGTGCTGGACTATCGCGCATTTTTCATCTATTGCCTCTTAAAAGATGGAAACAGCGGAAGATGATGCCGCGCTCACGCAATGCTTTGGTTCTCAGCTGTATTCGTATCCATGTTGCATTCATGCTAAACAGGTACTTCTACAAGCTATAAAAAAAAAATGAAAAAGGAAATGGCACAGAGACGATAAGAGAGAGAAGGCATTTTAGAGTGTTCTTTTCATAAAGCAACAAGATGTGCTTAGTAAGCTGACTTCAATTACGAGATAGTATCTTTAGGACCATGTCATCACTAACAACTTATATAGTAATATTTTGGCCGGTCCCGGTGACTTTACTATAATGGGGTTCTACTGTACTTATCAGTTCGCAAAGAGCACTTCCTGGCAGAAGGGCAGCTCAACACTGTTAATGTGGAAAAGCACTCACCACTCTGCTTGTGCTCAAACTGAGACCCACATCTGAATTTGATTATGCTTCCTGCAGGAACGACCTTTAGTCTGCATCTCAAGTGAGCATGCGGGGTATCTTGATGCTTATTTTTATTTTTTGTAACCACTACCTCGAGCAGACTAATTCGCCAAAGCTGGCAGCGCTGGTTATGTATACGTTTGCCGCTGGCTCAAGCCTGCACTGCAGTGAAGTGCAGGCACAGAGCAACGCTGGAGAAGAGCATGGCATGGGCGTTCAAATTGCGAAACTTTTCTGCCCGAGTCAAAAAGAATTCCATTCAAACTTCCGGGAAAAAAAAAATGCTAGAGTGGCCCTGCGCAATATAATACCATTTACCATATACCAGCTAGTACCACATCACTACTCTCTACAGTAACTTTCTGTTAGCTAGTGCCAAGTTACTGTATATCTGGCAGAACCACATGAATGGTTTGTGGGGTTTAGCGTCCCAAAGCGACTCAGGCTATGAGAGACGCTGTAGTGCAGGACTCCGGAAATTTAGACCACCTGGGTTCTTTAACGTGCACTGACATTCCACAGCACATGGTCGCCTTGCTTTTCGCCTGTATCGAAAAGCGGTCGCCGAGGCCAGGATTCGATCCCGCATCCTTAGGAAGCGCCCTAACCACTGCGCCACCCCGGCGGGGTAACACATGAATGTGTCATGACAAACACAAAACAAAAGGAACAGCCAAGGTCGTAATGAGCGACTGCAGGTGACAAATGCATCGGTTCCTGGTACTCGTGCTTTTTTAACATCACACTATGCAGCACTGAACTGAATGCTCATACGAGCAAAAAGTAAAAACTCTAGGGGCACTTTGAACCGCTAAAGAGCAATGAGGTGAAAGCCTTTATTGCACGGTGGTCCGATGCCCTCCACTATGGCACCTCCTTCCTCGTTTTCCTTATGGCTCGATTCAGGTGTTCGCGGAGAAGGAGTGCAGCGGTGGCGTAGCGGTAGAACATCCGCCTCGCATGCAAGAGGACCGGGGCTCAAATCCCGGTGCCGCGCAATTCTCCACCGGATGAAAGAAAAAAAAAAAATCCGCGTGTTGATGGTATTGCATAAACAGGTTTGGGGTGCGACCTGATGCCGGTGAACACCTCCGGCAACGCACTCCCTCACCAGAACAGGAGTTGGCCACCCTGGTGCAGTAATTGGCCGCAACCTCCTATGATAAGCTCCATAAAACCCCGGCCCTCAGTCACCTGCAGCGGCTGCGGAACAACTGACCACGGCGGCGGTCAGACCTGTGACGCAGCAGGGGGTGCTAAGAAAGTCTGGCTCCGCTGGACAGGCCGCCATTGGAAACTGACCCTGGCAACGTTTAATGCTAGAACCCTAGCTAGTGAAGCTAGCTTAGCAGTGCTGTTAGAGGAACTAGAGGGCATGAAATGGGATGTCATAGGGCTTAGTGAGGTTAGGAGGCCGAATGAGGCATATACTGCACTGAAAGATGGGCATGTACTGTGTTATCGAGGCTTACCAGAGAGGCGACAACTAGGAGTAGGTTTCCTTGTCAATAAGTATATAGCGGGTAATATAGATGAATTCTATAGTATTAATGAGAGGGTTGCAGGCATCGTAATTCGGCTTAATAAGCGGTATAAACTGAAGGTTGTACAGGCCTATGCACCTACATGTAGTTATGATGACCAGGCAGTTGAAAGCTTCTACGAAGATGTAGAATCGGCAATGCGAAAAGTAAAGACGCAGTATACTGTACTAATGGGCGATTTCAATGCCAAGGTAGGGAAAAAACAGGCAGGAGACAAGGTAGTAGGTGACTATGGCATTGGTTCTAGGAATAGCAGGGGGGAGTTACTAGTTGAGTTTGCAGAGCGCAATAACTTACGAATCATGAATACCTTCTTCAGCAAACGGAAGAACCGGAAATGGACATGGAAAAGTCCTAACGGAGAGACTAAAAATGAAATCGACTTCATAATGTGTTCAACCCCCGCCATTATGCAAGATGTAGAGGTAATCGGGAAAGTGCGATGCGGTGACCACAGGATGGTGAGGTCCCGAATTAGCCTAAATCTGAAGAAGGAACGCAACAGATTAGTAAGAAAGAAACCCATCAACGAATTAGCGGTGAGGGGGAGGGCAGAAGAGTTCAGGATCTCGCTACAGAATAGGTTTTCAGCTCTAACTGAGGATGGCGACATTACCCGAGAGGCAAGGAACAATAATTTCAGAGATATCATTACTGAGTGCGCGGTAGAAGTAGGCGGTAGGATAGTTAGAGAGGATACCGGTAAGCTGTCTAAGAAGACGAAAGATTTGATTAAGAAACGCCAGAGTATGAAAGCTTCCAATCCAACAGACCAGATCGAATTGGCCGAGATATCAAAGCTAACCAATAAGCGCAAGGTGGCCGATATTAGGAAGTATAACATGGAGAAAATTGAGCATGCTGTAAAGAACGGGGGAAGCCTTAAAGCGGTAAAGAAGAAATTGGGCATAGGCAAAAACCAGATGTATGCGATAAGGGACAAGGCGGGCAACGTCATCACTAATATGGAAAAGATAGTCAAAGTAGCCGAGGAGTTCTATACAGATCTCTACAGTAGCCAAAGTAGTCAGGACCGTAATGAGATTGGCGGCAGGGAAAAACAGTCAGACGTTCCACCAGTGACGAAGGACGAGGTCAAGAAAGCACTAGAAACTATGAAAAGGGGGAAATCAGCTGGAGAGGATCAGATAACTACAGATTTGCTGAAGGACGGGGGGGATATCGTGCTAGAAAACCTGGCCACCCTGTATACGCAGTGCCTGGTGTCATCGACGGTACCGGAACCATGGAAGAATGCAAACATTATCCTCATTCACAAGAAAGGGGACTCTAAGGACCTTAAAAATTACAGACCAATCAGCTTACTGTCTGTTACGTATAAGGTATTTACTAAGGTAATCGCTAATAGAATCAGGACAACCTTAGACTGCAATCAAGCAAAGGATCAAGCAGGGTTTCGGAAACGGTACTCTACTATCGATCATATCCATACCATCAATCAGGTGATAGAAAAATGCTCGGAATATAACCAGCCCTTATACATAGCATTCATTGATTACGAAAAAGCATTTGACTCAGTTGAAACCTCGGCGGTGATGCAGGCATTGCGAAATCAGGGGGTAGACGAGCCATACGTGAAAGTGCTGGAAGATATATATAGCGGCTGCACAGCAACAATAGTTCTGCATAAAGAAAGTAACAAAATTCCCATAAAGAGAGGTGTTAGGCAAGGAGACACAATCTCCCCAGTACTATTAAGAGCTTGTTTAGAGGAAGTATTCAGAGAATTGGAATGGGAGCAGTTAGGGATAAGGCGGGCAACGATAGATGGAGAATACCTCAGTAATCTGCGATTTGCTGATGACATTGCCTTGCTAAGCAACTCGGGGGATGAACTGCAAATAATGATTGATGACCTAGACAGGAAAAGTAGAAAGGTAGGCTTGAAAATCAATATGCAGAAGACTAAGGTAATGTTCAACAGCCTCGGGAAGGAACAGCAGTTTACATTAGGTAGCGAAATATTGGAAGTAGTAGGCGAATATGTCTACTTAGGACAGGTAGTAACCGCAGACCCGGACCACGAAAAGGAAATAACAAGAAGAATACGATTGGGATGGAGCGCATTTGGCAAGCACTCGCAGATTATGACTAGCAGCTTACCGGTATCGCTCAAGAGGAAAGTATACAACAGTTGCATCTTGCCTGTACTCACCTATGGGGCTGAAACGTGGAGGCTAACCAAGAGAGTTCTACTTAAGTTGAGGACAACCCAGAGGGCTATGGAACGAAAAATGGTAGGGGTAACATTAAGAGATAGAAAGCGGACAGAGTGGGTCAGAGAAATAACTCAAGTTACCGACATTCTAGTAGAAATTAAGAAGAAGAAATGGACATGGGCAGGACATGTAGTGCGAAGAGAGGATAACCGATGGTCGCTGAGGGTAACAAACTGGATTCCAAGGGAAGGAAAGCGTAGCAGGGGGCGGCAGAAAGTTAGGTGGGCGGATGAGATTAAGAAGTTCGCAGGGGTCAAGTGGATGCAGCTAGCACAGAACCGGGTTAAGTGGAGAAATATGGGAGAGGCCTTCGCCCTGCAGTGGGTATAATCAGGCTGATGATGATGATGATGGAGAAGTGTGAGATACGCCTTTTCTTTCCTGTAAACCAATTTGAAGTGCTGCTGATGCTTGCTGTACTGCGTCTGCCTTTGTATGCTGTGTCATGTGGCGTTTGAGCAAACGCCAAATGAAAGGCGCTGCACTGACGACTGGATCGGGTTAACCTTCACATGTGCTCGAGTCGCCTGGTAACGTCATGACTGAATGTGGTGTCATCATGGTGTAAGTTTCGGCCATGACATCATAGTAATCTCTGTCATTATTATCACTGTCACTATCATTATCAATCAGTATCTATCACTAAGTTCTTCACTGAAACAGGTAAACAGCACAGGTAAACAGCACAGGTGTTAAAGGTAAACAGCACAACCATGCAACTGCTCGCAAGATTCCAATGACAGCTCTCGCATGTTGGAATGGAGACGGAGGAAAGCAGTGGCAAGTATGTATTGCCTGGGGCGGCTGCGCTGGGCAGACAGAGCGAGAACATACGTGATGACACAGGTGCCTTCACGGCCAGTCAAGCTCAAACAGTGGTGGCATGACTGCACAATTTCCCAGGCGAGGTGTCTCTGGCCACCCTCCTCACACCTCTCGTAACCATGTTGCGCGAACTGCAGCGGAGATGGTGGAGGCTGCTGCCACAGTTGCCTTACCAGTGCAATTGCAAAATGTTTTTTTCCCAAGTTTATGACTACGAGAAATAGGGGTTTGCTGTAAACATTCCCACGGTGATTTCACTTATATACACTCCTTATTTTGGTTTCCACTTTTCCACTCTTCTTCACGAAAAAATTTCACAGAACCAAGAAGTAAAACTGCAGACCTGTCTTAGTTAGGTTATAACTGGGTTTAAATGTATTCAATGAGGTAATCACCGATAGATTAAGAGGAAACCTAGACTTTAGTGAACAAAAGGGCCAGGCTGGATTTCAGGCACATCATTTGACCACAGCCAATGTTCACGGCATCAATCAGATGAAAGAGGAACCACAGAATATACCATATTTACAGGTAAACAATTCCGTAATGAATATATGATGCGAGGGAAGAGTTTGTGTCAAGAATAAAAAGAAAAAAATTCTGTCACGATTCCAACACAAGCTCACGATTATAACATGAAATCGTAACATTAAAGGCAACCAAGCTGGGGATGTGACAATAAAGGAGACTGCATTTAAAAATCCAAAAGAAAAGTATCCGAGTGGTTTATTCACTGTCACTACTCAGTTATCGCTGTTCATGAACATGCCCCCACTCGTTTCCCCCCTCTTGATTCGACACGATTTACATGCTTTCTTCTCTCGCTTAGAATCCCCCATCGCTCCCTGCATGTTTTGCCCATTGGCCGTGATATAATGATATTAAACAGGAGAGTTCGAACCCTCAATAACTACACCTTTTTATTATTTTCTTTTTCACTTCCACCTTCCGGTCTTTCTCCATGGCTACCTTTTTTTTTAACCTTGCCTCATTTTACAGCCTCGAAGTTGCCAGAAATTCGCCTTCTCCTCGCAACTGGCTTACCTGGTGGTAAAGCTATCTTGATGACCAGCAAAAAAAGAAAAGTGTTAAATTCAGATATTGCTTCTAAACATAGCATGAAGTGCTGTTTCAGTGATGCAATTTCTAAAAAAGTAACTCGTGCTATAACAGGGTTCGTACAGGTGGCAAAGAAAAAAATTCAAGGATATTCAAGGAATTTCAAGCCCCCATAGGAGGATTTTCAAGGCCCCCTTTGAGGGCTTAATTTTTTTTTCCATGTCAAAGATCTTCAAACAGTGCTCTCAAAACGTCTGAAATACTTATTCCACAAAGAAAAAAAACATCACTATGCAGATTTGCTTCTATTGCACAGAAAAAAAATTAAATATAGCTTCATAAAATATCGCAGTGAAAGTTTGGTCATATCCCGCAGAAAAGTAAAAAATTAGTTTTATAAAATTGTTGGTTATTTCCTATACCCTCACAAAATATTGTCCACTGCTTCAACCGGTCGTCATCCCAAGCTCCCCTGCTTGGGATGACGACCGGTACGAAAAGTGGGATGTCGCATGCGAGACGGAGACTGTCAAGTGTGCGAACTGCTCGGGTGCCCATGAATCGACGGCTAAGGACTGTCCTAAAATTCGGGATGAAAAACGTATACTAAAAAAGATGGTGAGAGATAACTCGACTCATCAAGAAGCGGGCGCGTCTATTCGTCGTCGCAAGCACCGTTCCCGACGCCGACACAAGGAATCGGAAGGCAAGCCTAGCCTGGATAAGTCAACTTCAGAGTTAACGTCAGCTCAGGTGCCACAACAGATTGAGTCTAATCCCGCTAAGAGTACTCTTGCTGCAATGTCGCCGACAGTGTCACAGGCCAAGGATCAGACAGAGGCTGTTGTATTACCTACCGCCTCTGATGCTGAGTGGCCAGCTCTACCATCAAAGGCCAACGCCAGGCATAATCCCAGTTTGGTTGCCACACGTACTGAAAATTCCGACAACCCCGACAGCCAGCAGGTAAAAGAAATGCTGAAACAGCTGGTTCGTTCAATGCGGGTGCTGCTCTCCAGCATCAACACGCAAACAGCAAAGTTTGCTGTTCAGTTTTTGGACGCATTTGAGCCGCTTTTGGCGGCATTGCAATAATTCACAATGGCGCAACAAACTAACCCCACCTCTGTGACGATGCACTTGCGCCGCAGTGTTGTGATGCAATGGAATGCCCGAGGCCTGCGTGGTCGGCTGAGTGACTTCCGACAGCGGGTACAGAAGTACCGCTTTCCTGTGATTGTGATCTGTGAGCCCAACATGCCGGCTGCTTTCCGCCTTTCTGGATATGTTCTGCTATATGGTCTAGAGAAGCAAACGAAACAAGCAAAGTGCTGGTATGTGTACACCAAGACATTGCGCACGTCCGCCATGCTCTGCAGCCCCACAACACGAACCACTACATTTGTTTGACGTCAACCCTGAAAGGACGAGTATGTTCTGTAATTGACGCTTATATTCCACCGAGGGATGGCTTGGACAAATCATATCTATTTTCAACAATCCAGTGTTGTGCAGCTCATTGTGGGGGACTTTAATGCTCACCACCCTCAGTGGGGTAGTGCAATAATGAGCAATAGAGGAAGAGACCTGGCAGACTTTATGCATACCCAAGATCTCGTCAATATAAACGACGGCTCACCGACGTTTCTACGCGGAACAACCTACAGCAGCTGCTTGGATGTGGCGTTTGTTTCCAGAAACCTCCATCCCTCCGTTTCTTGGTGTAGTGATGTGGAAACACATGGGAGTGATCACATACCAACGTACGTATGCATCAAGTGGTTCGCACCTGCCGCTTCGCCTCGTGTGCAATACACAGACTGGCCCGCCTTTAGGGCAGCGGTGGAGACTTCCAGCGTGGACCTCCCGTCACCATCTCAAATAGAGGGACTCATAACTTCCTCACTCAGTGAGAACACTCGCTATGTTAGTGTGCCGGTGTCGGTGTCCAGCATCGACGTGGAATTCGAGCGGCTTCGCGCGATCCGTCGGCGGGCTGAAAGGAAGTACAGAAGAACGAAATCCGCGCAAGATCTCGCACTTTCTCGCCGAGCTAAACGACAAGTTTTGCGTCACCTGGAGAGGTTAGGACGACAACGTTGGAGACAGTTACTATGCTCATCACTGGATCCCCGTAAGCCCCTGTCGCGTATCTGGCATGTTGCGAGCAGCTTGCGCACACCTCCGCGAGAAAGGCACCCTTTTCGTGCCCTGGCTCTTTACCAACGCCGCAATGAAGTTGACGTAGCTGAAGATTTTTGTAAAATGGTTGTGGGCACAAACCAGGCACAGTTACCAATTTCAGAGGTTTTTGCACCACCTTCGCCGAATGATCAATACGACGTGCCCTTTACAATAGCTGAATTAGACGCCGCTCTTGCTTCTTGTCGGCATTCATCTGCACATGGTCCTGACGGGATTACTTATTCAACCTTATCGAACCTAGGCAACGATGGTAGAACTGCACTACTTAATTATTTCAATGATACATGGGCTTCTAGTACTGTTCCTGAACACTGGAAAATTAGCTGCCTGGTTGCTCTTTTGAAGCCTGGAAAGCCTCCTCTCGAACTTACCTCATACCGGCCAGTTGCCCTAGCAAGCTGTGTTGGAAAAGTTATGGAGCGCATGGTGCTGGCAAGACTTGAGTGGTATCTAGAGAGTAATGATCTTTATCCGAATATGATGACTGGATTTCGCCGCAGACGCTCTTCCATTGACAGCGTCATCGACCTTGTGGCGACAGTAGAACATGAAAAGCGTCACCGTCGACTAGTAGCTGCTGCATTTTTAGATATAAAGGGAGCTTACGACAACGTCCTCCATGAAGCTATTCTTGATGGACTTGACGACGTGGGAGTTGGTGGCCGACTGTACTTGTGGATTGTAAGCTATCTCAGCGGCCGCTCTGTTTACATGACTACACCTGAAGGAGATACTACCCACTTTCAGGTCGGTCGTGGAGTTCCACAGGCAGGAGTTCTCAGCCCAACTTTATTTAACGTTGCGCTAATTGGTCTGGTGAGTGAACTGCCAACTAACATCCACATAAGTGCAATGCTGACGACATCTGCATCTGGGCCTCTGGTTCGACGCGCCCACAACTACGGGCGAGACTGCAACGAGCTGTGTCATCAACATCGATGTACTTACGGCGTCAAGGTTTATTTTTAGCGGCAGAAAAGTGTGCAGTGATCGCGTTTACGGGAAAATGTGTCAGCCGCTACCCGATTACCCTTCATGGAGTCGTAATACCATACGTCTCCAGGCACAGATTCCTGGGAGTAATTATTGACCACCGACTATCTTGGTCGAAACATATTGCTATGGTGAAGAAGAGGCTAATTAATTTTTGCCATGTACTTCGTTACATAGCTGGCATCAAATGGGGTCCAACTGAGCGCTCCTTAATACGGCTTTACGAGGCTCTGTTTGTTGGCTACATCCGGTACAGTCTCTCAGTACTCTCTAGTATGAGCATTTCCTGCTTGCGGACTTAGAGAGCGTGCAAGCGCAGGCACTGAAAATATGCCTTGGACTGCCCAGATACACCTCTAACAAAGGCACAATTGAAGAGGCACACGCTCGCCCAATGTCCATATACTTGTCACACGAACCACTTCGTGTATATTTACGAGCAATTACAAGACACCGTTTTCACCCACTCAGCAAGATTCTGGATGAGAGGTCGGACTGCACTTTTACAAGCGCACTCCGCTGCCATCAGTCGCAAGTACCGACAGGATATGCCCTCCCATATCGTCCCACCCAACCACCATGGACGATGGATAAACCTTTGGTGCACCTTCGTGTTCCCGGAATACTAAAGAAATCTATGGTACCAATTAGTGGACTCAAACAACTTACTCTGGCACACATCTGGTCAGAATATCCCAGTTATATTCACGTATACACCGATGGATCTGTGTCAGCACAGGCATCCGCTGCAGCTGTGGTCATACCAGCTCAGAAAACGACTCTGCATTTCCTTTTGGGACATACCTCTACATCAACCGCTGCCGAACTTGTAGCCATTCGGGAATCTATTCGCTATATATGTGGGGAACCACCTCAAAAATGGTGTATATTCACGGACTCGAAGACTGCATTACAAATTTTGGAAAACTTCTTACGCCACACTGCCTATCAGTCCCTGGCACTAAACATTACGGAGCTCATCACATCTGCCCAGCTGCAAGGCCACATGATAATGTTTCAATGGATTCCTGCCCACTGCGGCCTCCATGGGAATGAGCAGGCCGATGTTGAAGCGAAAAGCGCTCTCATCAATGGCTTCCAAACAGCTGTGCCTTTTTCAAGAGCGGATACGACGTGTCTTCTAAAAAGTTATATGAATATTGCTACAGCAGCTTACTGGGCTCAACCAGACGCCCGACACATCCGTCTAAGAAGGCTTGATCGAACATTTAAATTTAATGTTCCGCGTGATATTCCGCGTCATCAGACATGCTTGATACATCGACTTCGTTTAAACGTGGCTTTCACGCGCAAGTACTTACATTGAATTGGACAGATGGACTCACCGGAATGTTTAACTTGTGGCATCCCAGAGACTGTGGACCATGTATTATTGGTGTGCCCAGAGTATGCGAACGAAAGAAATGTGCTAGCTGCTTCCTTGAAGCGTTTAGACAAGAGGCCTCTGTCGGAGGAACTGCTGCTGGGCGCTTGGCAGGACAAGGGGAAGGGCATCCAGGCAGTGCGCGCTCTTTGCCGTTATTTGAGCGCCAGCGGACTTGATTCACGTTTGTAAAGCAAGCTGCTGTGTCTGTATATATATTTCATATGCCTTCTCCCACATCGTCACCCATCATGACCTTCTTTCTTCTCTCCTTCCCCAGTGCAGAGTAGCAGGCCAGATTTGAATTATTCGGGCCAACCTCTCTGCCTTTTCCTATCAATAAATCCATCTATCTATCTACACAACTTTCAGAGTCCAAAAAATTTCAACGTCAGTGACAAGCTCGTGCGCTTTGCAAGCATCGTTTAGGCTTGGCGACTGCGAGGAACACGCGCTAAATCCACTGCTTGTATTCGTCATGGTGGAGCCACGTAGCCTGAAACTTTCTCTTTCCAGGCATTGTGTCACATATGAAAATATCACGTGCGCTGACAGGCAGAAGCCACGCTCATTCCAAAAATGCAAGCACTAGGGCAACGCCAGCGTAGACACGGCCGCACGGCTCAGTAAACCTATCTAAAAACGTTGGGCTCGGTGAGTTCCTTACACTATCTAGAGGGAAAGCTGAGGGCGCTGCACTTCAGCCACCACGGGCGCGCTAAGAATCATGGGCCGGTGTGCTACTTGTTGCGGGACAGTCAGTTTTGCTCGAGTACGTGGAGTGGCGTTACTGCAATGTTTTTTTTTTCGTTATCAGCATCATCTGAAGGTGCGTACATAGACCGCGAAAGCCATAGTAGCGAAGGCGCAAAAGCAAACGTCGCCAATAAATGGTTTCTGTTTCCCGAAATGCCACTAAAAACTTCCTTAAGTGATGGCACAACGATAAATATTTTCATAACATTTTTTTATTTCAAAGTTTGCCTATTAAGTGCGAAATATTGGTATTTGTGCTGCTCAAAACTAAGCCAATAGGAGAAAGGGCCATCGCTTATATTGGATAAATCTCACACTGGCATTCTTTCTCTCTCTTTTTGCAATTTACAGTCACAATATTCAATCCTAGGACATTATTTACGGTAGAACAACGTTTATCTTTGCATTAGTTTTGGCCAAAAGTTGTAGTTCTGCACTTGGTAGCTCATCGGCCCATGATGCTTTGAACGCCCATGGTGGCTGAACTGGCCGTCTGGAAACTCCATGTAAACTCCCATAGACGGCAGCACAGCTTTCCCTCCGCTGTTAATAGTATATGGAAACCGCACAGCAGCCACAAGTCTTCTGCAGAAAAAGCTAACCCTGATCAGGAATGGTGGTAGTTCCCCCCACCCCCAGTTGCCAGAAATTTGCCTTCTCCTCGCAACTGGCTTACCTGGTGGTAAAGCTATCTTGATGACCAGCCATCCTGTGTTTTTTGCACCCCTAATCCCACGAATTTAGCGGTGAGGGGAGGGCAGAAGAGTTCAGGATTTCGTTACAGAATGGGTATTCAGCTCTAACCGAGGATGGCGACATTACCCTAGAAGCAAGCAACAATAATTTCAGAGATATCATTACTGAGTGCGCGGTAGAAGTAGGCGGTAGGATAAGAGAGTATACTGGTAAGCTGTCTAAGGAGACGAAAGATTTGATTAAGAAACGCCAGAGTATGAAAGCTTCCAATCCAACAGACCAGATCGAATTGGCTGAGATATCAAAGCTAATCAATAAGCGCAAGGTGGCCGATATAAGGAAGTATAACATGGAGAAAATTGAGCATGCTGTAAAGAACGGGAGAAGCCTTAAAGCGGTAAAGAAGAAATTGGGCATAGGCAAAAACCAAATGTATCCGATAAGGGACAAGGCGGGCAACGTCATCACGAATATGGACAAGATATTCAAAGTAGCCGAGGAGTTCTATACAGATCTCTACAGTAGCCAAAGTAGTCAGGACCGTAATGAGATTGGTGGTAGGGAAAAACAGTCAGACGTTCCATCAGTGACGAAGGACGAGGTCAAGAAAGCACTAAAAACTATGAAAAGGGGGAAATCAGCTAGAGAGGATCAGATAACTACAGATTTGCTGAAGGACGGGGGGGGGGGGATATCGTGCTAGAAAAACTGGCCACCCTGTATACGCAATGCCTGGTGTCATCGACGGTACCGGAACCATGGAAGAATGCAAACATTATCCTCATTCATAAGAAAGGGGAAGGACCTTAAAAATTACAGACCAATCAGCCTACTGTCTGTTACGTATAAGGTATTTACTAAGGTAATCGCTAATAGAATCAGGGCAACCTTAGACTGCACTCAAGCAAAGGATCAAGCAGGGTTTCACAAACGGTACTCTACTATCGATCATATCCATACCATCAATCAGGTGATCGAAAAATGCTCAGAATATAACCAGCCCTTATACATAGCATTCATCGATTACGAAAAAGCATTTGACTCAGTTGAAACCTCGGCGGTGATGCAGGCATTGCAAAATCAGGGGGTAGACGAGCTGTACGTGAAAGTGCTGGAAGATATAGTGGCTGCACAGCAACCATAGTTCTGCATAAAGAAAGTAACAAAATTCCGATAAAGAAAGGTGTTAGGCAAGGAGACAATCTCCCCAGTACTATTCACAGCTTGCTTAGAGGAAGTATTCAGAGACTTGGAATGGGAGCAGTTATGGATAAGGGTAGATGGAGAATACCTCAGTAATCTGCGATTTGCTGATGACATTGCCTTGCTAAGCAACTTGGGGATGAACTGCAAATAATGATGACCTAGGAGGAAAAGTAGAAAGGTAGGCTTGAAAATCAATATGCAGAAGACTCCTAAGTGCAGCTGCCGACTATAGCTGTTAACAATATTGCGTCATACGCTTAAACGCAGAGCTTATGTGTATCCCTGACATATATCGCACCAAGTAGTGACACACAAGCGATCTTTATCTGAAGAATGATGGCAGCTTAGATGAAGAAATGTTCATGTCAGGCTGCACAACAAAAAAGCACTGAAATTGTGTGATTCAGCAACTTCAGCTACAGAATTTTTTTTTTGGCACTGGCAGCAAAGAAGCCAGAAGAGTCATTCAGAAGAAGCTCTGATTTCAGCTTTTAGCGATTCAGGTACTGCAACCACCTGTAATGCCAACTAGTGGCCAAATGTGCACACAGTTTCCGTACCCACTTGCTTTTGAGTATGTACACATGATCGCTGCATGTTCTCAGTTTTATCTCTGCTTAGGAGGGTGTCCACAATCGTTAGCAACGATCTGCTGACACTGGCACACAAGCGTGTAGCTTTCACGTAGATAGGAACCTAGTGTATACTTGAGTGAAGGCTCTCCAGCTTATGATACAAACTGTTTGTAAAAATAAAAATAAATATGATTGTACAGGGATTTTGGGGAAATCCAACAGGTTGCTTGTTTTGACGGATGTTTGGAAGAAATGACTAAGTGAAATGCTCAAGTTCATAGGCCTCTTGTGCGTCCAACACGGGCATTGTGAAACTTCACTGGCTGAAGCTGCATTGGAATGAGGGCAACATCTACAGTGGTTTGCTTCCACCAGGAACAATGCTGTGAATCTGCTTCATAGCAGTGCTGGTGCTCCTCAAAGTGGCAGTCCTGTACAATGTAGACCAGCTGCCACAAGTAAAGCGCCGGTACATCAAGTGCGAAGCCTTTACAGCCACATTAGGCAGGATTTGCATGTAGCTTCCCGAGAAGAGTTCAATAAACAGATATTTAACCTTCGTGGCACACCAGCTCAAATTTTGTCACTCTCTGCAAAATGTGCCAACTATAAACCACAAAAAGTTGACAAATGCACGAAATGAGTTGTGCTATGAGCAAAAGAAGACCGGGCTTAAAAATAATGTTTCTAGCAATTTGGCAAAGTTACGAGAATGACAAGCCTTCACAATGAACCACATAGCACATTGGTTCCTGGTATTTGGTTTCACTGCATTTTATTGGTGTAGTCGGGAGAATAGGAATTTCCAACTCGCAACAACCACCCCATCTTGATAAGGCAACTGCTGCAGACATACAACAGATCCGAAGGCATGTCGCCTAGCACACATTACAATAGATGCTGTCAAGAGAGTGCAAGAAGTGGCCGATTCCATGCCAAGTTACTTAAGACAATGCCACGTTTCGGACACCATCACATACAGAGAACTTTTGCTCAGATAACCACAGCTGTGTTATCCCCGCAAGGGTCAAGTGTTGTTGTATATGACAAACTCTTTAATCCATGCCAAGCCTGTTCACATATCAATCTGTTGCTTTAATTCTAAAGGCTGAAAACTAGAGAGGCAAAAAATTGCAGTCACACATTCGTGCTTCTCCACCTCCCGCCACTGCAAATCATGCGTCCAAAATCACTCTGAATACTTTCCAAATAATACCATATCAGCAAATGCAAGGGTGACAATATTCCACAACAGGATTGAATACATTGCAAGCAAGGTATTCTAAAATTAACTAGGAGCACGCTCTAAACCAGTAGAAGGAGTGAGAGTATCCATTTGGTCACACCAGTTACAGCGCACTGCACTACCGAGGTAGCAGAGGAATCCAACTGGTGGAAGAAACTCGTACGTCGGCCCCGAGTATTCCTTGCCTCTGCAAATGTAAATAAATGAGAGCAATACTGCAATTACATTTAGTTTGCATAAATTCAGCAAACTCACTCACAGTAGAATTTGATTCAAGTAAAGCAAGTGAGAGTGCCTGCCGCAGAAGGAAAAAGGCAGCAACGAGACTGGCTGTCAATGCTAGCACAAATACAAGTATTTAGCACACTTACAAAACACTGAAATAGCAACAAATAAAATCTAAGTTAAATCACTTGTGCCCAATACGCTGCGGCTTGCATGGAACTGCAATGGAGAGTACTTATAGCAGCAACTGCCAAGCTCTTTGACAGGATTACGAGGTAGTACATGCAATGGTGTCTCACTCTCCTCAACAAAAAGTACTACCTCAGGTTAATTATTGCTTTATTTTCAAATAAGCGGTCAATGGCCTTGACAGCAGCTTGAAGCGAAGCACTGCCCACTATTTATGGGGGCATTATGTCTGCTATCATTCCCAGTTTTCTCAAAGCGATGACGCTGTTGGAGCAGGCAAAAGATATATATTAGGGAACTCTGCGGTAGCGACATGCATTCGAAGTGTTAAGTCTATATAAACAAGCTCAGCGAGTTCTACCAATGCAGTTATTTTCGTAGTAAAAGGGCAGATACTCTCATGGGCAAGAACCTATGATAGCCGAAGAGTCACCCTCATTGCTGCATGCACCGATGTGAGTACTCGACAGTGGAACGTGTGAGCATATAAGCACAATAAATTCATGCGGGTATACGCCCGCATCTTGTAACCATTTCGTCCTGAACAGTAGGGTCGTTTCACTCCGGGGCTCATTTCGCACTGGGCCAGTTTACATTTATACTATCTCTTAGGTGGCCAGCAACTCCCCTTCTTTAGCACTTCGTCGACACTGCAAAGAACTGACCTCTTGCACTGCAGCACCACGTATGGGCCGCATGGATGAATACCGTACGAGTTTTTTGACAGAAGCACGACCGTTTCTATGGGCAATAAAACCTCCCGATCATAAACCAGCGCGTTCACGCTGGCGCACACCAAAATGCCTGCTACTGCCCAAACAAACTAGGCCACAAACGAAGAGCAGGTATGCAGCAGGTATGCAACGATTGTTTCAAGCGCGAAGAAACGGGATCGACGCCATTATGCAGACTCCACATGCCTTCGCCCGGAGTGCCCGGAGATTGTCGCGTGATTACGCCGCGTCAGTAATTGTGACTACCGCATAGCTGCACTGCCGTGTAAAAACTCGTTAAAAAAGCTGCAAGACGGTAGCAGAACGCCGACAAATGCTTTACCTAGAGCTCGCAGGCATGTAAGTACGAAACACCATCATTCGCGTACGACTCACCGTAGTCGGAGGCTGCAGACAGGCCAGGGACAGGACCGAAGGCTGCGCTGTTGAATTTAGGGCAACAATCCACGAACTGAATCAGATTTTCATCGAATTTGCATCTATCGGGACGATGCCCCGCAAACTACAACAAGCCGACGCATGAAAAGCGACCTAGGGCTCGCAAGGCACCTTGAGGCGCGAGCACCCGTTGCCCGAAAAGCGGGCCAGCTTTTGCTCGGGTGGCTCGGGCGCTGAAACGGGGTAATTGGCATCTGGGTTTGAGGCTTATTTCCAGAAAAAAGCAAGGCCGAGGCTAGAGCCACGCCCGTGGCACTAGCAGGCTGCTGCTGCCACGCATAAAATACGTCACACTACGTCATCATAAACTAAGCAAAGAAAAAAATGTGCATGACAGCAAGTAAAACCTTTATAATTCTTATTTAAAACTTAAATTGTTGGTAAAGAAATGATTACTGTCCAGTTTCTTAATAATTTTTACTTATGTAGTGATCGGTAGCGTCGGCGTTTGGCGGTTGGTTTGGCGCGTTGGTCGCGCTGGCGAGCGCCAGGAGTGCCAGGAGTGGAGGAGCGTGTGGGTGGGCGCTGCTTTAGGTCTGCTTAAAGGCCCGTTCATGCCCATCTACTACATCTACCTTGGTCAGCATTGCGCGCAGAATGACGGAGTTTGGACGCGCTTGATTGTGACATGCAGCTGCAGAGGAAGTTTTTTTTCTAGCTTCGTTCTGGGCTTCGGGTTCGGCTGTGCATTGTGCACTTCACTCGACGCAAGGAAATTCGTCTCCCTGTGGGCTGCTTATCTCGTTGTCTTCGTATTCCGCCTTCAAATACGAAAGAACTGCAGTTGCTGCAGTGTTCTATTCCATAGCTCTCAGGCGGTACGTTAAGGCACTGCAGTTATCTCCGAAATCGTTCTGCGGCCAGCTAGGCTACTCGTCCGCAATCAATTCAGTGCTAGAATTTCGTGAAAAACAATTTGATAGAATCGCCTGTCAAAAAGGAACTGCAGTCAGGAACAGCTGGTGAATATTTGAGGTTGCTTTTGGTACTTACATAAAACTACATGTATGAGCGCGAATTGGGTTTGCATTGTGGCTCAGCAGTGTGGCTGATCAAGCTATGTTGGTAGGTCAGCAAAAACGGGACATAATGCAGACTCCTGTTTTTGGAAGGTGCACTTGTACTCTGCAGTATATGCCTTGTATCTGAAATAACTCAGCCCTTCTTGCGGAGCCTCTCCGCCCATATTTCAATAAAGTTGCCATCTTTTAGATATTTGTCAAGTCAGTGCAGTGCAGTCTTTTGGCTTGTTCTTGTGTGAAAAAAAAAAAAAGATTTTTATGGAAATCAGTTTCTAAACACGCTTTTGGAACAGACTCGAAGCTCCAATTTGATTAAATTGAACATTCCAGTTGGGCAGTTCAGCTAAGGCTTCCAATCTTAATGCTTATTCTGCCGGCACTGACCTGAAATGGCAGCTCCAAGCAGGCGACAGGCAAGCATGCATATGACACATAAACCATACGAACCTACATATATACCGGAAGAGTTGACACAATCTTTTCTTTTTGGGACCTCGCACATTGGACCCTACTTAGTAGCAGATCTTCAGGGATCAAAGTTACTTCGTTTAATCAACTGCTGTGGTCGTAGAAATTATGCAAACTACACAGCAGTTTAAGTTGCAACATTTGTTTATTGAATGTTCAACAGGGCCTTCTAATTGGATGTTCCAATGTGATTGCCAATCAGAAGTAGAAAAACCATTTGAGCTACATGATTACATTCACAAGTCCAGCTGGCATGTCTTATTTAATCTAAGAGAGCACGTTGTTGGGCTAGTCGGTCATACATATTCAAAAAAGGGAATTGCGCTAAAAAAAGACACGGACGAGGAGAGGACAAGGACGGGCGCAAACTCGCGACTGATTTTATTCAGAAAAAACACAAATATATATACCTTGAAGCTTATCCAATCAATGCCTAAGCGCACATGCCATGAAAGTTCTCTCTTTCTTATACAATTTGATACTAGAATCGCTTACGCATTCATCACCTGACTTATCAATGAAAAAAGCCTCTGCGAGTTCACGTGCTACCTGGTTACGACTGCGCCTTAAGATTTTGGTTCCAGCCAGCAAAGGCTGGCATGCTTTATCAGGCGTAGCCAAAGGGCATGCGCCGCAATGTAAGGGCAAATTTGACCCTTTTCCGCTATTCATAGAGAGCTGATGTTCCCTTAGTCGTTCATTTATACAACGGCCCGTCTGGCCGATGTAAACTTTTCCGCAAGTCAGGGGGATCTCATATACAGCCCCAACAGAGCACCTGACAAACTGAGTGGCGTGACGTTTCGTGCAGTCTCGCACGCATTCCTCACCGGAGACAATCCGGGGGCACAAAGAGGCCAACTTGCGCGGGGCAGAAAATACCACCGGCACACCGTAGCGATTGGCTACATTCTTCAGGTTGTGGGACACCCTATGGATATAGGGGACAACCGCCGGTCTGGACTTCGGTTGACCGCCACCTTCTTGAGGTGTTCTGGCATTAAAACTTTGCAGAAGCTTCTCTGCCACAGCAGCCACGACTGAAACAGGGAAACCAGCTTTCTCTAACCTGCCAACCTGATTGGTGAGGCTGTCGTTTACCAGATGACCACATGATTTCTGCAAGGCTTCTTTCAGGCACAACATAACAATGGCGCGTTTTACCGTCTTAGAATGAGAAGATTCAAACGGCAACAGGTCTTTCCGGGCTCGTGGTGAATACATCCAACATGTGTGATCTGGTGTTAAAGTGATGTTAATATCTAAAAACTGTAATCTATCTTCTTCAGGTAATTCGTAGGTGAAGGTTAGACCTCTCCCGTGTCGTTTAAAGACAGATAACGTCTCTTGCACGGTGAACGTGTGTGTCAAACCGGGTTGCTTTTTAAAAATCACCAAATAATCGTCCACGTATCTAAAAACTTTAAGAACTATCTTGTCGTCCAAATAGCACACCAGATCACGATCAATGCTGGCCAAGAAAATGTTAGCCAGTACAGGTGCCACACAAGACCCTATGCAAAGTTTGCGCCCGTCCTTGTCCTCTCCTCGTCCGTGTCTTTTTTTAGCGCAATTCCCTTTTTTGAATATTTATTTAATCTACTTCATTCCTAATAGACATAATGGTATCTTTTTTTTTTTGTCTGGGTTAAATTGGCACCATACTTGGCAAAATTACTGTTCAAAAGCAGTTTAATTACATTACCAATTACTTGCAAGCAGTATTAAAAATGTAATGAAATTACTAATTACTGCTCCCAAAAAGTAGTAACATTACAATTACCTCTGCAGAGCAAATTCCTTCTCATTTACTGTCTGGATTTCATCCGTATAGAAACTAAGTAAAGCTTGTGAACAAAACTTTTCCCCAGACACTAGAGCACATTCTTTCATCTTACCGCCAAATTCTATCCAGTGAAACTATTCCCTCTCCTTTTCCTACATAACAGGCTATTAAAAATATGACAATGGCAACAAAACAACAAAAACAGAATCATGGTCAAACACTCGCCACATTCATTGCACTCAAAGAAGTAATAAGAGGCAAACTCGGTGCCTTGCTCTCGCGGCGAGCTGCTTCCACCGTTCCAAGCCACTGAATGATATGATTTATAGATTCCATGTTCGCGGGACCATGGCAGCTTGCGCTGGGTAATTTTCACACCATGAACATTTCCGCCTGTCTCTTCCCCCCCCCCCCCAACTCCTTTTTCGCCCATGATGACAAGTGTAACAAAGCGCCACTGTGCCTATAGCTGATGCAACAGTGAGTGTTACTGCGCACTTTCAACTAGTTTTGACCTTCAACCATTTTGCACCGCTGTCGCTTCGATGGACCCTCGACGCCTTACATGTACCTGCTTAGAGAATGGTTGTGACCCTTGGACACACAGTTCTACTCAATTCTGTATTTTTTTGTTCATCCATCACTGTGGGACAGGCTTGCCGCATATGTCATTACTGCTTTCTTAGCATCGTACCGGGAGTGCATGATATGATGTATAGAAACAGCAGTTATTCACTTTAGCAAAAGTAATTTTGAAATGAATGAATTACTTTCAGTGCTTAAAGTCTGGCTCTGTCAGAGAGGGTACTCTAGAAATTCGAGCATATTATATACGATCATATTATATACGAAGGAGGTTTTCGTGATCATTTTATGACATGCACCCGAAAAAATGAATCCCTGTGCTCTGCAAGCATGATCGACAAACAATATGTGACATAAAGCAGCTTATAGTGAAACAACAAAGCGTTAGCACTTGTAACATATGTAATATTGTTTCCTGAAACCACTATCTTGTAGCACAGTTCACATCGAGAACTGAATTTCTGACTGTCTGGTTGCGAAGAAAACTTTATAAGAGTAAAGAAGTTTAAATAGAAATTTTGCAAATAAATGTATTTGAGTAAACTTTATAGGAGCAGCGAGAGTGCTATGTTCTTTAAAACACTTTACACAGGAAGCACAATCTTAATCGCACTTTAAATGTAAAATCAACTAGGTAGGAAAAATATATTCTATAATTTTTACACTTCAAGTGAACCCATTGACAATTAGCAAGAAATATTGTAAGAACTACCAGCTTGGTCTGTTTGACTGGTGACGAGTACAACATCTGAATAATATTGTGTAAGCATATTGACAATTTGCTCAGCCAGCACCTAAAACACAGTGTGCACTGAACCAGCAAAATCGAAGAGATGGTATGTGTGTAGAATAACTTAACTAGTTCCAGCCTCTGTGTAGAGGGACTGACCTTTGTTTTCTTCATTGCAGATTTTAGAAATTCTGATTCTTACTAAAACAAAGCAATAATTCTTAAAACAACTTGCTGCAAAATTTTCTAACAATCATAAGCATTCTCTGATTGCCACTGAGAAGAATAAAAGGTTGCACCTGCTTCATATTCGTGCAGTGCTGGACACCCAATATATTCAAGTCTCAGACCTCTCGTAAAAACTGGTGAGGGTTCTTGGACGCCGCAACACCCCCCTGACTTTAAGCTCTGCTTGTGATAATCTTTTGATGTGTCTAAAATAATAATGTGGACTATTGTGAGTTGCACATTTATTGTAATGCTAGTGTAGTGCATCTGACAAGTATATTCCCACTGAAATCAGCACTAGCAGGTAATCTATATGTCTCAAAAGGCAAGCATGATACCTTGCTTGTGACCACTGATAAGATAGAAACTTGGAGGATGACAAAAAGACTTGAAATTGAATGTTGGAAAATTACCAGTGCACACAGGACAGGGACAAGGAAGAGAACACCACAAGCAAAGGTAGGAAGAGAGCCTAGTGGATTAGTGAACAAGCGGGAAGTCAAAGGCAAGGTAATCAGCAGTTAGTTGTAAAGGAATGAATTCTAGGAAAATATATATTACCAAGGGGACCCAGATAGCCAGGTCGGCTTAGGAAGTAGACAGCCTGTAGGGATAAAGCATAGTTTACATTGGAGAGGGTTAGTTGGAGAGAAACTAGAGGCCTTTATCCTGTATAGTGAATGTGGTTATGCTAATGATATGTAACTTGAAACTTGCATGCCCTGGAGAGGCATGCTGTGTTGTACATTTTCATTGCCTAAAAGAAACTCTGAGATATTTAGTGTTTTAAAACATCTGCATTGTAGTCATATTAATACACGCTGTTTCACAGGCAGCTGAATTTGACATACATTTAAGATGGCGGACATATCAAGCACATTGATTTGAGCGTACTAAAATTGCTCTTAGTAATAGGTTTGAGTCGGTTTATGAGCTTTAACATCCCAGAGGGACTCGGGCTATGCCACATGCTGTAGTGGAGGGCTTTGTAAATTTTTACCACCTGTGCACTGACATCGCAGAGCACATGGGCACCTTGCTTTTCTTGCTGCCAAAAAGCAGTTTCCACAGCCATGATTCGATCCCATATTCTTGGATAGAGCAGTCGAGCGCCCAGTCACTGAGCTGTTGAGGTGCTATTTAAATACTTATACTTACCATGTGGATTGAACTATATATAGACATACGCACATCAAATGAAAAAAAGCAAAGTCATATATGGGAGGCAAGATGGAATTGCAGTTTCACTTCACTGTGCCATGCATGTTCTAGAGCGTACAGTTTTACTGATTCTGACAGAATGTATATGATAATATCGATAGTACTAATTGGTAACTTGCATTTAGAAACACTGAGCTTTGTTCACCACTTGATGCAGCATATAATTATGTCCAGTGCAGGAGGGTTCTTGCATCAAGCTTTCTGTGTCAGGTAGTGGCTGCTTGGCACAGCCAGGCAGCTACAGGTCAACTGCCAGAATGTGTTGATGTGAAGCAATTTGAGAACAAATTATTTGTTCCATATGACAAGAAATGAAGCTCACTAATTTAGCAGATTGAACAGTTTTGTTTTGCATGAGAGGATGACAGCACACAAAAATGGATAGGGGCACATATGGCAACAAACAACGATATGCTTGGTGAGCACTCATTTGTTTGGTCATTCCTTCAAGGAAAGGAATGATGAATTGTGTCTTCGTCATTTCTGAGCCGTTCATTCCTGTCTTCCAAGGTTTCAGTAATCTTTAAGGGAGGAGATAAGAATGAAATATATAACTGCCGACCAATTTTCATTCGACCGTTTTTGTTTTTTTTCAAAAGCTCTAGAGAAAGTTATAGTTAAAAAAACTGAGAACTCTTCGATAAACACTCTTTACTATTAATGACAATCAGTTCGGCTTTTGCAAACGATGGTCCACTGAATCTGCTCAGCTGCTGCAAAATGAAATTATTTTACAGGGTTTTGAATGTAAGAACACAACGCTAGGCATGTTTGTAGACTTTGGTAAAATGCATGAACTCCTCAGTCATAACATATTACTTCATAAACTTAAAAGGTATGGCATCCGCGGCTCTCTTCTTAATCTGTTTCTCTCATATAGTCGGCGTAAACAGGCTGTCTGTACTGATGGTAACCTGTCTGGTTTAAAAACTATACAATGTGGAGCTTCCCAGGGTAGCCCTCTGGGTCCGTTTCTTTTTAGTGCTTATATTAATGATATGGTTATATAAACTTGCTTTCAATGTTCTGTAAGCTGATGATACAAGCTTTTTCTTACTGACTCATCCACAGGTAACCTATTAAAAAGAGGGAACATTGTTCTTCAGTCATTAAACAGATGGTTAATATCAAATGAACTTGTTAATTGTCGATAGTAAGAAATTTAAAACAGTTTTCTTTTGACCTTTAAACTTTAAAGGAACTTTATCAGCACTCATTTTACTTACCTTAAAACTTAATAATACAATAGAAATTATCGACAGCTTTAAATCATTTGCTGTTATTTTTTATGCACATATGAAAGGAACAGAACAGATTACATATATTGCAAAGAGAGTGTCACAGTCTGTTGGCATCCTTTGCAGGTGTCACTGAGAATTTTCTCCAAATCTAAAGTTGATAATCTACAACACAATATTTCAATCTTATCTTAACTATTGCCATTTGGTCTGGACCATCACATAAAGCACTAACATTAATAAGGTACTAATGCTTCAAAAGAAAGTAATTAGATTAATAGCCGGGGACAGTTATACAGCTCATACAGCACATTTTTTTTTCCTTAAATATGAGATTATTTGTATTCAAATACCGGCTAGTATATTATCTGAGGTTCTATTCTTCCACAGCAGCTGCTTTTCTTATGTCCCTGGCGGAAATTTCCATGGCGTGAACAGTACCAATTGTGCAAGCTGTTGTGGCCAAGTGGAAAATATATAATGCTCATTTATTCATTTTATGGTTAAGATATGAAGCAGTAATCTACCAGTTTGCGTACTGCAATTACTTCATTTATATTTGCAGCCGAAAATGAAGCTAGCTTCCAGTAGAGCACTGGGAAAATATACTATTTAAAATATTAATGGGACTGGTATATTTCAAGCAATTTAAGATAAACAGGCCTAGCTCTTGCTTTCTAATTTCACCTTGAAATAAAAAAAAAATTCGCATCCGACCCGACCAAATGACCAATTGAACTGAAATGATAACAGTAACCTCGCTGTAGCAAACTCGGAGTTAATTGTAAAACTCAAGTCCCAATTCATGTTCAGTAGACGACTGTAAATATTTGAACTTTTATAGTAAAGACATTTTTGACAAGAATCGGTTATATATAGTATCTGGCAGCGGCGACGTACTTCCCATGAAATGACATCGCCGCACGCGCGATACAGAATCGCGAGGCAAAGTTTTCTTAAACTGGCTTTACCACTAGACTTTCAGCTGTGCTAAGAAGCTAACTTTACGTAGGCCTCGGAGCTGTGAGGGAAAGCATGCGGTGTGTAGGAAAAAAACAAAACAAAGAAAACAAAGGAATGTGGAAAGAAGGTGGCGCGGTTCATTCGGAGAGCAAAAGGGCAGCGAGAAGTACGGAAGGAACGAAACGGCCTGACGTTCACAACAATTATTGTGCAGTGCGAGGCATGCGGTGGCAAGAATTAGTGCATGAATGCGGAACGCCTTTGCTTCACTTGGCTGTCGCGTGCATTTCTCGTTGATTGCCTCTTCGATGACAAACAGCGGAAAGTGATGCTGTGTTCTTGCAAGGCTTTGGTTTTCACATGAAATCAAACTCAGTTGTATTCGATTGTTGTGTATGCATGCTTGAGGTATAAGCTTCCACGAGATGTAAAAAAAAATCTTATAGCCGAAAAAAAAAAAAGAAAGAAAATTGCGCATAAAGATTTGAGAGAGATGGAAGGTATTTTAGAGTGTTTTATTTTTATAAAGCAGCAACACATATATATTTATTAAGCCATTTATAATAGACAGCACATCTGCGCCATATATATCATCACAATTATACTGATTTAGTAAAGACCCTTATATAGTCAATATAAAGTCATGATCGGACCAGCAATATATATTGCTGGTCCGATCGTGACTTTACTATTAAAGGGTTCATTCAACCTGAATCAGTGCTTTCAAGGCCTGCATTATATGACCTCTTAGCTCCCATTTTGCAGCCAGGTCAAGAAAGAAAGTCATTGTCCCATGTTCCCTATAGAATACTATGCCTCCAAGATATATATTTTTGATTCGCACCATCTTTCAGACCTGGTATATCTCTTTTTGACCCCTATAGAACTTTGCCATGTCATATTCTGTTCCCACCTTAACTATTGCACGCTGATATATGGGGGGCAACTACTAATAATAGACACCAAGTACACTTCTGCGTCTAGAAAAGAAAGTTATTTCCCAGGGAGCACCAAAATATTGGAGCAATGTAACATTTTTGTTTCATTTGAACATTATTTTGATGTTATTGTCTTTATTTGAAATATTTTAGCAATAGGGGACATATTAGGCTGGTATAATGTGTTGATAAACATTTAATTAATATAAATCTAACTTGTATGCAACATAAATGTAACATTCGTGAAAGTGTAGAGTAACCTTGCCGAGCATGTAGGCCCGCTCACGATGGTACACAGCTTGCGCGCTTTGCAAAGACCACAATACAGCACAACTACATATAACAGCACAACTTCTACACTCACCTCTGAACAAGTCATTTAGAGTCATGCTTTTATATCCATAGCCGATGGGTGTGCAAGGAGTCATAGTGACGAATGAATAATAATCAAAACTCTCTAACAAAATATTAGGGCTGCTTTCATTCTACGGCAGGCATAATTTCAAAGCTCTAGTTGAAAAGAAATATGTTATTGAAAAAACATGGTTACTGGAAGAAAAAGGCCAAAAGTGCTGGGACTTAGTGTTCAAAATGTATATTCTATGTTGCTTTATATATTTATGATCCAAATATTATTTAATATTTAGCAGACAATATTAGAATAACATTTGTTTGTAACATTAAAGTAATGTTTGCAATATGCAACATAAAACATTATATAACATTATTATAATATTTGGCAGTTATTAATAATATAATGTTTCTTTTGAATGTTACAACTATGTGACAGAACGTTAGGCAACCTTCAGGCAAGTTAACAATTTTGTAACATCATTCTAATGTTTGGTGCTACGTAGTTGCATAAACAATGTATTGTATTTACATCCTTCAACAGAGGTTATCATGCATTCAGCATCAAACTGTGAATATCATTACAATCTTTTTTATCAATTCGACTTTGCTTATGAAAAATGTCAATTTTTAATGACCCAATCAGGGGAAGCACTATGTTTCAATATTTTTAACATGTGCCTATGAAAAAGGGATGATACATTACCAAACTAATTACCTTCTTCACTCTTTACTATCTTTCCAATCCCTGTCATATGACAGTCACACATAAAGTTTTGTGTTCAATATGTTTCTAGAGTGACCTGTTTTTCTATTTTATTGTGCAATATGATACCTAATTCATTCAACCTAAAAATGGGACTTTTTTGTGCATTTTTCTATATTATTGTACATATAGTAATGTTGCATATTGTCAGTACTTTGGTTCATTTTTCATTTATATGCATGCAAAGCTGAATGTCTTTGCTAGAAACTTCTTTGAACAATTCTGTTGCTTCCTTGACCTCGTCCTTAAGCTGTCTCTACAGCTTTCTGTCAGAGAGTCTGTAAATGAAATGTTGAGCATAAACATGAATTGCTTTCAATTGATTTGAATTGCCTAGTGAAAAAATAATAAAAAAGAGCCCCATTTACAGCTGGACTGTTGAACTGAAGATCACTTCTTTCCAGCTGGAAACCATATATATTTCTTCCAGAATGACATATTTTTCGAGCTGAATTATATATTGCACTGGAAAACCTGTTGATCAGGAATGTTTTTACTTCCTGATGGAAAATTGACATTTCCAGTCAAACAGCTAGAAAATTTGCAGCTAGAGTGCAACAACAGTCATAGTGACATATGAACTGCACAACACTAAACAACATGCAACTCGATGCATCGTCCATATGGATACCATATGCATAGAGCCAAGCATACAACATACCATGCCATCATTAAGAGCCTTTACTTGTGATGTTAAACGTATGTCATCAGACCAGGTGGTTCATATAAGATTTGGTGAAAATGAGTACAGAAGCCTTCTCCTTGATTGTTCATGTAAACAGAAAAAAGAGGGGTGGTATAGTAAGCAAACCTTTATAACAAAATTATATATATATTTGTGCATGCACTCTGTTTCAGGCAGAATTTAAGAGATTTAGGTGCAAATTATACTTTTATTTAAAAATGTATTTGCGGTAATAAAGAAAGCGGCAAAATTCTGCAACCTGTACTGCTTGAAGTATATTTTTATTATGTTGTTTTATAGTTATTATTGAAACCGTATAATGTGGAGTACACTATATATCAAAGCAATTTTTCTTTGTAATGTTAAATTCATGTTTATAATACAGCATAACAATATTATTTGTCAACTTATAACAGCATATTATAACATTGAAAAGATCAGCTATTACTTATGTAACACAAGCATTAATACAACTGACATACCAGTTTTGTTATTCTAATGTTGCTACCTATAGTTGAAGAATTCTTTGACAATTTTAGCAGATTGATGCGCTCCACTGCTGATTTGCTTCTTGTTCATTGTTTGACATAGATGAAGCATGTGTGTATGAGCGGAGGTCTTGTCATCACCTTTGCATGCGGTTCACTAATCGGGCAAGCACTTTACATTAAAATAACCAATATGTGCAGCAATCTCGTCCTTTGCACTAAATTGCAGAATATAGTCACAAAATTTCCAGTTAGGAATTTTCACTGTTGATCGTTTTTATCATATATCACATTAACCGATCACTACCACTGCTTTGCCGGATTTTGCACACGTAATATACATGCAGCACGACAGCCAGTGAAGAGGATATATCAAGCACATAAAAAAAAAAAAAATCATAAGGGGTGGGCTTTACAGTAACATAAGTCGACATGCAGAGAAGCCCCCTGTTTGTCCGTTTGCATACTGAAAACATCCCGACATCATTCTGCAGTTTTTTTTTTTCTTAAAAAAAAAAAAGTGTATCTGGGAAATCAAATTGGAACGAGGCAGTAAGTAAATATTTTCCAGTGCTGAATGGGGCAGATGTGCCGGGTGTGGTTCAACCAGCATGAATTAACGAAAGATTTTAGCTCTTTATTATTATTTTGCATAATAACCACGGCTCATTTCGTGATATATTCCACAAGCTATTATGCCCAAGCATCCTGTTCTTCCTGTAGTATATGTGTCACTGTGTGTATGTGCTCTAATGATTCGGCGCGCACGTATACGTACACCGCGCGCACTGCCGCGACCCTCCGTAGTAATACAGCGCGTTGCACAATTAGAGGCGCGATGTAGAATGCTTCTCCCAGCTAAACTGTGGAATCCTCGCAGTTAAAATTTTGCACAAAAAGGGCATTTTGTCGCTAGTATTTTTTAATATGAAATTTGTTTAGGGTGCTTGCCTGATTCGATTAAAAGAAGTCAGTTGTTCCCATCTTATGCGGCGGCAATGACCGCTGCCCCAGCAATGGTACTGGTGGCGCCACCTCATGCTGCTACAACAACTCTGTAGCAGGAAAAGAGGGGGCGAACGTTTCTGGCAGAAGGTTTGAGTTGTTGTAAGCAGCATGAGGTAGCGCCACCAGTGCCATCGCTGGGGTAGCGGCTCGTCTGCCGTCGTCGCCGCCGCTTAAGATGAGAACATCTGACTTCTTTTGATCGAATCAGGCATGTACCCCAAACAGATTTGGTATTAAAATATACTAGCAACAAAATACCATTTCTGTGCAAAATTTGAACTGCAAGGATGCCGCGGTTTGGCTGGGAGAGGTACATCGCGCCTCTAATTGTGCAACACGCTAAACTTGCGAGCGGGCTAGTTCTATAGGACTCCGACGACCTCTGGCGCTGCATGGTTATACACAAACACAACACTTGTTTAATTCTCTTGTGTGTGTTGTGTTTGTGTATAACCATGCAGCGCCAGAGGTCGTCGGGGACGCGACCCTCCAGTCTTACTCGCATTTCATATAACCCAGAGCTGCTTACACTAAAGCTTTACGGATAATATATAGCTACGCTTCGGCGTCGTTTGGTCGGATGTTCTGCTCACTGCAATTCCCTGAGACATCGAAATTGTATACTATCTCGTGTCTCCTGAGGCCGCGTCGTCTGCCATCTCAGTGTCATAGCTGCCATGCCATGAACAGTGGATGGCGCAACCGACGAAAACTAAAACAGACTATATATGCACACCTTTAAAGCCTTCAATTTAATTTTTAAAGTACAATATTAACATTTGCAGTTGCCCTCTTTTTATTTTTTTAGTTAACAAAATGCTGCACTGCTGCAAGCTACGTTCACTGCGGGATGCATTACAAATGGCGGCGGAGATGTTTGCATTTGCTGTCATCTTGCGGGGCCATACACCATATTACTACTGATGACATCGAAAACGCTTCCCGCATTGAATGTATTGGTAAGATTCTCTTAGTATTACTGAAGGTTATAAAAAAAATATTCACAATGGCTTTATTGCATCAGTCATTCATCGCAAAATTTGCGCATAGCTGTAAACTTTCCTTGTGCCCCTCGAAACTAGGAGGTATGGTTTGTTCACGTCGTTTGTATACAAGCGGGGCAGTGTGTGTACTTGTGAGGTTTGTGTGCTTGCGAGTTTCTTATATCAGCCCCTTCGGTCAAGTCTTCTCAGGTGTGCAGTTCTGTACTTGCAGTAGTATGTATGTACAGTTTGGCTCGGTATGCATAAGGCTGCAAATCAAAGCCGTTCAGTTTTTTCAGAAACTTGGTGCTTTAAAATTTCGTCATTATCCGGGGTTTGAAACCGGGATCACCACCTGTCCCCGGCAGTCGGTCTACCAACTGAAATGTGCAGCAGATTAGATGCTAGGCGAGAGCGAATTGACGAACAGCTCGAAATGGGAATAGCTGCTGCAGTATACCGCGAATGGCTGCACCCTTTTGCGACTTGACTTGAAAAATTACGCAGGAATCTGCCTTCAAAGTAGATGACTCAACATTTTACGGGAGCTCCGCTGAGTGTTTCGGGCTGTTTACAAACATGAACACTCCATGATGCCTGAAATTTATGTTTATAACTGGTTATAAGTGAGAGAAACCAAGTACAGTTTTAAAAAGCTGTTGATGCAATGTTGGATCGCAGTATGTAGTCCATGAAACGACGTGACATGATTTGGGTAATCAACAGGGAAGATGGGATTTTGTTATTTGCAACCTTGCCTTTTTCGTTGCTGTAATCTGCAACTTTCATCTTCTCTCTCTTTTTAGTAGTTTGTGACTTTCTAGACTATGGTTTCTTTCAATTGGCCGATTTGGGCTACTTGTTAAAACTGGCTGTTTTCAACTGGGCTATTTGTTAAAATGTGGATAAGATAGAGTAGGTGTGTTCAAGCCCACCTGTGTGCACACAGCACACATAGACTGCACTGCAGGTGAGTCCCCATACTTTTGTATGGTCATCAACACACCTTTCTAGAGCGCTGAAACGCCACCATGTCGCGTAAATAAAGGGAAATATGAGGTGTGACAAAATAAACGAGACAAGTGTGTAGCTTGAAAAAAGAGTTGAGTTGGCAACAACTGCTTTGCTGACATCATCCCACACACCTCCCCTATTCATGCACTAAAAATACTTAAATTAGCAAAGAAAAGTCACAGTTTTGGAGTGATGGATGGCTGTTGCAATAGGACAATGCACCCGCTCACATGACCATATCTGTCAAGCAGTTTCTGACCAGCAAAAACATTACTGTGATGGAGCATCCTACTTATTTGGCTCCATGCGACTTTTTTTATTTCCTAAAGTTAAATCTTGCTTAAAGGGAACCAATTTTGTCTTATTTGTAGAGGTTCAGGCAAAAACAGAGAATCTCCTGAAGGGCCTTCCAAAAACCTCGTTCCAGAACTGTTACCAGCAATGGCAGAAGTGCAGAAGTGTGTGAATGCTGAGGTGACTACTTTGAAGGTGATAATGTCACAGAGAACTGATTCTAAAAGTGCAGTAATTTATTGGACCAGTCTCGTTTTTTTTGTGTCACACCTCGTATTTTTATCAGGTGCTCGGGTCAGGTGGGGTATGGGGTGAGACCTAAGGTGCATAGGCGTACTCTTTGCCTTGGCAACTGCGTTGTGCCAGTTCCAGAGTATCTGAGCCAAGATAACACTTTCTTAGCACCACTGCATACTGCTGCAGCACTCTAGCCTGGCGTGCTGATTACAGTACTATAATTAGTTAAATGTCAAGAATGCTGTGCCAAATACCCCTGTAAGAAGGCCCTCCTGCCAGTAGAATCAATTTTTTCAGTGTCACCATAGGCTGGGCAAGTTCTTCCTTTCATTTGTTCAAGGCACTGAACACTATCGTCAAAACAACACCCCTTGTCACCTGCTGGCATGAGAAGAGAAAAAACTCAGTTACTGGAAGGTTCCTCTCAGTTGATGTCATTGGTCGAAGGGCTTCCTTTGAAGAATTTTGCCGCTGCATTCTTGACCCGTAACCGACTGTTGTTCACATTGAAAGCCCCTTTTGTGTGCCCCTGCCGATTCCCATGGTGGGATCTTTTTATCACTGTAGCTCGGGGTGGAAAAATTAGGTGCGCTATTGCAGTATTTCCTGCACAAACCTGAGACAAAGAGATGGCGCTCTTCATACCACACTCTCTGTAGATCACAGTAAATCCACTTGCAGTAATGCTCACAGCATCCAGCATTTGCATGTAAAAAATCGAGATCATCTAGTTTCTGTCAATTCCATGTCTAAAAAAAAAATGCTCTCCACAATGCACATTGCAAATGCTGTTTATTCCATCACAGCAACTGGGTTCACTACTGTGATGTGTGTGCCAAATCTGGTCACATCAGATGGTTATGAGAATAGGAGGTGCCAATTTTACCAAACATATTGCGTGTGCATATAACAATAGCACACAGATTACAAAAACGTTTCCTGCATACTTGAACAAAGCTGCTTCCAAGAAGTAAATTTCCATTGCATGCAGAGGTGAATCTTTGCTGTAGCACTGTAATATTTGTGAATGTAAAAGTCCTCCCTTGCCATCCAAGCCAACTCGTTTGTTCTGCGCATTGCATACTTTCTCTAGTCAGGCTTCATATCCTCATTTTTTAATGTGCATAGCTAAATGTGCCGGTGCTTTTGTTTTTTTCTTAATAATAAAGGATTGGTTGTGAGGAAAAGGGAGGGATTGTTAAATGAATGAAAAAAGATTGGCCAATCTATTGAAGTCGAGGAGGGAGTGCTGATATGGTTCCTGTTTCCAAGCAGGATACGAAGACATCATTGCACAATGATGGATCTGACCAAAAGGAGATTTCAGTGCATTATGTGGAGGCTATATGGAAAAAATACTTCAGCGGAACACTTCATAAAGGGCATGTCATGCTTATTTTGGCAGCCACTTTTACTATCATTGCAACAGTACAGCTAGCAGTGCTGACAAAAGGTTTTTCACTCTTGCCAATTTCTGGGAATTGCAAGTTTTTTTTGCAAGGGATCACCTTATGCCACACTATTTGCACTGAACTTGCAGAATAGCCTCTCGGGCAGAATGTCAGGCCTTCTGAAGTTTCGTTGATCACTGTAATGCCCCACACTCTTTCATCCTTTGTGTCGCAGTTCTCAGAAAACTAAGTGCTGGAGCGTAACCATGTTTCTTTAAGGACAGCTACTTCTATGTCCTTTGTAAGAAGTGTAAACTCAAGCCGGAGTTTTCTTCATGACGGCCCTGCTGTTAATGTTTATAACTATCGCCATCTCTGTGTTTAATTTTTGCTGCTATTATTTCTAAGAGTCTTCATAGTGTTCTACCCATGCATGTGCAATTTTCTGGGTTTTACTTTTTGTGTATCTAGCTTGGCGTTAATGTCGTCATTTCTTCCATACGTGGAGCTGTGCTAATGCTTTTATTCCTTTTCAGCAAAACAAATCTTTGCTTCGTTTGCTTTCATGCATCAGTTTCCTTCTTGTAGTCTTGCAGTTTAATGAATACCTTTTTGCAAGCTTTCTTCCTTTGGCAGTTACCAGTTTAAAGCAATAGATGACCAGGCTGAAGACCGCCAAGGCAGGGAATGCAGGGAATGGCACAGAGGCATGTTGAAAAGGAAAAACACAAAATTGCATTTATTGACCTGCAGTCAAAAGAAATTTGGAGAACAGTGGGAAAATGCAGCGAATGACGCAGAGGCATGTGAAACAGTAAAACACAAACATGGCATTTATTGGCTAGCAAGTAAAAAGGAATTTAGGGGACATCAACACTGCCTGTAAAAATGTGACTCAACGTCACTAATCGTTCCTCTCTATGGCTCGGTTTGCAGTTTGCGCACAGGCACTTTGCTACTTGCTTAATTTCACTTAATTTTGTGCCTCTGCTATCTCACACATACTCATTAATTAGCATGCAGCCGTAAGCATCATGTGAAAGGTCACTCGGCACAGATATAAAGCCCGCTTCGACCAAAACATACAAACATTGTTGTAAGGCCTAGGGGTAGCACATCTGACTTGGCATCCAACAGTTCCAGGTTTGATTCCTGTCCTTCCCTCCGTAAAGCTACTACCAACCTGGCTATGTCATGTGGTCTCAAGACATCATACAACCCACAGGCTGATCAATGCTTGGCTATGCCATCTCCCATTTAACATGTACCAGATGCATGTCTATGATTTTTTGTCTACAGCACTGACAGATTTTCTGCAGAGCGGGACCATTAACACTGTCACATTGATACACAAGTACTTACAGGAGTAGAATGACCATAACACAAGATATTTGGTACTCATAGCAAAGAACCCAACAATTACACACTCATTTAAGTTTTTGGGAATAGGCAGGAAGTTGGGATGGAGCAGATTAAAATTTTTAAGGGTATGGGGAGCCTCAGTCTGCTAGCCAGCGTTTCGACAAGAAGGATTGTCATCATCTAGGCAATGCATTCATCACTGGCAAAAAAAAATTTAAAAAAAAGAATCGAAGAATGGGAAAGGCACAGTAACTGTCTCACGTTTCTGTGGACACCTGAACCATGCTCTGAGGGAAGGGATGGAGGAGGGAATGAAAGACTGAAGACAAAAGAACAATGAGGCATCCACTTAAATTTTGCCTAGAAGGGTACAATAATGACAGCATTAACAGGTCCCGTTTGTAGCTTCTCTTGCTAACTTACATTCCTACTTATGCACTTTACAACACCCTTAATCAGTAATTTCTTAATTTCCTCTTCTGCTATCTCATACATACTCTTTGTATAGTAATAAGCTACTATATTATGTGAAAGACTACCTAGCATAGATATAAAGCCTCGCTTAACAAAAACATACAGACATGTTTGCGTGGCCTTGAGTCGGGATGTCCCACTCTGAATGCAAAGTTCCTCAGAAGGAAATAGGCTTGGGTAGGTTGGTAAATCATCTTAACTCAGGAAGCATAGCGCAGGAAGACTGGAAAACGAGGACAACACAGGACTAGCGCTAGCCCTGTGTTGTCCTCGTTCTCCGTTCTTCCCGCGCTGTGCTTCCCGAGCAAAGTTCCTGGAGGGTTGGATTGCCTTCGTCCTGCTATATGAAATGACAAGCCTGAAGCTTCTGTCAAATCGGCCATATCACATGGTCGCATGATGTCGCAGAACCCTGCAATTGATCAGTGTCCGACCATGTCCGCTGCCAGCCATGCCCGTGATTTTTAGCTCAATTCAGATGCTGGAGTTTTCTAGAAAATGGGACTTTTAGCCTTATTGCATTGAAAGGTGCGGTAGCAGAGGGCTCCGAATTATTTTAAGGTACTGTGGTAAGTGACGACCTTGTGCTGTACAGCCTTTTACATGTCATGTGCATTACAGTATCATTGACAGCAGTTAAATGGGCCTCCACTTTCAGGAGGAAGACTGCCGAGGAAGTGGACAGGGCAGTAAGATGGCAAACTTGAACTTGAAAGAAGTGCTGTCCAGGCATGAGGCATGTGTGTCCAAGCATGAGGAACTGCGACAAATGACGCAAAGAGGAAATCAGGTTGAAGTTGAGCCCTACAGTACTCAACTTTAGGGCCTTTGCATGAATGCTTTGTATATATTTTTTAATATACTTACAAACTTTCAAGACAACAGCACAATGTCAATGTAAACATTGCTGGAGAGAGTGGGAGCTAGTTGCACCATCAAGTTCAACAGAAAGTCGAGCTAGTTATTACTATGTGATACTTTAGCATAAGCAGTGCAAATACAAAGGACAGGAACTCAAAGACAGAGCAGTGCCAGTCCTCCTCTAGTTCAGTCTTTTGTTATTAAAAGACAGTCTTGAGATACTTACCAGCATGAGCAATTTGTCTGCAACAGATGCTTTAAGAGTTGAAAAGGTTATGTGCATGCTTTTAGAAGTACTCATACCCATCAGCCGTTAACAACACCATAAAGATAACTCATAAAGGTCTTCTTGAGTATCTTCCCAATCTAGTGCACTGGGGTGAGCTTGAGGCTTTTCTCTCCTTGATGCAGAGTGATAATGTGCCAGTTGCTTATGTGCTTTTTCTGACCTTAGTTAACATCTCACTGTCCCTTTAATCTGCCTGCAGGAGGAGCATTCAGAGGACAGGTACAAAATCTTTCGCTGTTGCAAATTTGAGGTGGTCTAAGGAACTATAATACATACCTACATAGAGCTTAGTAGAACATTAAGAATATGCTCACTGCATCATGCCTGTGCTAATTGTGAGCCTACGTAAAGCCTACAAGGTATATAAGTTTTTTGTCCTAATATATACATACAGTCGTGCCCCGTTAATATGACCCCCGTTAATATGGACGACCCGAATTATGGACAGTTTTTCTGGGGACGAAACCTTTTCAATGTATTTATGCCTCGTTAATATGGAAACTCGCTGTCCGGACAATGGACAGGGGAAGAATGCACGCGCCCCACTTGGGCCCATGTATTTTTGTCTCGTTAATATGGACAGTGCTTGAAAAAAAGCAGAGTAGTCCGAACGCAAGTTAAAGATGGGCGCGCGCCAGCCGCGAACCTACGCGACAGCCGATACGGCGGGATGCCTGAACGAGTCCTGTGGGGTTGGAAAGAACCAAAGCCGGCGTGTCGCCGTTCTAAGAAAAAGGGGGGGGGGGGGGGGGGGCGCAAGAGCGGAGAGGAGCGTACACAGCAAACCGAGGGTCAGCGTAAGAAAGACCCCGAAAGGGGGAACCAGGAGACTTCTGGGTGCAGCGGAAGTGCCGCCGCAGTCGGGAAAACAGCAACATGTGGTTGCAATAAATTCTGCTGAACGTGAACAGAGAGGCCGGTAAAAGCGTAAGAAAGAAATGACAGGAAGAAAGACAAGTGCCTACAGTGGCGGTGGGAACTGAAGTTTTCTTTCCCAAAGCGTAATGTGTGTTCCATGAAGCCGTTAACGCTTTTCGGAGAGAGTTAAGACACACTCACAAAGTACAGCGACAAAAGAGGCGACGTACGAACACGCAACCCGGACCGGGCGTCCTGTCCTGGACGCGCTTCCCTCTCATGCTCCTGGTTTTCGTCCTTGTTCCGCTGCCGAACGGCCAAACTTTGCACACTAGGCGGTCCGTATGTCGGCTTCGCTTTGAGTCAACGATGCGGCCTTGACAAGGTCTAAGCTTTTCGTAGTCGGCTAGCCGTCGTTCTAAACTGCACTTCAGCTTGCAGTGTTTGTTTTATGGGAACACATAAAAACGGCGCCAAGAAGATGGGATGTTCGATAGCCCTCTGCATAGCAGCTTGCCAGCTTGACTCCTTCGCTTTCTTACAGAAACATACAAGGCAAAAAAAGAAAGAATCAGAAGAACGGAAAGGCAGAAAGGTTAACTAGGCAAAAAAGTGCACAGCATCAGGAGCCTGTAGCCCTGAACTTGAGTCTGGCTTTTGGCATGGCGGGAGTTAAACGCAAAAGAACAGAGCTGAACGTAGGCGCGAAGAAATCTGTGAATACAAGCGGCAAAAGCCATCTCAGTCAATCCAAGCTGCGAGGGACTATAGTATCGACAGCTCAGCTGTTTCCTCGCCTCAGGAGGATCTCAAGCAGCTACTTAGCGGCTACTTAGCTCAGTGAAGAGGCAATTTTGGAAGTGGCGGTGAGTAGAGAATCAGACGCTGATTCATCGCCCAGTGAGGAGTTCGTCCTCGAAAGTTCAGCCAACACAAAGCCCAACATCACGGGTGTCATGGTAAGCGAGTCGCTTCAGATTGCACTACAATTTTTCGAAGACAACAATGACAAGGATAATGCACTCAAAAGTGCCGGTGTTCTGTGAAATTCTGAGTCCAGTGCACACCGTTATGTACAAAAGCAGTCGTTAATTACAATTCTCTTTTCTCAATAAAATTCTTTTTGTTTTTATTCATGACTCGTTATTATGGATGACTCGCTTTATGGACAGTTTTGGTCGGAAACCAAAGTGTCCATATTAACGAGGCACGACTGTATATATATTTTTTGTCTTGCAACATGCACCATATTTTATTCACTGTTTCAGCTACAACTGTCAGTGAATGTCAAAAATACATTCTTTAGTTAGAAGAGCAATTTCTTCAGCATAGCATTGTCAGCTGTGGTCTGCATTAGACTACTGCTAAGCTGTGTTAACTAGCTAACTGGCAGTGGCACAGGTAGAAATATTTTTTTGGGGATGTTGTGTGCCACCGAGAAAAAAAAAAAAAAATGGGCTAAGCAAAAAAAGGAGAAAGAAGGAGGATAGCTGCGCTCTGGCTGGCTGGTTGACAAATATTAATTAGCTAGCCTTTTAACTATTACTGCTAAACTCTCTGTTGTGGCCCAGTGCAAATAATATACATACAAATTTTTTAATTTGTGAAAATGCCATTCCTGTGTTGCAGTGCGAGGAATTTCGGGCCACACTCGACAGAAGTGAAACTGAGTGGTTGCAGACAGTTCTAGCCACACAAACAAATGTGTGTTGCACAATGGCACAGCTATCCCGTGGTCTCTTTTTTAAGGCACCCGGTAGGGAGCAGTGAGGGACTGAGCTTGTGACAGGTGTGCAACAAGTACTTGCAGGCTTGGCATGCACCCGAGTTTGGCTCGTAATTCCTGTTGGTGTTGTGATGAAGAGAATGGCATTTGCGAAAAACTAAAACTGATATGAATATTATTTGCAGTACACTATAAATCTCTCAAGAAATAAAGACCTGACCAGTAATGGGTAAAATGATAACTGTTTAATATTAGTTCCTGGCAGCTAACCTGTCTCAGCTGTATTTAACTGTTGCCCATCACAGCTGACAATGTTATGCTGAATGAAGTGATCTTCCAGTTTGAAAATCCTATTTTGAATTATTGCCAACAGTGCAACACCTCTTATACTGCTTATTGCTGTCAAGGCTGATAGCCAGCATACATCAGTACAAAGCGCACTGTTGCAGATACCAAAGGTGTGATAATTAGCGGGACATTGCCAAGTGTGAGATTACCGTGGTAGGATGGGAAGGTGGTGTACTTGACCTTGAAAACTTCCACTTCAGGTAAAAAGGCAGCAAGCTTTGCGGAAGGAGTGCCATGTTAACCTGGAAAGAAATAACAGAAACAAGCAGCAAAACCAAAAAAGCAACGAAGAGATAGCAGAGCAAGCATAAACTCGGCAGCAAATTTTCTTTTTTTATTTGGAAGTGGGGAGGGGGGGGGGGGGGGGGGTAATTTGCTTAGCTGTGAACTTAAACAAAGGAGAAAGAGAGAAACATTTGGGCTAAAAAGAGTAATCCAGCAATTCATGAGTTCATAATTTGGAGTTTTTCCTTAGCGCTAGCTGAACATGACTGTGAGCAGAAGAATACCTTGCCATCTAAATTTCCTTTTAATTTTTGAATGCAGTCCCTGTGAAAAGATTTAAGGCATAGACCACATTTAATATTTCCAGTCGTTGGGCCATTCAGTGGCTGCCTGCAGACACAGTGTAAGTTATACACAAATATTCTTGGCCGCACATGAACAGTTAAAGACATAGTTTCTGGGAAGTCATCTATGGTGCCTTTCTTTATACACTCTAGTAAATGGCTCCGTAGCATACCCTGATTAAGATTCATTACTGATGGATCTCTGTCAGATGCTATGTAATACATATTAGCAATTGCAAACAAGCCACAGTCCAAAGTGGTACCCTGATTTTGAGCGGGTTTGATGCTGATCGTTAATGTTGAAAATGGCATTTTTAATATGTGACATATCTGTTTAACGGCATCAGGGGGTATATCTTCATCAATGGAATCATACACATATACTGTATTTGGGGGCGCACATGCATTAGTGACAGTAAGCCAGTGATCTGGGTTGCGAGTATGCAAGATCTGAACAAATGGGCCCTTCACTTGAGAAAAACGTAGCCTTTGTCCCAATAGAACATCTTGAAACCCTCCCATATAAGAAAATTTTTGACGAATCAAGTACTGGGCAACATTAATGACACTGTCTGACAGTGAACTATGTCTAGCAATAGCCTCTAAATCTCTGTCACATAATGAATAGAGCTTATAAATTTGCAACGTCTCGGCTTTAACAGAAGCAAGGTCTATTGTATTTTGCTTTGTCGAGCTCACCTCAGTGCCATTCACTTTAATGGGACGCACTGTGCTGGCCTTAACTGCAGGTACTACAGGCTTATTAGTGCTTCCATAACTATTTCCTGTATTTATGGGACTTGGTTGGTGAACTAGTGGGCTTGTCCTGTTTTGCTGTACTGAAAACAATCGCTTAGTAGCTTTCACTTTTTTTGGACGACCTCTTCTGGCCTTAACTACAGGTATTACAAGCTTAATATTCCCAAAGCTACTTCCTGTATTTAAGGTGCTCGTTTGTTGAACTGCTGGGCTTGTTTGAATTGTTAAACCTTGTAAATTTTGCCCAGCCTGACTTTGCTGTGCATATGCTGCTGTGAGCTGTCTTCCAAATGCCTTAATAGCCAAAACATTTTCTCGCGCCTCTTTTTCACTTCCCATGGATGCAATATTTGCGACACTCTTGGCCATAATCTCAAGCTCCTTGTACACCCAGCAGAATATCTTTTGCGGTGTGTTTAGCTTAAGAGGTGAAGATACCTGAATGCTACTTGTTACTACTGGCTTTGTGGGCGTAGCTGTAGGGCTTTCACTTAAAAAATGCTCCTTTTGCCATCTGCTAGGAATGCATGCTGTATCGAGTACTCTTTCCTGTGCAAATGAGCGGACTGCCATTATATGCGAACAAGGCAAGCCGTACTGGTTGAAAAAAGTACATGTACAGCTGTCCAGATTTTGACTGACACAATAGTCTTTACTTCCTAAAGCCACATTAAATGAGTTGAGAAGTGAACTGACTTGATAATTAGCAGTCTTAAATTTTTCATATTGTTCGAGCAGTTTATCTTTAGCTTCTGATGTGCAGCAACGGGACAGTTCTAATTGAAATTCATCTATACAATTTACATTTACATTAATCTTCATTTCCTTCAGCTTTGCAAACTGTAGAGAGGCGGCGTCATTGTCAACATACTCTATCAATCCTCCTACAGCCTCCACTAAATGCATACCAGGACGAAGGAAACTTTTAAGCTTTTGATTGTGGCTTTCAATTCGGTTATTTGTATTATTTCCTAGGGTTACAAGGCTTTTCCTGTAAGCATGCACCCACATCTCTCTACACGAGTCCCACTGCTGCATATAATAGGAAAAGAATCCAGCAGGAGCTACATTACGCAATTGATCTAACATGTCAGAGTACTCTTGATGAGTTTGAGAATAGACTAATGCTTTTACAAGTGGAAGGAGTAATTTTCGTTGCCCTCTTGCTTTATCATTAATATTTCTATGGAGGCAATTCAGCACGTGCCATGTGCACAGTAAAATTGTGCTGTTCGGAAGAAGAGAACTGAGGATACGCATTTCGTTCATGTCTTTATCTATCATTACCACCTTACATCCTGATACAACAAATGGATTAAATTGTATAAATTTTTCAAACATGGCCCTTATAATTTCAGCGGTTTCATTTTGTACGAATGCGTAGCAGACGCACCGCCCACGCCCACGGCCATCTTCGATGAGAACAGAGTACAAAACATAACCTTCAATATTAACTTTATATGTCCCATCTACAAATATAACATCAGGATATTTTTCCAGCATCTCACGCATCTCACTTGTTTGGAACAAGATAAACTGCAACTCATGTTGATTGTCTTTTTCGTAATGAATGACCCAGTTTGGATTTCTTTCAATTAAAGTTTCTACCTGCTGAACTAGCATTTGCCCGTGAGTCTCCTTATTTCGAACTGGTACAGAGTAAATTTGTTTTAAATTGTTTACATCTTTCGTAGTTAAAGTTTTACCCGTCTTTTGTTGAACAAGTTTCTTGAACTCTTTCGAAGCAACGTTACATTTCACCAGATCACATAGTTGATTTTTTTCATTACTGTTCAGAAGTCTTTGGTTTGTGTATAAATTGTAATGACTAAGGTCGTGATTGTGCACAGTTTTCAGCTGAATTATTTTGTAGTGCAGAGATGGAGACTTGTGAAGAGCCAGTGAAACAAGCATTTCACAACCAATGCTGTTGTAAGACTGGTTTGGACGTTTTCCAGTACTGCGTATCCTAGCATTACCGCTATGAATACAGCGATAAGTAATTCTCAAAAAATTCATAATCTTTAGATCCTGACTCTAAGGGGTTTTTGTTTGACCTAGCGACATGAACGACATGCTTCCCCTCCTTACACCACTCATCAAAACATTCCTTAAAAGAAACAAAACTATCAAATGTGCCATTCAGGCAAATTTTGCTCCCTCCCCCTCCAGATATTGTGTTAGAAGCCTTAGTTGCATGAACATGGGCAAGGGTTACATCTTCACAAAGCTCACTATGGCAGCCTGGTGCTAAAGGCAGGAGATGCTCAGATGGGGTATCAATTAGCCAAGTGTCACCAAGGCCACCAGTTGCTCTCTCCCTTTCCTGTTTAAGAGATTCTATTTTTTGGATAGCTTGACTGTCTGGCATATCACATAAGTTAGATTTTCTGCACAAAGCAGATGCTACCAGACAGCGTCTGCGTCGCTTGGCAGCACTGGGCTGTGCACTGCTCACTGTGCCACCCTCATGCGCAGACTTTTGCACCTTAGAGTGAGCCTGGTCATTGAAATTGCCAACTTCTCCATAAGGTACTGAAGCAGCCAAACGACGCCGTCGCCGCTTAGCAGCACCGGACTTTGCTTTGATTAGGCTAGTATTCACGACACATTTGCATGCACTCTGGCCTTCTTTAGATGGTGATCGTGCACGGCTTTTGCAGCCAGTAACCTCTACGACAACACCGCACAAAACAGTTGCAAAGTCTGCCAGCTCACAACTTTTTTGGTGGTGGCTGGCCACACAGCTGTCACAGGCAATGCTGCGCAGGTCACTAGCTTGCCCTTCACCGTCCACACAGCATGCTGCAGTAGAAGGAGGCGCACAGGCATTTCTGTAAAAGTGTGCCTGCACTGTCCTCACTACTGCAGAATAAGGTGTGGCACGCTGCAAGGGCTTGGCACCTGTTTTGGCAAGTACTCTGGTGTCTCTGCCTGTGGCAGAGCTTGAACCTTTTCCTTGCCGAAACAGTGCCGCAGCCTTCCGCTTCTTCTTTGATACAAGTACCCACTCACTGTTGCCATGGTTGCAGACAGCCTTTGGTACAGTTGCTTTAGGAGCACTGACTGTACCTTCCTCTATGGAAGAGCACACAGCAGGGCTGCTTTTGTGCGACACCTGTGAGGCTCCACCATTCACCTTGGCACAGGTGGTGCTTGCACCTTGGCTGAGAGTCATAGGCTTGGTAAAAGGCACACAGCCTTCAAGCCTCTTCTCAGCCTTTCCCCATCCGGGTACACCTGAGCCATGGGACACAGAGGAAGGCAGGCTGTCCCAGGTAGTCCAAACTTTACAACCTTTTTGCCGGACACGAACACCTCCAACAAGCACAAAGCCAGCTCCCCAAAGGGTAGCTGGAAGCTGGTCAGTGCCGCCCCGTTGCAAAGGAGTATTGTTTGTTCCCTGGACAGGAGCAGGAGTTGCAGGTTGCTTGCTTACTACTCCTAAAGTACAAATAGATGAATATAGAGGAGGAAAGTCTGCCTCACAAATCATGGCCTCCCTGGCTGGCTTGGCCCAGCCAGTCCAACTTGTGGATACCCGACTCTCCTGGTACCTCTGTTGAATGGACCGCCTCTCAGCAACAGCAGCCAGGCTGCAGGCCTCCTGGTAGAGATACTCCGCCAGCACCTGGTTTCCTTGCCGGCTCGGGTGCACACCATCGCGGCTCAGGTAGCTGCTCCAGCATCCAACCAAGCCGCCCAGGAAGCGGAAACCCCGCTCGCGGCATAGCTCCTGTAATGCAGCGTTTACCTGCCTGTACCGCTCGTTCGTGCGGTGCAGCTGAGTTTCGCTTTCAGCAACCCTATACTCGTTCTGCCCTCGTGGGAGAACGGCGGAGAAAGCTACTTGCATCGAAGATTTGCTCTTGACAATGCCGCTAGCCAACCGACGGTACTTCTCAATGCACATGCTAACACTCTCAAGAGTGTTGTTCGTGCCAACATGAATAATGAGAACGTCGATGTCGAATAGCTGAGTAGCTACCGCCGAGAGCAAATTTTCTATCTTTATCCCTCTGTGTGCACTCACATCAACAGCCAGACCAGGACGCGATGGAAAATACTGATTAACATATTTCACCATTGAATCACCGGCCACCAAAACCCGATTCATGTTGATCTGTGCAGCGCAGATTAACAGAGGTAGAGAAGTTTAAAACCTGTTTAAAACACGCAATTCAACACACGACTGACGTCAATCGCAACAGTTAACAGAAAGCGAGGATTAACAAAAATGCGAACTGACTTGAATCGCAACACAGCGAAGATTAACAAACTAAAAAAAAAATAATAAAAAACGAAAAGCAACTGTACACGCAAATTAACGTGCAAATTAGGACAATCGGCACAAACGCCTAGCGTTATATGGAATTCTAGAAAAACTTATCGCAGGAGAAAATGCTTGTTGGGGCGTCCTGAACAGGCCAAGGACGATGCAGCCGATGGATGAGAATCCTAGGCAAAGTCTGAGCGTGGATTTGAGCAGAGACCTGATCCAGACACCCGCCTGCCTGAGTGCCTCCTTGCTGCTTTCTCTCTCGACTAGAACTTTCGCACTTCAGCCTCGCTGGGAGAGGGATTAGAACGGCCCATGCATGTTTCGAGACTTCAGCAGTTGCGCGCCGCGCGCCGATTGGTTGGCAAGGCTCCGCGATTGCTTCCGCACAGCGCGCTGGTTGGTTGGTAAACTTATGACACTTGGGTAGCCAGGTGAGGGTGGGGAAGGGGCGTGAGCAGGGCAGCGACACGCACTTGGCCTGCTCTACCTTCAAAGCCCAGCCTACAATGCGAAGCTGTAGCTGTGCATTGTAGCCCCCAAAATAGTCTTTTTCTTTCTTTTTTCTTTCTTTTTTTTTTTTGCAAGTGCGGTAATTGTTTGCCAGCTTTGACAATTTGTCCCCTTTATATATCAGTGAGAGCAGGCAAGGAAATGGCATGTGGCGGTCAAGGAATGGAGAGGGGGGGGGGGGGGGGGAATCGAACTGCGGAACGAGAGCAGGCCGTCCACTGATCAGAGCGGTCACCCGCACCTGGGGCGCTGACAAAGTGTCGGCAGAAATTGCATCGCAGTGTCATAGGATCAGGCAGACGGCAACGCTAAATAAAAGTCTGTACATATCTTTCACATAAAATCGCGACATCCTGCAAAAAATGCCCCGAAACTCTGAAGGGATTCTCAATGGGTGCGTAAGTGACGGTTTGTTTCGATAGTAATTACAGGAAAAAATGGAACTTGGCACAATTGGACAAGCGTGAGTCCCCTGGTGGCTAGCTTTAGCCCCTGTTTTTGCCGTGTGTGCACACTGCCCGAAATTGGGCAATTGGCATCGTGCGTGAAAAACAGCACGCCTTTCGGTTGTATATTGCACAGCAGCGTTAAACTGCAAATTTACTCCTTGGCTATTTGATTATCTCGGCTACCGAAACCCGACACCGCATATCTTCCGCTCACGCTATAACCTCGGACATATACATGAGTGTAAATTCCATGCACGAGACATTTAACCAGAAACGAAGCTACATGCAGATGAGCACTTAATTGGCCAGTCCTTTCCTAAACGCCTAAAGAACATCGCTGTTCGTACGGAAGCGGATCATACGCATAGCGTAAACCTACCAGTGCCCCCAAAATAAAACGGAGCACACGAACGAACAAAATTTTGTTTCGCGGCGTGCTCTGCAAGTGCACGGCCGGATGTTCTGTTTTGACACCCTTGATGTCCATGTCTTCAGCACGCGGGACGAATTAGGAGAGCACTTTTTGTGCGAGCCCGTGCTTCGTTTTTTTTAGGTGTATTAGGACGTCGGAGGTCGGTGCAGGATCGAAGACAGCGCAGATGCTAGGAGTAGCTCGGTTAGGTTACGAGCAAATCGAGGTGGCAATTTAATAATTTAATTGTAGAAACGAGAACTGTCCGATCGTGAATGGACATACATGCGTATTGCTGGAGTACGTCGCGTCGCCTGCCGCCTGCAACCTGTGCGCGTGACAAGCGGTGCTCGCCGCACACAACTTTGAGTGAATACAATGATCTGCGTCATTGTGGGAATACGACGTAAGAATTGCCGAGACCTTCTTAGCACCTCCTAGAGCGTCACGAAAGCTGAGCTTCATGCACGCGTAGCAAACGGAATGCGGACGTACCTGCACAGAGAATTGAATGGATACGTCGGATGTATATATCTTTAGACACTTGGTTTGTAATATAGGTGTAAAGTTGGGTTAGTTGAATCTGACTCACGATGAAGTTAGCGCAAAAAACGAGGGCCCAGGAAGCGCTCATGTTGAGTCTTCTTCCATAGTCCTAGTTTTCTGCGCTAACTTCATGTTCTTTGTCTTGTTACCCAGGCACGCTCAATATATGATTACGTTGAGATGTTAATATTTCAGGCAACCAGTTCACAATGATCTTTAAAAGGCTGAAGAGCACTTTAAGAAAAGGCACGAATACATTGGATGAAGAGAAGGCATTGTGGGACACGGGGACAGCTTTCATCTTGATATGCCTCAGCTGAGGACTAGACCTACGCTCATGCGGCCCGTCGCGCATGCATTTCATTTGAAGCGAAAGCTTCACTACGCTATAGGTAGACCCGCGCTTCACGTCATAGTTTAACTTTCAAGCAAACTTGACTACCTGCGCCTTTCCTTTCGTATAAGCCAATGCATGGATGGATGGATGGGAAAACATTTATTTCATCGGCTTTAAGTGGTTTAGTTTGCTTGCTGGCCGCGCCAGATGGCCGCCAGTTGCGTCCTGTCGGCGATCTCTTCGGCCCACTCAGTGACCCGAGCCTGGATGGCCGGGTCCGAGCAGCGGCCTCCCACTCCTCCAGAGATGGAGCTGGCAGAAAATCGGCGGGTGGCGGATAGGCCGCGCACCCCCATGTAATGTGGTCTAAAGTAGCGTCGACGCCACACTCTTTGCATTCAGGGTCAACCTGCTCTTTGAATATATGTGAATAAACTTTGGGGCAGGGAAAGGAGCGGGTTTGTAGCTGGCGCCAGATTATCTCCTGGGCCTTGCTTAATGAATTGTGCGGTGGAGGGAAGATGCGCCTTTCCAGGCTAAAATGGCGAGTTATACCATGGAACGAGAGCAGGCCCTCCCTCGCGCCCGCGGGAAACGAGGTGCTCACCGCCCGGCCGACGAAACCTCGGGCATAGCCAATGCATAATTTACAAGAGAGAGAGAGAAAACCTTTATTACACGTAGGAATTCGGGGCGCGCAAGAAAAAATACAGACGGTTTAATTGAGTTGATCATGGAATATCGTGCAGCAGCAGGGCGTTTTGACAGATTGTGTGTGTTGTGTCTAAATTATTATACGTTATTAAGGCAAAAACCTTTCTAGGCTCATGAAGCGAAATCCCGTGCGCGAGATTTGTCAACGTCTGGCCAGCAGGTCAAGCCTGTTGCGACCTCATAGGCTCGCTTGAGGATCCGGTCTTGTATGCCCAGGTCCGAACTGCGCAGCGATTCCGCGAGATGTGTTCTTGTCTAGCGTTCCTGCCATCTGCAATCCCTCACTTAAATGCGCGCCAAGGAACGCCACGCGACAGAAGCGATCGTGCACCGTCTAAACACACTCGGCAGTTATATGTAGCACTGCAATGAACGCCGATAAGAGGCAAAGGATAGGAGAGGAAGGGTAGGCTTTCGCCATTCTCCTCTTAGACATCTGAGAGACTAGTTTTTTTTTTTTTTTTTTTTTTTTAATCAGGCGGTCATGCTTCCAAACAAGACTATGTGCTGCAACACTAAAATTTCCGAGAGCACTGCAGAATCTGCAGTGGAGAAATGCGAAAGCTTTAGCGTTCTTGCTGCACAGGTACATCGCGCGCCCCTTGTCGAACACAACCAGCGTTCCCGTGAACGCATCAGAGTTCACCGGAGTTATAATTTGCTCACAAGAAGGGAAAGGCGCAGTATCTGTCACGCTTATTTCTGTGGACACCAGAACCGCACCCTAAGGGAATGGCGGAGGTATTGAAAGTGGAAAATAGAGCCCCGCCGGGTTGGCGCAGTGGTAAGACGCCCGACTACTGTGCCGGAGTTCCCGGGTTCGAACCCGACCTCGGCGGCTGCGTTTCGATGGAGGCGAAACGAAGTGGCGTCCGTGTGCTGCGCGATGTCAGCGCACGTTAAAGATCCCCAGGTGGTCGAAATTACTCCGTAGCCCTCCACTACGGCTCCTCTTTCTCTCTCTCCGCTTTCACTCCCACCTTCCTCCCTTCCCTTACGGCGCGGTTCAGGTGTCCACTGAGCAAGTGTAACAGATACTGCGCCTTTCGCTTCCTGTGAACCAATCAAAAGAAGAGAAAGAGTAGCCGTAGTGGAAGGCTACGGAGTAATTTGGACCACCTGGGGATCTTTAACGTGCGCTGACATCGCACAGCACACGGACGCCTCTTCGTTTCGCCTCCATCGAAACGCAGCCGCCGTGGTCGGGTTCGAACCCGCGTACTTCGGCCCGGAGTACCCGGGTTCGATCCCGATTAGAGCACTGCACGGGCTCAGGCCTGAAATTTGCCGTTTTTCCGGGCCCGGGCCGGGCTCGGGCCTGAATTTGCGGGCTTGGGCCGGGTAAGGGCTTGAAGGGGTGGCTTGGGCGGGCTTTGGCTGGCTGTGCAGTGCTTCTTCGGGAATGAAGAAATCCCGCCGCTAAAGTCATGAAAGTGGTTTACGAATAAACCACTAATAGTACATTTTTTAATGTCGAATGAGAGAAAGCTAATTTATAGACCGAGTTTAATCAGCTGCACTTAGTGGTTTGCCGAAGTAACTTAGGTGCGCACGCCACTCGGCACTCAACACAAGCGAAAAACAAAAAAAAAGAAAAAGAAAATGTGGGCAAAACAACTCGGCTAGCTTGGGATTTTTCAGCCATCAGTAAGCACACTTCGTCGTATCACTGGAGAAGCGCCTTTAATTGCATGTCGGCAGGCAGCCGTCTTCGTCCCCCGCTTATTTTCAAAAAATCTCTACGCTACGAGAAACGTAATTGAATAAGAACGTATTTCATTAGGAATCTTCGGTTGTTCAAACACATATTTATGCAAAATAAACAGGCGTCTTTTTCCGCCTCCATAAAGATGCGGAGAGCGGCGATGAGTTATTCAATACAATATTGTTGCACAAGATCCTGTGGATTTTTTTTTTTCCTGCCCTTTATGAGACAGGTTCTTGTGGCGTAGTTGCCAGGGGCAGTCTCTTTGTGTGTGATTAAGCAAATAACTTCCCTCAAGAGCTAATTGATAATACAGAGCCATATTTAAAATCTTTGTAATCCATAGCTCTTGAGCGGTGTTAGAAATTTCTTGTCCAGGCATTTGCTTCTGCCAGTACTTTAAAATGACCTCTTCAGCTCAGAAGAATATTTTGTCACATTTTTCTCACATCTTAATTTTTACTATATGTACCATTTAAGCAGCATTATTTAATTTAACAGTACTATCAGTTCTATGCAGGGCTAAGACAGGAGCTTTGCTCAGATCAAAAGTACACTCATAGTAGTAAATTACAAAAAATGCATTACAAATGAAATACAGTCATCACCAAAGAAAAAAAAAAAAAGTGAACGACATACCTGCCATCGCTAATCCAGCAATTGAAACAACAGAGAGAATTACTCATGACTCTTAGCATATACGATATTATTGGTAAGTTTATTACAATCTCGCTTCTGACATAGTGGCTAGCACACGTGGAAGACGCATACAGAAGGTAGGTGAACAGTTCCTCGTGCGATAGCCACTACATCCAATCCTAGCAGCCAACAAGTTCTTGGTCGTGTAGTCTCGCGCACTTTCGATAAAAAAAAACGAATACTTCATGCACTCTTGAAAATCCTTTCCATTCGATGTGCTTGGAATTTTCGTTCCACGTTATTAGGGATGTGCACTCTGTTATATAACGTTGGCATGTCAATCAGGAATAGGTCATTTATGATGGAATAAACAAGCGTTAAGCGTTTTCTTTTTTCGCTTCGACTGCATTTTTAAGGTGTCCGCGCAGACTGAGTGCCGGGCCTAGGCCGGATCGAATCTTTATGGCGCGGGCCCGGTTCGAGCCTGCTTTACGTCAGCTCGGGCCCGGGCCGGGCCAACGCCTCCTATAACTTAGGAGGCGTTGGCCGGGCCCGGGCTTAAAGCCATGGGCCCGGGCTATGCTCGGGCTTCAAACTATGGGCACGGGCCGCAGAATCAGGCCGTGCAGTGCTCTAACTTCGGCACAGTAATCGGGCGTCTTACCACTGCACCACCGCTGCGGGGCGAATTCAGTGGTGCAGTAGTAAGACGTCCGACTACTGTGCCGGAGGGAAAGGAAAGGCACAGTATATGTCACACTTGTTTGTGTGGACACCTGAAGTCCCTCGGGAAAAGTCGAATCGGCGTCAACATCGGGCCCCGCCGGGGGGGTACAATGATAAGATGCCCGGCTGGCTACTGTGTCGGAGTACCCGTCCCAACCGCGGCGGCTGCGTTTCGATGGAGGCGAAGCGAAGATGCGTCCGTGTGCTGTGCGATGTCAGCGCACGTTAAAGATACCCAGGTGGTCGAAATTACTCCGTAGCCCTCCACTACGGCTCCTCTTTCTCTCTTTCACTCCCACCTCCTCCCTTTCCTTACGGCGCGGGTCAGGTGTCCACAGAAACAAGGGTGACAGATACTGCGCCTTTCCCTACCTGTGAACCAGTTATTATAATCATTCAACATCGGGCTTTTGCGAGAATGTGAGTAGATAGTGCTGAAGCACTGAAAAAGTGTAAAAAAAATACGGCGACACAATGGGCTCTAACGTCATTAGCATAATTACCAGCTGTGCATAGCTTGCCTGGTTCGTTCGGATCGTTCTCGACCAATGATCAGCTAACCGATGAAATCACTCGTGAAACGCGTTCTGAATTAAACAACAAAATGAAGTCTATATAGAGCCACCGCAAAAGAGCACGCCGACGAAAAAAAAAAAAAAAAAAAAAAAAAGTGATTAACCAGATGAACTGTCATAGCCAAAATAATTATTTACGAGGAAAAACCCGAAACTGCTCAGTATTATCTGCACGTCCAAAAGCTTATTCAGTATTGCAAGTACACAGGCAACTCGTGTCCACTGAGATACAATGAGCAACTCGTGCCGATTTCCCAATCGCTCACAATCATTATTGTTCAACACCTGACCAAGCATTCATTGATTTCATAGGAACTTACTAAGTCGGACTAACCACGAGTCATGAACTGAATGTGAATCCAGACTCGCATAGACTCAGATTTGAACATGAATAAACTCACAATTGAACGTGAGTCCGGACTCACGACTCAGATCACGATTTGAATGTGAGCCTAAATGAGACCGACGACCTATGAAAACAGTACGTGGTTTGGTCCTCTGCTGCCCTAATTAGTTTTTCGGCGCAAGAATTTTTGTTGCGAGGAGTACGCAGCATCTCTCCGGGTATTAAGTGGATCTCAATGGATAACCTTGAGCAAAAACTCGAGCTTTTTTTTTTTTTTTGCTGCCTATTTCATAATTTCATAACGATAGTATTTTAAGTGTTAATTTAACCTTATTATTACATGTTTTATATTTACAGTCTTACTGCACTCTCTGAATTTGCCGCGTAGCGCGATATGCGCAGATATCTGGCTTGCGCACTGCCGGTTCGCGGTAGCGGTGACGGTGTGAAGTCCATTCGATCGAAAAGCAGCCCCATTGCCGTCGCCGTAACCCTGAATTTAGACATGCCGGTAAAAATTATCCACGACATTTAATTTCAAAGCTGAAGCAACCGTTCTTGTGCATCATTCCGGTCAGTGAAGTTGAAGGCTAGATTGTATTCTGTTGTAAGTGTAGAAGAGAGGCAATGTGAAAAGAGGCATACCTTGATTTGCTTTCCCCTCAAAACCATCTCAAAACAACAGCATCCAAAAATATTTCATTACAAAAGAGTTCGCGGAATGAAAAGGCTATGTGAATGGCTATTTCGCGTGTACTCGTAATGCGAAACTTGAGTCTAAATATTGTCGTGTCTCATACTCGTACAATAGTAATCAGATTATTCTCTCAATATTGCAAACATTCAGCAAGTTCTAAGCGTTCAAAAGATTGTTTACTTGCTTTCAGATTTTTTAAACTATGAAAAGTGGTTTGGTGCATGGCAGGCGCTCCCAATTGGTTTACCGAGGCTCTCGTTGAAGTAAAGACATTTGAAATAAAACCAAAAGATGACTTTTAATAACAAACACAGGCGGTGAAAGATCGTCTTACTCATACCCGTAAGTGTGGTGCCCTTGCCTCTGGGCCTCAGCTTTTGTACCCCGACATTTTATCGCTCTGGCAGAATAATTAAGGCGTATTGATAATCAAAACGTACATGAATTACATAGAGCATCACCTTCCTTGCCCTGATATGTTCGGGAAAGGGGCCGAAGGCTTCACCGTTGGGCGATGAGGTAGGCGGACGACGCTCAACAGCTTTTAGATGTTGCATATTTGCAATGGTTGAGAAAGGGCTTACGAGCAAATAGTTAACAAGGAAACGAAGTCAAAAATTTTAAGCGTTCTCAAACCCGCCAGTTTGCGATTTATCAGCTGGCTAGGGATCCCAACCGCTTGACAACCCTGTCCTTTCTTGCCATAACTGCCCTCTGTACTTCCTCTCGCCCCTTCCGGCCTATCCCCTTTTCTTTCCCGCCGGCCCCATCTCGGATGTTTCAGATTTTAGATCGCAGTTGCCGCGACCGGCAACACTCTTTTTTTTCCTTTTTGATTATTCAATAAACCATTACCACCACCACCAATTGGCCACTAGCGTCTTCATTGGCTCCACCCCCGCCACATGTTACCATGCAGCCACATGAATGCACGCAAAGGAGGAATCTTCGCGCTTTGCAGTCGTGGGCTGTTTTTGTTTAGTAATGATGGAGTAAAAAAAAAAAAAAGGGGGGGGGGGGGTCCAATTGGGCGTTGTAGTCCGTTTGGGTTGCCTAGCTCAAGCTAGGCATTCAAATGGGTTCTACCTTAATTAACTCTCTGGTTCCACCATAATAAGCTTACAGTTGTATGGCCGATTCGACCGCTTATTGGACCGATTTGGACTAGCTTCAGTTTTTTAGAACCCAGAAAACCACTTGAAACTACCCATTGGTTCGATTTTGTTTAAGGGTATTAAGGGAGCATTCCCGATTGGAATGCCAAGTGTGGATGATATCCTTGACTGAGATTTGCACTTATACATCTGATATACTAGTTGGGTTCTTGTAAAGAAAGGTGCTAGGAGCTTAATCATAATTAATTTCGCCATGTTTACTTGTTTCCATATGTTTGTCTCGCTTGATTTCTGTAAAAGCTTCTAGTCCTGTTAATCTCAATTCCTTTCTAGAAATGTTGGTTCATGCTCTCTTGTGAATAAAGCTCCAACTGGAAATCCTTTAAGCTCCCTAGTCGCAGTACACGTTTACAACTGATTTCACTACTCTGAGCCCTAATGAGCTTAACCGGAGCCAAGTTACCCAACTAAGTGAGATACTGCACCGGCGGCTGCGTTCCGGTGGAGGCGAAACTGTCCACAAACGACTGCCGCCGCGATTAGCCTTTAGTTTCCTGTAAACCAATCATTAAACACACACACACGCGTGCGTCTGCTCTCGTACACACTGCGCTTCGCCAGAAGGCGGAGTGCGCCAGCGGCATTTAAAGCGTGGCATTGCGGCATTCTCTCCTTGGAGGACAGTGCAAAGATTTCGCAGTGGCGCGCCGCGTGTGAAGGCGAAGCTTGAGCGCCCTCCTAATTCAAACCGTTTACAACCTGGCTAAACCATGCAAGATCATGCTTGCATGGTCTTCTTCTTTCCTTCCGTCTACGCAGTTCAAACCATTTGGTCCTAGTTGGTGTATCATTTGAGGTCTTTTGGTTTTGATGGACGGCCATTTATTTCCAATTGAGGTTGAATGGTGTAGCTTAATGGGTGGTGAAAACACAGCTGAATTTCGATCGATTGTTTTAGTTGGAAAATTTCCAATTTGGTCAAACCACTGAGTGTCCAGGCCGAAGGTTTGTGCACATCGCGGCTAACACTGCTGTGGGAAACAAAGGGTCTGACTCTCTTCTCAGAAAGGAGATATGTTCCCCGGCTTCGTCCAGGCGCAAGCGGCCGGCGTCTTCGCTTGCCAGCCATCACCGCCGCCGCTCGGGTGACTCACTGGAACCATTCCCGGGGCATGATTGTCTCATTCGACATCACAGAAGTAAGGGAATATCTGCATTTGCAGGCACCGTCATCGGAAGCCGCCACCACGCCGGCGCCTCTTGTCTTCCCCGGTGCGGTCGAGTCAATATGGACGTGTGGAATGCCTTGACGATTTCTCGGCAAGAAAACTACAGCGCATTTCTAGGGCATCTCGTTTACCGACTGACTTACGACAAGGTATATCTTAAAATGTGGCTAACGCAAGCCTACAATGAACACCGTGGTTCCCGCCAAGGGGCTGCCGGCGATCGGCGGTCATCGGAGGCGCCGCGGCGGCGGCAGCGAAGGCGAGGGTTCCATTCACTGCGGTCAGCCACCTCGCCGGAATGGAAGGTAGCGATCCATTCATGTCTTCCTGCCTGGCGCCAGCAGCGGTGACAAGGAATATCCTTCCCTTTTTGGCGGAAGGCAAAGGCGCGCCGCCGAGTTGTCTTAATGGTGTGCATAGGGGCAGAAGTTCCCCAGAGCTAAAGTCAAGGCAGGTGTGTGACCTTGAATTCCGGGAAGTTCAGTCGGGGAAACGAGCTCCCCAGGCGACTGACTTCTTGTGCTGTTTCGGCTTGGTACTGCCCTTGCCCCAACTGCGGTCCCTGGAAATACTTTCTAGGTTGTCTGCCGCCTCCCCGCTCGGCACAGCACAGAGTCGGAGCAAGCGCGGTCGGCTCCCCATCGTCGCGTTCCTCCTTGAAATCCTGCGATTTGTCGTCGTCGCCGGTTTATTGTGTGCTTTCTTTTTCTTGCCGTGACGGGAAAGCTTTCAACCATACTTACTATAATTCTTTTAAACTGCGAATGCCCTTTCCAAAGCCAGCCTAACAGAAAAAAAAAAAAAAAAAAATACTCTTGTTCGTTCACGTACAAACAGCGCCGACTGCAGCGCGTTGTCTGCTCTGAACGATAAATAGATGCTTTGGGAAATTAAAACCACACTTGACGACGTACGCGAACAGCGAACGACGCGGCGTGAAGCAGAAGGGATGTATATGGCTAAAACGGCCGCGGCGCATTTATGTGGCGGCGAAAACAGGGATACTTGACATCAAAGGCGCGGCAGACAGAGGCGAGGCACTGTCCTCGTCTCTGTCTGCCGCGCCCTTGATGTCAAGTACGTCTGACCAACTCGCCCAAACGTTCACGGTTCTTGAAAACAGGGAGGCTGAACAAGTGGAAGGGGACCGGAAAAGAAACTTGTCGCCATGTAGAAAGGAAACAAGGGAACAAGAAATGGGGGGAGGGGGGGGGGGGGGTCGAGAGCTGTCGACCTTTAGAAAAAGTGCCGCAAACGTGAACTAAAGGGTACACAGATGAGAATAAGGAGATAAAAAAAAAAAAAAAAAAAAAAAAAAAAAAAAAAAACTAGAGAGAGGATGGCCTGCTGGTTGAGAAAAGAACTGGGACTAACGCAGAGCTACAATTAAAGCGCGTACAGCGTAAAAAAAGAAAAAGCTGCAGCCAGCTAAGGGAGGGGGGTGGCAAAACTTTTGTTGCGCCAAACTACTTCGCGGTTATGTCTGAAATTGATACTCCTTTTTCTTTTTCTTTTTTCTGCGTGCTGTCGAGACATTTCATTTGTACATCCATCGTTTATTTATTTATTTATTTATTTATTTATTTATTTATTTATTTATTTATTTATTTATTTATTTATTTATTTTTTAATATTATGTTTTACAGTTTAGCCGTAAGTCGAGTGAACTTTATTCATAGGAATTACGCTTGCAAGGACTGCTAGAATGATTTCCCGCTGAAAAAAAAAAAATCATTGCCTAAATTTCTCACAATTTTATAAGCTTATAAAACCGACCGGTAACATAAGAGAGTGTGCGGTATTTGAATTCTACTTGATCTTCTTGAATTAACTGTTTCCGCGAATATGGGGGACCTGGAAGCACGTAATCTGCTTGCTCTGTCTCTGTAATCAGTCTTACATCGACTTCTCAGCTTTTTTAGAGTTGGATGGCACCAGGTATTTACTAAGGATAATTCTCATTATATAGCTTCCGAACGATGGCATCAGAAATTAACGAAATTCTTTCTTGAGAAAGGTATGCACCTCTAGTAAGTATAGTGTGGATTTAAAGAATCAGTTGGTGGTGGTAGTGGTTTATTATTAAGAGAGGGAGCGTCGTTGGGCGAGTCGGTCAATCATGATAAATTAAAAAAAAAAATGTGTGTGTGGGGGTGGGGGGGGGGGGGGGGTACTGCGGACAAATATGCAAGGACAAGAAGTTACCCCACAAGCGCAGACTCGCGACTGATCTTATTTGGAAAAAAAAAAAAAAAAAAAAAAAAAAAAAAAAAAAAAAAAAACTTTATATAACTTCAACCTGTCAAGTCGCACACTAAGCGCAGTCTAAAAATATTGCCTTCATTCTGATACAATATCTGATTGATGGGTCACTTACGCAAACTTATTTTTCTTCTTTATACAGAACGCAGAGGGCACAATGAGGCCAACTTGCACGGGACTGAAAAAAACCGCCGGCAAGTTGGCCTCATTGTGCCTTAAGATTATGTCCGAAGGGAGGAGTAAGGCGGACTGCATCAAGCATATCATGCCATTCGTTTCGTCAGATGCCTGATGGGTGTTGTCTGTGAGGTCCATCTCACCTGTGACAGGGTTTACATCGGACAGACAGGCCTTTGTTTTAATGATCGCCGAAAAGAAAACCAGCTTTGGATGAAATCGGGTACTGGGTCAGATTTACCCCTCCACTATGGCGCATGCCTGCATTTATTGGCAGATATTGTTTTGAAGAGGAGCCGTAACCAGGTGGTACGTGACTTGGCCGAGGCGTTCTGTACAAAGAAGGAAGGTGAAGTTTGCGTAAGTGGCCCATTTGGCACAGTTGAAACTGCTTTCATTGCAGTAAAAAACGGCGTCATACGCCGTTTAGACCTCACCTTGCAGACATGCCGCGTGGAGCATCACTCAGCGGTCACGCAATAACTCCAGAACTGGATCGGGGAAGTGTGTGTGTGTGTGTGTGTGTGTGGGGGGGGGGGGGGTGGTCTCTAAACAAATTGTGTACATACTGAGGGGCCAACGCCCCCTTCCCCCCCCCCCCCCCCACACACACATACACTTTCACCCTTTCCTACTATTCGCATTAAAGTCTGAATTTGACGATATGTAGCATGCTGTAAATGAGCCAGTTGTGATCGCAGCCACTTTTGTAGTAGACCTTTTTCATTGCATAAACTAAAGTAACGCTCCCAGAAATCGTGCGGCCCTAATGAAATACCGATGAAATTCCTTAAACGGTGTGATGAGTGATTGTCCTATTACTTGCAAATTTTATTTGAAAAGTGATCATTCTTTACCTAATGACTGGCGCAGCGCTATAGTAGCTCCGGTTTTTAAAGACTACGGTAATCGACTTCTTGTAAAGAACTTTAGACCGGTTTCACTCACTTCCGTATGTTGCAAGGTTTTTGAACGCATCCTTCATTTTTTGTAAATGAACGACCTTTTGTGTCCGTTCCAGCATGGTTTTCGGACTGGCCTTTCGATGCAGTTGATTGAAGCAGTGAACGATTTTTGCAAGGTTATAGACGAACGTCAGCAGGTAGATGTGGTCTGTGTGGATTTCGCGAAGGCTTTCGATAAAGTTCCGCATCATAAACTTCTTTTTAAACTGCGCAGATAAGGAATCAGTGAAAATATAGTACTATGGATTCAGGCGTATCTAGGTAACCACTGTCAAGTTGTCAAGGTAGAAAGCACACTATTACATAAGCGTGAAGTTCTGTCGGGGGTGCCACAGGGCTCCGTTTTAGGTCCGCTTTTGTTTTTGTTATATATAAATGATATTTCTCCTATCATTCAATCACCTGTCAAAATGAAACTTTTTGCTGATGACTGTTTAATTTACTCTCCTGTGGCTTCCCCGGAAGATCAGATGAATTTAAATAGGTGTCTTCAGTCAAACTCGTGGTGCCTGAAATGGGGCATAAATAAATTACCAAAAGTCTACTCAAATGCATGTAACAAGGAAGCAGAATGTTATGCCGTTTCAATATAATATTGGTGAAAATTCTTTAGATGAGGTAAAGCGTTTTAGATACTTGGGAGTGACACTAACACATAATCTGTGTTGGCGCACCCATATTGAAAATATCTATTTAAAAGCCTATCAGAAGCTTTGTTTCCAGCGGAGGAAGTTGCCGAATGCGACTAGAGAAATTAAATTGATTACGTACAAGACATTCGTGCGGCCAATCATAGAGTGCGCAAGTGCAGTGTGACGTCCACTTCAAAAGGGTTTAAAATGAAAACTGGAAAGATTGCAAAGGATTTCAGCACGTTTTATATGTTCTGAATACCGGCGCACTGACTCAGTCACAGAAATGTTAAACCAGTGTCAGTTAGAATCACTAGAAATGAGAAGAACAAAGCAGAAATTGAAACTTCTTTTTTTCTGATAATGAATGATAAAGTAAAAGTTAATAAACAACACTATGTTACACGTCCTCTGAGGCGTTGCCCACGAAAAAAATAACAGTAAGGTATAGCATCCTATTATTACACGTAGTGATGTATATCGCTACTCCTTTTTTCCCGATGCAGTAGAAATCTGGAACTGCCAAGCGAAGTTCTATACCAAACAGAAGTAGAAAAATTTGAGATAGGTGTTAAGTCGTTCTTGGAGCATTACAGTGCAAATTTGTAATTCTGTTCTATAGAGTGTATTTTAGCGAAGAGAATTGTATGTGTTTCCCTCCCTGTAATGACCCTCATATAGAGGGTTAACCGTATGAATAAAAAAAAAAAATAAAAAGTCTCTGACTGACCATAGTTCATGAGCACGATCAGTGCGATTGAAATACGCCTTACTCGAACTTTCTTAACCTAAGTGTACATCGTTCGCGTGGAACTGCTTTTTTAGACTTATTCTTTGTTCTATATTTCATATCCATTAAAAAGGCATTTTAAACGTTTAATTTCCATGCCCAAATTTCATTCAGTGGTCATTAGTGTAGTTGAATATATTGTGCGAGATTTTACCCTCTGCTTAGTAAATTGGACAGCGCATATATTTGTAGAATAATCTATTTTATATTACTAAGTTTGGTTTTATGATTTCCTTGTTCCTTTAATGTAACCTTCATAGCAGAAAGGGCGTAAATAACAACCAGAACGAACAACAATAACAGTAGCATCCGCTTTTATATATTTTTTATTATGTTGTATGCATATTTTGTTTTAAGCACATTTTAGATATGCCTGCTCGAAAGGGAATGGGTCTAGTAATACGGTGGGATTTTCTTGAAGAGAAATCATATGTCAAGTGTGATGATCATCTAGAGGACCTGCCATCGGCCACATATACTGAATACGCCGGTTCTCGTCCGCTCTCTCTCTAGAGGACCAGGCAAAACAGACAAATTATCAACGAAAGAAAAGACGAACGGGGTGCCCTTTCTCACTCGTTGGTCCTAATTGTTTTTCGCTGGTGGGAGAGATGTGTTCTTACAACTCGTACAGTACAGCGTACTCTTAAATAGTGATGACCACTGGCGAACCACTGTAAACTGCAACCCGGTGGGTTTGCGGGAACTTCATATTTTTAACTTTCATTTTTAGTGGTGGTGGTGGTGGTGGTGGTAGTGGTTTATTGAATGATCAAAAAGGATGGAAGTGTGCTGCCGGCCGCGGCAACTGCTATCTAAAATCTGAAGCACCCGAGCTGTGCCCGGAAGGAAAGAAAAGGGGACATTGACAGTACAGCGAGGGGAAGTACAGAGGGGAGCAATATAAAAAAAGGACAGGGGGAGCTTTGTACATTATTTACGAAATACGAAAACAAGGACAGCGAGGTGTTTTTTTTTTTTTTTTTTTTTTGTCTCTTGGGAGCTCGCACGTATTCTTTAAACTGCTGCAAAGGTGCAAAAGAAGGGTTCAAGCTTGCTACTTCTGACGACTGCCCTTCTTCGTCTGCCTATACTGCAGGAAAGTCGTCGGTCTCTTTTCCAGTCAAATCAGGACAAAGCCTCTCCTTTTGCCGAAAAACGAAAGGTCTGGGAATAAAAGCTGAGACCTAGAGGTAGGATACGACAGTTATGGGTGCAATTAATGTGAGCAAATCTTTCGAAGTACGCGTTTGTGTTCCATGCGTCATCATCATCATCATCAGCCTGATTATACCCACTGCAGGGCGAAGGCCTCTCCCATATTTCTCCACTTAACCCGGTTCTGTGCTAGCTGCATCCACTTGACCCCTGCGAACTTCTTAATCTCATCCGCCCACCTAACTTTCTGCCTCCCCCTGCTACGCTTTCCTTCCCTTGGAATCCAGTTTGTTACCCTCAGCGACCATCGGTTATCCTCTCTTCGCACTACATGTCCTGCCCATGTCCATTTCTTCTTCTTAATTTCCACTAGAATGTCATTAACTTGAGTTATTTCTCTGACCCACTCTGCACGCTTTCTATCTCTTAATGTTACCCCTACCATTTTTCGTTCCATAGCCCTCTGGGTTGTCCTCAACTTAAGTAGAACTCTCTTGGTTAGCCTCCACGTTTCAGCCCCATAGGTGAGTACAGGCAAGATGCAACTGTTGTACACTTTCCTCTTGAGCGATACCGGTAAGCTGCTAGTCATAATCTGCGAGTGCTTGCCAAATGCGCTCCATCCCAATCTTATTCTTCTTGATATTTCCTTTTCATGGTCTGGATCTGCGGTTACTACCTGCCCTAAGTAGACATATTCGCCTACTATTTCCAGTATTTCGCTACCTAATGTAAACTGCTGTTCCTTCCCGAGGCTGTTGAACATTACCTTAGTCTTCTGCATATTGATTTTCAAGCCTACCATTCTACTTTTTCTGTCTAGGTCATCAATCATTATTTGCAGTTCATCCCCCGAGTTGCTTAGCAAGGCAATGTCATCAGCAAATCGCAGATTACTGAGGTATTCTCCATCTACCCTTATCCCTAACTGCTCCCATTCCAAGTCTCTAAATACTTCCTCTAAACAAGCTGTGAATAGTACTGGGGAGATTGTGTCTCCTTGCCTAACACCTTTCTTTATGGGAATTTTATTGCTTTCTTTATGTAGAACTATGGTTGCTGTGCAGCCACTATATATATCTTCCAGCACTTTCACGTACGGCTCGTCTACCCCCTGATTTCGCAATGCCTGCATCACCGCCGAGGTTTCAACTGAGTCAAATGCTTTTTCGTAATCAATGAATGCTATGTATAAGGGCTGGTTATATTCCGAGCATTTTTCTATCACCTGATTGATGGTATGGATATGATCGATAGTAGAGTACCGTTTCCGAAACCCTGCTTGATCCTTTGCTTGATTGCAGTCTAAGGTTGTCCTGATTCTATTGGCGATTACCTTAGTAAATACCTTATACGTAACAGACAGTAAGCTGATTGGTCTGTAATTTTTAAGGTCCTTAGAGTCCCCTTTCTTGTGAATGAGGATAATGTTTGCATTCTTCCATGCTTCCGGTACCGTCGATGACACCAGGCACTGCGTATACAGGGTGGCCAGTTTTTCTAGCACGATATCCCCCCCGTCCTTCAGCAAATCTGTAGTTATCTGATCCTCTCCAGCTGATTTCCCCCTTTTCATAGTTTCTAGTGCTTTCTTGACCTCGTCCTTCGTCACTGGTGGAATGTCTGACTGTTTTTCCCTACCGCCAATCTCACTACGGTCCTGACTACTTTGGCTACTGTAGAGATCTGTATAGAACTCCTCGGCTACTTTGACTATCTTGTCCATATTAGTGATGACGTTGCCCGCCTTGTCCCTTATCGCATACATCTGGTTTTTGCCTATGCCCAATTTCTTCTTTACCGCTTTAAGGCTTCCCCCGTTCTTTACAGCATGCTCAATTTTCTCCATGTTATACTTCCTTATATCGGCCACCTTGCGCTTATTGATTAGCTTTGATATCTCGGCCAATTCGATCTGGTCTGTTGGATTGGAAGCTTTCATACTCTGCCGTTTCTTAATCAAATCTTTCGTCTCCTTAGACAGCTTACCGGTATCCTCTTTAACTATCCTACCGCCTACTTCTACTGCGCACTCAGTAATGATATCTCTGAAATTATTGTTCATTGCCTCTAGGGTAATGTCGCCATCCTCAGTTAGAGCTGAAAACCTATTCTGTAGCGAGATTCTGAACTCTTCTGCCCTCCCCCTCACCGCTAATTCGTTGATGGGTTTCTTTCTTACTAATCTATTGCGTTCCTTCTTCAGATTTAGGCTAATTCGGGACCTCACCATCCTATGGTCACTACATCGAACTTTCCCGATTACCTCTACATCCTGCACAATGGCGGGGGTTGAACACATTATGAAGTCGATTTCATTTTTAGTCTCTCCGTTAGGACTTTTCCATGTCCATTTCCGGTTCTTCCGTTTGCTGAAGAAGGTATTCATGATTCGTAAGTTATTGCGCTCTGCAAACTCAACTAGTAACTCCCCCCTGCTATTCCTAGAACCAATGCCATAGTCACCTACTGCCTTGTCTCCTGCCTGTTTTTTTCCCTACCTTGGCATTGAAGTCGCCCATTAGTACAGTATACTGCGTGTTTACTTTTCGCATTGCCGATTCTACATCTTCATAGAAGCTTTCAACTGCCTGGTCATCATAACTACATGTAGGTGCATAGGCCTGTACAACCTTCAGTTTATACCGCTTATTAAGCCTAATTACGATGCCTGCAACCCTCTCATTAATGCTATAGAATTCATCTATATTACCCGCTATATACTTATTGACAAGAAAACCTACCCCTAGTTGTCGCCTCTCTGGTAAACCTCGATAACACAGTACATGCCCATCCTTCAATACAGTATATGCCTCATTCGGCCTCCTAACCTCACTAAGCCCTATGACATCCCATTTCATGCCCTCTAGTTCCTCTAACAGCACTGCTAAACTAGCTTCACTAGCAAGGGTTCTAGCATTAAACGTTGCCAGGGTCAGTTTCCAATGGCGGCCTGTCCAGCGGAGCCAGGCTTTCTTAGCACCCCCTGCTGCGTCACAGGTCTGACCGCCGCCGTGGTCAGTTGTTCCGCAGCCGCTGGTGACTGAGGGCCGGGGTTTTATGGAGCTTATCATAGGAGGTTGTGGCCAATTACTGCACCAGGGTGGCCAACTCCTGTTCTGGTGAGGGAGTGCGTTACCGGAGGTGTTCACCGGCATCAGGTCGCACCCCAAACCTGTATATGCAATTCCATCGACACGCGGATTTTTTTTTTTTTTTTTTTTTTTTTGTCATCCGGTGGAGAATTGCGCGGCACCGGGATTTGAACCCCGGTCCTCTTGCATGCGAGGCGGATGTTCTACCGCTACACCACCGCTGCACCTTCCATGCGTAAAACTAAATAATTACTTTTTCCATGCGTAAAAGTAATTATTTAGTTTTATTAGGAATTTCAATATGCGTTTACTTCAACAAGAGCCTTGGAAAACCAGTAGCATCTGCCACGCACCAATTACCTGTTCTTTCGACTGTCGACTTGAAGAAAGAAAAAGTGTTGGCACCGCATGTCAGCACTCAGAAATCTTGGACAACCTTCATAGCACGCACTGCGGAGTCCGCAACTTTAACTACTCCAAAGAATTCTTGCAAAATCGCCAAGTACATATCAGAGTGGGCGATACGAGATCAAACCCAATCCTCATGTGCACGAGAGGCACGCCACAAAGAGCGGTGCTCTACCCTTTTGCGTGTAGTGTTTTCAGAAGTAAAACTGGTGACATGACGCACCGCGCTGTGCAGGTAATCTACTTCTGCACCGGTAGGCTTTGAAGTTCTCGCCCTTCAAATGGCTTGCACCGCCCTCATGCATGTCGTTGCAGGCCATTCCAGCAGTCTTATCACCGTAAAGAGGTCACGAAGCGATTCGAGCACAGATGGAAAGGGAAATAAAGAGAGTGAGAAAGAAAGCAGCTGGTAGCCTGCTTCGCTCTTCCTCTTCTTGGGTTAACAATTAGCGAAGGAATGTGAAAACCACTGACAAAAGTAAAAAATTGCAGCCTGCTTTGTTTTCGTGCAGCCCTTATACAATCGAGCACGGAAAGTGGGGTCTCAGCTGGTCCTAGTGCTGGTAAGGTTCTAGTGCTAAAATGCTGGTAAGGGGGTCTCTACCCCCCGAGGCCTCCCTGACTTTAAGCACTGACCAGAGTAGGTTCACTGCAAATTTTCAGAGTATAACATTCGTTTCCCGTTCGCTTCCCGCCTACTGGCTGATGGAGTCACTTGACAATTCATATATCTTCGAAGCGCGTCTGCGTGTCTTGTGCGGTAGGTTCCTTTTTTTTTTTTTCGATTGTCCACCGAAGCCACGCGGGAAATTCTCCGCGTGGACACTTCGGCGTGTCCGACCCCCGTTGAAATGGAAGACGCCTTTGGATTGGGCCGACAAGCGGTAGCAAATATTTCCCGTCTTGACGCTATAAATAGTTCTCTTCTGCCCGCAAACGCCTTGTTTTAAGTCAACGGCGGACATAAAGGCCCCGCACGAACGTTCGCTTGAGTCTGTCTGCGCATGCGTGACGCGCCGATTAGATAGATATATGTCCCATGTCAGATATTTCCGCGGCGCTTGCTGCGCGCTCGCGCTGGCGCAGAGGCGGCTCGCCGGTCATTAGTTGACGTGCACCAATCAGAGGATGCCTTTCGCGCTGTCTCTGTGATCTAACTCTGTCTTTTTTTTTTTTTTTTTTTTACATTGGTGCTGCGCTGCGTAGAGTTATGCATACAGTCAGTCGATCGACAACGAAAGGTTCATCGCCGGAGTGTAGCGACGGCACTCGCTGTGGCTGAAGGGCTTCAGCTGTGGCTCGCCAGCCACAAACAGCATAAAAATAAATAAGTTAGAGAAGCTATGTGCGGAGAGGTGGCGTCTGAGGTGCTGCCTCTATTGCTTCCTGGAGCACCGCGCGCAGGTCAGCGCATTGTTTACGGCAAGCATTGAATAAGTGAAATGTGCTTAAAAATCCTCGTGTTGCTATCACACAAACAGCATCGAGGCGATGGAAGTCGCTCCGGGACAAACTTAAAGTAGCAGTCGAACTGTTTCGGTCAATTTCAGCCTACGAAGTCTTGCAACAACACAGGAGCGAGTACGCCAGCTAGCCACTGTAGCCAGAGACGCTCCATGGAGATGCGTACTTTTTCCAGTGTTGTCAGGGCGCGGCACTCGGCGCGTAGGCGCCTCGCTTGTGCGCCTCTCGTGCGCCCCGTGGAGGCCACGCTTAACAGTGATGACAAGGAAGCAGAACTGATCCAGCTAAGATACGCCCGTGCAACACCATGCCTACGCTTGCGCTTCCTGGACGGATATCGGAAATAACTGTTTTTCGTCGGCATCAAGGAAGAGCGCCCAGAAGAGAATCCACCTGACCTGCTCACTCTTTGCGGGAAGGAGACCGTCCGCGCCAGTGGCGCAGCGAGAAATTTTGTTCGAAGGGGGCTGACGTGCTGTGCGTCCTCTGTTTATAATTTGTCGAGGTATCAAATACATAAATAATAACGGCGATGTCATTGCATATTAGATGCTGCAAACGAATTCTTGAGCCCCAAACAATATTTTGAAAATCGCGGAATGAATTAATAGTCGCGTAGCACTTTGTGTAGGTGTCCATCGAAAAGTGATATAGATTGGCGCCTTATCCCCCAAAATCTGCTTAAACGAGCAAAAAAAAAAAAAAAAAGATTTTAAAATGGCTGGGATAATTAACCAGAGCAAACATAGTTTACAGAATGGAAGCTCGATTAAGCATAACCTGACACGGTTTGCTGCGGTTTATCACATTCATGGCTGTCTGCGAACCTCGATCAAGGATACCACAGAGCATTTTGAAGGGGGAGGTCCTAGGAGGCGAGCCCAATTGGCAGCGGTGGCCGGAAAGGGTAGATGGAGGCTGCGGTCATTCTGTCAGGCAACGTATATTTCTGGAGATATCCGGTACGAATAAAGTTTGGCAGGTGTGTGAGGAAGCAGCAGCAGATGTGAGAAATAAAAGATTGCGAGCGCCGCTAGTGTTCCTGTAGGAACACTAGGCGCCGCTGGCTCCATGCGCCACACTGAGGCAAATCCCGGCGTCAGATGACCTTCACGAGTGGCAGAATTAGAGCTAAAGCTCTGAAAATTCGCGCAATGGATTTGCGTTGTTACAGGCGCTATCACGATGCTCTTAACATGAAGCTTGGGAGGTTCAGTTCAAACCGTGTACATCTTGCTAAACCATGCTTAACAGAGATTTCGCTCGTGTACGAACCCATACATTCCCGCCCATTTTTTCAAAGTTTCGGGGAATCGAAAGCGGCTACATGGCACCCACCCGTCTACTAGACGTTTCTGTACATCTCGCAGCCATCTAGCTTACTATAATGCGCACACAGTTACAAGACGACTTGTGGAGATATAGAAGGATTGTATGCGCATACGAAAACCTTTTCCATTGATAACCTGTCTACTCGAAGGCTATAATTAAGACATACCTCGCCAAGATACACCGCCCCTATATATAGTGCTCAACACATAGACACTGCTTAAAGTTTGGCTCCATCGAAGGGCGATCCGAGCACTGGTGGAAAGGGAAATGAAGAGGGAAAGAGAGAAAGCGGCTGTTTGCCTGCTTGCAAATCGTTTTATTCGAAGGGGAGAAAGCATTATTATTTTTCTCCATTTCTCGTTCTCGAAAACGTGTTAGAGGCTCATAATACTCACTGTGGAACTGTCGAAACGCCAGAGAAGAAATCTTCCGATTATACCACTGACAAGGATAAAAATAATTGCCTGCTTTGTATTCATTCATAAGGTCCTTATACATTCAAGCTCGGGGGGTCTCGGACCCCTCTTAAATTTTACTAGGAGTGTCAGACCCCCCCCCCCCCCCCCCCCCCGAGACCCCCCTGACATTAAGCCCTGCACATAAACTACCGCAGCGAAGCACTCACTGCATGCGCGATTCTATGTCCACTAGGAGAACCTCCGATAATCGAACATATCAATCACACACGCGTCCTCACAATGATTTTTTTTTTTTTGCCGTGACAGCTTCCAGACGACTTAACATATTTGTTGAAGATATTATCGATGTCTTTTCTGGTGATCAATTAAGATCTCAAGGTGTCCACAGGACATTTTGTGCTCACGAGGCGTTGTCTTTGTTCGTGTACATCCGGAGCCGTAGGCGTGCTCGGGGTTCATTATAGTGTGCGACGATCATCGCGCAGCGCCTCCCCCTCTCACCAAAGTACCTACGGCCAAATAGCAGTGCAAATTATGATGAGGATTTGTTTACCAAACATTTGTTTGACGTGATGCCATTGAAGCGTAAAAAGGAATAGTGTGGGCTTAAAAATTTAACAAGCTTCGCGCCTACCGACGACGCGTTCTCACAACGAGTTCTTTGAGTCCTCGGCTTATGCAAACGTGGCAAGTGAGAAGTTCTTGTAATGCAATTGCATCACGGGTACTCAGCCGCCAGTATCATAAACAAAAAAAAGAAAACCTGCATGACCATAAACTAATTGACTTGGCGCCCCGCTGAGATTACCCCCCCCCCCCCCCCCCTTATTTTTCTTTTTCTTTTTTTTTTCCCTGTGCGCATGCCTATAATATACCTATGCCAGCCACACTGTCAATGCCTGTCTCGCGCATTCGCCAAATCTCTGCACAATTGAAAAGGGCACCAAAAAATAGCTTTGAGGCGTCCGCGCAAGACTATACCTTAAATTATAATGCTAGTCCCTATATACTGACTGCAAATAACATATAGGCTTTAATTCAAACACTAACACACGTAGATCGTTGCATGGCTATTCTAGGAAGATTGCGATTGCAACACATATATATGCTTTCTGACATCTAATTCTGCTGAGCCATTCGCATATACGCTGTGTCCCACTACCCGAACAAATCGAAAGGACGGTCACGGACCGCGGCTGCAGCCGCGATTTACGCCACTAGTGATATCAGGGGCGTAGCCAAGAGGAGGGCTTATGAGGCTTCTGTCGAAGTGGTCTGCTGGGAGTCCTCGTCTGTTCGTAACAGTATAGTATGCAGATACTGCATTATAATCAAAGTTATATAAGCACACTGGAGAGAGTGCAGACAACCATTTCATCTGCGGGTCCGTTAGGAACACTACGTATTAGAACTAACCTTAATTGTATGGCTGGAAAACTGGCTACGATGAATTTTCAGTTCTGCATTCGATAAATTGAATAATCTTCGTCTGAAACAATAAATGCTCAGCATACTCGATGGAATGGAAGCCCCGGAGGGTACCACCATTCTTCCGTGCAATTTTGCATCCCGGCATGCAGAATTTATGGCTCAGTTGAGAGGTGACAAATTTGTGAAAGGCATCTCGATACGGAGGAGGCTGAGCAGCAACGTCAGCCTCCCTCGAAAAAACTTTCTGGCTATGCCACTGACCCTGGGTGATATACCTATATACGACATTAAAGTGCACGCTCGTGAACAATCGGCGATGAGCCGGCGCCTACGTCTCCATCAGATCTTTCAGTTCAGTTATATTTGGGAAATGAAGCTGTCATGCGGCTGTGATCATTTATATGCCGACCCTTCCAAAATTTTACCACCCTTCGGAGTAAATAACTGCGATAATTGCAGCTCGGCTCCCTTTCAGCGCTAAAGGCGCGCCGCATTCATTGCCTGTTGCCGTTGTCAAATAGGAGAAAGACGTTTTTTGCACGCTTTTTTTTTGGGGGGTTCTTTTTGTGTGTGTCTGTGTGTGCAGGGGCGGGGGAGACATGCTGCGAAAGTTGCTCCTTGTCCCGTCTGGTCTTGCTGATAGTCCCACTGCGTAATTCCAGGGGCTTTACAACTGCGGAGTTGGTCGCGTCGCCTAGTGGATTCGGCCAACACTACGTTCGCAAACCTCGCCCGTACTACCCCAGGTGGCGCAGGCGCTTTAACCAGTAGGTGATGTACGCTCGCCGGTATGCGCATCTGTACGCGCACCGCTTAACCCTTCCAACTCGCGGCACAATTTCTCGCGTTCTTCTTGAGCTAGCAACGCAATTTCGCTTCATAGAAAGTGCGGCAATATTTGCTTCCTTATAGTGAAACTAAATGTATATGGTGCAACTTCTATGAACACGAAGTTAATTTGTGACAAGCAAATTAAAAATGCTTCATTACACCGAGGATTTCGATATATCGACGCTTGTTACATCGAGGATTTAAAAGTACTGCTCTTCCCTCCTGTGAATACATGGAGTATGCGTTTAGTAGCTGTTGACTTCTTGAGAATAAACGTGCGCAAACTGTCAACTTCGAACAATTAACAAATATGTCTTGAAGTGGTATTAAACAAAATATAAAGAAAATCGCACTGATTCATTGCAGTTCAAGCATATTTGTGTTATGACAATAATTGGAAGGAGCTTAAAAGTAATTTTCTTGGTGTTGTTTGCTTACTTTCCATGTGTCGTAATTGATCACTGTGCGTAATAATTTCAGATATAGTGTATAATTGCAATCAGTTGTTTATTTTCTGTAATGTATACAATATTGGTATGAATTAAGGGAAATTAATTGCACTGCATGTATTAATATGGTCAATGATTATCTGAATAATTAATTCACGTCTTCTCTTCCCATATTAATTGTTATTTTAAAAATAGTGGTTGCTTTTTTAATTGCCGTGGAATTTACATAGCAAAGTTAGAGCCAAGGTTGACATTGTACGAAACAGTCTTATCGCAAAGACATCTGCAAAAGCCACTATGGTGGCTGACCCTGGAATATCCTTTTGTATATTTGTTTATCTTGAGGGTTTTGTAGCTTATATACCAAGAAATCCTTGTAGGTTGTGAGGTCCAATTCACACACACACACACACACACACACACACACACACACACACACACACACACACACACACACACACACACACACACACACACACACACACACACACACACACACACACACACACACACACACACACACACACACACACACACACACACACACACACACACACACACACACACACACACACACACACACACACACACACACACACACACACACACACACACACACACACACACACACACACACACACATATATAATTTATTATAACTATAAATGATATATAAATAAATTTATATTATCTGGGTGATGCATCTTTCCTATATATAGTCCTATATATACGATAGATGCATCACCCAGATAATTTGATATACCTACTGCGTGTATACAATTTCAGCCTCTTTCAAAATTGACAGTTCATTCTAACCAATTTGGAGTGCCAAATTGGAAAAACTATTCCGACTGAAATTAAACGTTTTTCATTTTAGTCTGTTTATTTAGAGCCAGGAAAGCCGGTACCTACAAACGTGTTTAGTGAGCAGATAAACAATATCTTACAGGCTATCTACAAAATAACATGTTAGTACGTACGATATATGACACGTACCAAACAAAGATAGTGAAACGAGCCCGCGCTGTTCGTCACAATTAAATACGTTTGAGTTAAGGAAGCCAATGAATGGTCATATTTATGACCAAAGAAATATTAGGCGCGTGTTTATTTTCAATACTGTGGAAAAATGTAGTTTAACATTGTGGTTTCGCTGATATAGCAGGCAGTTCGGTAAATTACTTGTGAATTTTGAACAGTCCATTCAAAAGCCTTTCACATTACCAGCTGCACTTTCAAGGCAGTTGCTGAACTTCTCTACAGAATAAAAATATAAAAAAGAAGGTTGACCCGTTCAGAATTAAGGATTTGACATATTTATTACCTGAATACTGATCTATATCGGCAATTAGGTCGTGATGAGTTTGCTTTGCTCTTTGCACTGCAGAAAAGCCGCCGTCGTGTCTGAATGTTACAGCATTTTTTTTATGTTGCTTACCCGAGAACCGGCCTTCATATGTAAGTGTATCAATGTTGCTCTCAGCTGATTTGCCTCATTTTGCCCTTAGGCGCAGCCTGCTTGTAGGCTTGTGTGTGTGTGTGTGTGTGTGTGTGTGTGTGCGCGTGCGTGTGTGTGTGTGTGTGTGTGTGCGTGCGTGTGTGCGTGTGTGTGTGCGTGTGCGCGCGCGCGTGCGCTGCGCCCCTTGACACCTATGTACTGCAGAGAAGCCACCAGAGCAGATGTTCATTTTAGTTCATGTCATGGGCCGCCGGGACTTCATGTTCTGCCTTCTGGCACATGCTTACGCTCACGTAATCTGTTAATTGTAAAAATATAAAAATAAAAACCGAGGTCAAGTTTTCTCACAGAGCTGTAAATACTCTTTCACACTTTCCAGGATGGAACGTTGTTGGGATGTCAGGATGACACCAGCATATATTGATGTTGGGACTTGATTCACAGGTGCCGACTCTGTAGCTAAAAAAGGCCCCGAATTCAACTGGCAAGAGTAATCTTACGCATCCATTGACCGTGGACCAGTGCACTTGTGCTATCGCTCGAAAACGTGAAAAATAAAGCAGGACGACTGTATAATACCCAGAAATGTGGCGCAATAAACACAAAAACATGCATGTGTTTGTGTTTGTTGCGCCACATTTCTGGGTATTATGCAGCACCAACTAGCCCCTCAAGCTGTTATTTTCAGGATGACTGTGCAGTGTGTTTGGTTACTGGAGAGTAGATATTTTCACAAGAGTCCATATAAGTAGAACCCCGCATAGTAAACTCTGATATAGTAAAGTGAAACCGAAGTCCCTGTTTATCTTCCATAGACAACTGTACAGTCGTGAGCGAAAGTGGTATACAATACTCAGCCAGTGACAGAGCTCGGGAAAACTGCGTAAAAATGCCACCTATACGACAGCGCAAGAGACAGCGACAGTGACACATGCATGTGGATAAAATGGGGCACTGCCACTATTGTTCCGATCACAGATAGCTGTTGCTAGATAAAGTAATTGGCATGCAGTTTTCGCGCGCTTCGCCACTGGCTGAGTGTTGTATACCACTTTTGCTCACGACTGTACATTTCTCCCCCTTTATAGTAAAGACATTTTTGGCAGACATCCGTTATAGTAACGTGCACCTGGTCGCGGCGACGACTCTCGCTCCCGCGCACTACCTAGAATCGCGTGGCAAATATATATTTTTTATTTGAAAAAAAAAAAAAAAAATGTCTTTTTTTTTTTAAGTGGCTTTACCACCAGGCTAAGCAGATTCAGGAGAAGCCTACTTTACGGAAGCCTTGAAGCCATGAGGGAAAGCACGCAGGGCGTAGAAAAAAAAAAAGTAAAGCTGTCTACAAACATGAAAAAGAGGCGGTGCGGTCCGTTCAGAAAGCAAAGGATAGTAAAAGTGCGGCAAGAAAAAGGGAAGGGGAGGAATTGGGCGAACATTCACAGCACAGTGCAGCACAAAGCATGAGGCAGCGGAGGTAAGAAGAAGAGGTGCAGCATGTGCGTTCTTGCAGCACTTGACTGCCACGCGCATTTATCATTTATTGCCTTTTAAAGGACAGGAACAGCAAAAAGTGACACCGTGTTCATGTAAAGCTTTGGTTTTCACATTAAGCCATACTTGGTTGTATTTGTAGCTACACTGTCCTCATGCTTAAAAAGTACTTCCACAAGATGTAAAAAATTTTTATAACTGAAAAAAGTTGCATGAAGAGATAAGGGAGAGATGGAAGGTATTTCAGTGTTTTTTTTTATTAAGCAACAAGACGTGTTCAGTAAGTGCCCATTTAACTACCAGGCAGCATCTTCAGAACCATGTCATCACCAACAACTGATATAGTAAAGATTTTTGCTGGTCCCAGTGACTTTACTGTAAAGGGGTCTACTTAAAGCAGGATGGCTGTGCTGTGTGTATAAATGTTTGGTTGCTGGACAGTAGATGCAGCAATTTCACAAGAGTCCATATAAGTAGAATCCTGCTATAGTAAACTTTGATATAGTAAAAACTCTGACATATAGTTAAGTGACTAGGGTACCTTGTCGCAAGAATGCACACAAAGACATATATACATTACTTTGGTTGTTTTTATTCTAAAAGTCACGCGAATTTGAAAAATTCCTTGATGCCAACAAAAACATGTTGCTGTAATCTGTGCAAGTTCAAAGTGTTGTAATGGTGCCTGCTGGCCACAAGGTCAAAAGGCAAGCACATGTTTAGTCGAAACTTTATGCAGTGACTAAGAAAATAATATACAGCTCAGAAGTATGCTTTTCTGTCGGCTAGCAGTATGTGCTCACATGCATGTCTCTTTAAGAACCCATTGGCAGTAAATTTACTGCCAGTAGATTACTATACCTGCAGCTGTATGCACTCACATATTGCATTTTGATAGGGTACACATTTCTGAATTTTGTACTTGGGGCAGAATTTTCTTGGATGGCAGTTTAATTAGACAGACTTGATTTTGGATTTCAGTTTTTCTTTTTTGGAACATATTATTTTCAATGATAGTTAACTTTCTTATCAGCAGTATAACATGCTACTCCTGTGTTGGTAAAGAAAGATCACTTGGGGTTTACTAGTTTAGTTTAACTTATGGGTTTAACATCCCAAAGCAACTCAGGCTATGAGACTTCATAGTGGAGTCCTCCGGAAATTTCAACCACCCGGCGTTTTATAACATGCACTGACATCGCTCAACACAAAGGTGCCCTGGTTTACCCATCGAAAAGAGGTCGCTGTGGCCTGGTACTTGGGGTTTACCTTAGCCTTTTTGCAGGAACAAGTATTCAATGTAAGGCTAGTTAATGCAAAAACAATCATACTTAGATCTGTACTCTAAAAAAAGAAATGCTGACCTTTTGCTGTTAAATATGTTTGAAAAAAATTATAAGTTTAATGTGCCTAAATCTAATAGAGCAATGAAAAACACTGGTTTGGCATAGTTATCTTGATAGACGTTATATGTAGATGACGCCTGTATCTTTTTGCCTGCTGTTCCTTGCATCACTTAGCGCATGCTTCTCGGCATTTGACAACTGCCACAAAGGACCAGGCCTGCTATCTTGAAGCAAATTGAAGATCAGGACAGTTTACATGGTTAAACCACATGAGAACATATGTCGCTGCTGACGTCACACGCACATTTAATGCGAGCAAACACAAAGGCAGGTAAATTTAAGACAGATGATGTCACTGAAACAGCCGAAAAGTGGCCAGCCATGCCACCTGCCAGAGACACGGTGTGAAGTGGACCGTGATGTATGTTGTTCAAGCTGCCAGGAGTGACATAAATATAAAGACCAGCTTTAACCAAGCTGAATGAATGTGCTTGTGTGACCTAGGGTAGCATGTCTAGCCTGGGACCCAAGAGTCCTAGAAGGCTGGATTTTGATCTCACCCTCCCATCTCAATGGCGAAGCTAAATTTAGCAGCACTTGCCACTTCAACAATGACACGCGGTCTTGTGACATCACAGGAGTCACCTGTTCATGTCACCTGCCAACTGCAAGAGACATCCTCAGATGGTTGAAGACAAAGGCCACGGCATCAGACATACCTCACGTCTTTTTTATTTACCCCATGCTGTATAGCTTTTGCAGTAAATTTGAATTTGGCATATTTTTTTGCTTTTTCTTGGTTATTAAAAAGTCATTGTTAAAAAATGAAGGTGCCATTTAAAAGCACTTTATGAAGCAGAATGTGTATAATAGGTCACAATCTTCTGGCTCTTTTATGAGGCACAAAGAGCCCAAAGCTCAAAATGTATGTAAGGTGAGAATGGGTCTTGTCTGCTTCCCTGAGAAAATTTTTCAGCTTCACAAGTTCCCCATTGTGCAGCTTGACTGCACACCCCAAGGCATGGGGTCTTTTGACCAACCATGCAAATAACCTGCATGCAACAAGTGTGCTACGAAAGCTTTAGTAAAAGTTCATGAGGAATCTGTGCTTGACTTAATGATCAGTTGGCCTTAGTGACCCTGGCCCAGGACATTCTTGACACTTAGTAATGCGTTGAATAAAGTTGTTTCCTTCTCCGCCTGACTTACTGACTACTGCTGTCAAGCCTTATGGGCCACAATGTCATGCAAAAGGTGCTGTCACAGATACCAAAGCCAAGGGAGTAGACTGGGCATTGCGACAAAAGCAAGCATTTTTGAAGAGTAACAGAATCATAGAAAGTTCCAGGCAACTCTACTCTTGCAGAAAATCAGGGATGCCATGGCACTCTCGGTGGGGTGGCACAAAAAAAAAATAGGGGAGGGTACTGCTCCTCATAACCATAATTCAAAAAAAACAAAAAAAAAAAAAACAAAACAACAATTGTAACAATGAGAGCTTCACATGCTTACCAGGAAGGAGGCATTATATGAAAGTGTTCTTCCTGTTAGGGCCCGAAAGGGGCTATCGAATAGCTTTGTAGATGGTGCCCGCATGCCACCGTCTGTCGCCTTCCTTTGCCATAGTCATTGCATACAGTGCTTTAGGAGTGTGCAGTAACTGTTTAAGCTTTGCAACCTGGCCCCAAAGTTGCAAGATCACGTGATTGGGTGGCAGCAGTGCCCTGAGCACTGCATGGGCTAGAGATGGCCTTAGAGCTTGGGTTTAAAGTTGTGGGCCCATACACAGAGTTTCAATGTCTAATTATATGGGGTTTTATGGTGCATAAGCAGCTGTGGCTATCATGCACCAAACACAAATGTCTGGGCTTTTGATTCATTATTGTTAAGTTAAGTACATGTACTTAGGGTGTTACAGCAGAGACATGGATGAAATAAACTATGGTGTGTGCCAAGAAAAAAGTCAAGTTTTATTCACCTATTTTTTTACTTATACCCTACCGCAGTGGCTCGGTGGTTAAGATGCTCAACCACTGAACCAGGGTACCGTGGTTTGACCGTAGGCGTGGCAGCCATGTTTGGATTGATGCAGAAAGCATAGCACCCATGTACTGTGCAGTCAATGCCTTTTGAAGTTAAAGGTGATCGAAATGATCCAGAACCCTCCCCTACAGTGTCCCTGATAGCCAAAGTCGGTCTAGAATGTATACAGCTGTTGTGCTTTTTGTCCGGTTTGATCATGAATTCAACCCATAAAACTCTTGATTAAAAAATTTAGTTCCACTGGCTGCGAGGATGTTTTAATATTTAGACATAGTAGGTCAAAAAATATGACTGAATAATTATGTTTAGTAAATGCTAAGTAATTTAATTGCATGTGTATGCAACCTTCTCCATTTAGGCTCTTGGAACATCCGATCACTGTTAAAAAGGGAGCAGATCAGTGTCACGCCTTAACAAAGGAGCACTATTTAATTATGTTTCATGGAAACCTGAAGTAAAAGCAGATAACCCTGTTGGTGGAAAGTCGTCCTAATAAATGGCCTCGCTGGTCAGCTCCAGTCCAGAATGAGGAGGCTCGACTATTCCTCCAGTAGGTGCACTGAACGGAGCACCTCTGCAACTTCAGCCAAGGAACAGGCCTACTGGTAAAGTTTACCAGATATGGTTCCCTCACCACTTTGGATGCACAATGTAGTGCCTGCCTATAACGGTCGTTTCTGTGTAGCAGCCGAGTGGTCTGGTTTACACTAGCTGTGTACATGTTCTGGTCTCACAGGAGAATGGCGAAGAAAGCGATTTACGCCAAAGGCTTGCTCTCGACAACACCATAAGCTAACTGGTCAAGTGAGTTGGTAAACAAGAACATAGATGTCATTTGCCCTGTGCAAACATCTTTAGCTATTTCCATCTGCTCGTACAAAATCGTGACTGCATGATGAAAAATATTGGTCAATGTAATTCACTGTCCTAGTCACCATGCAGCCACCACACAACGCACTATTTGAAGGTGAGCAAAAGTAAGGAACATCCCTTTAAACTGAACCGCTCAGAAATGTTCACGTCACTAAAGCCCGACTCTCGCATGTGACGATATGCACAAAAGGCCAGAAGGGCTATGTAATACTATATGCAAAAGACTGGCTCATTCCTACCAAATGCCTACACCTCAATTGTGCAATACTTTACATAACCAACTACTGTTCTGGAGCACCTGGGTTCGAGCCAAAGAAACATAAGGCAACTTGTAGCGTAGACAAGACAGCAACGCAGCAATTGACTGCTCCCCAGCCGTTCTGTATTTCACTTCCTCGTTTTCTTCCATGCACATGTGCAACAACACTTCGTCTTTATCACATTTCCACCGCACTTAAAAAAAAAAAAAAAAAGCTTGCTAGCAAATGGCTAAATATCCTTTAATACATCACAGTCTTTTAAACCTTGCGGGAAGCTTCTTTTGACAAATGCTTCTGCAGGGAGAAGGAAGAGGAGTAGTAGTTGCTGCTGTTGAGGCACACTTGGGTTCAGGGGGGGTCTGTCGGTTCTGTGTCAGGCAAAGCCAGGAATGAGGAAGTTCCCAGGCTAACATCAGCGTTATTGGGGCTACGCGAGGTTGGACTCTGGTCTGCGTTTCTGGTACGTGGACTGGTCGACACTCGGGTGCAGTCAGTGGGCAACAAAATGTTAGCGAGGAGAGCCATCAGAGCTGAAGGCGGAGGTTGGCACTGAACTGCTTTCCTAACAGCTCATAATTTGGACGAGTGCCACACTCGCCCATCATCCAGCAGGTATGAGACTGGTCCAATTTGCTCCACAACTCTTCAAGGCTCCGAAACCGAGCAGCCAGCTTGCCTCGCACAATCGGCTTACGAACTCACACATAGTTGCCAATCTGAAAGTCACAGTGCTTGGTTACACTCCGCTGGTCTGCATAAAGCTTATATTTGGCTTACTTCTGCTCTAGCCACTGGCATTAGAGCTTCAGCGCTCTTGTGCGATCAGTCGAGAAGCACTGATCTGGCAGGCACGCAACGTTAAGTCTTATGCGAGGCATCTGGCCATGAACTAGGATGGCTGGAGCGATTCCTGTCGTGGCATGTGGCGCACAGCGATAGACACAGAGTTCAATAATAGCTGTACGTAGGTTACGTCGCTCGCAAAGAGCCATCTGAACATATGCCCTGAAAACCTTATTAAACTGTCCTACAAGTCCATTGGCTTGGGGGTCATAAACTGAGGAGTAGCAGTTACGTATACCCCGAGGATGAGAATTGTGATCCGTGATCCAACACAATCTTTTCAGGGTAACCCTTGTGAACAAATGTACCTAGAAGCAATTCTTGAACTGTGGCAGTTGTGAAAGAAGCCTCCGGCCATTTACTGTAATAGTCAACGAGTGTTATAGCAAAGCGACAGTTACTAGGAGCTTGGTCGAAACGCCCCACGATGTCGATTGCAGGCTTATCCCAAAGCTTGTCTGGCAAAGCAACAGGTTGCAGAGGAACAGTGGAGACGTACAATAGCATCACTGCTGGAGGAATCATCTTCGACTTTCTGCACTTCACTGGAACGATCAGACGACTTGCAGATTCCAAATGGCCCACTTTGCCGCACCGACGACACTTCCGTTTGCGATTGGTTGGTTGCACAACTTTTTATTTCCATCGGAAATGGGCGTCCTCTTCCCCGCCCCCGGCACGCGTGCCGGGGAAGACGGAGAGTCGTGCGCCCGCGGATTAGAGGCTGGCTATTCTACTTGCGAGCTTGCCACGTGGAGTCGTTCGCCAGGTGGGTAGGAGAACCGCAGCGATAGCACGAGCGCTCCGGAAGTGCAGATGAAGATTTACATACGTGGCAACTGCATTTGATGCAAGGGACCTGAGGGACCCGTTATGATGTGCACTCGCATCTCACGCGCTGTACTGGAGCCACCTCTCCCGACAGCTCATTTGCTTCATGGCAAGCTTGCTGGCACTGTCTAGCAAAGGCCAGGGCGCGCGAGAAAGTCAAGAAGGAGATGGCGTTCACCGAAATGGTGACTAATGGTCTTCTTCACCAGCTGGTTCCTGATTTTGTAGTCTGCGAAGCTCCCAAAAAAACCGCAGTCGCCGACAAGGCTGCGAAGGGCAGCGATGTGTACTCATATGCCATCTCTCCGGCAGTTTGTACTCAGCGTTGAAAACGGTGGCGTGCGGCGATCACATTTATGGAAGATTTGTAGTGCGTCGCCAGTAAAAAGATAGCATCGTCACCGGAGTGTGAGGCAGCAGCGGTAGGCGCTGAAGGGGACGACGGCGACAATGTGTAGAAAATTCGCTGGCAGGATAGCCCTCTCCGGTTAGCAGAAGTGTGGAGGTATCTAGTGGAGGCACCAGACGCCAGCATGTAGTTGTGGAACGCCAGCCTCCATTACTCCCACGGAAGGGCGGAGGCGGCTGAAGACCCGAAAAGCTCATGATGGACGGTCAGCAGTCCACGCCGAAGTCCTGGTTTACGCTACCATCCTTGTCGCCAAAATATGTAGCATCTTTTTCTCGCTGTGCGCGTGAAACACTTCGTCTTTACCGCACAACTCACAACACAAAAGAACTCATGCGTACCAATAGCAATAATTAATACCGCCGCAACAAAATTAACGGCTTTAAAGCTATGACAACGAACAAATTTCACACAGATGAAACGCCACTCGGCTAAGGAGGCAATGCTAGGAATTGCACGCCTTGCAACGCGCCATTTTAAACGGAAGCGCACAACCACTGACGTCATCATGCACGGGTCACGTGAGTGTGACGTATTTCCGTGCGTGGCAGCAGGAGAAACGTGTGTGGGGTCGGCTGCTGCCACGGGCGTGGCTCTAGCCTCTAAAAGTTATTTGACGTCACATCCGTCGAGAGAATCAACGCATCCTCCTTTCCACTTTGGTTCTGGGCACGCATGCGCAGTCTACGGAGCCGGCTCTCTGCAAGTTCAGGTAAGTAAGGTCTTCATGCCTCCCTCCATGGCCGCCGCCATTGCTGGGTTATCATAACCGCGCAGAGCAATGATTTCTTACCTTGGGAAGAAAGGGTTTGAAATAAGAAAGCAGTTAGCGTCGTCACGTGGCCGCACGCTTCTACCCCCATTAGAGATTGTCTCAAGCGTCCTTTATTTCATACGCGCTCATAATTTGCCTTTCTATTGCGTTTAAAAAGCCATGCAAGGTGTATATAAAGTTATCCTTTTACTTTTAACAAGCTAAGAAACTACGGTAGGCTAACGGCTGCATAAATCAGCTTGCCTGTCGCCATAGTCTCATTAGCATAATTCGGGCGCCTTGCCACTCGGCGAAATTATGGCGGTCAAACGTCAGAATGAATGAATGAATGAAAACTTTATTTCCACCGAAAAGGAGCCCTTCATCTCCCGCCCCCGGCACGCAGGCCGGGTAGCGGGTCAGGAGGGCCCCGCAGGCTGAGGTCAGGTGAGGTTACAAGCACTCTTCACGGCCTCAGCCGCCAGGCGGGTCGCGTGCCGCTGAACGGTGGGATCTCCGCTCCGCAGCCAAACCTCCCAGGCTTCTCTACTATCAATGTTAATGCCGGCGCCTGGGGAATCGGCGCATTGCCATATTATATGATCTAGCGTGCCTTTTTGTCCGCAATTTTTACATTTAGAATCTTCTTCCTCCCCGGTCTGTGTTAAGAAAACCCAGACAGGGCAGATGTAGTTATCGGCTTGTAATCGCCTCCAGATGCGTGCTTCATTGTTAGTGAGAGACCGATCTGGAGGAGGGTATACTTCTCGATCTAATTTGTAAGATTCTGTGATCTCATTGTATGTGATAGCGCAATCTTTAATTCCCTTGCATTCGGGCTGTTCTACCGCTGCCCGGTGGTAGAGATCTCGGGCCAGCAGGTGCGCAGCTTCGTTGCGAGGGACAGATTCGTGTGCTGGTATCCATATGATGGATATGGTTCTAGTAATGGGATTTGTGAGAAGAATCTTTTTGGCCTCCTCTGAGATCCGTCCTTTTGCAAAATTCCAGACAGCCATTTTGCTGTCGCTGATTATAGTTTTGGCCTGTGTACCAGTGCATGCGAGCGCTATTGCGACCTCTTCAGCTGTACTAATGTCACGGGTGCGTGTTGAGGCCGCAATTTTAGGTGCACCTTCTCCATTTACTACTGCCGAGACAGCTGCTCCATGTCGTCCGCATGATGCGTCTACATAAGCAACTTCATCGACTGCTTTGCGTTTCATCCTTTTAGCGATGGCTTTGGCTCTGTGTTCTCTGCGTTCTTTGTTGTAGTCTGGGTGCATGTTTCGAGGTAAGGGTGGTACCAGTATGTGTTCCCTTATGTTGGGTGGGATAGATGTTTTCGTCTGTTGGCCTCTGTCTGATTGGAGTCCGACCCAGTCTACCCACACGCACGGGTAATAGCGTCAGCAGGGACACCACCCCCGACCTCACCTTAAGCAAGAATGTAAGTACAGCGGACTGGAAAAACACCGAGCAAAACTTAGGTAGTGACCACTTCATTATTGCACTCACATTAGGAAAAGGAATAAAAATTAGAAAACCCAAACAACCCAAAATCACGGAATGGGAAAGATTTAGGCAAATACGAGAGACCGAGGGAATTGAGAAAATCGACGATGTTGATAAGTGGTCACAAACGCTAAAGAAACATGAGGAGGAAGCAACAGTCACTCTAGAAGACGAAGATGCACCGCCGAATATCGATAGCAAACTCCTAAACATGTGGAACAAGAAACAGGACCTAGAGAAAAGCCTAAAAACACAAAGATGGAACCGTAACATTAGGAGAGCACTAGCTCGACATAATAAAGAGATGGAGACATACGCCATCAAACTAAATGAACAAAACTGGTGTAGCAGATGTGATGAAATGGAACAAGGCATGAGCCTCTCCAAAACATGGAACATTCTACGACACATGCTCGATCCGGAAAAATCTAAAGCACAAGCCAACGTAAATCAAACTAAAGTTAAGCATGCCTTCGAAGGCTCGGACGAACAATTGATGAGTAAATTAATCGAAATCTACATTGGACAAACGGAAACCGAAACGTTACCAGCATATGAGCGGAAACCTAACCTAGACTTAGACGCCCCCATTACCAGGGCTGAAGTCCGAGCTGAGATTATTGGATTAAAGACAAGATCAGCCCCAGGACCTGACGGTATCACGAACACTATTATCAGAAATCTAGACGACGATTCAATCACAGCCCCGACAGGATACATGAATAAGGTATGGGAGACTGGACAACTACCGCAGGCATGGAAAAATGCCAGTATAATCCTCATACCCAAACCGGGGAAGCCGCCAAAGCTAGAAAACCTAAGACCCATATCACTGACCTCGTGCGTGGGAAAGCTAATGGAACATGTTATTCAGACGAGACTTACCAAATACATGGAGCAAGAGAACCTCTGGCCACACGAAATGGTGGGCTTCAGGCCGGGGCTAAGCACACAGGACGTCATGCTCAGACTTAGATACGATATCATAACACATGAATCTTCAGATACAAAGACTATTCTCGGCCTTGACCTAACCAAAGCCTTCGACAATGTCAAGCATAAGGCAGTGCTCGAAGGTCTCCAAGAAGTTGGGGTTGGAACCAAAACCTATAACTATATTAAAGATTTTCTCACTAACAGAGAGGTCACCATGAGCTTTCAAAGCGCCAAATCACACACAATCACCTTGGGTAGCAAGGGAACGCCACAAGGCTCTGTCTTGTCTCCCTTTCTATTTAACATTGCTATGAGGGGGCTACCAGCACAACTAAAGCAAATACCGGACTTAAAATTTAGCATGTACGCAGATGACATAAATCTCTGGATAAATAAAGGTAGCGACGCAGAAATAGAGAGCAAACTCCAGGCTGCCGCAAATAAGGTGGTTGAGTACGCTGCGAAACGCGGTCTATCCTGCTCGCCGCAAAAGTCAGAACTATTCATCTACAACCCCGAATACAAGAAGAATAAAGCAGACATAAAGGTATATGTTGAAAACTACCCGGTTCCACAAGTAGAGGAAATTAGAATCCTAGGAATGATCCTCCAAGCAAGAGGGCAGAACACAAACACCATCAAAAAATTGGAGAACTACGCAGCCCAAGTTACGGGCATATTCAGAAGAGTAGCGCTTAGAGGACACGGTCTCAAGGAACGTAGTCTACTCAAAATGACACAGGCCTACATCATCAGTCGCATATGTTATGCCACACCTTTTCTCAATCTCAAAAAGACAGAACGTGAAAAAATCGACGTCATAATTCGAAAATGCGTCAAACGCGCACTAGGCCTCCCTGTCTCCACATCAACAGAGAAGCTGGAGAAAATGGGGATTCATAATACATGGCAAGAGCTCACTGAAGCTGTCAGAATCTCTCAACTGGAAAGACTAAGTCAGACGGAGACAGGCAGAGCCATCCTAGACTGGGTCGGACTCCAGTCAAACGTCAGCATTTTCGGTAATGGCGGCACATCAGTTACGTCATGACGCGTCAATTTGACGTAATCTAAATATGCTTGCGTATCACGTGGTTCACGTGACATAGCTCCAGCCAATCAAATTTGAGCATCGGCTCCTTCCCAGTATGCCATTATTTTCATCACATTGGTTAATCGAGCGTAAGTGTTCTCCAAACCACCATCAGTAACTTTGCTTCCACTCCAAAATCATTCGTATTTGTACGAATGCTGGGGAAAGCTACATGCCTCACAGTCACACTAAAAATTAATTCAAAGCACTTCTGACAAAGACGCAAGCCTTCGATGTCTCTGTAGTCACAATGCCTAAACACTTTCAATGGAGCGCTTTATTTAGTTCTGCGCAGGCAAGCTCAGAACTTCGCTCAGACGACCTCAAGTGCAGCAAGAAAGTAACCTTGCTGCAATGTTGGGCAAGTTATACACAGTTAAACGTCCCGAAACAAATCGTTCCCAGCTAATTTCACACAGCGATTCGCGGAATAATCCCGGCTCTAGCGCAGGCACCATGCTTACCAACATGGCACTCGAGTACGTTAATGTTCCACAAATCAATATATTAACTCATTTCCTTCCGACTTACCAAAGTAATGCTCACCGTGCGAAGTGCGTTGCCTGTGCTGTATAAACACAGAACACAGCCATTTTATGGGTTGTTAGCATTAGCAACAAATAGATAAAGCGCAACACAGGCTCCGTAAAGCACTGGAAGGAGAATAACCAGAGTCAATAATGCGTCAAACATTTTTTTTAAACGTTTCATGTAACGCGCCGCAACTCAAATAATTTAGCGGAGGAGGCAATGATGATGATAATGGCGCACGCACCATCGTATCTGAAATTGTTGCAAATGAAACTATACAGTTTCAGTTAAACAAAAGAGGTAGTGACGCATAAACTACAAGTGCGAATTTTATCTAAAGGTTTCCTTTTACTGAATTAATTTTTGTTGGTATTGGACGTTTTCGCCACCTGCAGCGCTGTCACTCAACCGTTGCAACGGCGCGCCATTTGAACCGGCTGGTTGTACGGTGCTCGCACAAGTATCTGCAGTTCTCTCAAGTTCTCTCTTCTCAGTTCAGCTCTCTCTGCAAGCCTCCCAGAGGCTATATGACTCATTTATCTCGCCACAAGTAACTTTTAAACCACAGTTCAACAATGCGACACTAGAGCCATTCAATGAAGGACTACACTTATTCCTAGTCTGGCATTTATTTCCTTTGCGCATTTTCACTCTGTCCATTCATAACAAAAACTTGGAAGAAATATCAAGTGGCTAAGTGGGCTTCCCACAGTGCAGTTACATATCTATAGTTATTTCATAAATTGGCAACAGAGTTTTGATTCATCATCATTGCCTGCATTAGGTATGCTGAAGGGAATTAATGGTCTGCAATCATCACTGCTTCATGCGTTAGCTGCAGCCGCCAACCTTGGCTCATTGGCCGACATTATCTCTTCATCCCAGTGTCTGGCATCCCTTGCTTGTTTCACTCCCTCGAAACCTAATCGATTAGCTGAAAAGCCCTATTTCCTGGATTACATGTCCCACTCGAATGCTTCTTTTCAGTTTTCTGCATCTTCATACTCAAAGATGTGCACCATGTGCTGCAATCTCAACTGCAGGTACTCTACTGCAAGATGCCCAGCACTGTGTGTCATATGGTATGGTGTTGCGGCAGCATAGAAGTACCACCCACACAAACCATCAGATGAGGACCTGCTTATGCCCTCACCTTTTTGGACCAAGGACGCCACCTGCCCAGGGCAAATAGGGCCTGCTCATTTCAATAATAGCTGATTACCTTGAAACTGTACTTTAATCCACATCTGTGTTTGTGAAGGTTTTCCAATTTTACTTTCTATAACCTGCTGCACTGTCCTTTGCTTAGGTATTTTAAACTAATGCTTTAATATCCACTTTTCAGCCTTTCAAATGATCACATGATAGCAAGCTGCCTTTTATTACATTATATGTACAGCACCTTCCAAATTTACATTCACCTCTTTTTGCTCTTGGGGAAATGTTTCTCATGGTTCAGATTCAGAGGGACTACCTGGCTTAAAAACATTACTCCCTTCCTACGTCCGAAACCTTCCTACCTATGTGCAGCAGTGACTTTGTGGCTATGCATTCGACTGCTAATCCTAAGGTTTTAAGATTAAATACATGGCTACATTTCGGCAGAGGCATGATGCAAAGACACCTGTGGGCTATACAATGTCAGTGCATATTAAAGGACACCAAGCAGTCAAAATTAATTAGCTCTTTCCCATGCTTGCCGTCTTTCATAGACCGCATTAGGTTTTGGCATTCCCGATCCCTGTGTGCCATGTCAATACCTCTACCTGTTGTAAAGTTGCTCTCATCACAAAGGGTTGAAAAATAAACGTTCATCTTGTAGTTTCTTTAGGTCCTTGAGCATGTGCTGTTATTGAGGCAATGGGCAATATTTGGCTGGGGCCTTAGGCGTGCAATAGCCCAAACCAGATTCGAAATCGAGGAAACAGTTTAGCTGAAACAAATGTCGATTTCAGTCTCATCGACATCAACTGCAATGTCCGTTCTCTTTTTCTACAGGAATATAATGTAGACATGATGCAATGCTGTTCTCCCAAATGTTTTCCAATTGTCATGGCTACTACAGTTCAAAATAATGATACCAAAGAGCACGACACACAAGGAATGCTTATTCGCAATGGAAGCATTTTATTGCAAGCTATGAAGTAAATACATTTGTCGTGAAGAACAAGCAAAAGATTGCAAGAAACCATCAAAACAAAATTTAAAACCCCATCTAGAAAAGCAAAAATCTAATGCCATGTTTTCATGGAAAGCAGCCATTTTTCAAAAAAGGCTGCTCTTTGAAGCTGCTCACAAAATTATTTCAGCATAAATGCTCATTTGCTACAATCCTTTTTTTTTTCCAACTAGACGCAAAGTCTACAAGACCTTGTGTATAAAATGCCACCAACCAGCACGCAGCTGCCATGCCATCAGCAAAACCATGCGCCCAACTGCTCATTGCACACCGGCCAAAACTCTGCACTGCCTTTGGGCAAGTGGAAAACAGCTGCAAAGCATCTTAAAACCCATCCACCTTTTGTTTCTATTTTAAGGTGCTATCATTTCTCCTGCTTCAATCATTCCTTTCGTTTTCAGGTGCGATTCCATAAACTGAACTTGTTTATGAACCACCCTAAATTCGAAAATGTGTTCAAACCTGCTGTCTATGAGGCAGCGCCTTCAGAATGCGCGATGGCCAAAAATACTTTTGCAGCAGACTCGTTAATAACAGAGCTACAACCATCAAAACTGATATGTTTCTCTCCTTCCCTTCCATCACGAGTCTCTCCCTCCTCCCTGGTTGACTAGCCTCCACAAGAGACAATACGCGTAGGGCTGTACATGTAGACTCCCTAAATACGCGAAATGCGGAGCGCCATCTCTTAGTGCTTTGAGAAACTATGCCCATGTTGGTTCGGTCAACAAAATGAAAACGCTGCCCTGTGCTGGGTAAAAACAGCTACGAGAACGCATCAAATGCAGTCATTATGGCCCCGACTTTTACAGGCATTCTTTTTTTTTTCTTGCTGGTTGGTTTGTGGGGTTTAACGTCCAAAAACGACTCAGGTATGAGAGACGCCATAGTGAAGGTCCCCGACAATTCCGACCACCTGGAGTTCTTTCTTTAAGGTGCACTGACATTGCACAAACACTGGTGCCTTGCTTTTTGCCTTCCATCAAAAAGCTACCGCCGCAGCTTTTTTTTTTTTTTCTTGCTTTCTGCTACCCAAGCACCACCAGTGACCTTTGTTTGAAGGTTGAGAAGTGAGCTTTGGCTCATCCAGCTACAATGCCAATAAGGAGGAGGAGGGGGAGAGGCTGAGCTCAATGGGTGGCCGAAGCATAGGTGCGAGGCCTCTGGCCTTTCTTAGGAAACCAAGCCCGTGCATGTATGGATGTTCTGTGTTTTCTGTATTCATGGTTATGCATGGTGTACCATGGCTGGATTCGAGTGGCGACGGTGCGCTCTTTACGACCTACGCATGGAGGGTGCTTCCTGTCTACTACAGCTGCGAAATCGTGGCACTGTGTGGCATTGACGCGTCTACTCAGTGATGCCGTCATTTGGTGTGCAACAAGCTGGAAAAAAAAAAAAGCGGAGGCTGGCCAAGCCTGCGGCTGCAAGCCTGCACTTTCACCCGGTTGTGATTCTTGCCAACGAGATGTCATAAACTTGAGCGTTCAGAGCGACCTGCAGTGATTTTTGCCGCTGTACTGAGAGTCATAGATGATAGGTGTGCCGGCCGTGAGCCATCCTTACAGGCTCTGGCTGTGTATCAGCATCTTGCCGAAGAGCCAATACCAGGGAAAAACTCAAACTTGCAGGAGTGTGCTTGTCGTTCAGAGGAAATAAAGTTCAAATGTGTGGCAGAAAACATACATATGAGTCCGGACCGAAGGAAATACCAAAAGCACACTGCGGCCGAGATGCTCAACTATTGTCATGAAGTTAGCTTCGTTACAAACTAGCCGCAGAGTTTAGCAACATAGGTGGCAGGCAAAGCCAAGGGTCGGAAGGCTTTCCTACTATCCTTATATGAGGATATGAGGATGGTGATGAATGTCTCCTGTTATTTCGAGGTGATGTTGCGCACGCCTCAGAACAGGAAAAGCAGTTACAGTGAATGCGCTGTTCAAAGTGCACGAAAAGTGCAATAAGAGCAGGTTACCCTTTTTTTTTTAATTTGCACTAACAACTTAAAACAGGTCAACGACCAGCCTGACTTGCAGACACGTGAAGGCGCCCGAAAGTTTGGTACATGTGCAGAAGCAGACAGAAATGTGCCCAAAAGCGAAAAGATGCCGTCACACTGGCATATCATTTGAAATAATGCATGTAGGCAAAACAGGTACTCCTCCTTGCTCGGCCACTAATTTTAACAGGCCTGGCAGAACAGGCCCGAGAGGCCAAAAATGTTCATGTGATAAATTCCGTGCTTCTGTAGCCATGTCAATGCATTTTTGACAGTTCCCCTCATATCATGAAGGAAACAAAGTTACAGCAGGAAGAAAAAAATCAGCTTTCGTGCAGCATAATGGGACTGACCTACAATAGTATGCTGCTACTTGCCTTACTGCAGACTGATAACCCAAATCACTGTTGTATTCAGATGGTAATTAGCACATGTTGCGCACTGTAAGAAATAAGACAAAGTATTACTACGATCAAAATGTGCTAAATAGTACTGTTGCCTGAGCCTACACTGCACCGCTTTTGCACACACAAAATTGAGACTACATAATTTCTCTAAGTATTTCGCTCACTCCGTAAACTTAACACTTGAACGCTTGAAGGCGCGAACGCAGGTGCGCACCGGGCGCCGCCACAGAAGCGAGTGACCAGGGTTGGGTAAATCCTGCACACACTTCACGGGGAAGAGAGCACTGCTTGCCTAGAAGAGCTACCATTATATCTGCGGCGAATGCGCAGGCTGTATGAAAGTGCGCGCCGCTGCCACTTGAGTCCAGCCGTTGGTGTATGAATAGCACAGTGCACAGAACACTCTGAAGCATGCATAGACAAGGGCAAGAAACTAAAAGCCTTCTTTCTTGTGTGAGAGTATGCATGAGTGAAAACGAAATGCAAGACAAAAAAGTGCGTGACATCAGCAGACCAAGTGCCATCCCTCGCCCATCAGTCAGAGAGAAACCAATGGATGCAGTATCTGTTGGTACCTCATCGACAAAGTTCGATGGCAAGCGCAAAGGATGAGGAGGTTTGGCTGTCTGAAAAGGACCATGAGAGCTTTGGTTTGCATTTTGTTGCTTTCCAGTGTGTGCATCGCTGCAGTATTTCGCAGAGACCATGTCCAACGCCTTATCGGGCTTGGTTAAAATGTCAGCCTGGTCAGTAGCCCTTGAATATGTTAGCTCTCTTAAATGAACAATCTGAAATAAGCAAGGACATAAGTTGTGCTGGCCATATTGTGGACTGCTTTCAAGACAATGTGTGTAATGCCAAATAATCTGAGAAGTTGAATAAACCGTTTGGGGTGCCCTGTTTTTTTTTCTAAATATGCATTGTAATACCATTTAACACAGCTTGGCCACCCAACTTGTGCACACCAGCTAACACAAAGCTTTAGCTGCACTACACTAATCCCTCTGTCACACAAACACTTCCGATCCTCATTGAACTCAATCTGCATTCAGGCTTTCAAGAAGGATTGAAGCATCCGGTGCTACAAGGGCGTTTTCAGTGAGCATTGAGAAATTTCCTACGTGGTTCGTCGTCTGCTGTCAGTCGCAATGAGTCTCAAAAAGAAATTTAAGATTGGGGTAATGATAGCACGATTTCAGTGTGCACAGCAGCATTCCGCTTTTGGCGCCTCAGGTCACCTAACCTATCTTCCCAGCGGTCAAATGCTACAGTGCAGTTTCTCTTCCGCACCACAGTTTCCACGCTGACGTAGTCGAAGAGAACGCCACCTTAGCTTCCACTGGCAGTGGACTACGGTGTCAATATTATAAAATTAGCCGTTCTACGAATGTTCTATCATGCCTTTTAATACATTTATGTGTTATTATGTGCAGTTCTATTGCATTTATTCGTTTTCAAGTTTTAGAGCTCGTTGATGACGAGGGTGTCAATGACCACTTTTGAGTGTACTTCTTGAGAGCGATTGAGGAAGCAACCTTGAGTCAAGCAGGCTCGAGCTCAACTGCACTTGACAGTTGCAGTGTGACAACCTCGATCTACAATGAGTTGAATGTAGATCCAGTTCAATGAGGATCGAAACTGTTCGTATGAGAGCAGTTTAACTCGCATCTTGCAGGAACAAGCAATCTATATACACCTTTCCAATAAGTTACTCGGTGCCACCATATTGTTCGCTCCTCCTCTCTGGACTGCTGCAAACCGGCTCTGCTTCCACTGTGCTTGCACCAAATGCACAAAGCAGTCCAGCAGGTAATATGGTGTCACCCTGTGACCACTTATTGGAAAGGTGCACACTACTATGACTATGCTACAGTATGCTAAGGAAGTGAACACACAAAAAAGCCAGGCAATCATGTTACTCTGGTAACGAATGTTTAATTGTGGCTGGCCTTGCATATGGCGGGCAGTAATGCATGTACCCCTGTCTTCGGACAGGACAGCAGGGTTGTAAGCATCTCCAGCAAACACTGTGCGGATGTTCGTTTTGTTATAAAAATTTAGGAGACACTTGAGATCTGTCTTTAAGAGTATAGCATGGTAGCGTCAACAGCTCCCATCTGCAGCTTCCCTCAAAGATCCTTGATCGCATACATGCCCCTTGCTATTTTATAAATGAAGTCTTTAAAGAACTTTGCTGCAACCTACAAAAAAAAAAAAAAATGTAGGAAGTGCGTAAGAGCTCTAAGATCGCTAAGGCGAACACAACCCGGCACCAGAATTAGAATATGTGACTAATAGGTACGGTGCAGGGAATGCAGCCTTCTAGTTACACACGTCAAATGACAGATCGAATACCACACGCCCATCCTCCGAGGTCCTGTGTATAAGCGCATAAGTGGCCCGAATATGCATGGGGTTGCCATTAGCCTCTTTTTCACCTCTCCACGGCGGTTTGCACAGCCAGGATGCCTCCTTTCCTCCTCTCTGCAACGCGGCAACAGAGCACGCACCTGCCAGAGCTCTTCACACGCAAGTTCCAGTATGAAGGACGTTTTTTGATGACAATTTCTGATCACACTTTCTGTACATGACGCCCATGAGCCAATTAAAATACAGCTATTTAAATGCCCTCTAAACACGTGAATATTGTGAATATAAGCATAATACATAAGATAAATTCTCAGCACTGGGTAAAATATTCACAAAGTATTGTCAAACATGAATATAAAAACAAGAAATTGTAATAAAATCTTGAGAATATACAAAAGGCAGAAAAATGCTCATTTCTTAAACTACAGCTTCAAAATGAAGAAGTTTTTTTTTTTGCCTCAACTCCTTCAGCACCATGTAATTTGTTTATTAAATAAAATATTTACACAATCTTGCTATTAGATAATACTAAAATGCAGGTATTTTGATCCTCAATTAAATAAATGCCCGTTGTTTTGGCTTTATACATAACATAAAAACTTTTCTCCGAAATTTGCAGAAAAAATCCAAGAAGTGAAAGAAAAGGGGGCATGAATATCAAAATAAGACAGCAAGAAAAATAATTCAGAATACTAAAAATATGCTACACTGCCTCTTTTATTACTAGTAAAGATATGGTGCACCTATCGGCAGATTTCTTCTTTTTCATAGTGCTGTTCGGAAGCAGTGGTCATTCTTGATTTCCTGCAGCAGTTGTTGAGAGTCTCATGTACCTATTCTCCAAATCACACTAAAAAAATGCAGCGAAGCCCAACTGCCAAGGAAATAATAATTTACGTTCTGAAGTTCATTTTGAAGGTGTGCTGTTCTCTCCGAAATATCGCTGAGTTGCTGAAAACACCCATTTTTAAGCTCTGCCTTCCTCTACTCATTTTACAGTTTATAGCATTGGCATTTCCAAACCTTTCACGATTTATGACTGGATTATTTGGTGATATGTTTTCCACAAGGTGGGAGAGTTTGCCATCAAATTTGAAAATCTGCAATAGGAGCTCGGTGTTCAAACTCCACTCGATTTGCTTGAAGAAGTTCCACACTTGAAGTTCTGGAGAAGCCATATCAAGTGTACCAAGCTTTCATTGCTGCTGAAACCCAGCGAATGGAAACAGAACAGTGGGAACACAAAATGAGCACGTGTAACTAACCAAGAGTGATCAGAGATTGAAACTAAGCTTTTCTTGGCCACTAGCTGAATTTCGAGGCTGACATTTGAGTGATTCATCATCTGAGCTGAACTGAGAGCTAGTAAAATTGTCTTCAAGAGACTTCGCTACTGCTCTCATAAAAAGAAAACTATAGTAGAAGCAGCAGAATCGTGTGAATGGAGCCAAAGACCTCTTTATTTCGAATAATTTTTTAAATGTCACACTGTGCCAGAAAGAACAAAAAAGAAAATAAAAAAATAAACAAGCTGCACACAAACAGAAACTATGGTTGTCACAATAGCCTCACTGCGGTAGTGCAGTGGTTAAGATGCTAGATTACTGTGCCGGAGTACCCAGGTCCGAACCCAAACGCTGGCGGCTGCTTTTGATGCAAACGAAGTGGCACCCATGTGCTATGCGTTAAAGATCCCTAGGTGGTCAAAATTACTCCACAGACCACCACTACAGCACCCATTTCTGTCTTTCCACTTTGACTCCCTCCTCCCTTCCCTTACGACACAGTTCAGGTGCCCACAGAAACAAGTGACAGATTCTGTGCCTTTCCATCCCTGTGAACTAGTTACTATAATTACTTTTGTCATACTATCTGCCTAAATGGGGCTACATGTTCCAAACACGAAAATTTACGTCTGCCAGTGTGTGAGAACCATCATTCATATATGAACGATTGGCTTAAAGCGGTCCTGAAAGGTATAAGCCCTAATCCCTTAATTTGTGCCAGTATTATCTCACACATAATCATCAACATACAACCATAATCTACCACATTGTGCCTAAGACCACCCAACATGGGTACAAAGCTCTGTTTTAACCAAGCTGTATGAATGTGGAGTAGCACGTGTGATACTGGGTCCAAGGGTCTCTGAGGGTTCTATTCCACCTCACCCTCTCACCTCAAAGGAGCTGCCTGAGTTAGCAGCTCCAGATAGCATTGTCCTCTCTTTTCTCGATTCTTTGTCTCTTTTGCGCTTTTCCACAATATGAGCTCCAGCCAGTTCGGCCATATCATGTGGCCTCATGACATCGCAGAACCAGACAACCAATCAGTGCATGGCCATGTCACCTGCCAAAGGCATGGTTGTGATTTTTCTCAAGGGTGACGCCTTTTACGCTACCGCAATAAAGCAACCATTCTACAATAAGTCACTTCTTGTGTGCTCCACTACTGCTGCTGCATTGTATGATATGGGCAGTTCAAATTATGTCCCTTCTGTAAAGAGCAGTTTGTTTGCACAGCCTCCTATCCGATGTGGATATAGGCTACAATCCAGCACACAACAGCGGCAGGGCAGACACATTAAAAAACATGGCAGCCCTTACGAAAGCCAGCTGCTCTTTCAGCTGATAGAAAGTCCAAGATTTTCCCAATTCTATTATCTTGTAGGCAATGGACAGTAACCCGATCAGTTTAAGTTTGCAAGTGCTTGACAGCCCATTTCTTACAGATTATGGTACTGTTAGAATCCTTCCAAGATTTTAATACGCTTGAGGTCGTGAGGCACTACACACAGGTGTAAAGACTGGTGTATGGAACTTAACACACAAAAAACGGTGCTTCTTAGAGTAACTCGTAAAAAGAATTTCAGTTCATTTCAGTATCGCTTACACAACTGTCTCATTTCCGCAGTTTCTAGTTATAAATATCTTGGCATTACTATTACCAATAATCTCTCCTGGAGTGCTCACATTTCAAATATTTGTTCATCAGCTTTTAAGAAACTGTTTTATCAGACGTAAACTCAAAGATGCTCCATCCAATCTTAAACTACTGGCTTACACCACATACGTCAGGTCTAAACTTGAGTATGCTTCGATCATCTGGGACCCTCACACTAAAAAAGACATTAATCGAATTGAACAAATACAGAGAAAAGCGGTGAGGTTCATTTTTAATAAATATCAAAGAACGGACTCTCCTACTAACCTCATGACCGCCAACAACATTCCGCTCCTAGAAACTCGCAGGAAAATGACTCGTTTACTCTTTTTGTATAAAATTTTAAACAACCAAATAAACCTCAGTCCTCCACCGTGTGTGAAAGTTCCCAACACTAGGCGGACACGTCATCACCATAGTCACTCACTGCAGCCAATTTATGCAAAATCTAAATCCTTTATGCATAGTTTTTATCCAAGGACAATTTCTGAATGGAACACTCTCCCAGAAAGCTTAATTCAGTCTCCAGACTTTGACCAGGCTCTACAGCAACATCTGTTTGGTTGACAGTAGGGTCGGAGTTTTTTAGGACATGTATTGTTACTTTGATGTCGCACAAAGGTTTTTCATGTTTTCCCTTTTTTTTTCTCTCCGGCTGTTGGTCAACACATTTCATGTCATTACATTGCCTCTGTTTGTTAGTTTTGTCGGTGCTTCGTGTGATTTATTGTGTTTCTTGTGCGCTGTATATATGTATGCCACTCCTGCTAGGACCGGAATACTGGTCTGCAGTATCTTGAAATAAAATAAATAAATAAAAAGCAAGCAGTTTTTCTAGCACAATCTCCCTACCACTCTTCAAAGATCTGCAGTTGCCTATCCATACCAGCCGATTTCCGGAACCCTTTACATTGCTTCTAAGGCTTTTTTACTTCCTCCATGACCAGCATGACGTACAACCTGCTCACATTACTGCCCGTCATCCTGACTGCTTCAGGGCAATGTCATCAGCAAATTGCAGATTACTGAGGTATTCTCCATCTACTCTTATCGCTGAAGGCATATCACCTAGCACATAGTACAATAGATGCTGTCAAGAGAGTACAAGAAGTGGCCGATTCCATGCCAAGTTACCTAAGACAATGCCATGTTTTAGACACCATCACACACGGATAACATTTTCTCGGAGAACCACAGCTGTGTTACCTCCACACCGGATCAAGTTTTCTTCTATATGACAAACTCTCCAATAAATGTCAGGCCTGTTCAGGTATTAATCTGTTACTTTAATTTGCAAGGCTAGAAGCTAGCCTAGCAAAAAATTGCAGTCATACATTTGTGTTTCCCACCTCCCCCCATTGCAAATCATGTGTTCCAAACCACCCAGAACGATTTTCAAAAAATAGCATATCGGCAAGGGTGACAATATTACACAACAAGATTAAATACATTGCAAGCAAGGTGTTTTAAACTTAACTGGGAGCACGCTCTAAACCTGTGGAAGCAGTGAGAGTATCCATTTGGTCACACCAGTCGCAGCTCACTGCACAACTGAGGTGGCGGTGTAATCGAACTGGCGGAGGGAACTCGTTCGTCGCCACCAAGAATTTGTTGCCTCTGCAGATGTAAATAAATGAGAGTAATACTGCAATTACATTTAGTTTGCATAAATTCAGCAAACTCACTCACAATAGAATTTGGTTCGAGTAAAGCAAGTGAGAGTGCCTGCTGCAGAAGGAAAAAGGTAGCAACGAGACTGGCTGTCAATGCTAGCACAAATACAAATATTTAGCACACTTACAAAGCACTGAAATAGCAACAAAGAGAATCTAAGTTAAATCACTTGTGCAGTAAGTGCCCAATATGCTGCGGCTTGCATGGAGCTGCAATGGAGAGTGCTTATAGCAGCAACTGCCAAGCTTTATGACAGGATTATGAGGTACTAGCAATGGTGCCTCACTCTCCCACAAAACATGCCAGCTCAGATTAATTATTGCTCTCTTTTCAAATAAGCTGTCAATGGCCTTGGCAGCAGCTTGAAGTCAAGCACTGCCAACTATTTATGTTGGAGCAGGCAAAAGATATATATATATTAGGGAACTCTGCGGTAGCAACATGCATCCAAAGTGTTAAATCTATATAAACAAGCTCAGTGAGTTCCACTAATGCAGTTATTTCGGCAGTAAAAGGAGAGATATTGTCACAGGTATGAACCTATGCTAGCTGAGGAGTAATGAAGTCACCCTCATTGCTGCATACACCGAAATAAGTGAGAGTACTTGACAGTGGAAGGTCTGAGAAAATAAGCACATGAATTCGGTCATGTATATAACCATACTTTTGTAGCCATTTCATGCTGTGCAGTAGGCTTGTTGCACTTCGAGGCTCAGTCCGCACAGGGCCTACTTACGTTTAAGCTATCTCTCAGCTGGCCAGCAACCCCCCTTTTAGCAGTGCGCAGATATTACTCATGTATTGCAGCACTACCACGTATGGTCTGTACAGATGAGTGCCACTTACCTTCCAACAGTTTTCCGAAAGAAGCCCGACATTTTCTATGGGCCGAGCCGCTCTATCGGTTGAAGCTGCGAGGAAGGCAATAAAACCCCGATTATAAACCAGCGCGTTCACGCTGGCGCACGCAAAAATGCCTTATACTGCCCAAAAAAATATAAGCGAACTCAGAAATAGTTTTACGTTATCTTTTAGTCGCCTCATATGTCCCAATACTCAGGAATGGAAGTTGTTCCAAGTGCAATGAAACGAGATCGTGGACGCCATTACGCAGTCTCGTCTCCTTACGCCTTCGCCCGGAGACTGTCGCGCGATAGCGCCACGTCAATAATTGAGGATAACGCATGCTTGCGCTGCCGTGCAAAAACTCGTTAAAGAAGCTGCAAGGAAGGCGATGGCAGAAAGACAAAAAACTTTACTTAGAGTTCGCGGGCATGTATGTACGACTCACCGCAGTCAGTAGGATTGCACCGAGGGCTGCGCCCTTGAATTTAAGGCTATAATCCACGAACTGAATCCGCATTTCACCGAGTTTGCATCTACCGGGATGATGGCCCGCAAACTGCAGCAGACCGACGCATGAAAGACAACCTAGGGTGCCTAGGGCTCGCCAAGCGCAAATGCTCGTTGTCTGAAAAGCGCGCCACCCTTCCTTTGGGCCATACCAGAGTCCTTCTGGCCATACTTTGGGCGGCTCAGTGAACATCTGGGTTTGAGGCTTACTTCTAGAAAAAAACAAGCACTAAAAGCTATTTGACGTCACATTCGCCCGTCCAGAACAACATATCCTCCTTTCCACTTTGGTCCTGGGCGCGCATGCGCAGTTCACGGAGCCGGCTCTCTGCAAGTTCAGCCGGAATATAGCCGGAACGCGTCTACCTGTTTACGCCTAGCGTCACCTCGCGGCATAAAGGTTGAACTAAACCGTTTTAACAACTATTATAACGATGTTTTCTTTAAAGATTTAAGACAATACAGGTGAAAATTACGTTTTTAACGATTCGCCGATTTTTTGCAGCAATAATATTACATGTGTAATCGCCACAACGTAGATAGACTATTAATAGGTTAACTTGTAGCAGACCGACTTCTCACGCAATGAGCCCTATCACGAATTGACGGAGGAGAACGTTAGTCCGTTTTTCCTTTTTTTATTACTGATGCTGAAATGTACATGCTTCTCAGGCAAGCTGATTTATGCAGCCGTTAGCCTACCGTAGTTTCTTAGCTTGTCATTAAAAGTAAAAGGATAACTTTATATACACCTTGCATGGCTTTTTAAACGCAATACAAAGGCAAATTATGAGCGCGTATGAAATAAAGGACACTTGAGACAATCTCTAATGGGGGCAGAAGCGTGCGGCCGCGTGACGGCGCTAACTGCTTTCTTATTTCAAACTCTTTCTTCCCATGGTAAGAAATCATTGGTCTGCGCGGTTATGATAACCCAGCAATGAATTGGGAAGTGTGCCGTCTTCCACCATACCGTCTTCGGCGCGCGGCAATGGGAGCGACGTGGTCGCCGGAGCGATGAAAAGCGTAGGTGGCGCTGTCAGCCGTAGGAGCGCATCACAAGCGCGCGCGCCGCAGAGGAAACGCTTGGGGCGTCTGCTTCTGCGGCTCGTTTCCTGCGTGAATTTTGTTGCATCGCGTTGCTTCTCTGGCTGTTGTGCTATGGCGCGTTGTTGAGCGAAGAGCGATGATTGGTCAAGCAGGAAAATACATGTTTGCAGAGAGCACAGTCACAGTTCCGTCCGTCTCGTATGACTTTCGCCCCCCCCCCCCCCCCACCCCCCCTTATTTACTGAATGCTCTTTTCCTTTCGTTCTTTCTTCTTGCTCATTGCGCGCTCTTTCTGCTGCCTTCCCTATTCGAACCCTTCCCTTCTCGAAATACACTCAAAGCATGGTTTCCTAAGCAACAGCGCCGCGGAAGGCCTTCGGGTAACTTTGCAGTCCACAGTCGACCTCGTCGACTACTTATCTGCAAAATGCGGCTTTACATACATTATCACATCGAGACTAAGCCAAGACAAACTAGAAAACCTCTTCGGCATCGTGAGGCAATTTAATGGCTGCAACGATCATCCCACGCCGGCTCAATTTTTAGTGATCAGTTAATGCCCTGGCATTTTACAACTTAGCGAAGCCCCCAAAGACAGGAAATTGTAATGCTGAAATTGTAAATGCCTTATTTGGAATTAGCCGTACAAGCGAGAAACCTACCCAGCTTCTTTCAAATCTTGACCGTTTGGTTGACGAGGGAAGGCTCGAGGACGTCGAAGCTACTTTGAATTCCCTTCCTTCAGATGACCCCAGATACGTCACTAGGCACAGTCCTAGCCGTCTCATATAGCTTATATTGCAGAATTTGTCGCTAGAAAGTTCATGAAGAAGTCAAAATGCAGTACTTGCTCCGCTTATCCCATTTCAAGCAAATCGTGCGCGGCACAAAAAGAAGAAAATCAATTTATCTGAAACTTCGACCACAGAGGTCTTCTTATCCGTCCTCGGAGCTTGCAAAGCTTGTGCACACGCTGGGAGAGTCTTTCAAGGTTTTTTTTTTTTTTAGTTCAAGAAAGATTAAAGCGAATAGCATGCGTGAATTTGCGTTGTTTTTGCAAAGCGCAGAGGTTTCCAAGCTTGGTTGCCCTACTCATGACAAAGAAATGACACTTAACATAGTGAAGTTCTACGTCCTCATGCTATTGCGTTTTTATGCCAAGTCGCTAAACCAAGAGCAGACCTCTAAAGCAGAGCAGGTAAAGCACCTAAAGCTGAGGAGGTGCAAGTAATCGTGTTTGAGGACTTTAATCATTCTGCCTTTCTCTTGTGTATTTCCAGATTTAGCAGCTTAATTTATTCACGGCCTAGTACAGTTCATTAATATTCTCATATAGTTTTGTACAGTTTTATACGTTTGTACCATATTCTTGCACTAAGTCGCGATTTTTTTTTTTTTCACGTCGTCCATTGTGTGGTTTCGTTCATTGCTATGTGCTCTCATTCATTCATTTCCTTTTGAGTAGAACTGCCAGTTCATATGTATTCGCCCACATTTAAATAAAGTCATCAGTAAGCCCTGACATAATTTCTGTCTTCAAGCAATCTTCGCATACCTCTATTTACATGTGGCGCAAAAAGTACGCCTAGCCTAAAACACCATTCACTGCGTTTTCAGTACGTGCGAGCGTCGATGGCTCTGTGATGTAACATAGCGGCCAGTTCGGACCTACACTAGCAGCTGTGTAACCTATATGGTTTGGTCTCTATTTATTTATTTATTTATTTATTTATTTATTTGAGTCTAGCCCGCATAAACCGGTGCATCCAATATTAAAAATTTACATGATCATAGAAATACGTTAGACATTCGTCATTGAACCTCCCGCTAGTGTTCGAGAAATAAAGTACCCAATACGTTCAGGAAATATATCTTGCCGTTGCTTGTCAGTTCGATCGTCGGCAATCTGTATCTTACATTGACTGTATGTGTATTGCCGTTCCCTGACGACGGCCGCTTATTTTATAGGGAACTAGTTGTTTTGTTCATGAACATAACCGTTTTAATACATGTAGACAAGCGTGTGGGAGCTAAAGCGACACAATTTATTGCTACGCGCCTTCGGAGTCCGATTGAACTAGCGGTGACGAAGGCGGTTCACCCAGCTGTCTGCTCCGCGCTCACTGCGCTCCTCCTGCATACAGCGCCCTCTCTCCTGTCATCGCTGAAACGACCAGCTCGCCGGCGGCAGACGGCACACTTTTCAATTCTAGAACACTATAATGGCGGCGGCCGTGGAGGGGAGCGGCTAAAACTCGCCATGAATAATGCCAGTGTTGCCTGGATTTTTGCTGGACAGCCGCCCTGAATCCCTAGCAATCCCTAGGTCGGATTGTCCCTAGTTGGGGGCACGGCGTGCCGGCGGGCCACCGCTCATCGCCCGCCAACCGCCCTGCCTGAGGTTGCCGCCGGTGCCGCGGCGGCGGTTTGGTGCCGTGGCTTTTGTTGTAGTAAACGAGGCACGGACGGGTGCGATCGAACTGACTGGTGTGCGCGCCATGAACAACCCTGGCACATCTGCTGCGGCTTCGGTACAGAAAGGTTAGTGCCCGGTCTGTGAAAAGATTTGTTTAGTTGTAGACAAAGCATGCCAATGAAGGTGCCGCCATGTTCAAATTTTAGCTGCCCCATTTGCGTACAACGTTCGTGATTATATGCTGTCCGCTTACCGCTCTTATTTGTCACATACTGCAGGGATTTGTGCCAAGGTATGCACTTACAGCACGCGCCAATTTAGCACGGTTGAAGGCGAGCACTGCACTGTCTTATGATGCTGCTAACTGGCGCTTGATGCTTTGTCTTCTATCAACCAGATACTCACGGCACTCGTCAGTGATTAGCTGCTTAGGGCGACGAAGCTAATTTTATGCTTTTTTCGTTCTTGGCCCAGCTTCTCCATACGCTGTTCGTTTTGATCACATCCGGGTGAAATACTTGCCTATGATATCGCTCGAGCATCACTAGCTTGAAACTAGTGATACATACTATTGAGCACCAAAAGCTCGAAACTAGCACTGAACCTTTTACAGCCAAAAGCGGCAGCTATATGGATGATATTCTGCGTACCCTTGATGAAATTTTACCTAGTTTGCGTCGGGTACGACAAAAGGATAAGCTCTGTTGAGACAACAGAAATGATAACGTAAATACCGTTTAGACAACTCCATTGTAGCACGGAGACCACGTAGCGGTGCTGCAAAGTAATGAACTCGCTACTGAACTCCCCTTATGTGTGTGATTTTTTTTTTTTTTTTTCCTGTACCTTTAGTTTCTTACACTCCTTACTAGAGCCCTGCACGGGTTGGATTTTCCAGCCCCTTCCCTGGCCCACGTTTGAAGACCATCCCGGGCCCATGGTTCCAAGCCCATCGGCAATGATTACATGTCCCGGACCCGGCCTGCGCTTCCACGACGGCCCGTGCCAAAACTGCAAAGTAAGTCTGAGCAGACGCCTTAAAAATTGCTTAACTAGCACATAACAATAAATCAAGATGAGAGACAAACCTTGCAAAATATTCTTGGTAGAGAAGGGCACAGTTAAAGCACCGACAGAAGCAAAGGCTTGGTGAAGAATATTTTGATAAGACATTTGATGTAAAGCTATCTAGCACAATGTACATTTAAAAGGTATGGATTACGGGCATTTTAACTATGACTCCTTATAAGCAATTGGCTCTTGGTGCAAGTTCTTTGCTTAATCACCTACAAAAAGACTGCCCCTGGCAACTTTGCCCCAGGAACATGTGTGGGCAAGGGCAGAAAAAAAACGAAATTTACATATTCATTGAAGAAATCACTGCCACATTACCACATCTCTGTGGAGACAAAAAGCGGTAGTGTCTGTTCATTGTGCATGTATATGTTATTGGATACGTAAAGATTCCTAACGCAATAAGCTCTTATCCTACAGCATTTACTGTAGCGTAGAGACATTCTTTTGGGGGGGGGGGGGGGGGGGAGGAGGGGGCAAAGCAGACAGTCAGAATTTTTATGAACAGATGGCTGCCTGCCAAGCAGTCAATTGAAGGTCCTTGTCCAGGGGCTGTTATGAGGCTTCAAATGTCCAGCCGTTAGCGGTAACGCAAAGGTTAGAAGCTACCCTCTTGCTCACTGATTGCTGAGAAATCCTAAGCTGATGGTGTTGAGTACTTCAGTAGGCACGTGCTCAGGGGTGTGAAACTCCCTATACCTCCCAGCGGCCACGAATTACAGACGCTAGCGCCAAACTCCCCATTATAGGATTATAGCGGGAGGGGGCGCGTAAAAAATGGACTTGACGGGGGAGGCCGTATAGCGGACTGGTCCAAAAAAACGGTGCGCTGAAGGGGGTGTGGGTAGGTTGCTTCAAGCAGCGCGGGTCACGTGCGCCCGGGAAAACGCTCTGCCCGTGGATTTTCTACCGCATCATCGTTCTGCCACGGCGCGACCGGCTCGCGGCAGGAGCAGTGTGATGGAAAGAAAAACCACAAGCATAGCGCTCTCGAGGGCGCAGGCGCTCGCGAGCAAGCGTACCCGACCGCAGCAAGAAATAGCACAGAGAACAGCAGGTATCGTTTCTCTTTTTTATTAACTGCACGTGAAACAGAAAATTAAAAGATGCGACAAGGTATCCCTCAGACACACGCACTTTACATAGCTAACAGTTTACAGTAGTGTTCTGTGTTCTACGCTAACATTGTAATCTTGCACGCTTGCTTTATCACTACAAAAGAACCCAGTTTGCCGGCACTGCTTCTGTCAGCATGTGTACAGTTGATATGAAATTAAATAAATGATGCACATATTCATTCTACGCATTCCATACCATCAAAGCAATGTAGAAACATGAGCAAATACCTGCGTTCTAGTTACCTAGTGGTTGGTATTTGATGCAAGTAATCACATGTCACTGTGCTATACATAACCAAAATGCATGATTAAAAATTTACACTACCCTTCCTGGAAGAACAGTCTTCTTCGAAACGCATGTCTCTTCACAGTACATGAAGGTAACAAGTTCAACACGAAACACAGCGGATATCGCCGACTGTAATGGCCAGCACAATCAGCAGACGAGATGGGTCCACGGAACTGGAGGTGCACGCAGACAAGTCTCTCGTCTCACGAAGGGGCGAAGAGCCAGCAGGAATGAGATGCACAGAGTAAAAGAACCGCGACGAAAAATCGCAACTCGCTCGCATTCAAAACGAGCGGAGTCGTAACGGCTGCAGCGGTTCACGCGAGGACGAAGCAAGCCACGCAGCGCAGTCGGCGGCTGCAGTGCGAGGGGAAAATTTAGGCGCGAGGGAGAAGTCCTCCTCCCAGCTTTTTCTTTCCTCCTTTCGCCCCCGCTTGGGAGAATTAGACGGGACGGAAGTGCCGCTGACTTTCCGCGGCCTGACGTGCTTATGCAAACGGGCTGTGTCATGCATGACAGGTCACAGCACTTCATAACACCTCCATTGTAGTACAGTTCGCTATCGAGTTTTGAGCCTTTTCTTTTTAACTTTTTTCACTTGCGTCATTGAATGCAGCTCGGCATGTTCGTACTAAATTACTTGGACAAAACACAGATGGGCACTGATTAAACTCTGTTTACAAATTAGCTTTCTCTCATTCTCTGTCAACATATGTACTAGTAGTGGTTTATTCATAAACCACTGGAATGATTTTAGTGCTGGAATTCCATCATCTCCAAAAGAAGCCATACACAGCTTTACCCAGCCTGGCCTGGTTCCGCCACTGCAAGCTGCAAGCCCAGGCCTGCATGTCAAGACCGAGCCAGGTCCAGACCCATAAAAACGGCAATTTTCCAGCCCGGCCCAGGTTTTCGGGCTGCCTGAATTCATGCTCTGCTCCATATACTGTTGAAATTATTTGCCGAGAATAAATTCTCAGCAGGCAGTACTTTGGTAATCTTTGTTAGGAAGAAATTACATGCCATAATTTTTTTGCCCTGGAAACTTGGGTGATATCTGGCTTACACGACTACCTCAAAAATATCACCCAGACGTGTCCCTTGCCTGCAGTTGCTTGCTGTACAAACAGCATTGCAATTTATTTGCTGACACTATGGTGCATGTAGTGCGAAACAAAAGGAGGTCATTATTTGCTAAAAGATGATTGTGAAAGTATGAAAAATTTCAGTCACTGCTATTTTCATGGGAAAATGTCGCATGGCCTTGTATAGCCAATTAGGGTCAATTGATGATAAATTTTTGCTCAAGATTTCTGCCAGCAGAGTAGGCACTGCTGTCATTTCTAATAGCTATTTCGTTGTTCATTCATTTGCAGCGGCACCAACATGTTCTGTTGTCTGTGTTTTGTGCACCCATATTCTGTTCGTTGCTTTAAAACATTTCTGGGTAAGTGCAGTCGAGACCGCGAGCATAGTGTTGGGCAAATTCACCAGGCGGTATGACAAAAGGAGGCAGTGTGGTGTAGAGGAATCCACTTGTGCTTGTGACAGAGACTGCAACCATGCCAGACAGGTTGCCAAGACATCGAACGAGAAGCCAGACTAGCCTATTGCTGAGCTTACCAAATGCGGAATCAAGCCAAGACTGAAGCGGCAGCTACAAATGCGGCGCCGGCCGATGGCTAATGCTCTTGACTTGGTTCAAAGAGAGCTGAACCTCCACAATTTTTAATATTTCATAACAAAGGCTTTCAAGGATTTGCCTCAAGTGATTCCCGGTAGCCCTGCATGCACAAACCTTTGTCACGGATACACCTGCAAGAGACAAATAGTGGCGCGTAATTGCTCCAAGCGATGTTCTCTTTGTTTTCCTTTTTAACTTGATACCATGAAAAGCACCCTGTGTAGCAGCACCTGCTGACTTGGTCATGTTATGTGGCCTTGTGATGTCACACAACCTGACGGACAGTCATTGCAGTGCTGCGTCACCTTCCTGCCACTTGCCAGATACATGCCCATAATTTTTCATGGATGCCAGATTTTCTGCAGTATGGGACCCATCAGAATATTTTTTTGTTGCCAGAATCCAATAGTGCAGTGTTTCATGACTTTTTTGTCGCTTGTCCGGCAGCAAGAAACATTTATTGCCCAGATATTTCGATTTGAAGTTGAAGAGGTCTTTTTTCCTTCCAAGGGATTTAGACTTGGGAAAAATACCTTATGTGGTGTACTCTAGCGTCGCTGCCCTGCAGATGGCAAACTGATGTGCCAGTAAGGTCTGTGCATGCACGCTGGGACAGCAGAAAATAGAGAAATAGAAATATTACGAGATAGTTTGGCAGACTCCTATGCTTATCATAGATATGAGACATCGGTGACACTATCAACAGCCAGCAAAAGCATTCAGCACACTTGGGATGCAATTGTTTAGCGGTGAGTGAAAAATATGTGTAAAAAATGCAATTGCACTACACAAGTAATGTAATGCGAGAGGTCTCAGCTGTTCGTGTGGCGCAATGGCTAAGACATTCAGTTAAAACTCCAACGGACTTAGGATTAAATCCCGTTCGAGGCTGTTTTTTTTGCCTTTTTTATTTCTTTTTTTCTTAAGCACCCATGCAATTTAAATCTTACTTTTTCCAGCCTTTCTTTTCTTTCCCAGCTCCACTCGGGTCTGTGCAGGTTTATTCTGCCCAGTAAGTTATAACTTAATCGTGTGTGCATTTCATACCAGATTTTTCAATAGAGAAGCGCTTACTGAGGCATGAACTTCATCAGAGGAAAACTGCTGCTCCGCACTTGTAAACCAAAGCATGTATATTAAAAATGAAACCATGTGGGCATGCCAAATGCATAGCTGTGACTTCAAAGAACCAAAACGAAACTGACTGCCTGTGGCACTGCCAAGCGCAATTTTTTTTTTCTGCTTCCAATATTTAGCCTGTCTTTTTGCCATTTTTGAAACAAAAGTTAACAATTCAAACATGCAACAATAATACATGTTAGGCAGCCTCCGGGATCCCTTGCATGTCATTGTGCATGCATTTGCGATTTCTGTATTTCTGCAATGCCTGCATTTCTGTTCTCTTTTTTCTACCTTATAAGAGTCTTGTTTTCAGCGAAAGTGGTGTTTTTGTGATTAGGAGCCAGTATACCATCGCTGCAAGCTTACTTTTTCTCGCACCTGAAAACTTCAAACACAAATTGAGAACCTGTAATTTCTCTCTTTTTTTTTTGCTCACTGCGTGTTCTTTGCGAATGATGAATTTGACCATTTGCTTCACGAGGGAAGGCTCGAGGACGTTGAAGCTACTTTGATTGCCCGTCACTAGGCACAGTTATAGCAGTCTCGTAGCTCACTGGGTGCATGAGGTATTTGAGGTTACTACTCCTTATCGCCATAGACACCAGCAGGCTCAGCATATGTATCTAGGCATGCGGCTTCTTGCTGGTTGACCCCTTATCATTTATACTGCGCAGTTTGTTGAATAATGGAAGCGTACAAGTTGACGCAGGAAATGAAACACCATGCAGTCCTCATCGCACTGGCCGCGCGCCACAGCGACTTGGAAATTGCCAACTTTCTGAATGTAGCAAAGTCTTTCGTTAACAAGGTGCGAACAGAACTGATGTGCTGTGACGGTGACGTGGCATCTGTGGCGAAAAGGAAAAAGCACTCTCAGCGGTCAGACGTCGTCAGAACACCTGATTTTCTTCAGAGGCTGCAAGTCATCGTGAGTGACAACACAGAGAAGTCAACGCGGGCCATTGCAAAGGAGCTCGATGTCGCAGAGTCAGCTGTCAGGCTTGCTGTGCACGAGGACGTGAGGTACCATTTCTGTTTCATGAGGAGGGCGCAATTCTTTTCTGGTAAAGCTCGGAAGAATAGTCTGCTCTGGTCCAAGCGCTTGCTAGGCAAGCTGAAGAGCCTGGAATGCTTTTTTTTCTTTCAGATAAAAAGAACTTCGATCAAGACCAAAAAGCTAATTGCCATAATGAAAGATGGCTTTACGGAAGCGCTAATGAGGTGCTGACAGCATTGCACACAAAAATTCTGTCTGTGATGGTGTCAGCAGCCGTCAGCAACAAGGGTGATGTCATGCTGCCGCACTGTTTTGCAGAAGGACTCCGCGTTAATGCTGCCGAGTACGCAGAGGTGCTTGCCACCGTTGTGAAGGCCTGGATTGATATTGTTTCGAAAGGAAAACCTTGTGTCTTTCAGCAACATTCGGCTCTCGCCCACACCGCCTGCGTCACCCACGAGTGGCTGGCCAACAGCTTCCAATAACCACATCACTTCCAACTTGTGGCCTCCTAGTTGTCCAGATTTGAATCCACTCGGCATCATTGAGAGAGAAGCGGACAAAAGGCCACATAATACAAAAATCTCTGAAGGTCGCCACTGCGAACTCAATGGGCAGTACCTCTAAGAACCACCTGATCCGTGCATGCAGCCATTTCCGAAGCTGAATTGAATTGGTTATTGCTGCAAGTGGCACATTCATTGAGTAATGTGAAAATAAACAGTTTGGTGAAAATATATATATATCTGCTGGAGATATTCCCTGCCTGAAGCCAACATTGCATCCTCAAATGCCTCGCGCACCCGGTATATTGCAAGATATGTGGCTCGAAAGTTCTGGCACAAATCAAAATGCAGTACTTATTCTGTATCTAATTTTGAGCAAATTATGTGTGTGAAAAAAAAAGAAAACGAATTCATCTCAAATTTTGACCACCGAGGTCTTCTTTATACGTCTGCAGAGCTTGCAAAGCTCGTAACACGCTGGAAAATTCGATTTTTTTAAATTATTTCATTTCAATAATTGAGATTAAGACAAGCAGCATTCATAATTTTGCTATGTTTTTGAAAAGCCCAGAGGTTCCCGAGCCTGGACATTCTGCCCATGACAAAAAAATTACTCTTCGCATAGAGAAGTTCTACGTCCAGATGAGGTTCTGTTTTTATGTGACGTCACTAAACTAAGAGCAGAGCTCTAAACCAGAGCAGATAATGCACCTGAAGGTGAGGAGATGGAAAAAATTATGTTCTAAAGACAGCCAAAGATGGTATGAAAATCTAATAAACTACATTTGGTGACACTCGCCGCATATCCGGCAGCAAAAAATCAAATAATTGCCGAGATATTGCAATAAGAAGTTGACGTTTTTTCTTGTTCCCGCCGGTGGAATTCAAACTGTGGCCTCCAACTACGTAGTTGGAGTTGAGTGACGCACGCTATGACATAAGCGGAGACTCCGTGATAGCTAGCGAGCCGGCGCGGCCCGCGGCGTCGCATCCCTTAAGGGCCAACTTGGCAACAGCGTACTCGCAATGACGGCCTCAGCCGAAATAAATAAAACGATGAAGAGAGTAATTTACCAAGCGATGGGCTCATAAAGGAAGAAAAAAAAACATAGAGCGCTTGTAATGCACAATACTTTACATGTTTCTCAAGCTTTTGCGCTCCTTCTTGCACTGTGTATAAACAAACCGAGCCCTCGGTCATCGCAACGCTTCCTGACATGTTTACATACAAATAAGATTTAGTTACCAGCAAAATAGTGTCCTCGCTGCTGCGCTTGTCAGTTTTGAAGCTTCGTCGCACTTTTTTTCTTCAAGGTTTGTGCTACAGCTCCGTGTTCAGCGAAAATTACATCCACGGTAGCAGCACATGACCGAAGTGCCGGCGCCACTACATTTGCCAGCGCTGTGAAATTCCACATGTTAAAATGGATCCAGTGCACAATATAGTGCGCATAGGCATCCAGAACATTAGTTGCAAGACGTGAGAGCAGGCAGCATGCGCCGATGATCAAGAAGTTGTAATTTTTAGACCGGCAGCAGAAACACTTTATTGTAAATGGGGCCATGACATAAAAACTAGAAATATTTCGAAGGTTCTTGTGGCGCGGCGTAGCGAACGGTTAGCGCCGAATGTTACGGAGCAAGCAGTGCCGAGTTCGAGTCTTACCGCTTCTGCCGTTTTTTTTTTTTTTTAACCTTTTGTAATGTATTTCTGGTGCTTCGTTATTTTTAGTTTTTACATTTTACCCGAGGCCCTTTTTTTCGCCGGGCGACGAGCGCAATATATCGACGCTCTCCTTGGTATGAGCAGCAAGTATGCCCCTTTTGTTTATGACGCCTGCAAATAGCACGTTGAAGGTCTTGTTGACGCAGTATATGTTGGTCAGATGTGCCATGATTTAGTGAACAATTGAATGATAATGCGTTTTTCCTTCGCTACTTAGCATATGTATGCTTTTCGTGGCGTACGTAGCTGCAGTCAAGCGGTCAGGTCGCAGTCGAAGCGGCAACGGCGGCGATTTGTTGGCGCAGAAGTGTGAACGAAGGAGTGTGTCGGCGGTAGCGGATTTCGCTCGCTCGTGCCTCCGAATGCTCAAATGGGAACCATCAAGGCGCATCTGCTGCTCCAAGCTCGTAATTGAGGCGCTGCAGGTTCAAACAAACTATCCGAGTGCGCACGAAATGCCTGAGCCGAAACATAACCAAAACTGAAGTGGGCGCCTGTGGCGCCTCCAAGTATATTTTTGTATTTGCCTTGCAACGTTTACGTTGTCTTTTCGCCGTCGCTTACGTATGATAAAAGCGTGTTATCATGTTTGAGAAAAAACGTACTACCGCATTCAAACATGCAACGTAATTCGCATTTGTCAGCCTCCGGGATCCCTAGCGCGTCACGTGATTTGTTGTTGCGAGCCTCGGCCGTTTGGCTGTGGTGGCGATACCTGTATTTCTGTTATTCTTCTTTACTACCTTATAACAGCTCTGTTTTCAGTAAGAGTGGTCTTTTTGTAATCAGGAACTGGCATTCTATCGATGCAAACCCACTTCCTTTCTCTCTTTAGTGTCCCTTCAATGACTCTGCCCGCATCTTGTGTATTTTCAAATTTGGCAGCTTAATTCATTCACGTGCTCGTAGTTCAGTGTATTTCAGTGACATTTTCATATAATTCTGTAGTGTTTCTTATGTTGGTACCATATGCTTGAACTATATTCACTTAAAGGGCATGACAGCTAAAATTTGAGCATAAACTGATTATTGCATTTCACTCCGTTCACGTTAATTATAAATCCTCGCAATTTGAGATTTCAGTGCAGTAGATAGTTTAAAATGAATTTTTATTATTAATAGCGAAAGCAGCTTTATGGTTTGGCAACCTTGGGCGCTGACGTCACACGATATCATCCCCATGTTTTCTGCTATTCATAGTGACTGCGGCACTCTTGCATGCATGCCGTGGATTGTGGTCACTGAGAGCCTTTTTCTTTCTTCAGCAAAAATATTTCATTCGCATATTATTTTTACTTTGGCAAGCCTTCACTATAGTGTGCAACCTTAGCGATCCTTGGACTTGTTTTGGGCTTCGTCTAGAGATTGTCGAGAAAGCCAAAATAGATGTGCTCATGCTGTATTATTTAAGCATACAATCTGAAGCACATTATTTTTACGTTTTGAGAGTTAGTTTGTTAGCAACAAGCGCTCCCATATATAAAAAGGCACATGTCCAACGTTTCCTTCCTGGTCTTAAATCGGCAACCAATCAGCAACACAGTTGATATGAATCGAAGTTCGGTTTACATCCGGCTTCTGTTTTGGTGAGCAGTCAAGGTCGACAAGTCTCGTTCTGAACGACAGTCAGTCCGTAGTAAAACATCTTCAGAACACAGCGGGCCTGTTTGTAAGCAGCACAATTTCTGCTGCCAAGAAGGGTAGAAAGGCCTTTATGACTTATTGGAGATTTAATTCACCACATGCTCTGAAGTTTCTTCAAAAAGTCGATATTTCTGCTATAAAACATTAACATTTCTGCTCCATAGCTGTTTCAGAACGTCTGTCCTGCTTTGTGCTCCATTTAGCTGCTCCAAAAAGCATATTTGCTTGCTCCAAGAGCTGCTCTAAACACCTATTTTGGCCACGCACACATGGTACTGCTTTTCACGAGCCCCTGTCCAAAAGTGCTGAAAGAAGACAATAATGATGCTATTTTGGGGCCTACTTCATGCAACTTCAGCACTCAGACTTCGACTACCTTGAAGGAAAGTCATCCTTGCCGCTTAGAGTGTTCAAACGTGGACTAGCCTCCCTTGCGCTTTATAATGGCGTTCGCACCCTGACCGCCCACTTACTTGTCCCTGTGGGCCTTCTCGATGAAATCCTACAGGCCCCTCATGATGAGCCCACAGCTGGGTGTCTTAACTTTATTTTACTCTCAGTCGCATTCAGGTTAAATAACATGGGCCCATATTGGTCTCGTCTATCTGCTAATGTCACGCACTATGTCAGGAGTTGCTGCGACTGCTAACGACACCGAACACTGCTAACAAGACTGTAGGATATACAACCAAACCAATCACTTGCGAGGCCATTCCAACAGATCGGCATGGACTTACTAGGTCATTTCCCGACATTGAAATCTAGCAACAAGTGGATAATAGTAGCAACTGACTACCTGACTCGCACCGCCGAAGCAAAGGGCCAAAGGCTTCTCCAGACTAATTATCGTTGTAGAAAGCGAGAAGCACATCATAACATCCGTCGTGTAAAAAACCCACTTCTCGTTGTCCGTGGCATTGTCCTCCTTGCATGCATTAGCAGTCAGTCGGCCTGAAAGTTAAGCCGATGTAACTAGTTTCTCGCTTTAATGTCAGCACAGTAGCCCGCCGCGCTGTTGCTGCCGCCTAGAAGCGGAGAAGCAGGTCAACTCCATTCCACCTTGTGTATGGCAGGGAGCCCGAAAATTCCGAGAGCACTGTGGAATCTACACTGCAGAAGTGCGAAAGGCTGAGCGTTGCTGGTGCACACGGTGCATCACGTTTGCTCTCATTATCATTATCAACTAAATGCACCGTTATCATTGCTAATGCCGTCATTGTCATTATCACTACTTGCAGCGTCATTGTCAGCGCTACTATCGTCGCATGTGAGACAACCTCTGTAGTGATGTCGGCACCTCGGCAATGGGAGATTCTCCTCCACCGGGCGGGCCCCGATGCGCCCACTTGAAGCCCATATACAACAGCAGTGTTTCTCCGGAGACAGAGCACCGGGACGGTAGGAATGCATCGCTCGCCGGTTTCGCATGTGTCTGCAAAGAGCGGAACTTCTCGGAAGAAACCGCCAGACTAAACATTGCTAACGGCGGGCAATGCCCCCGCGGGGAGAGGCGATGATCTCGGCTGTCTGCCGCGTGAAAGTAAAGCGTACGCGAGTGACACTGCTCGTAAAACAGAGAGAGGGAGCGCTGCACGTCGGGGGGCTACGCTCTGGCAGGGAGGCAACTCGAGTTAGAACGGAGCCGCGTCTGTGAGCAGTCGCGTGGTTTGAAGCTCCCGCGGTCGCCCGAGGGCTCCACGTATTTTACGGGCAGTCGTGCGCGCCTGGCCCGATTTTTAACGGCTTGCGAGCCGTGAGTGTACCGTGCGCGGTACTACTAGTACGTTGCGGCGTACTGCGTAACAGTTAGTCTTTTGTGTGTGTGTTGTATTATGTCCAAGGCAACCAAATACACGCCTGTTGTGCTATCTTGAACGGCACCGTCTGCTGAGTACCTTCTTGGAAGCCGCTCTCATCCACGAGCGGACACCCAAGCACAGAAGAGAACATTACTACCGCCAAGCTTGCCTTGCAGCGCCGGCTGAGCACTTTGCCATAGATGGTCCAGCGAGGATGCTTTGAACGCGAAGGTTGGCAGAGAAATACGGAATTCCACAAGCCGGCCTGTTGGAGATATTCCAGCTTGCGTGGAGAGAGCAGATCCATAACCAGGTTTGAGAAGCAGGAATGAAGAGATGGCACAGCGAAGCACGGGCAATGTCATCCCTGTCGGTGGACTCCAGCACAAAACACACGATCGATAATGAGAACATCTATGACAACACACGAGACAGCGGACGGCAGCGGGTTACTCTGCGAGGCACGGAGTGGTTTTCTGCGCACAAGTGCTCCAAGTGCGACGCAGCCGATAAAACCATACAGCATGTTGTGATCGAGTGCCCGAAACTGTGGCCCTCCCCCCCTTCAACTGCGACATCAGCACTGATGGAGACTCCTTCGACAGCACTTGGTCTGCAGTCGATGTCACCACCCAAAGAGCACACCCTGGGTAGGGCAGTAGAGGTGACAAAGCACCGCCTTGACTGGTGGCGTAAACAAGAAGATTGTTGAAGGACTGACCCCTTCTTTTCCTTCTTTTTTCTGGACTTTTGACCAATGCACAGCAGTTGGTATAGTTTTTGTTCTTTCTCTACTCCTTTATTTATTGGCCTAATGAAGAACTCTGTGATCCCTCACTACAAAGGAGAGTGGCCGCATCAGCATCATGCAGACAAGGAGAATTATGATGTGTGTTTTAACTCATCCTCACGATAGACAAGGGCCCGCCGGGGTGGCGCAGTGGTTACGGCGCTCGACTACTGTTCCCAAGAATGCGGGATCGTAACCGGGCTTCGGCGGCCGCTTTTCGATGGAGACGAAAGCAAGGCGCCTGTGTTCTATGCGATGTCAGTGCACGTTAAAGACCCCCGGTGGTCGAAATTTCCGGAGTCCTCCACTATGGCACCTATCATAGCCTGAGTCGGTTTGGGATGTTAAACCCCGCAAACCAAACCAAACCAAATCACTGTAGACAAGATTTATGTGCAGTTCACGATCCCGGGCGTGGCACAGTTGGTTAAAGCTTAGGCTGGCTATGCGAGGGATGCAGGTTCGATTCCCGGTGGATGCAGGATTTTTATCTTTCCGATGACATTAGTTTCGGTTTCAGGTGATGTCATTTGATTGAAAGCTATATTGTGACCGAACGAACGCAGACAGTATGAGCCATTAAAGTGCAGCTGCATCACTTTTTGAGAATTCTGCGACATTAAAGAATTTGACTCTCCATAAGCTGTCGCTAATGCTTGCAAAGTGTTTGTGTGCTATCTTTAAAACTGATGAAGTAATCAACAATTACAATTCGAGCTTCTCCTCACAGCACTGAAGGACTGCGTAGAAGCTTGATGATATCACGGACGGTAATATTTTTTCTTTTCGTTACCTTCGCCCACATCGTGCGGTGCCTTTTTTAATGCCATCAAACAATGTTTCTGGGCCTTCAATTTTGGTAGCCTTGTTTTTACTTCTTCCAACCAAGCCATTCTATGCGGGAAACATACCGGTGCCGTCAATGATGTCATCATGTGCACCCCACGCGTCGCTGTGTGGTGAGGAGAAGCTTGATAGCTGAAGCGGTTTAAATTGCTATTTGCGCCATTGTTTGAAATGCTAGCACGAAGATATCTTGCATGCTTAACCTGGAACCTGTAATCATTTGATTGCTTGAAACTCATCAAAATCTACAACTACAAAATCTAGCAGCTTCCCTTTAAAGGCTTTCGCCTTAATACAGCGCTCGATGTCATGCTGATGCCACATGTAACGGAAAAGGACAGCCTCAGTGTCACTGCCTACCTTCAGCGTGCAGAAGCAGCCTGACGACTTGCCCAGCTGCGCATAAAAAGCCAGCAAGGCACCAATGCCTAACGTAACCTACAATGACAATGAAAATTACAAGCCAGGATAGGTTTGGATGCTGAATCACCATCGTGGATTTAATGAAAACCATAAATTTTATGCTGCTGTTTCCGCAAATCAAGTTCACTCATCTAGATGAAATGGGCTATGGAATTGTCCCCAGATGCTGCTGACAGCACCCCAGGGGTGATACATGTCCAGAAATTGTATGTTGTGTGCCTAAAGCCCTATTATAACTGATGGGCACTGTGTTTATATTTTGCTTATTTTTGCCTACCTTTCTATTCAATGTAGAGCATTGGGCCGATGCTTCTTTGAGGGGGAAGTCATACCGCAAAGCTTTGTTTTTTGTTTTTTGTTTTTCACGCTTTATGCCACCTGGACGCAGCTTTTACTCTTTTTTGTTGTACAATGATGATGCACAGAGATTTACCTCGAATAATTGCCACAACACAACACTGCTTCTACATTGTTCTTGATCATTGTACTTGGCAGGTTTACCTCTGTTTCCTTGTTGCCTTTAAACTCAGCACTGGGCATTCTGTTGTTCGATGACCGGTGCCTTTGTCGTGGTTGGCATCTTGCTGCAACGAAATAAACTCTGAAAGTGAATCCAGTGTGCAGATAATGCTGTCAAGTACTGAGTTCTTTTTGGCTGATAGTAAGTGATGGAATAAGAACACATGGTTGCAAAGAGCATATGTAGGCTCTTGAAGAAGTTACCTGTGCTCCTTCTGCCATTTGCTTGTTAATCGGTGTGATGAACCACTAGTTTAAGAAACACTATCACCAACCAAATTATTTATTAAAACCCAACGTTTCGCGACCAACTCGGTCCCTTCCTCAGGGGCGACTAAAGTTTGAGGCCTGCAGTAGTAGGCAGCGGCCTATGCATAGCCGATCTGAAGAAGAATGGCTATACACGCGCCTTTATTCCAATGTGCTTCCCGCCGTCGAGCTAGCAGGACAAGAGGGTCGGTCAGCACGGAAACGACGAAGCGCCCTCGCATTGTGCTCCCATACGTGGCGGGCACCAGTGAGGCGCTTGCACGCATCCTGCGCAAACACGTCTGTGTGTCGCACAAACCTACCTCAACAGTCTGCCGTTTTCTGCCGCAACCAAAAGACCATATTCCCAGAGAAAAATAACCAGGCGTTACTTATAAAATCTCGTGCTCTGCCTCGTATATCGGCGAAACAAAAAATCTCTGTCAGCGCATATTGCAGCACAAAAACGACGCCCAGCAATTGAACTCGAAAAGCAACCCCCCTCGCCGAGCACTGCAAATGCGCCGACCACAAAATCGCCTTTGACGAGGTGAACATACTTGATGTGGAGACCAATCCTTTCAAAAGACGTCACGTCTTTTTTCGGTTCATCCGGCTGACAGCTGCAGCAGTGAACAAGAATCCGGGGACGCTACCCTGGCTCTGCTACACAATTGGACATCGCCACGTGTGCCTGCTACTGCGGGCCTCGAACTTTAGTCGCCCCTGAGGAAGGGACTGAGTTGGACCCGAAACGTCGGGTTCTAATAAAAAATTTGGTTGGTGATGGTGTTTCTTAAACTTTTGTTTCAAGTACCCAACCAGGCGGAGTTACACCAAAGATGTTCTCGTTCAAGTCAATGAACCAATAGGAAAAGCTTTAGGCCTTTCCAGTGACAGGCATCGTAAAGAACCAATGAGTGCGTAGGACAAGTCTATTTGCCATGTTTGAGCCCTGTCAGAGCCTCTATGAAGGCACACAAAGGACCACTTGATAAGAAGTTATCTAGCTCATTTTGGATATGTTGACATTCATCCAGCAGTAGTTATGGCTGATGGCTGAAATCTGCTTCCAAAAATTGATGTCAACATGCGCAGTTTACTAGTGCAATCCGCTGGTGTTGGCAATACCTGGAGTTCTGTTTCTTGCTGTCTTTTTTTGAGACTCACTTTTGACAACTTGGAAAATCTTTCTTTTTGCAGAGTTCAAAGCCTGGAAGGACCATATGGAAATCTGTGAAGTGGCTCATTTTGTTAGTGGCAGGAATGGCTCATCTGCATACCATGCAGGGTTTTGCAAATGCACATCTGTTTGTTAGCAGACTTTGAAAAATATGAGGGCTAAGGAACCTGTTCCACATCATGTTCAAAATAGGCTGTGCTTATATGCCTAAGCTGCTTCTGACATTGCCATGGTGCTTTTGATTTTGTATACAAATGCTATCTGAATAAAAGGTGCCTACATATTTTGTATGTTTAATGACATTGTTAATGATGGTCCCCAAGATACACAGCATTTAATTGATGCTAATTATATGAAGTTAGCTGCACGTTAACCCTGTAACCACCAAATTAACTCTCGAAAAACATACTAACATCGCCAGGTTTAGTTGTAATGTTTTTCATACCATTCTAATTCTAAAAAGTTTCCTTCATTAGTAAAGCATGCTGTCACTTCACCATCTTTTCTTTTTTTTTTCTTTTTTTTACCACTTTATGCACATCGCAAACGGGGTCAGAGTAACTGTCAGGTACAAATTCTAGATTGTCAGCGAAGCTGCTGCCTGAACTACTTTACGAAAGAGTTCTTTTTTGTTGAGGCATCACCGCCACCGGCACTCTTTGTGTGTGGCACTATCATGAAATGACTTTTGTCATGCCAAAAATGTGTGCTAAAGACTGAAACACGCATTTTTTTTCCATGGATAACTATGGCTCTGTAGAGTTGAAAATGCAATCAATGTATTTACCAAATCTATTCCTTTTTCACTGGCAGTGCAAGCAATGTAAGAGCAGGTTGGACAAGTGCCACTTGTCACTGGCAATACTGCCACAATTGCCTATGACAAATGAAGCTCTGAGATAAAGGACTAAGCCAGCATATGGTTTTGTGGATGCGGAAAGTTATGTGTAGTTAGTCAAGTTTGTACACAGTCTGAAAGATTCTCAACATTTTTACAATGATTATTGCAGACCTGCAATGAGACACTAGAATAATCACTTTTACATAGAAAAGTGATGCTGCTTCAATAGAGGCAATATGCGAAAATGCCCGTATGATATGCAGCAGTATTAGTAGTGCACAATAAAGGTTCCCAAGAGGCTAAAATTGTGGCCCTCCTACAGCCCGGAAATAAAACCCCATATACTTTGCTGATATGCACAGAAATACTGCCTGTTGATAACTAGACATACGCTGCACCTACCTCCACCATCTGTGCTTGCCTTGGATTGCAATGCCTTATGTAACGTGCACAAAGGGATTGTACTTTATTTTGCAATTAATTTCGCATGTACATTTTGGTGAACTGTCTGCTGCCACAGGGCCTGCTTTTGAGCTGCATAGATTGTTTTCTCCTCATGGAAGTTTACAGTTGACAAGTGTTCTGTTTGGTTTATGGGGTTTAATGTCTATTGGCTATGAGGGATGCTGTAGTGGACAGCTCCAGAAAATTCTGACCACCTGGGTTTTTTATGTGCACTGACATCGCAAAGTACAAAGCCGCCTTGCATTTCGCCTCCATCAGCTGCCACCGCAGCCGAGAGTAAACCTGTATCTTTGGGATCAACAATCAAGCTCTCTTATCACTGAGCCACCGCAGCAGGGTACAAGTGAACATGGCTGAAAACAGATCCACGGCATGAAAAGTTTTCCCAGCTGGTGTACCTGTAGGCTTAAGTTCAGGTGTAGAAACATTTTCTACAAGATTTTGCCTTGCAAACAAGCAACATTTGTGCACAACCTGCGCTGTGTGCAAGGAGGCTGCAGTGACAAAGCCGGCACCTGTTTCCAAAGCTAAGGTTAAGCTTGCCAACAAAGCTGCACATGCAAAAAATGAAATGATGCATTTTGAAAACCCCAATGCTCAGCTTCATTCAAAGATGTGCACAAAGCCAAAATTCCTTTCGCCAAACATGAAATCCATGTTTCCTGCATAGGTGTTGTGCATAAGATGCCCATCTGAAAACCGATAATCAAGTTTCGCACCTTGCTTAACTGTGAAGAATCCATTTTTATTGCATGCTTCAAGCTTACTCAAGCTGTTGGGCTGTTCCTAATTCGTTAGCATTGTGCAAATTATTGCAGTGCAAGCTTGCCAGCTGGCTAATGTGCATCATTTAAAATGATGCACTCTACGCCGCAACCAAGCTTGAACGAAACTAGCCAGGGTTCTTCAATAAATTTGCATTTCGGAAACACCCTGGAGCCTGAAAGTTGCAAGGAATGGCGATTGCTAAATGGCTTTTTTCAGCTGCACAGTGCCTTCAATAAGCTCAAGCTTATGACACTATTTGGCAGTAAAGTCTTCTACTGGCCTGATTGGTGCACTATCCACAAAAAAGCATTGGCACTCGTGCTGAGCAGGTCTAGAATACGAGATGTTAAATGGTTCACAGGGCAAAGCACAAGCTGCTTTATTCTAGGTGTAGGAAATTACCAACATTACAAAATAGTGAGAGGGTACGTACACAGGACAGGAAAGGAAATGGCCGACTAAATATTCTCAGCCTGTGGAGTCATCTGCCTGACTGTTGGGTCAAACGCTATGCAACCACTAGATAATTCCATTCTTAAAAGCTTGGGCTCGCCTCATGACAAAGGCATTAATATTTCTCTATTTTGCTGCATTAAATAGCCGTATTGCTGACACAAACTGCAAGTCTGCGAAGTGTTCACTAGATAAAACTGCTTTCAAGCAATGTAAACCGTGAACGCCACACTACTTCTACCGTTCCATTAGCACAAGCAGCAAGCATCGGTGCCGGAGAGCTTCTAGCAAAGAACACTCAGAAGCAAACATTCAGAAGCCGCAAAAAAAAGTGCCTCGGTAGTAGTTAAACCGCTTGCGTTTTTCATTCCATAAGGTAAATGAAAATGCGGTGCCGTTTCGAATGTTATCAACAAAGCGAGGGGTGAAGACAAGAGCAGTAGCCAAAGGAGAAATCTTCCCTACCGTGGTGGCATTCTATGCCATCAAGAGCAGTTCCCTCGAATACCGTGCGATGGGCCCTACGTAGCCGCCGTGCTCATCAATGTGCTGGGCGAGGAAAAAAGGTTAATAAAGTATATTAAAAGCGACGGAATTCGGGCAAAAACAGCGGTAAGCAGATCAGAATAGAGTTTGGACAGCCAGAGAAAAGCCTACATTTTTTGTCCTGATTCAACCTCCTTAATCCCGGCGTCACCCATTCCTTGGCACTTAGGTGCACACTTCTGAACCTAAGCACAAAGATATAATTTTCATAAAGCACAAACAACCGGCGCAACAAAACGCAACATAACAATCGCGCCGTCGCGAGGACGTGCGGCGGCCCTTTGACGTCTTATGTCCTTACCTGCAAGAAAAAGCAGCACCTTGGATGCAGGACGTGTTATTTATTAGCGAGGACCGTGAAACTTTGTTATGGGTAAACATTCAGGACAAGAAATCTTCAAAAAAGACTGTCACTTATGCGTCTCAGCGCAGAACATGGAGGCAGCCATCTTGAATGTTTTTTTTTCTTTTTTTTTTGGTGTACATACACAACAGATGGCGCGAGACGCTACAAAAACGATAATGATGATAATGGCCGCGAATTTTGAAAATTTAATTTGGGCAGAAGGGTGGCGTTTTTCGCTTAAATTAGGCGCAAATCGACGAGTTTATAGGCAGACGCCAGGCATGAAAGGGAGATTCAATTTGTCTACGAAAAAAAATTTACGCCATACATAGCATAAAAACAAATCCCACTAATAGTCCTTTTCGACTTCAATTACACTCGGAGACAACTTATGGCAGTGTGGCCAAGGCTAGGCAGAAAAGGTAAGATAGGCTACTGTTCCCTAGCCTTGGAAAAGGAGCCAACTCACCCCTAGTGACCTTACACTTTCTCTTCAATTTATCCCTTTCACCCGTCCCCTCGCCTTCCACAAGGCAAGAGGACCATGGCTGTCCTCTTTCCTTTCCTGTCTGGCCTTGGCCACAGTGAGAAAAAAAAAAGGGTATCCCTTAGTATATACATAAAATATACTGACAATGAAACATGAACTGATCGCACAGCGCCTAGCTTGTCCGTGCGACCCTCCATAGCAGTTGCAGATCCTGTATGGCCCGAGAACTTGTGTTCCGTCCAAAAAGCAAGGTAAGGCACAAGCTTTCTAAACTGGTTTATTTTATTTCATACATACTGCTAGCCTCCTTTTGGAGGCTGTTGCAGGTTTGGGGCATAATATAGAAACAGCAAATGACAGGAATACTGACAATCCACACTTGTCTAATTTTTATATAATTCTATATGGCAGTGTGGAACAAGAAATGGAAAAGAAGGATATGATACAATATAATCACACTGAAGACACATGTTTCATTATATTTGTACAGAGGTCAGGCTACACATATATAGGGTACTCAAGGAACAATTGCCAGCCGTGAACTGAACCCATCTAGTGATGAGCAATTAACCACTTCATCGGCTAAACCATTCCATTCGCGGACCGCCAGGGGAAAGAAGGAGAACGTATCACAGTGTGCTCGATACTCGACTAAATGCTTGGAATGACGCATTCTTTCGTTTCTATGCGGTGACAGTTTAATAAATTTGGAAGCTGTATGCAATCAAGAACATCCACACCGTGCGTGCTGCATAGCAAACAGCCTTCGGATACTTGCCGTTGAATCAAGCTATAATTGGAGTCTCTATAAAAGTCTTGACCATGAACTGCAGTACTTTATGTTGCTTTTCACCTCATCTTGGTTTGCAACTTCAGGTTTAGGTTCATTGCACAGGCAAGTTCTGAGTGTACCTGAGTGTAACTATAGGCAGGGGTGTTGGAAGAGGAGGAAAGGCAGGGAGGTTAACCGAAGAAGAAACCAGTTTGCTACTCTGCACTGGGGGAAGGGGGTAAGTGGATATAAAAGTGATGGGTAAAAGAAAGTTACAGAAATATGAAGTCAGTACTGTCACATCACAGCCATATCACGTCGCATCGCAGCAAAATCACAGTCTACCGATCAGGCCCGTGGTTTTCATGAAGCAGAGCAGTGCCTGGGAGGTCTTCACCGCAGCCAATGGCATATAATCTTGGCATATAATCGCCGCAGCCAATGGCATATAATCTTGATTTCTGTCAGAGGGTGTCCATATAGACACTCTAGTGCAGGGCAGAGACATTGTATGTGGTCCACTCGCAAAGAATGTGGCCTATAGTCTCGTCAGACCCACAGGTTGCACATGCAGGGCTATTAGCCATACCTATCACAAACGAATTAGAATTTGTGAACGCTACACCAACCCACAGGCAGCACAGCAAAGTTGCTTCACGGGGTAGGCCGTGTAGAATCCGAAGCTTCAGGTCAGGAGCAGGGGTGCCGAGAAGCCTGTTCTGCTTATGATATAATGACAGCACCACATTTAAGCTGCAGTGAATATGTTTTGTTACGAATGTTGCAATAAGTGGGTACCGCACGGTTGCTGATTTATCTATACATAGGAGAGTGTCCCCCTTATATGATACAGGGAAAGAAATAACCACATAGCGATCAAAAGGATGGAGGAAGGAGAGACTGATGACAGCATGCTTTCTTGCCACTGAAAAACTGTGGAATAAAAGAAATCAGGCTAGTGCCAAGAGACGGTTGGTTGGTAACTGGTTTATGGGGTTTAATGCCCCAAGCATCTCGAGTCTCATGACATCAAGAGAAGTGGTTATGGAAAAACCAAGCCCATATAACAGTGCTCTGCACATATAACAGTAGGACAAAAAAAAAAAAAAAAAAGACATAACAGAACTTGCCCAGACATAACAGATAAACAAATAAACAGACAAGTGTAGCAGTATAACACCAAAGCATTGTGCCTTACAACATATTTACAAATTGCCTTTTCAAGGTCATGGAATCAAGCATGTTGCATGCAAGGGCAAAAGTGGCTGTAAGCGTGGGAAGAAGGTGACACAAGCCGCTGACAAGGTGAAAGCTTTGAAACAGTTCACAGGAATAGGGAACGTAAGGCACAATGAGCAGGTACAGGTCTGGACAGTATCAAGGAAGTGACAGTGGCTGCGCACGATTGCGTCGCATGAATGTGAAATGTGTAGCCTCTCAAATGACGTCAATGTATCCATATGCATTTGCATTTTAGCGTGCAGTTGCTGTTTGTTTGCTTTTCTTTTTTTAGCAAAGTGGGGGCTTGACTATGGCAGGCCTGAACTGTTTGAGATCAAGTTAAATATTTATCTAAAGCTTTCCCGAGGCCTAAAACTCCATTCGTGTTGTATCTGCGGAAATACGATTTCCCATCATCATTCTGTTGTTCTGTATACTGATGTCCATTTAAAGCAAGAATAACATCAGGAGAATGTGGCTGCTAATATTTAATTTCGCAACAGATGCTTAAGCTAGGGCAGCGCAAAATGCTGAAGCCAGTCTAGTGCTCAATAATACTGGGTGAGGTTAGAGCATTGACGGATACTGGTTCATATCTACGGCACTCACACGCCATGCACGACTATCCTACGAGGGTGTGGAGGAGCAAGCAGTCGGAGGTTGCAAGCCCAAGCCACGGATGACAACAAGGACAAGTGAGCGGATGTCTATACCATGAGGTATTGCTAATTTAGGCATCTAGATCATCATCATCATCCTCAGCCTGACTATACCCACTGCAGGGCGAAGGCCTCTCCCATATTCCTCCAATTAACGCGGTCCTGTGCGAGCTGCATCCACTTGACCCCTGCAATCTCGTCCGCCCCCTGCTACGCTTTTCTCCGCTTGGAATCCAGTTTGTTGCCCAAAGCGACCATCACTTATCCTTTCCTCGCGCTACATGTCTTACCCATGCCCATTTCTTCTTCTTGATTTCCATTAGAATGTCAGTGACGAGTTATTTCTCTGACCCACTCTGCACGCTTCCTATCTCTTAACATTACCCCTACCATTTTTCTTTCCATAGCCCTCTGCATTGTCCTCAACTTTAGTAGAACCCTCTTTGTTAGCTTCCACGTTTCAGTCCCATAGGTAAGTACAGGTAAGATGCAACTGTTGTATGCTTTCCTCTTGAGCGATACCGATAAACTACTAGTCATAATCTGGGAGTACTTGCCAAATGTGCTCAATCCCAGTCTTATTCTCCTTGTTATTTCCCTTTCATGGTCCGGATCTGCTGTTACTACCTGTCCTAAATAGATATATTCGCCTACTACTTCAGTGCTTCGCTACCTAACGTAAACTGTTTTTCCTTCCCTAGGCTATTAAACATTACCTTAGTCTTCTGCATATTGATTTTCAAGCCTACTTTTTTACTTTTCCTGTCTAGGTCATCATTCTTTGCAATTCATCCCCTGAGTTACTTAGCAAGGCAATGTCATCAGCAAATCGCAGATTACTGAGGTATTCTCCATCTACTCTTATCCCTAACTGCTCACATTCTAGATGTCTTCTTTCTTAGATTCTAGCATCTAGATGTCACTGCATAAATTGTTCATGGTTTTTTGTGCACCTATTTCTGCTTACAGCTTTTTCTTTGCTTGTATTGTAAGTTATTTGTGTTTATTTGATGAATCCCCCTCCCTATGTAATGCCCGCAAAGGCCCTTAGGGTATTTGAAATAAATAAATAAATAAAAAAATATATGGGTGTGTAGTGCTAACAGTAAGTGCTGGACTAGCTCGGTGCAGTAAGCAGCCAACAAGTGTGGCAGTTACGAGACGTAGTGTTGGGTTGAGCGCTGGGGTATTATAGCGTATAAGTGTGTATTGCAACCCAGATTCAATTTCAGTTTGGTGGAATGACTATGCAGGTAATTCATTGGGTATAGGGTGTGGCATGTCCAGACGATACCAACGACAATGGCAACAATGTGGCCTCACAGATTGACACTCATATGTTTTAATTGTTGCTATAAATGTTTTTCAGTCACTTAACAAATTGCTATCCATAGCAGAAACGATACTCATGCACTGAAAAATAAAATGAAAATACTGAATATAATGCACATATATATACCTTGGTACATGTACTGTACATGTAGGGAGCCAAGGATGCGAAAGTTGTCCAGAATAAACGAGCGGCTGCGTCTACAAGACTGCTGAAAGTAAAAACAAAAAATGGCATAGACACATGTAAACACTGAAATGAAGTGAGTGCTCTACAAAGCAGCGTTGCATATGAGATATCAGCCCAAGTTTATAGTCTACTAACACGTATACAGTAACAAGGCAGCTGCAAGTGACCTGAAGGAAGTTAAGCAAGCTACCTTCCTGGCCGCATTTTGGCAGCTCGCTGCATTCGTTACTCTGGGCCTCAAGCGAACTACTGTATATTGTGTCATAGTGTATATATATACTTTTTATTTTTGCCTACCCTGTCCTTTCTCCCTATCATTCACCTCTCTGATTTCCTCTACCCCTTCCTCGCTATCCCTTTAATTCCACCGCCCCTGTTCAGGTGCTTCAGATATCAGATACCGGGGCTGGCAAACATCTTTTCTTTCCTTTTGTATATGTAATAAAATAACCACTAAAACAACAAATGCTGCTAATGCTAATCATCTTAAATTAGAATCAGATAAGCAGCAAGCTGACACAGTATAGTGCCTACGTTGTCGTGTAGCATTGTCGCAAGTTCCTGACAGAAAAATAAAATGTATTTGCGCAAAGCTTTGTTGGAAACAATTTCATTCCTTCCAAAGTCATTTTTGCTATACTGCTTATATATCGATACATGTTCTGATAAAACACGCGAGTTTTGCACCGTCTCCAGATTGCTTTCCAAAGCTAGAAGGTGGTATCCATGCCACAGAGATATAAGTAATTGACAAATTGCACGCTAATTTCGATCTGTCATATCTGCAAGCTCAAAAACAATTAAGTACCGGGTTGCTGTTTACCTTAATTCACTGCTGAATGACACCTCTCGCATTGATTTCGCGGACAAAAATGGACACGACACCCACCTACCGCTGCACTCAGCGCACTATGTCAAAAAACAACAGCAATGACAATGGCTTACGTGAGAAGCGACGGCCGATGTCAGATCGTTGACGCAGACATCGCAAATTTGCTCGGTACCCATGAATCGAACGTCAGACTTTTGCAATTGAATGGTTTAATGCACTGCCTGCAATGGTTTAATGAGGGTGCGTTGCACTACCTCCGCTGCAGCAAAACCACGCCAATAAACTGAGAGACTTTACAAACACTATAGTGTTCAATTCTAGGACACTATACAAACACTGCCCGAATGCGCCGACGACGGCCGAAAAAAAAAAGAAAAGCCCGCCAGCCCGCCACGAATCTGGGGACAAATTCAGACTCAACTAGGCACATAATAGTCAACATTTAGGTACTTTGTAAAAACATGGCGTTCAATGCGTTTGGGGAAATCTAGGGACAAACTTTTAGCCGAAAAAACCTATTCTCGCCCCGGATCGGGCCCCAGTTGATGATGAGGGTTCCTGCGAACTGTGAGGCAAACTACTAGCGCACAGAAAATAAGATCTGCCAGAACTCCAAAGAATTAGAAAGTAAACATAATATTCTCGCTCAGGAATGAATGCAGTTTTTGTTTCTTGCGTAAGAAAAAACGTGTCACATTTTTAATAATATTTTAACTTGTTTCTAACGGCCTCTCTCGGCCACTTATTATCCGCTGCGTAGTTGCCCAAAGCTCAGATATGGCTCAGACCAAAGCTTTTTTCATCCGCGGTATGGGCTTGGTATGGGTGCGTCATCGGCCCCAGTTCAACGTTCATCGTTGCGTGCTGCGTACAGAGTGGGTTATCTGTAACAAACAGTCTGTATTTTATTATGCTGGTTGTGGTAGAGCTTTACAGCAAGGCGAAGACTGTCTGTGCTCGATGAGAAACTGATTGCCGCTGCATGTGCGCATTTCCGGACGATGGGACAATGCTGCGTCACAGCTCGGCGGCTCGGCTCGGCCTCCCAGGCACGTCGCAAAAGTGGTGGCTTGTTTTACGGATATACGTCTGCATGAGCGGCGTATCGCTGCATGTTTTAATTGAGCGGTGAAGGTGAGATTTTATTGCCCCCAAGACGCGTGTCGCATTGCTCAAAGCCTTCCGTTCCGCTCCCTTTGCTGCGTGTTTTGCTTACTGCGTCGTATTACCGCACCAACGTTCGCTGAACGTGCTTTAGCTGTTATTACAGTGATGTTCCTATTGTCAATGGGATCTTTCTCATGAACATGTTAAATGCTTAAGTTGTAAATTTGTAACCTCACATTGACTCCTCTCAGTGGCAAATGAAGCGCGAGTAAAATAATGGAATCATAAACAGGGCGAGATTTATTGGAGCAAAGCTATATCGTAGATATTTTGACTTCTCAGACGCATTAACTTCTAAATACTAGCAATCCCAATTTGAATTGCTTACCTAAGCTCTTACAGGTTGGCGTTCTAGCGCTAGCGTTAGTTATTCCGTTCGTTTGTTTTTGTTGTTCTTTGACACTGATATGTATTTTGTTAGCAAGATTTTTTACCCTTTTATAATCTCACCGCGTCTCGTTTGGAGACCTACGCTGAGCATTTTATCACGAGGATTTCATGAAGACCGTGACGAATGAGCGGTGGTCGCTTTCCTACACTTAAAGATTTCATTGTTGTGAAGCGTCTTCACTTCTTCACTGCGATGCTCGAATGTCTTAGCGTCCAGAACAACAACAACAAATAAAAAAAAAGCGAGAGCGTAACAGAAAGAACAGTAGAGAACACGTTTCTGCACGCCATAGACTACCTCACTGCGATGGTCGAATGTCTCCTCACCTCACCATCGTTTCAAAATAAGTCGTGTAAAAATGGCTATCGCATGTAGTCATCTCAGACAAGTCACGTAACGTCGATTGATCTCGTAAATCAATATTCTGTTGCTTCTCTTGCATGCATTTTTGGCCAAGAAAGTTTAAGCAAGAAAAAAAAAACGCAGTGTTATTTGCAGTGCAGGTTTATTGCAATGCCTCATAAAAGCGGCATTTCTAAATAATAAAAAAAAAGGGCACCCAGGTTTTTTTCCTGCATTTCTTTGTTCACAGCCAAAATGTGTGGCAGCATGTGCAAACTGCTGCTGCAAATAATTTTTGCCCAGGTATGTAGGACTATTCATTTGGCTACATCTGCACACGTTTGGGGATTCCAGGTGCATGCAATGAAGCAAACATGAACAAACATACCATTGTTGTTTCCACTTCTTCAGGTTGCACAGCCCAAACCAGCTATTCCCAAGTGACGTCAGTCGTGTGAAATTCAAACAATTCTTTCATGTCTTACTGATCCTTTGTAGAAAGGTAATGACCTCACACGAGATGATTCAGAATATTGTGCTAGCAAATGTAGTCCAAATACAGCACTGAAGTTTTCACACAGATACTTAGTTCTCTATAGCTACATAAACTCTTGTAGACAGCTCACCACCGTAAGGGGCTGCAAGACTATGGTTCCTATCCAGCCTAACAAGTGATGAGGTCCCTTGCTGCACCCAAAAAAGATCAAGCGCTGCTGGGAATGAGAAAAAATGATCAACTCTACCGAAGGCATTGTGTTTAACTTAGAAGAAAAGTAGCTTTAGCATTGGCATGAAAGGTTGGCTGGTTTATTTAGTTTTAAACACAAGCATCACCAAACTGCAAATCTGTGCTTTGACAACTTCTTTAATAGGATGTTACTGGTGCAAAGCAATAACACTGAACATATGTTGAACACATTTTAGTTTCTCTTCGCAGTTTAACCAAAGGTTTGTTTGCCAGCAACAAACCTGAGAACTTTTCAATTTGCTGGAATTGTCCAAATGCATGTTTCTATTTCAGTAAAATATTTACTGAGCCATGCCTATCCTTCTTCAGCTCCTCATTTGTGCTCTTTATTCTTGCGAATGGTGTTTTGGAATGCGCGGTGCCTGGAGATGGTGAAAATTTCGTGGAAAAACCATCATTTTTTAGATGAATGGAATAAGCATTTGAGTGAAATGTTTGACTGAGCACCCTGGAAAAGGAAGGGGTGAAGCCAAGACATGGCATTCCTTGGCACCCCTAGGAAGCTTTTAGCGTTCCCTGAGGGCTAAAAATATTAAGAACTCCTGCATCATTTGAACAGTCATTCAAGAAGAAGAAGCATTATGCTAGTAACTTCTGTTAACTAACAAAATAAGATCACTCAGCACTACTACAGGTTGAAAAAGGCAATTATAATGCGCAAAACTGAAATCGTGAACATGTCTTGTAGTGATAAAAGAAGTCTTGAAATTAGGCCATTTGCTGCTTGGAAAACTGTACTGGCTGGAAAGGAAAGAACAACAGTGAGCTAGTCAACATATGTCCACACTTGAGCATAATGTTCAACCGAAGTTCATGTAAGTTCGAGTACACTTTTATTACTGCTTAACTGTACTGCATAGCAAGGAACCATCTATGAAGCTGCCTTGAAACCTAAATATAAGTAGAACTGTATCTTGAAATTTTGAAAGAGAAAAGCAGGTATATCAGCAAGGAGTAGCAGGCTCCATTTCACAGAAAATCCAGTGCTGTGAGCGAGAAATTAAGGACTTCTCTTTGCAGGCCTTTAAGTTACAAGACTGAGCACCAATTTTTTTTATAAGTTATGCGACTTAATGAGACTGCATATTACAATGTTGCGAAGAGCTGCCAACTCGGGTTGCTAATTCAAAGCGGGAGAGTGGGACAGGAATCAAGCTTCCAGGGCTCCCAGGTGCCAAACATGAAATGCTATTCCTAGGCCACACAGGCATGTTTGTATGGCTTGGGTAAAGCGCTTATGAGTGATAGGGGGATAATGTAACTTAGGACCGTATGCCCATAAGAATGTGCGGGATGTTAAAGGCTAAAAATTAAGGGATTAGTAATTAAACAAGCAAAGACGTGCGCAAATGAGGAACCTCAAGGGGAGTCGCAGGCGGTAGGTGGCCATTGACGCTATTGCATCACACGCTTAAAGGCAGAGCTAGTGTGTCCCCCATAAACTTTTTTTTTTGTGTGAAATAGTCTGGAAAGATACTAATATGCAAAGGTAATCATGTCCTACATCCACAATATGATCCGCAATGCAGAGTAAAACCAACGGATAGAATGCAGATAGTACAGTGGATAGCGGATGAGTGCACAGTACAGCGGATAGTACAAAGAACACAAGATGTTCTTTGTGCATCTTAAATCTGTGCCCTTTATGTCTCTTTTCTGTTGCCATCTGCCAACTGGCCCAGCTCTTTGCTCTACTAAAGTGAAATTAGATTTGTTCTTTATGTTACATTTTCAGCAGGCAATATTGGGCCATATGAGGTGTACAAAAACACAACCGCTGCTTTTTAATTTTAGTTACTCTAGCCTTTATGACTGTACAGCCCAAGAGTTGGCAGGAGAGTAACAAAACAAGCAGCTAATACATCCGTTTTTCTATGTCTCTTTTGACCTTATCGTTTTCTCACCTGCAATAAATATTATAGCCACCATTTGGCTGTTTGAAATAGCATGAGTAACCATTTACTTTGCTATTTCATGTTGTGATCGATATTTACTGATATCATGTAGTACATCATTCTAAACTAAAATGACATATACAGCTGAAATTTGTCATATTTTGTCTAAAAATGCCTTTCTCGCAGTCTGTACCATTTAACTATATACAAAGTGTATTTTACAGTGGAAGTCAAAACCCACTGGCCATTTCACCTCAGGTTTAGCTTCACATTCATATTCAGATTGTTGCTCACACGAGTTACCATTAATGGCCTACAATTTAAAACGGACAGTCATAATAGTGTGCAGGCTGTATATAAAGTTATCTATTAAGGGTTTACCACTCTTCACAATGAAACATGCATCATCAATTAACTAGAACTGGTAGTTAAAGGACTATAGACACCTAATTTTTGGGTTTGTGTTTTATCATTTGTAATGATGCATAGGACATTACTGTACACGGATCACCATGTCACATTCACCTACGACTCCTCAATAATTTATAATCGAATTTATTTATTCATCTGTTTCAGTTTCGGTTTCAACAGCTGAGCAATGGCTGTGATGTCACAGTCAAGTCTAGGTCATGCAAGGGATGAAGATACAGCAATATAATCATTGCTGTGTTATTTGAACTCGCTACAATGATAAAGCCAGCCACACCACACAGCAAACAGAAGCAGACCCAGATGTCTAGGATGCGTTAGTACAGCAGGCATCAGCGGAGTTTGAAATTAATTTACAGGATAGAAAAGGCGCAGTATCTGTCGCAATCCTCTGCGGACACAAAGGAAGGGAGGAAGGTGGGAGTGAAAGAAGAGGAAGATAGAGGTGCCGTAGTGGAGGACTATGATCCACTACGCTATAATGGCTTTCGCCTCATCGCGCTTTAGTGGTCCAAAGTGCCCTCTATCTAGAATTTTTGCAGAAGCAGGATGCAGATGGTTAGCATGCACACACTTAGCAGTTATTGTCTCCTTTACTACAAGCACTGGCCTTCAAGAAATATATACATATATATAAAAAATAAATAAATATGCATGTCTAAGCAAGGATTTGAACTTGCTGCCATTGGGACAGCACTACACGTTTTCACATGCTGCCACTGCATAATCATTTTGTACTCAGAATAGAGAGAATTTCTTCCTGCATTTTCTTTTTCTTTTGTTATGATGCCTTTAGCAAGGCAATTACAAGATGCCAGCTACTCTGGTGCTGTTAGCCCTGCTTACCACCAGCAGCTGATCATGTAGGTTCTGCTCACACATTAATGATCTGGCCTTGTTCAGAGATAACTGACAAACAGCAAGAGAAGCACAGAGCCCTCCACAATGTTCGTCACATGCCAACACACACACGGTAATAAAGACTTTGGGCCAGTCAGCTTGCTGCTCGTAACAAAAAACTTGGCATGAAAAAACGAGAACAAGGAAGAACGATAGCTCGTCCTGTGATGTGTGTTCTCTCGTCTTAATTAAAACCATAAACTATGACAAGCAGGTGTTAAGCAAGGAGACATCACAGCAAATTGTACACAGTAGCGACACCATCAACAAAAGCTCGCACCATACACTTAGCAGAAGGCTGAATGATTGCGCCATTAGTTTCACAGAGTTCAGGACCATCGTAGGACATATTCACTTTGCGCAAGCGGGAACACAAGTCAGCATGTATCACAGAAACAGCGGCGACCGTGTCAATCAAAGCCTCAACATGTAAACCTTCTATCCAAACTAAAATCATATTGGAGGGATGCTCCGGAGGATTTTTTCGATGGCCAAAGATTGCAGTTTTTCCTCCTAAAACTGCAGTGGTTAGTTCTGCGATAGTGGGGGGGGGCATTGGAGAAGCGGAGAAAAGGCGAAAGGGGACGGCGTCTGGAAGGCCGGTAACCATGCGGCGCTGCAGAACTTTCTGGAGGGGGTGATGAACGTCGGGGATAATCAGGGAATGAGTGGTGGTTATAGCTGGATAAGCAGTTAAAATAATCTGTTTCAAATGAGTCGTAGCCGCGTCGTTCATTTTGGAGTCTGCGACGACAGAAATGGGAAATGTGGCCCCAGTAGCCGCAGTAATAACAAACAAGGCGGGCTGGGTGCCAGGTGGGGTAGTATGACGGCGCCATTGTAGGTGGCCAATGCGGTGACATGAGCACTAGGAGGCACCAGTGGCGTAGGCGCTCCAAATGCAGGCAGGAAGGATGCGATCTGGGCGTATGTACGCACAGAGCAGATGGTAAGGGCGGCCAACGGTGAGGGGGAAGAAGACGAATTAGCCCGCTGATAAACACATGGAGGTCGAAGGCTTCAGCAGAACTGAAGGAAGGCTGATCAGGCCGGAGGCAGATGGACTGAAGTCCATCCAGTTGTTGACAGGTCGAGATGATGGCGTCGATGGTGGTAGGGTTCTGCACAGCCAGGGCGTTGAAGGCGAGTAATCCAATGCCCTTAATGACATGCCAGACCCGCTCGGCTTCTGGCATGGAGTCATTTACACGCCGACAAAGGAACTGAGTGGAATTACTGGTAGGAGTATTAATTCACAACTCTATTTGACGTGATATCGTTCCGGCCCGTACAACTAGGGCGTCGAAAGAAAAAGTGCGTTTCATTGCTTTAACACCATCACTGATGCGAATACCTAAGACAGGACAGTCTAGAAAGGTGGCATTGAAAGCTAGACGTGCGCTATATACGAGAGAAAGCGCAACTAATGAGTAACCTGGTCTACAAGTTGAGCGGGGACGAGGGAGGTTGGGACGAAAACCTTGAAAAGCAGGGAAAGGGGCCAGGTCTGGCGGACCGAAGAAGCCTGCAACTAGGTCCTTAAGGGGAAAAAAAACAAACAGAAGAGGGAATGGTGGTAATTATGCAATCAGTGGACTGCAGTAGGAGACCCTCGATATCACATTATGCTGACCAGCGAGGAAAGGTGCCGAGCAAAATGAACAGCACTTCGTCACTCCAAGGAAGCGGCTTCTTTGTCACTGGTGGCGATCAAGTATACCGCTACAGGCAACAGCAGAATCTCCCCCTAATATCAAGCGTACAAGCTGAGAATGAGCCTGATGCGTTTCTCATGGAACGAGAAGACTGCCTGCAAGGACCCCGAGACAGCGGCAGTTCTCTCAAAATTAAGAAGTAGAGTGCCTGCTCTACTCATTTGAAAGGTGCCCAGAATAAGCACCAAACTTCAGTGCTTTGATTTTTGGGAGGAGGAGAAGTTGCGACGCCTAGAACTATGTTCACTAGCTACAGTAGCACTTGCTGTGCCATCTACACAAGCCAGCGTCGAGAGAGCATTTTGTGCACTAAAGTATATCCTTTCTTGTCATCGAACCCGGATGGTTTCAACAACCCTCGACAATGTTCCATTCCTTCTGTCTATCGATGATGGCAAAAAAAAAATGTTGACAGCACTTACTGAGCACATAATACAATACTTGCGAGCAGCCATGATGTCACGTCATGCTTGTTGCTGCCAAACACTCTAGTCTCAGAGCGGTTCTAGAAGGTGCATAGCACGCCTATAAAGGGAATCATGACGCGCATCAAGACGGAGGTTGTATCGAGTCTCTGCCAGAGGACTGAGACAATGAATTAATCCGGTTTTCCGACAAATGCAATGATTCCAACCACAATATGTGGCAGAGGGGACATTTCTCAACGCCTTTTGGGCCACAACACACGGGTACCTTTCTGTTTCACCTCCATAGAAAAGTGAAATGCAAAGGCGTTCGCGAGCTTCTCATCAGTCAGAACTTCATCAACCTTGGGGGTGTGTGCTTGGTTCGGCCTTTATCTAATTTAAAACTCCTTTAGTGGCAGCCGGATGAAACGTTTTACATGTCACAGTAAAGGCTTCGCTCTAAAGTAAAATTTATGTGCATTTTTGTGTACCTGTAAAGCGCAGCAGGAAACATTTTCTTGTAACTTCGGGAGCATGACAGCTTCACTTCGTCATGCGCCAATGAAAATAATAATTATTACCTCCCCATCCTGCTCTAATCATCAACCACTCATTATGAACATTTTTCTGAGGACGATGACACAAGCAACAGATGGATTACTATATGAATTTTCATTTTTTTAATATTACTGAAATAGGAAATAAAACTCGGTATTAAAAAATTGCAGTAAAAAAATACATCGTAAGCTTTTTTTTTTTTTCTTTTATGAATCCGTTTGAATCAGTTCGGACAGGGTCGAACCGGTTCGAACCGGAACACGGAATGGGTCTCCGGAGCTGAACCCGAACCGAACCAGAAGAAATTCCGGTTCGACACCCTGCTCATGACTCATGCTTAGTCTTATATAGTTAAGACTCAGTCTTAACTATATTAGTCCTCACTGTTATACAGTCTTTCACAATGCATTTTAAACACACCCTCAGCATGCTATTATAAAATTGCAAGATAATTATAAAGTTGCTCAGACGCAGTTTGGCATTAATTCTGAACAACTGCTACTAACACTTCTTAGAAAATATATATACAGGCAGAAACCTAAATATGTCTTAATGAGCTGCAGATCTACAGATGATGAACATCAGTGTAAAATGGTATAAGTGGACATTTGTATTGACTAACAATAAAATTTATTGCTGACAGATGCCTTCATTAATATTGTGACATCATATTGTGCCATTTTGACAGATGAAAGCAGCAAATATTATCACGAGTGATTATTCTTTCAGACGAGTTGCCCACCTGACTGGCCTCAAGATGTCTTTGGAAAGAAAAGGGTGACGTTACAGGGAACAAAGAAAAAAGGATGCACTGCAAGCATGCACTTCAAGTGGCTTATTGTATATCCCGGCTTCAAGGTAGGCCTGATTTTTCTGTTCCAGGACAAGGATTTAAATTTTAGCAATGTGTATGTGATGTGCAGGGCTTAATATCTGAGAAAGATAAGGAGGAAAAGTCTAAGCGAAGGTATAGCCATTAGCAAGAGGCTTCTGTCAATAGTTGTCTCAAAGCAGCTAGAATGGCCAAAGGTTACTTATACAGGAAACTGAGGATAAAAACTCATGTTAGAAACACCTCTTGTAGCCTATATTACTTTGTGATTTAAACCCTATAAACCAAATAATCTTAATGCCAGTGAAACCAAGTGACAAAATGCTGTTTTCATTTATTCAAGCATGAAATTAAATACAATTTTCTCATAAAAATAGAACAGGTAAAACTGAAGCTAAAATCACCAGAATGGCAGGAAAATGTACAAGGTGAATTCAGGTTTATTACTTTGCCCTTCATAATTTTTTGTTCTGTCAGCATAATTGGAATGCTACTGACAAAGATGGAATTGTGGTGCCAGGCATTTAGAAAACGAAAGAGCCAGCAGCATGCCTAGGACCATCATAACTTCCTGTGCTGCATGACAGCTTTGCTACAATCAGCAGTTGTTACGGCAAGTTAGTGTCTAGCTCAAGATTCTGTCTCACAGCACTGATGAAAAATGTACATATATGTGTCAAAGTATTATGAAGACAAATAAAAAAAGCTGAGGCCGTTAAGTTCACATTTTGATGAGAACAGAGAAGCATACTCACACATCAGCTACATGAGAGTTGAAATCATGGCCTGCTCGAAAAAGTCAGACACAGAACCAAATATATTTAGAAGGGTGGTTGATTGGACTTGTTATGTTAGTTCATGAAGCAAGAAAAACAAATTGCAGTGCAAAAAAAAAAAAAAAAAGCCAGTCAGGGAACTCCGTGCAAAAAAAAAAAAAATAAAAAAGTTGCCATCGTCCCATAAAATTATTGACTGTCACATAATAAAAAAAAAACATGGTGCAGCGATCTAGTGCTAGATTGGTTTTTCGGCTCCTAATAAGTTGAGTTATTATTTCGCAGAAGATGGCGGTTGGCTGCACAAAGAAGCATCGGGGAAAATTTGTTAACTACGTCGAAAATGCTGTGTATGCATGAAATATCTCTCTCCTGCGGCAAACAATGAGTGGGGCAAACGGGCAGATGCCTAAATGATTAGCTGCGGTAGCATGGGCCAGACGTTAAGAACATGTGTAGGAAAGGTCTGTTGGCCACTGCCGCATTTGCAAAAGCATTCTTCCCCTTCTCAAAAAAATGCTTGGTTTTAAAAGTGCACGAAAACCGAATAACATGTTAAATAATTGAAGCGAAATAGACTGCACTTTTCAAAGGTGATTGTGTAAGTAGACCCCTGCTGTGCTGTTGCCGAAAGAGCTCGCATATCTAGGAGGTACGCTTTGCTAGTGCATGTTCTGATCGTGCACTTGTGATACGATGGTATAAAAACCGCCCCTTCCTTTCCAAAATAAATATTGCTGGAAGTTAGCACTGTGCGTGTTTTCTTTTTCTGTCCATGTTTTTTTTATGCTACGCTTTCTTCCTTGCAAATATATTTCTACCTCTGGCTTAATTTCTAGGAGTGTGAATTCTCTAGTTAGTACAATTCACAGTAGCTGTCTTACTTAGGTCTGGTGCACCAAGAGTTATAAGCATGCAGCCCAAATATTGCAGAATACATAGCAAACTGTTTATAAAAATTTTGCATTACAGGAAAACAGGTTATATCAGTATAATACAATAGAATTTATTCTTGGTGATGTCATGGTAATTAAAATAATTCTCAGTGTTATGCAGTATTTAACCATAATGCCACCAATAATATTACATAAGCAAAGGAACCAAACTGTTATAATTACTGGAGGCTGGTTGATATAACTTAAAATGCTTCAATATCCATTGCTCTGATACCTACACATATTAATCTTTTCAAGAAACATATATATTTTGTAGACAATATACACATCTAATAATTGTCATTCCCTTTTGATCATTTTGCATTTCAGGTTGACACTGCTGATGGCACAGGAATAGAAAGGACATACAGAATGAAGGCTGACAAGATAAGACAGCTGGAAAATGAAATAGAAAGAAGAGCAAACATCAGGACCGAGCAACGTATATACATCACAGTGTCATCCATGAGAGTGCACAGTGGGCATGAATTTGAACACATTGCAGGCTTCAGCCAAGCTGTGAGTAAACAAGTATTGGCCAAAATACATGACCTTGTGCGCGAAAGCACAACATGTGTCCAAACAGTTAAACAATGCTTAGACTTTTATGTCAAAGAAGTTCTCTTCGCAAATCAGTCAAAGCCGGACACAAGCTGCCGAGCATTCTTCCCAACTGATGCATCTGCATCAGATATACATAATCATATCCAGGCTGCGCTTCATAAAGACAGGATTAGCTCCCTAGATCAGGAAAATGCCGAAGTCTTGATAGGCACATACCAAAAGGTTGAACCAGACAGTAACTTTTTTTACAGATCATACAAAAAGAAAATATGTAACAATCTGAGATGTGAAAGTGATGAAGTACAAGAAGAATTGGAACAAGAATGTGAAGAAACACTTCTCTTCTGTTATCAATCAAAATTCATGAAAGAGATCATGCTAAAATATGGCCAAACTGTTGCATGCCTAGATGCAACCAATAAGACAACAAACTATGATTTGCCACTTTTTTTATCGTTGTAAAGAGCCCACACGGCTATATGACAGTTGGAGCTTTTATACCACAATTTGAAACAAGCACTTGCAATTTTCAAAAAATGGAATCCAGCTTTCTGCCCTGACTATTGGATGATTGACAACAGCCAAGCTGAGATAAATGCTCTGCATGAATCTTTTCCGACAAGCAAAGTTTTCCTCTGTGATTTCCACAGAGAGCAGTCATGGGACAGGTGGCTCAAAAAGAGTGAAAACTGTGTGCAATCAAAGGAAGCTGTACTTGTTGCTCTCCGGAAGATTGCAAACTCAACTAGTGAAGAGGAAATGGAACAGAACATCAGTGTCTTGAAGAGCTCCGAACATTGGGAGAATGAAAAACTGAAAAGGTACATAGAAGGACATTGGCTGAATGTTGTGGGTGAGAGCTTACAGGCTAGATTTCAATGTTGTAATAACAACAAACAACGGTACAGAATCACAAAACAAAATTTTGAAGCACAAGTATTTGAAAAGTAATGAAGGAAGAAAAAAGTCTCTGACCACGTTAGTATCTGTTATCGTAAAGAAGTTTTTACCAGGAAGGCAACAGGAATACCATAGGCGTTTGATGGCTGCATCGTCATCATACAGGGCTTACAGTGACACTGTACCGAAATATCTACATAACAGACCTCCATCTTTCATCAAACACATGATGCAAAGAATGTACACAGCTCTAGAATACACTGAAAGTGATGTCAGCAGCACAGGTGTGGCCGGAGAGTTCTTTTTTTTTTAAAATACACAGCGCAACAAATATAGGACAAGCGAGTAGATGGGAACAGCGCTGTTCCCGTCTACTCGCTTGTCCTATGTTTGTTGCGCTGTGTATTTTTAAAAACTGAAGCACCAACTAGCTCAACTCACAGTTCCGGAGAGTTCACTGTGCGATCGCAATCTTCCCCTGGCTGGCACACGGTAAACATGTCTCGACCAGAATGTACATGCATGGACTTCAAGGTGACCAAATTTCCCTGTAAGCACTTCTGTGCAGTCTTCCGGCTAACAGAAATTTCATTCGAACAATTACCTGAGGGCTATTTAAACAGTTCATATATCTCTGTAGCAGAAATGCCCACTGCTTCAAAACCGGGCACCGAAGTAGACTATGAAGTGAATCCCCACCAAGAGAGTGACCAACAAGAACACTATAGTCAGAATGAAGAGTCAGTGCTCCCGATAGCCTCATGCTCCTCCAACCAATTAAAACTAAAGCGAAAAAAAGCTCGAAGCCTTGCAGAAAAGTTCACCAGCCTTCTTTACTATTGTACCGATTCTTTGGCTTTGGACGATGCTAATGAGAAGCTCGAGGCAGCTTGTGCTACTTTGAGTGCATCAATTCCATCACCAAGTGGCTTACATATACGAAGTTCTCCGACCAAAGGTTGTTCAAATCATAGGCCCCGTCCTCTGCAGAAAAAAAATCTCAAAGCAAAAACAAGTTCCTTGTTGCCAGCAAGGATGAGCAGTGAGCACTAGCGCACTAAGGGTCGCATTGGCAAGCGTTCTGAGGACTTACGCAAAACAATCAACGTTGACCCTTTTCTGTCGGCAAGCAAATGAATTTACAAAAGCAATCAGAGGAAAATCATTACATTGTTCAGGAAGCAGTATTTATACGAGAGTCTCAACATTTCAAAGTGGCCAACATGTGGAGACTACAATGACATAACTGCTGTAGTATAGCCCTGATTTCAAAGAAACTGCTTGTGGTTTTAGCCAATACATGAAGTTATCAGTTTTCATAAGCCACTGCTGAAAAATTGGCTGGACTCTGTTATACTGCTTTCCTGTAGGTAAATGGACTAAGAAGAACCCTAATTGCATGGCAGTACAAAAATGCAGCCACAGACTGAAGAAACTACTCTGCGCTACCTAAATAAGGCTATGCTTCCAGGCAGCGAGATGAATTCCCTTTTTGATGGCTGGTTGATTTATGGGGTTTAACATCTCATAGGGACTCAGGCCAATGAGGAACACCGTAATGGAATGCTCCGGATATTTCGGCCATCTGAGGTTCTTCAGCACGCACTGACATTGCGCGATATGAAGGAGCACTGAACAAGGGATAAAGGGAGTGGAAGCCTCAGTTTGCAGGTCGAGCCAACGTTTTGACAAGTGGACTTGTCTTCTAGGACGAAGACAAGTCCACTTGTCGAAATGTTGGCTCAACCTGCGAACTGAGGCGTACCTCATTTACCCTTGTTCAGTGCACCTTCATACCGTGTAAACCATCTTCTTCCTCTCATTCTACCTGACATTGCGTAGCACATGAACACCTTGCTTTTCACCTCCATCGAAAAGCGGTCGCTGCAGCTGGATTTGATTCGTCCTTTGGTTCTGCAGTCGAGCGCCCTAACCACTCAGCCACAGCAGCAGGGTACCTTTATTATGTTCAGCAATCTGGTACCTGTGGGCATATGTACACAGTACTTTGATTTTGCATGCAAATTTCCTAACTTTTGTATTTCTCTTTCTTGTGCTCACACGCTCATCTAGTGACATGCTATAACTGCTTACATGTATGTACCACATCTTAGACAGAAAAGTTCACTGCTGTGTTCCCGAGTGCACACAGCTTGTATATTAAGAGATCTTGTTGGGCTAGTTGGTGTCTATTCATTATAAGTTAAAGGCGCCAAAACAACATGCACACACACAAGAAAAGAAGAATGGGACAGAGAGCCGAAGTCTTGATAGGTCCCGTTCTTCTTTTCTTGTGTGTGTGGGTGTTGTTTTGGTGCCTTGAACTTACAATGAACAGCTTGTATAGTATCCTACTGCATTTTCTGTTCCTGTAATTTGTTTGCCTGTTCTTGCATTGACTCCATCATATTTACGATGAGGTGATGCATGTTGACATGCACTATTTACTGTATATTCCTGCTTTAGCATTCACAATATCAAGCCAAAGACTTCCTGTTTTTAATCTACCTTGCTAAATAATAATTTTGAAACTGTTGCTTTGTTTCTGTACAATTTGTATTATTGTATTCATGCACAGAACAAGTTGCCAGTTGTTAATGTAATAAACTGAGTTTGTTCTAAACGACATGTTAAATGTGAATAAAATATCCATACTAAGCATCGTTGTGTATGTGTGTCAAAACCTGTATGCACCCACCCATTAAAAGACTGCCGTTTTATCTGCGAATCAGTTTTCATTTGCTGTAGCATACATGGAGCAAAACACAGACTGTAGCAGTATTTTTGTGTTCTTTGCAGAAGGTTATGTTGTAATTTAATCTGATATTAAGAATACACTGCCTTTTCTTTCCACACTGCTTTATTTCCTTGATGCACAGCTGAAGTCAGTAAATGCTTCCCCATCTACACATCAGAGAAAAAAAAAAACGGACATAAAACACCAGTGACATGCATTTTGCTATGCCTATCCTGACGCTATTTGTAGCGACTAGACAGCAATAGGCTGCTTTAATTTAGGTGGTTGAGTTATTGTCGACCACCGCGGGTGAGCACAACTGCAACACTTTTTTCGAAAAATTAGCCGCAAATATGTAGAACGCCCCGACACGTAGTACCTGCGCATTGCAATAAGCGTTTTGCTACAAACGTTGACACACAAGCTAATCGAAATTCGTTCTTTTTTTTTCTTTTTTCACGTATGCCTTTCCAGCGCTCGTTGCGTGCGTTATTAGTAGGCTTTAATAATCAATGATCCTGTGAAGCGGCCACTCTTTCACCTGTCATTTACGAAGTCGTGAAGGTACAAAATTAAAGTGCTAAGAAGACTGCAAAGCAGTGCACAAACGCGAAGGACTCTCAGAGAAAATTTGCATAAGTATTCGCCTAGCCAGTGACGAAGGACGAGGTCAAGAAAGCACTAAAAACTATGAAAAGGGGGAAATCAGCTGGAGAGGATCAGATAACTACAGATTTGCTGAAGGACGGGGGGAATATCGTGCTAGAAAAACTGGCCACGCTGTATACGCAGTGCCTGGTGTCATCGACGGTACCGGAACCATGGAAGAATGCAAACATTATCCTCATTCACAAGAAAGGGGACTCTAAGGACCTTAAAAATTACAGACCAATCAGCTTACTGTCTGTTACGTACAAGGTATTTACTAAGGTAATTGGTAATAGAATCAGGACAACCTTAGACTGCAATCAAGCAAAGGATCAAGCAGGTTTTCGGAAACGGTACTCTATTAGTCATATCCATATACCGTCATTCAGGTGATAGAAAAATTCTCGGAATATAACCAGCCCTTATACATAGCATTTATTGATTACGAAAAAGCATTTGACTCAGTTGAAACCTCGGCGGTGATGCAGGCATTGCGAAATCAGGGGGTAGACGAGCTGTACGTGAAAGTGCTGGAAGACATATATAGTAGCTGCACAGCAACCATAGTTCTGCATAAAGAAAGTAACAAAATTCCCATAAAGAAAGGTGTTAGCCAATAAGACACACTCTCCCCAGTACTATTCACAGCTTGCTTAGGGGGAGTATTCAGAGACTTGGAATGGGAGCAGTTAGGGATAAGGGTAGATGGAGAATACCTCAGTAATCTGCGATTTGCTGATGACATTGCCTTGCTAAGCAGCTCGGGGGATGAACTGCGAATAATGATTGAAGACCTGGACAGGAAAAAGTAGAAAGGTAGGCTTTACATTAGGTAGCGAAATACTTGAAGCAGTAGCTAGACGAATATGTCTACTTATAGGACAGGTAGTAACCGCAGATCCGGACCATGAAAATAACAAGAAGAATAAGATTGGGATGGAGCGCATTTGGCAAGCACTTGCAGATTATGACTAGCAGTTTACCGGTATCGCTCAAGAGGAAAGTATACAACATGTTGCATCTTACCTGTACTCACCTATGGGGCTGAAACGTGGAGGATAACCAAGAGGACAACCCAGGGGGCTATGGAACGAAAAATGGTAGGGGTAACATTAAGAGATAGGAAGCGTGCACAGTGGGTCAGAGAAATAACTCAAGTTACCGACATTCTAGTGGAAATTAAGAAGAAGAAATGGGCATGGGCAGGACATGTAGTGCGAATTCGAGAGGGTAACCGATGGTTGCTTAGGGTAACAAACTGCATGGATTCCAAGGGAAGGAAAGCGCAGGGGGCAGCAGAAAGTTAGGTGGGCGGATGAGGTTAAGAAGTTCGCAGGGGTCAAGAGGATGCAGCTAACACAAAACCGGGTTAATTGGAGAAATATGGGAGAGGCCTTCGCCTGCAGTGGGTATAGTCAGGCTGATGATGATGATAGCCGATTACTCTTTAGGACATTAAATTGCATATATATATATATACCATACTTAAATATATCCTGCTTGATCAAAGCTACGTTAATATTTAATTCGTTCATCAAAATCTTAATGACCTTCAAAAAGAAAGTTTTGAGAAATGACGCACTTTGCCTGGATCCTAACAATGTTTATTTGCCGGGCCGTGGTGATGAAGGGTCACGAAACTCGCAAAAGTAGTATCAGCGAAAAGCTGGTTCGCTGCAGTGACCGGTCAAACGTACTAACAGCAGCTACCTTCGCAGCAGCTTTTGTGTCCTTTTCAGTACGAATATATGCACAAGTGAATGGAATACTCACAGAGCGGCGTCTCGATACATTATATACAACAAAACGTACACGAGCGGCAGGCATTTGATATTGCGCTATTCATCGTGCGACTGAAAAGCAGTCACGGTAATTAAAAGTTACAAACGAACTTATGAAGCTTCAGTGCAGAATTGTGCAGCGCACGTTAGCCGCGAAGTTGCCGAAGGGTCTACTTGTCGCGCTCAATGCTGCTGCACATCGCTCTCATATTCGTCCGACCGCAAGAAATATGTGAAAACAGGTGCTATTTTCCTTTGCGTGCCTTGTGGCGCAACCAACCACACCACAGCTTGCAGGTATATAGGGAATTATGCCCGAAAACACAGCAAGCGCCGCGCATCCAATGCAGACGACCCGAGCTTTTGCCTACACCACGAAAGTCACTGCTGTCGCCAGCGCCGCCGCATCTCCACTGATGGGCTGCCAAACGAATGGCGAAGTGCAGCACCACGTGCGCCGCTATTGTTGCTTATTCCATGCTTATTGTGACCCCGCTCCAACCTTGCTCCAAAGCTTGGCAATGGAACGCGCAACCATAGAGAAGAATGGGGCGCAACCATTCTCCTACCTCTTTGGTCTGCCACTTTCGCTTCGCTACATGTTTCTGAGACCGGCGGATTCTGCTCGATTTGCGGGTTTAAGTCGCTGAGAGTTTCGCTTTCTGCGTGCATGACTTGAACATGATTGAATGCTTGAAAGCTTGAGACAGCTTTGCGGCAGCTATGGGCCTTTCGCGACTAATGATACGCGCAGTGGTGGTCGGCGGCGGTCGATTTCGGCGCCGTGCCCACGTTTTCGGGCCCCGCCGCAGGTTGACGACCGCACAGCCGAGTGCAAGCGGTTTCTGCCTGGCCGACTACACTGCCGTTGGCTTCGATCTGGACAACACGCTGGCCCGGTACCGGCTTCCGGCGCTGTTCGAGCTCATCCACGGGAGCGTCCGCGAGCACCTCGACAAGGGCGCGAGCCGACGCGCGGACGGCAGTATCTGGCCCAGCGCGCGCGGGTTCTCGCAAAGGGGCTTGCTGCTTGACAAGAAGCGAGGCCTGCTGGTGAAATTTGACGCCGGCGGAAAAGTCGACCGTGCCTTCAAGGGATTCATGCGTCTCTCCGATGCAGAGGTACGCGGCTCTCACTGTTATCGCAAATACTTTTGTTGCGCAGAAGCATTAGAACTGCATTCATCATTTCTGAAAGCTTAATTATTGCGTGTAAAAAGTGCCACCAGCTTTTTTTTTTCTTTTTTAACATGGTGACCATTTGGGCTAGTTGGTGCGAATCAGCGAAAGTAAACTAATAAAATTGTGCATTTCATTGCCGTAATCTTGAACTCCACCTAGGCAGTTTGTGGTATAGTTGTAAAAGCTGGCAAATATCTTCTAGTCATACCACAGACAGCAGATATATTCGATTTTTCTCGCAGAAAATGCAATCCTGACACCTCGCAGGGGCACCTTGTGTAGTTAGGTATTGGCGCTTGGCGCCACCGTACCGTGGCGATAGGTTGAAAGGTGGAGGGTCAACTTATGCCTTGTGGCAAACTCTTCGAATAAAAAAAAAAAAGAAAAAAAAACCATGAACGGTGGCGGTCGAGGTCGTGGTCAAGCCTCGGCCGACGGGCTCCCCGCCTATCTATCAGGTGAGGGGCTCCGGGACCTTCCTCTGCATATAAGGGTGAAACAGAGGGGACAGAATATTAGGACCCCTTAGACCGCCCATAATGCATGAAAAAACAATAAAAAAAAAAAACGATCGACCTCCGAAAAGGAGTCGCACCGAAGTCACACAAATCATGACACCAACTGAACTTCCAAAGTTTCTTGTCCTGCGCTCATTATCAGGGTCTAAACCTGTAAATGAGCTATCAGTTTTTCTGATAGCCAGCTCGCTGAAAGCCATCATTGGGGCAAACTATAAAGCCAAAAAACTAGGATCTGGTGACCTACTAATAGAGGTATCAGACAAAAGCTAGTCTGGCAAACTCCTCATAACAAAGACATTTGCTCACCTCTTAAATGAAACAGGATCAGACCTCCTTGAAGGCCTCCAGAACTAAGGTGCAACTGCGGTTCGAAGAATAACGATCAGGCGAAAGAATGAAGAAATAAGAACGAAACATATTGTTCTCACTTTCAACCGGAGTTCATCAATGTGGAATTCATCCGATGCAAAGTAAGCCCCTACATACCAAACCCCCGCAGGTGCTTCAAGTGCCAGCGGTATGGGTATGGTAGCCAAACATGTCGAGGACGCTTTACATGTGCAAAGTGCAGTGCTCACGACCATGCAACCGACAACTGCAGTGCAAATGACTTCAAATGTGTGAACTGTGAGGGCACGCACCCTGCATACTCACGGTTCTGTGTGGCCTTTCAAGCAGAAAAGGAAGGGATAAATTTGAAGGTCACTGAGAATATATCATACGTAGAGGTGCGAAAGAAACATAGAATGCTTTCTTCCGCTCCCTATGCTGACACAGCCCGCAGAGGGGCCAGGCCGCATCTAGTAATGGTAGGCACGCAGCGCAATGCTGCTGGTGTGCTCCCACCATGGCTCCTCACTAAGCAGCCACCACTAATCTTTGCAATCCCGGAGGTCACTTTCTCCCAGACGTCCGGGACACCAACAACATCTGAGAGGGACTTGGTTCCTCTTGAAAAATCTCCTGCCTCCATGCCTTCACCAGAGGTGATGGAGGTGAGCGTGGACTCCGCAGCGCCAGTGGCGCCTAGGGAGTTCGCCAATGAAAGGCGGGGCCTGTTGGACCGCTTCAAATCGAAAAGACATACGCCAGTTAAGCCACCTGATAAATGCAGCGGGTCTTAAACCCACCGTCTCTTCCCCATTCCGCACTTACAAAAATGGCTACTGATAGCGTTGTTTATTGGAACTGTCGAGGACTGCTAAATAATCTGAATGATGTATATGAAATCCTCGCCGAGCACCAACCAAGCATACTTTGTCTGCAAGAAACCCACTTAAAACCAGCAGACACAAGTTTCCTCAAGCAGTATCTTGTGTTCAGGAAAGATAGGCAAGACAGCACTCGCCCCTCTGGCGGCGTCGCCATTGTAACTCAAAAATCAATCCCATGTCAAAACATCTCGCTTGATACAGACTTAGAGGCAGTGGCAATACGAGCCTTAATTTTCGATAAAATAACAACAGTGTGTTCTCTGTATATTCCTCCAGATTATAGGCTATGTAGTGAAAGTTTTGAAAAGCTGATTGACCAACTTCCAGAACCATGGCTGCTAGTCGAGGACTTTAATTCTCACCACCCATGAGGATGTACAAGAACGGACTCCCGAGGTGTGCTAATTGAAACATTCTTATTGTCCTCTGGATCGTGCTTACTTAACACAAAAGAGCCAACATACTACAACATAGCACGTAACACATACACAGCCATAGATTTAGCGCTATTGGCTCCCCAATGCTCTTGGCAGCTACAGAGTGGGTTGTTATTTAACAATCTATATGGAAGGGACCATTTCCCAATGTCTGTGAAGTATGCAGGCAATAAAAATGAAAATGTATCTTACCCTAGAAAGAATAAAGAACATGCAGCCAACTGGGAGATGTTCAGGGAACACTCATCATTGGCTTGTTCATCAGTTACTGACTCAGGCGTTGATGAAACTCAGTACTTGATCACGCTGCACATTATAGAGGCAGCAGAAAAATACATTCCACAAACATTAGGTACGCCACGAAATAAACGAAGACCCTGGTGGAACTCTGAATGTAAGGCTGCTCGTGAAACTCAAAAACAGGGCTTGGTCGAAGCTATGCCGATACCCCACAGCCTAAAACCTAATAGACTTTAAGCTTGCAAAGGCAAATGGCAGGCGTATTCGACGCATCTCTAAGCGAGAAAGCTGGGCATCGTTCCTTTCCTCTGTGAACTCTTATTCTGATGCACACAAAGTTTACAACAGAATAAGAGCACTCATAGGATATAGCACTCTCCCAACACCCTTTGTCAGCACCAATGGTGACTCCCTTGAACATCAAGCAGACATTCTAGGGAAGTACTTTGAATACATATTCAGCTCGGCGCACTATGCAGATTCCTTTTTGCGGCACAAGGCAACTGAGGAGAGGAAGCCTATACACCATAAAAGACCGCGCACAGGAGGGTACAATAGCCTATTCACATTGCAGGAGCTGAAGATTGCCCTAGGCACATGTAAGAACTCAGCAGCAGGTCCTGACAGAATCACATACGGAATGCTCAGGCATGTGGACATGCTTCAAACCCTACTCTGCCTGTATAATCAAATATGGGCCACAGGATGCTTTCCTAAAGCATGGAAGGAAGCAATCATTATTCCAATATTAAAACCCACACTTGCTGCCAGCCTATGCAAGCTTCTTGAAGAAATCGCCACCGTCATTTCCTTGAATATAATGGTCTTTTAGGGCTTGGAGGTCAACAGCGGATCAGCTCATTTGAGTCTTATGCAAGGGATGCAAACAACATTGTTTATCTGTCTTTCGATCTTGAAAAAGCATATGATACCACTTGGTGCTATGGTATCATCTGCAACCTCTTCTCTCTTGGCATCACAGGGAACATGTTGAATACAATACGAAGTTACTTGTCTGAACGGACCTTCAAAGTTTGTGTTGGCAATGCATATTCAAAGCAGTACATACAGGAAAATGGTGTCCCTCAAAGTGGTGTTCTCAGTTGCCCATTTTTCATAGTCAAAATGAACTCTCTAAAAAGCGTGCTGCCAAAAACCATTTCTTGCTCTGTATATGCTGATGACATCCAGATGAGCTTCAAATCTTGCAACTTGGCCATCTCTCAACAACAGATTCAGCTAGGTGTTAACAAATTGTCCAGGTGGGCTGATGATGGGTTTAAATTTAACTCTGAAAAGAGTGTTTGTTTACTTTTCTCTAAGCAGTGTGGCATCAGAACTGACCCCAACATTACACTGAATGGTGAGAGCCTTGCCTTTAAAAAGGAACATAAATTTCTTGGCGTAGTTGTTGACGAAAAACTTTCCTTCATTGGCCACATAAAACAGTTGCGACTGAAGTGTCTCAAAGCAATGACTCTGCTAAAAATTCTCTCTCACCTTTCATGAGGCACAGACGCGACTGCCTTCTGAGCCTTCTGAATAGTGTAGTTCTATCATGCATTGACTATGGCTCGATGGTCTATGGATCCGCATCATTCTCTGCTCTAAAATTGCTCGATCCCGTGCATGCACCACCTCGGCCTTCGCCTCGTCACAGGTGCTTTTTAAACTAGCCCAATTGCTAGCCTTTATGTCAAGGCGAACCGATGGTCACTGCAACGAAGAAGAGAATTTACTTGTGTAACTTATGCTATGAAGGTACTATGCCAACTGGATCATCCATGTCGCCGGCTCCTGCTTGACAAAACTAGCACATCATTTTTCTCAAGAAAACCATCTCTAACACCACCATATCCAATCAGAGTAGCCACGCATATTGAACATCTGGACGTTCCTGTTACCAGTCATCATACAACTTCCATAAAAGGCTTAATTCCTCCTTGGGAAATGCACGGTGTTAATTGTGACCTGTCATTTCTTGAAGTGGAGAAGCACGCATCCCCTATTACCATACAGCAGCACTTCATGTCCCTTCAGGCAAAGTACACTTGTGATGAATATTACAGTGATGCTTCAAAGTCTGCTCAAGTGTCCTGTGCAGCACATGGACCACAATTTTCACTTTAAAAAACACTGTACAGACATACAAGTATATTTACCGCTGAATGCCGTGGAATCCTGCTAACTGTGAGACACATTATTGAAAACAAAGTATGTACAGCAATAATCTACACAGACTCCCTCAGTGTTTTAACCTCACTATCTTCTTCGAAATGGCATAAGAACCTAGTCCTAAATTCTTTCTTTTACAACCTCATGTCTGCATGTAAATTAGAACTTAAAATTACGCTATGTTGGGTACCAGGCCACTGTTGTATACCAGGCAACGAGGTTGCTGATAGGCTTGCTGTGTCAGCTGCCCTTCGAAATGACATAGACATTGACAAGATAACTTATCATGACCTCAAGCCACACATAAAAAACATGATTAGGCAGCAGTGGCAAGAGGAATGGGACACAGCAACTGAGAATAACTACACAATAAAACCAAGGATAGGCAGATACAATACAGAAATACAAGACAGATTTAAAGAAGTAGCTCTGAGCAGGCTGAGAATTGGTCACACATACACAGCACATACATATCTTTTAACAAACTCTCCTGCACCACACTGTTTGAGATGTGGTGATTGACTTACTGTAATTCATGTTTTAATTATATGTGCACAACTAGAACCAGAAAGGAGACGTCATTTTCCCTCCTTGTACACTCATCAAATACCTGCACACCCATCCATTTCTATTGGTGACAACCCAATATTTCCTTTAAATCATGTGCTAATATTCTTATCAAAAGTAGGCTTTTTACATGAAATTTGTTATCGACGCGGGTCTCATCCTGTTCCTCCTTGAGAGGACGGATGAGATCTTTTAAAGCATCTACATATCCTTTTTTTCACAGCTCATCATACATCGCGAATGAATTTTGGGCCCTATACACCACTGTTTTTAGTGACTTTACAGAGTGAATTAATTTTTAGACCCTATACACTACTGTTTCTTTATCGCTTCATGAAACATCACAACTTAGCACATTACGTCAACTTGAGTAGACTGTTCACCTTGTGTTTGGCGTTCTTTGGCCTGAGACGCCCTTGCACCATTAAAATCCATCATCGTCATACAATCCTGAAATTTGACCATGCCACCTAAACAATTAAGACATATGATGATGAGACCTGCATTCTTTTAAAAATGCTACGTGCATGCCATCTGCGATTGCAGCTTTACAGTCGTCTGTTGATTGTTAGTGGTGCTGTATTGACTGCAAAAGACTGTTCTGGTACTTTTGATGCTGATTGCTTTAGGGTATGAAAAAAAAAAAAGACGGGAATAGCGCTCAATGTTAAAAAATGCGTACAGGTGGAATTCACAAGAAAGAAGGCCCATCAACCTACTGAATACACGGTGAGTAACATTGTACTGGATGAAGCAGCAGAGATTAAATATTTGGGGGTGTACAGTGCGACCAGTTTTTCTAGCACATCCCCCTCCATCCTTCAACAAATCTGTAGTTTGCTGATCTTCCCCAGCTGCTTTCCCCCTTTTCGTAGTTCCTTTCTTAACCTCATCTCCTTTGTGACTGGCGGCATGTCCAACTGCTATTGACTACTGCCTATCTCATTATTGCCCAGGCTACTTCGGCTACTATCAGTATAGAACTGCTTGACTACCTTGACTATCCTGTCAGTATTCGTAATGACATTGTCTGCCTTGTCACTTAGCGCATACATCTGATTTTTGCCTATGCCCAATTTTGGTCTTCGCCACTTTAAGGCTGCCCTCGTTGTTTAGAGCATGCTCAATTTTCTCCATGGTTATACTTCCTTATGTCTTCCACTTTACATTTATTGATTAGCTTTGGTATCTCTGCCAGTTCTGTCCTGACTGTTCAGTTGGAAGCTTGCAGACTTTGGCCTTCCTTAATCAAATCTTTCGGCTCTTTAGATAGTTTACCGGTATCAGTAGTATAGTTATACTACTGCCTACTTCTACTGCGCAGTCTGTGGTGATATCTCTGAAATTATTGTTCATTGCTTCTGCGCTAAGGTCGTCATCCTCGGTTAAAGCTGAATATCTATTCTGTAACGAGGCCCTCAATTCTTCCCTCTCCCTCACTTCTAATTCGTTGACGGACTTCTTTCTTACAAATCTGTACCGTTCCCTCTTCAGATCTCGACTAATTCGAAACCTTACCATCCTGTGGTCTCTGCATGACACCTTTCCGTTCACCTCTACATCCTGCATAATGCCAGAGTTAAAACACAATATGACGTCAATTTCATCTTTAGTTTCACCCTTAAGGCTTTTCCATGTCCGGTTCCAGTTTTCCCATTTACTGAAGAAAGTATTCATGATTCTTAAATTATTGTGCTCTGCAAACTCAACTATCAACTCTCTCCTGCTATTCCTAGAATCAATGCCATAATTACCCACTGCCTGGTCTCCAGTTTGCTTTTTCCCTACCCTGGCATTGAAGTCACCCATTAGCAAAGTATACTGCGTGCTTACTTTCCCCATTGCCGATTCTACATCTTCATAGAAGCTTTCGACTGCCTGATCATCAGGACTACATGTAGGCGTGTAGGCCTGTACAACCTTCAATTTATACCGCTTATTAAGCTTAATGATGATGCCTGTCACCCTCTCATGAATGCTATAGAGTTCCTCTATATTGCCACCTATATCCTTATTGACAAGGAACCCTGCCCCTAGTTTTCGTCTCTCTGGTAATCCTTAATAACAGAATACATGTCAATCCTTCAGCATATTATACCTCGCTAAGCCCTATCACATCCCATTTCATGCCTTCTAATTCCTCTAACAGTACTGCTGAACTACCTTCACTAGTTAGGGTTCTAGGGTTAAACGTTGCCAGGGTCAATTTCCAATGGCGGCCTGTTGGGAGCCAGAGGTTCTTGGCACCCTTTGCTGCGTTGCAGGTCTGACAGCCGCTGTGGTCAGTTGCTTTGCAGGCGCTGGGGACTGAGGGCCCGGGTTTTTATTAGAGTAGTCCTAGGAGGTTTTACTATGCCAGGGTGGGCAAATCTTGTCCTGGTGAGGGAGTGCGTTTCCGGAGGTGTTCTCTGGATAGGTCGCACCCCAAACCTGTTTATGCAATTTCATCGTCACGCATTTTTTTTTTTTTAATCAGGGAGGGGGAGGGGGGTTGTGCGGCACTGGGTTTCGAACCACTGTCCTCTTGCACGCGAGGCGGATGTTCTGTCTCTACGCCACTTCTTCATATTAGCCTTCTTCAGTTAGCCACTTCTTACTTTGCTGAAACGCTTGCTCTTCCTTTTTTCCTAATTTACGTCATACAATGGCCTTAGCCTTGCGGCCATGTTGGGGAACAAGCTTCCCATAAAAGTCAATCAACCCCATGTAGGCTTGCAGCTGTGCCTCATTCTTTGGTGGTGGCGCCTCCGTTATAGCTTTCACGCTTTCATCTGACGGCCATATCTCCTTTCCGTTGAACTTGAAAGATCTTTGCACTTTTCTCTATTGAGCTGTATGCTTTTGTCCTGAAACCGTGACAGCACACTTTCCGCTTTATGAAAACACATAAAATGTAGGTCCTGCTATCAGTACATCATCCAGATAGCATGCTACACGATCAAGTCCTTTCAACACATCATCCATGACTGCCTGAAAAATTCCAGGTGCGCTCGTAATGTCATAGGGTAAGTGCGGTGGAATTCCAGCTGCTGATATGCATTGGGGGTGGTTCTGCACGAAGGATGAAGAAGAGAAACACAACCTGACTAGCGCTGACTTGTGACAAAATTTTTAATAAGAAAGCGGATTTTTATACAAAAATATTGCATGACATTACAATGAATGGAACCCTTGGACAGGCAAATTCAAGAGATATTTTTTTCACTCATCAGCCACGTGGAAAGCCTTATCAAGCAAAAAACCAAACACACATGCCCCCCCCCTGGCATTCACGTCACCCCTATAGGCCACTAAGGCACGTTCATATTGATTGGTTAAAGCGGGGCTTTCACTCAATATTTGGTTCAACAGCGTTGAACCCTTGTAATGTTTTTCCTTCTTTTTTCCCACAAACACTGCAATGATCTTTCAGGTGAGAATATTGGGTATCTGACAGCGAAATGAGGTGTTCACACAGACGAATGTTTATATACCGACTAGTTTGACCTATGTATACCTTATTGCATGACAGTGGAACTTCATAGACAGGTGCAATCTGCCAGTCTCAACCTGTATGAAACCTGGCATTTAAAAGGGTTACTGTTCGTTAGCTCCTACTAGCGGTTCTTAATAGCACAGCAGAGCCTGCCCGACTTATATGGCGTTGAAAAAACATCAACTTCAAATCCTCCAGCTACATTTTTCAGATTATGTGCGATCTTATATATGTAGAGAATAACTGCTGCTTTTTTCTTCTGTGCGTAATCTCTTCTATTCACGAAACCCTTTCTTACCAGCTGCAGTAGCTTTTCACGTTGCCGAGATAACCAAATCTGGAAATACTGCGGGGAATCGCTGTACCACCCACAATGAACTATTACCAACCGTCCATCTTTCTGCTGATATGCAGTAGACAGTTCAAGCAGAGTAAAATATTTGCACCCAGCCATTCTTACAATAACAAGATCCTTCGTGATGGGAAGGGGGTAATGATCCGTTCTAAGATGTGGGTTTAGCGTTGCTTTGAAGTCAGTACACACCCTCACCTGATTGGTCGATTTTGGCACGACCACTAGTGGCGTCGCCCAGTCACTCTACTGAACAGGTACTTTATGAGATTCTGCTAAGCGCAAATGGCACTGATCGCGGTTTACAAGAGACGGGTGTACTACCCTCTTTCAGTACTAATGTGATGGCGCGGTTTTTGATTAGGCCCAGGGTAGGCTAAAAAATCTTAGCATACTTTTTGAGCAAAGCCGCCACTTTATCCAAGCAAACACCATGCACGCTAGACCAGTCCAACTTTATTGCTGCCATCCAGTCACGTCCGAACAGCATATGTTGGTATTCTCATTTGTCTTCACGATAATTAACTGAAGCTGCTTGTGCTCGAATCCCGGCCACGGCGGCCACTTTCCGATGGAGACGAAAAGCAAGGTGTTCGTGTGCTGTGCGATGTCAGTGCATGTTAAAGAACCATGTTAAGAAGGTAGTCGAACTTTCCGGAGTCCTCCACTCTTGCATCTCTCATAGCCTGAGTTGCTTTGGAATGTTGAACCCCACAAATCGAACAATTTTCTGGTCTAACTTTACACAAATTTCGTAAAGTCCGATGCTTCCCTCACAGGAATAGATATTATGCAGCACAAGTTCATCCGTGTCACTGTCCTCAGCTGTCGCGTTCGCAGAATCTCTATTTCTGTCCTTGCACATCTTTGCTAAGTGTCCAACGCGTTTACACAACAGACAATGATACTTGCGATATCTGCAGGTAGCCGTTTCATGCGCTGAGCTGCATTGGAAACAGTCTGGTGACTTCGTCGCCCCAGCAGGCAACATAGCAGTGTCTTCCCTCGAGCGCGGTGGGCATTTCCAGCTCTCTGGCTTACAGTGGAGAGTGCCGACGGTTCCTTGCTTGACGCTGGGCTGAAAATCTTGGCTTTTTTTTGCGGGCCAACTCGATACTCTGCGATATCGCAGACATTTTTACACATCTTGGAAGAAGGCAGCAGAGCAGGCAACAAAACAGAAGAAGCACACACAGACACTAGAACAACTAGCTCAACGTTCTACTCTAATATTGTTCAATTTCAAACATTAACTTGCTGTTCTTCAACAACTCAGCTTGAGTTTCTTTGTCACAAAGCCCGGCCACCAAACGGTTGCGATGAGCCTCGTCCAGAAACGCCTCCAAGTCGCACGACACCTCAGTTGCAAAGCTTCTACTGTTTTCTTGGTGGAAATGACAAATTTGAACCGCTTGGCAATTACTGGGGGTTTTGGTATGTATTTCTCTCTCAGGGTTTGTATCAGCTGTGTATATGTCTTGTTTTCTGGCTTTTCCTTTTCCAGCAAAGTTTTTAGAGTTTTGTAGGTTTTCTTTCCTATTGCCATCATGAACACAGACACCTTCAGGTCGTCGCTCGCCTGGGAGGCCTTCAGAAAGTGTTCAAACCTTTTCGTGTAGTACTCGAAGTCTTCATCATTATCCTCAATGAACTTATCGAACCTTCCACTCATTGTCATCCTTCCAGTCTCCTCGAAGCACACTCCGGGACGGCTGCTAGTGGTTTCTTGCAATCCGGTGGATTTCTTATCCCATCCTCGTCGGCAGTATGGACATGATTTATCTGCACACCAGTGTGTAACAAGAAAACACGGAGTGCTCAGTACTCGGTGCTTATATAACAATATGTGATGCGCTATTAGTGTCATGCCGCACACGCTTTGCATAACACCACAGTTAGCACAGCGAAAGGTCATGACTAATTGAATTGGAAAGCGTCTCATCAGAAGTGGCACAAGCAGGTGCGGGAGCAAGATTGCTGAGGGGTACAAGAGCTACAGGCTGAGTGCAGGCGATAGATGCAACTGCGGAACTTTTTCGTGCAAGAACGGCATCAGGAGCAGCCTTCCGGGCAGTCAGAAAAGATAAACCACTTGAGAAGCCAGGAAGCGATGTATCGACAATGATCCTGCGGGACAGGTTTCACACGCATGGTAAAACTTAAAGCATCTTCATCAGTAATCTGATCACATTTCACTTCAATAACTTTATCAGTCCCAGGGATGAAGACATTGTCAGTTGTGACCACTTGCGATTTTGACCATTCAGCAAGGGTAAATATTGTTGTGAAATCGGTGCCCTCATCAACGTTAGTTGTGCGGACAGCTTTGGGACTGTAAATCTACCATGTAACATCTCTTGGTGGAGGTGAATCTATTCGATCCCCTGTCACAAGCTGGATCTCCGCAGCGGCCGCCACATCGGAACCACCACGATGACTACCGACGCCTCTACCTCTACAGCCGCTGCCCCTGCTGTTGTAATGGCCCACCCCTGTGACCCCGGAACCTTCTGCGGGACCGACGACGTCGACGTAGACGACTGGCTAGCCCTATACGAGCGCGTGAGCAAGCACAACAGGTGGGATGCCACACTCATGCTCGCTAATGTAATATTTTACTTGGCTGGGACCGCGCGGGTGTGGTTTGAAACCCACGAAGACGAGCTAACATCTTGGGATATTTGCAAGCAGAAGCTGCACGACCTATTCGGAAAGCCTATTGGCCGCCACATTGCCGCCAAAAAAGCGCTCGCCTCTCGGGCCCAAACGTCTACGGAGTCTTACCTCACTTACATCCAAGACGTCCTGTCTCTATGCCGCAAAGTCGACCAAGGCATGCCTGAGGAGGATAAAGTCGGCCATATAGTAAAAGGCATTGCCGACGATGCCTTCAACCTTTTGTTGTGCAGGGATTGCTCCACCGTGGACTCTGTGCTACAGGTGTGCCGACGTTTCGAGCAGGCGAAACAGAGGCGCATATATCACCGTTTCGACCGGCTGCCGAACACGGCCGCTAGCTCCTCCTGTATCGATATCCCGACTCCTCGACCGCCTGCGAACAACAGCACTTTGACACGCATTGTCCGCCAAGAGCTTGAGGCAATGACTCCTGCGACAACACCCTGGCTACCATATCACTTATTAAGGCTGTTGTTCGCCAAGAGGTTGCGAATATGGGCCTCCCTTCTACCAGCACCACCGACACCCGTTACTACCCTTCGACACCTCTCTGCCCGCGGCAGACGCCACCAGTACTTACACCAGTGATGCCGTCACCCGTGCTCATAATGCCCGCCGGATAGCTCATGCCAGGCTCTCTGCATCCCAAGACTCTCAAAAGATTCGGTACGACAGCCGCCACCGTGATGTCCACTACACTCCTGGATCTCTCGTTTTGCTGTGGCTCCCGTGCCGTCGAGTGGGCTTGTGTGAAAAACTTTTGCCCCGTTACACTGGCCCTTACCGTGTTTTGCGCCCCGTGACCGACGTCACCTACGAAGTTGAATCTGTGGTTCCGAAGTCCACATCCACAGCTCCAACCTCCGAAATAGTGCATGTGTCCCGTCTAAAGCCTTATCATCAACGTTCTATTTCGCTAACATAGACCGCACCGGGACTGTGCTTTTCCCGCGGGGGGTAGTGTTACTTAGCTGTATTCACTGTTCGTGATGAGGATGAAGAAGTGCAACAGACTCCGAGAAGACGACGACGCTGAGTGTTGTGAAATCGGTGCCCTCATCAACGTTAGTTGTGCGGACAGCTTTGGGACTGTAAATCTTCCACGTAACAATATGTTGCTTTCAGCAACCTCAATGATGCGGTCACGGCACTTGATGACTGCAGACAGGGAAGACAAGAAGTCCTAGCCAAGTGTCGGTTGATGAGCATGTGAGGAAAGCACTACAAATTCGATGTGATGGTGGCAACCATCTATTGTGATCCAAGCGGTACACTGTACAGACGGGGATATGGGTGTTTCATTTGCGGCGTGAAACAAGGACCAAAGAGGGTGTACAAACTTTTTTTAAGGCAAGAACATAAATGTGATCGTAGGATGGAAATAGCTGCACTGATGTCAAAGCCTTGACAAATGTCTCTTCAGCTTCTACTGACAGGGTTGTGGGAGGAATTATGACGCATGGGAGGTGCAGTTTTACCTCCAGAAACTGCACGTCAGTTTTCCGTATGGCGGTCAGAGGTGTACAATGCTTGTTGGAGGGGTGACGGCGAGCGACAGTAAGGAGATGTTAAGCATTGCCTTGCGGACCGGCCTGTGGACTTTGTCTCAGATTGCAGTGGCGGAGAAGATGGGCGATGATGATCAGTAGTAGCGTAGGTCCAATGATACGGAGACTGATCATACGTGTCCTCCTGTCTAATGCCCCACATGCGCCGGCGACAGACTCGAGCGACGTGGCTGCGAATGCCGTAGTAGAAGCAGACCGGCCTGGGTGAACGGTAACGCCATTGAGTAAAAGAAGTCTGGTCAGATACAGGAGTGGGTGGGTAATGCAAGATGGTGGCTATGTTAGGCTGTGGAGGACTGGAGCAGGAAACCGGCACAGGTGGAGGGGGAGTTGCAGCAATCTTAGCATATCTAGGCAAGCAACGGGTGCTTGGCTGCTCTTAAAAGAAAGAAACGCGCTAAAGAAGCGAGTTTCTCTCTGATCAAGGCACGTAAATTAGAATAACTTTCAGGGGAGGGCACAGGTTCTGGGGAGGAGCCTGGCTTGCAGTTCTTTGGCGGATGATCGATCAAATTATTACGCGGAGGTTGATATCAGGAGAAAAACAATTGGGCCAGGTGTTTGGGCAATGGCGTGGCTTAGGTGCATCTAAGCACTGACAGATTGTATGAATGTCCACAACAGATGGTGGTGTTGAGCGGCAAGAGTGCTAAACGCGAAACCGTCTATTCCTTTCAGAACATGGTGGACCTGATCGGCTTCAGGCATGGTAGTGTGGACGCACCGACAAAGGGCGAGTACGTCCTCAATATATGACTTGTAACTTTCCCCGGGAAGCTGCATGCAGGTGTTGGTAAGCTGCGGGGCCGGTGACCACCATTCCAAAGATCTGATGAAGATGAGTTAAACTTAGTCTAGTCAGGAAGGGCGGCCCGATGGTTGACAAACCATGTCTTGGCTACGTGGTTCAAGAAGTTGACATTAACCCTTTCACTGTCACGAACGTACCAGTACATTTTCGCGTCCCCCCCCCTCCTCTCCACAGTGTCACCGACGTACCGGTACATTCTCCATCGTGCGCTCACAACTTCGTGCCTGAGCGCGAAGCCGGTGCTCTTGGACTGGCTGTATCATCTGTCAAATCTTTCTACAAGTTCGTATTTTCACCTCACGCTGTGTTGGTATGTATATATTGAAGAGTATGGAGCGACAGCGCCCACCCCCGCCACCACCTTTGCGGGGGGTGCGGTCACTCCGTTCACGCTACTCTCTCGCGCTAAGCAATCATGCGGCGCTCGTGTGTGGTTATGGGTTCAAGGGTTATTCTGCCATCTGCTGCAGCTTTTTATTTTTATTCTGTTGCCATGTCTGCTACAACGCGTCAAGTTCAGAGGGGCGCACCGTTGCCTCTTCAATAGGTCGACACGACTCAAAGGCTGCTTTCACTCTCTCTCGCCGCACCCTTGCTTGTGGCTAGCAGCAGCAAAGCAGGTTGTTTTATCCTCTTTCCATCTCCCTCTATCATCTTGATTTCACAACATGCCATTTATCTTCATTGTGCGTGCCACCGAAAGGGTGCCCTCCGTGCGTGTGATTACTTTCGGATGGCTGATTGCACAGGACCTTTGATTGCGGACTGGAGCGATGGCCCTTCTGGTCATGAATACAAGCCGAGCTCGGATTTGGACGCACCCTAGTTGGGGAAGCAGCAGTTGGGAGTACGGCAGCTGGAACTTGGGGATGTTGATTGTGATGTTCCGTCCTGACAGATTGATTGGCCGACCAGGATTTGACCAGAGCATAGCTGTAGGGTTTCGGTTGAGAGGGACTGGAATCACAAGCGGGCTCCACCACTTGTGAGCTGGGTGACTGAGTTTTAATGGCACTGCCAGTAATGGCGTCGAGGAACAACTACACAGATTGTTGATGATGATGATTCACAAGTGAGTATGAAGTTCATGTGAAATGAAGGATGATGATGAGTAATCACAGATTTTTACATTCCTGCAGCATTGGGGTATATGTACATAGACAAATCAGTCATGCAGCTTGGGCTAACCTTTGGTACAGGATGGAAAAGAATATATGACATACGACAAAAATAAAAAGAGCATCAACTGTGCATTCACATCAGTCAGTTTCCACGGGAAAAAAGAAAAGAGGAAAAGCATAGTGCGACATTTCATCTTGCATATTTTCCATTCGTGGTTGCATCTTTTGGATACAAAATGTGGTGGTACTAAAGATTCAGGGTTGAGAGCAGTAAATAAATGCGGTAAATTCTGACTTAATTTGTAAACGGCACTCCTCCAGGGAGTCCCAGTTCAGCATCTGCTTTAAGGGACAGAACACTGGAATTTAGGTCCTGAATTTTTTTCGGCGCAATGGAAAGATTGACGTCTAAAATGTTCGATTCCATAACGGTTTTATTAGAAGCGCTGTTGAAAAGATATTTTTTCGGTCAGTGTATGCACCCGTTTTTATGTAGTCCGATGCTGGAAACCATGAGCAGCGACCACGATAATGACTGGTGGTTGACAAAAAAGACGTACTGAAAACAAATATAACTTTCACTCACCAGGCAGCAATCAGACATTTTTTGCATAGAGTAACATCCTTTTCAGTTTCACACTCAATGCTGTTACGGCACAATAACGCACGCTTCGTCGACGAAAGTTTTAGTGGGCACTATCATCGCTTCATTCACGAAATCGAAACACTGTGGTGCCATCTAATGGCAAAACCTGAAAGCACACCTCTTGCAGTGCGAAAGGAGGGGTGGTTTTTATTTAAGAATGCACTGGAGAGAGTGCAAGCTGAACTACCCCGTAACAATATAATAAAGTATGAAAAGCACTCCTAGAAGAAAAAAGAACAGTGTGCAGTTACAAAAATCAGCGATATTTTGCTGACATACAGTCACGTGGGGTACTACAATTTCAGGGTTTCTCCGCTAGATAGCGCCTCAGTTGTTTTTATGTGATTTTCAATGGCAAATTAAAATTGTAAAGCCCCTTTTCTTTGATACTGTAGTGCTCAATCTGTACTATATGAGGCAAGATCCTTTCATCTCCACCATAATCTCATGATATATTTTGGCCAGTGTTTTGTCCCTTTAATATTGCTACTCTGCACACGTTCCAGTATAACACAATAGGTTCCAACGCGAGGGTCCCAGACTGCACAGGCATACTCCATAATTGGTCTGATGTTAGCGAAATATAAAAGTTTCGTGACCTTCTGAGGAGTTTCTTGGAAATTCCTTCTTAAAAAGTTAACATTCTTCATACCTCAGTTGCTGTATATACAGTCTCTTTTCTCCAGGTCAGGACAACCGGAAAATGAACATCGAGACATTTGAAATCTGTCATTTTAGACAACAGCTGGTTGTTTAAAGGATAGTCCGACAAAATAAGAGCACTCCTGCAAGTAAAAAAAAACAGAATTATATTTTGCAGCATTCAAAGCCATGTCCCGTTCTTCGCACCAGCGTTGAATGCAACCCAAATTGTGCTGGAGGTTATATGTGAAATTTGGGGTTTTAATCATGATATAGAATGCAATCAACTGCATAGGGCCGCTCCTGACAGGTAACATTTTCCACTATGTCATTGACATAAATTAAGAACAGAAGAGGCCCCAACACTTATCTGTGTGGAACACTGGAAGTGACAGATGCCAAGCCTAAAAACTGGCCGTTGGCCAAGATGTGTTGCTTGCGTCCTTCAGAATAATTTTTAATCCATTTAAACACCTCTCTTGATAAACCGATAAACGAGAGTTTATGAAGGAACAGGAGGTGGGGAACTGTGTCGAAGGTCATTTTGAAGTCCAAAAATATGCAGTCAACCTGGTCACAACCTTACCCAGTTAGTGTCGCAGTCAACCTGTGTCTCGCGAGAATCAGCAAATACACTCGACCTGGTATGAACCAGTACCCAGGAAAAGCTATCGTCTGTCAGTTATCTTCCTGAGATCACTGATCACAAAGTCATACATGCTCTGCTCTCATTTCACTCTATTACTCAAAAACAGACATTGAAAATCTTAGTCTATGCACCTGAATAGGTAGCGAAGCACTGAATGTGAAAAATAGGATTTTTCCAGGCTGCCGTTCGATCTGAACTTTTTTGGCGAATATGAATCCGCATTTCACACTCGCTTAATTCATGAAGGCTGGTTAATTTTCAAGCACAAATTAAACTATGTCACTGACAAGTTTGTCCCGGCAATTACCTTTCACACTAACCTTAAGGAATAAAACAACTGATCTGAACTGAGATACAATCTACCTTTGCTGTTCACAGCTCGCTTAGAGAAAGTATTCAGAGACTTGGAATGGGAGCATTAAGGGATAAGGTGTCATGGAGAATGCCTCGGTAATCTGCGATTCACTGATGACATTGCCTTGCTAAGTAACTTGGGGTGAATTGCGAAGAATAATTGATCTACACAGGAAAAACAGAAAGGTAGGCTTAAAGCAGCATATGCAGGAAACTAAGGTAATGATCAGCAGTCCAGTGAAGGAACAGCATATTAGAATAGGTAGCGAAGCACTGAATGTGGAAAATAGGATTTTTCTAGGCTGCTATTCGATCCATATCAATATATGAATTTCTGCACCATGTCGATAAGTTTGTGTATGGCACTAGCTCAGGACAGCAGCATACGCAGAACTGTGGCGCAGCGCAGGCAAACACATAGAGAGAAACACAACACGGGCGCACACTACAAACTTTAATACTAAATGGAATTCGAACTTCCTCTTTCACACTCAGCCACCTCCTCTACTTATCACTCTCGCACACCTCTTCTTTTCCAAGCAGATATGTGTGGCCAACAATAAATGTTAGCAACCCTCACATCCAAGGTAGCGTCCAAGCAACAAATACAAGACTAAGTCCATCACTCACATCGTCCAAACAATGCAGTCAAAACTTCCGCTACATAGACACAAGGTAAAAAAACCATTGCACGCCTGCAGCTGCCTCGAATCACGTTCACTCCTAAACATCTAAACAACGAGTCCGGTTTGTGAGTTTTAACGGAAAAGACAAATCAAGGCAACCCTTGTTTCGATCACTGTGGACAATCTAGTCAGCTGCAGTTCATTTCATAACACGATGGCTTTCGCTCTTTCCTCTTCTCAAGCACAAAATTCTTAATTGTCTAGAAGGCGACCCAGGCAATTAAGAAGAATTTTCGCAGCTCAGTGTTTATTAGGCACGGTTTCTATATTAAAAAACAAAATCAAGCTTGTTTCTGTACGCATAATCGCTCAACATACCATAGAATGCCAGCGAGAGGCCGAACACCGGGCCCGCGCCGAACCTGGTTCATGCTAGACTCGAAAGCCACCTTCAGCGGTCGACACAGTGTAATCACATCGGAAGTAATATCAAGCTCATTCGTGGCCACGTATTTGAGCATAAAGAATTCGCCGGAGCAGAGAGGGAAATTAGAAGTAGTAATGCGCCCCCTGTAGCTACACTACTGATGTTGCAAGACGTTTTGGCAGCACAGTACCGTTTACGAAGTAAAATGGGAATGTAAGCAACATGTACAATCGCCCATTCTTTTGTCATATTTTGCTCTGAAAACGTATATGCCACATGTAAGAATAACTTATTTGTTGAATTGCTGATGTTGTATATATTTTATGTCTAATACCTGTCTAAGTGCCTTTGTTTATGTTTTGCATATTATAACCATTTACTAACTATGCTGTTATTATTTATTTTGTTGTAGTGATCTGTCGAGGGTCCTGGTGCAGTCTTCTGACTATGGGACCCTCGTATGTATTTTTATGCACTGTGTAAATATGTTCAAGCTAATAAAATTTCACTTAAAAAAAAAAAAAGCAAAGCACTAAACAAACGTAGCTAGTGTGACGGCAGCAGCCGCAGCAGCGCGGCCGACTTGCAGAACCTTTCAACAAGGCATCGCGTGGCGTGGTTTGCTGAAGGTCCGATAGATGGCAGCAATTTTGCAAAAGGTTGCTTGGACACTATTTTGGATGTGAGGGTTGCTAACATTTGTTGGCCAGACTTTGCTTGATAAAGAAGGGGTGGGCGAATGTGATATACTTGGGAGCAGAGGAGGAAGTTGTAGCTTAGTGTGAAAGAGGAAATTGGGGTTCTGTTTTGTATTACAGTTGGTTGTGTTCATCTGTGTTGTGTTTCTCTCTACGTCTTTGTCTGCGTCGCGCCGCTGTTCTGGGTGAACTCACCCCACAAGTTGTTATGCAGCAGCATACATTTGCTATTGTAGAAAAGAGCTGTTGTCCTGGTTTTAATGTAATGCTTGTTTTGTTTGCGTATGTGTTTAAAGCTGACTTTTTATTGTTTGTTGCACAAGTATAGTATTGAACATGTTCTATTTACTGTTGGACATTTAGTGCCTTTTGAGGCTAACGACGTGAATGAACTTGAGGATGATACTGAATCTTGGATGCTCCAAACAAACTGAAGGCAATGGGAACAAACTGCAACAGAACAGTACCCTCACAAGGACACAAAATCTACCCATGCACTGCCATGCAGCTACAAAGGAAAGCGATTCAGTTTTCCCAGAAACTTGATAGTTAAGGAAATACTGGTCAGGGGTTCAAACAGCGGGCTATGGACAAATTTTAAGGCCTTTAATGGCTCATGCTGTCATGGACGTCCCGCTTTTGCGGTGTTCTGACTGCCGGATGCGTCCCAGCCATCTGCAGTGCCACACTTGAACTTGCGACAAGAGTGATGGTGTACCGTCCAAACACGGCGGAAAAAATGTGATATCTTTCCTTTCTTGTAAACCAGTTATAATTAAGGCGAAAGCCTTTTTTAATGGCTCATGCTGTCGTGGATCTCAGATGGCAGGAACGCTATACAAGATGAGACTTATGGAGGAAAGGCGCAGTCACTTTCTCCAACTGGATGGTGTGCCATCGCTCCTGTCGCGTGGCGTTCCTTGGCACGCGTTTAAGTGTGGGATTGCAGATGACAGGAACGCTAGACAAGATGAGGCTTCTTAAATACTTAAATTCTTTAGTTGCTTTAAATACTTTAGTCGCTAAAGTCCCTCATAATTTTTTTTCTTTAACTGCCATGTTCCCTTTGTAGCTGCATGGCTGTGTTAGAGGGATGCCAATGGGTTATCACTTCCTTATTACAAATTCCACATTGAGGGCTCTTACAAATAAAATTGGGGGGGCTTTGCGTGTGGTTGGACATGCTAACTTTGTCTTAGATGACGCAAACACTTTTCATGACCCTGTGAGTAGCCTTTATACCATTATATTTGTATCTACTCTTGTGTTATTTTCATCGCTAGCATATGTACCTGTTGCCATTCAGTGCTGCATCTCTTCCTTCACACTGTGTTTTTAACTCCAGTAAAGTTTTTCCATGAATGCTCCTATGCCTGTGCTCAGTGTTTTACAAGCACAAATTTAATGCTCATTGTCAACAATAACTGCTTTGGATTGCAAGTTGTACTCATTGCTAACTGAGTGAGAGCTTCATAAATGGGACAACACAAGACCTTGGGTCGTCATTTTGTTAGCATACTTGTTTGTTATCATTATTTATTTTATCCTCAGAGGGCAGTTGACAGAAGAAAAAGTAATTTTGATGCTCAGCTCAGTTTGCAGGAATTTCGAGCTCAACTTGTAGCTTTTCTTGGTTCGTTTTTTTCCACTGTACCTAAAGAGGTACTGCTAATTGCAGTGTCTGTTTCATTGTACATGTGAGGGCCTTCCCTGAAGTAACCCTGAGCACAAGTTGAAGTGGGCCTGTATTACTTCATTGCCGCATTAAAATCGCAAAAGATGCTACTTTTTACCTAAGTCAGTATATTTACAAGCTAGAAAAATGAAATACTACTGGCCATTTTCACAAGTTTTTGATAGGCCACACTGCACTAACATTCCCTGCAGCCAATTGATGTCTGGAGTTTTTGAAGGTGTATCGGATGAAGTTTTTTTCTTTGGTGGTTCATAACTGTGCTGCTCCTTTGAGATAAAACTAGGCTATGTTCATATGCAATTAAGGGAGCAGCAAAGTATGCATATGGGGGAGCCTGTTCTTTACGTCAGACATCACGCTTCGCCTGTCGTCTCTAAATAATTTGTAATTGTGCTGTTTCTAGTAATGGTGTTTCAGCAGCCAAACCACGTTCAAGTCACCTGAAGCATGAGAAAAACTTTCCATCGAATTGCGGTGCATTGTTACTACTAGAGGTGTGCACAGGCTCGGGCCGCGTTGAAGCCCTCTGCTTCGGGCCGGGCCCGGGCCAGGCTATGTTTGTCTCGGGTGGGCCGGGCCAGACACACTGATCCCGAGTACTCAACTTTTCCGAAAGCGCAAACATGGTCATGGGGTTTTAGGCGTCTGCAAAACAAAAAAAGAATTCCTGCCTCCTCCAACCCAAGAGCTTCCGAGTTCTTGCGCGACGTCTGTCTGCCTGTCTACCACACTGCCTCGCCATTAACGTATGTTTAATTATCAGTCAAAGTTCGCACCACGCAGTCGCCTCTCGCGTCTCTTTTGTGGCTTGTTACTGGCCACGGCATATCCTCGTTGGAATTTGGACATAACCTATAGCCAAGGCATACACCATGCTAAAGTTGCCTTGTGATTGTTCAGCCCAGACAATGCAGTTGCGGCGTTCCTTGCCGGAACCGTGAAAGGCACGCAGTGAGTGAGATGAGCTCACCCAGTACTTGGCCCTTTGCTCATAGAGCTTGCGCACTTTTAGAGAAGCAAGGAAACTGTATAGAGAAAACGTGTCCTTGCTATGAACATATTAGTAACTCCAGTCACAAGTGAGAGCAGCGGAAAGAAACTTCAGCGCTGCTGGATGATCTGGATTCAGGCCGGGTCCGGGCCTTAACTCTGAGCACAAGGCCGGGCTAAGGCCCTTTCAATGTCAGACCGGGCTCGGGCCTGTATTGTTTCGGCCCGTGTACACCTCTAGTTACTACAATGCCTAAGGCACCACCAACTTGCCTACCTATGTTCAGTGACAATTGACATCTGAGCAATTGTATTGCAGTTTTTAATCATGAGTATGGGCAGGGCTTGTGCGTCCGTGGAGGGTGTCACGATTAATGAGTATGAGGTAGAGGGTGACAAAATGTAATTTTTTTTATTTTGAATAATTAATTAATTAATTAGGGCCAAGAAAGTCAGGTCGACATCAAGATAGCCAAGAACGTCGATATGGTGTGCAGATGTCAGAACAGCCACAAATGTCGAAACTGTGCAAAATGTGTCTAAATTGTGCAAAACATGCATAAAAAGTTGCAGAGCTTTAATGTCAGGCCTCGTCATTGCGTTACAACATTGAAAACTGTCAGTCAAGAGTAAAGGCAGGAAAGTAGTGAAAGAGAAAAAAAGAAAAGCTAAAAAAAAGAGAGGAAGCAACTAAAAAGAAAATAAAGAAAAATGAGAAAGAAAGGCAAACGAGTGGTGGCAGGAGGGCTCTTACTGCACTTAAGAGAGAACTAATGGCGATTTTCACTGGTAAATTGGCATAGTTTCTTACCTAGAGGGAAAACTGTATCGCCATCTATGGGAGCTTACATGGAGTTTCCTGATGACCAGGCCCCATGAGCGCCCAAAGCATCATGGGCTGGATACCTTCCGAGTGCAGAACTACAACTTTTGGTCAAAACTAATGCAAATATAAATGCTGTTCTACCATAAACAATGTCCTAACATTCAGTTTTGTGACTATAAATTGCAATAAGAGAGAGAAACAGCATGTCGGTGTGAAATTTATCCAGTATAAGCGATAGCTCTTTCTTCTATTAGCTTAGCTTTGAGCAGCACAGGTACCAATATTTCGCTCTTAATAGACACACTTTGAAAGGAAAAAAACGTTTTGAAAACATTTATGGTTGCGCAATTACTTAAAGAAGTTTTTAGTGGCATTTCGGGAAATAGAAACCTTTTGTTGGCGACGTCTGCTTTTGCACCTTCGCTACTATGGCTTTTGCGGTCTACGTACTGACCTTGAGATGATGATAATGAAAAAAGAAATCGTAGTAACGCCACTCCGCGCACCCGAGAGAAGCCAACTGCCCCACACCAAGTAGGATAACACAGCCCATGGTTCTTAGCGCGCCTATGGTGTCTGAAGTGCAGCGCCCTCAACTTTCCTTCTAGTTAATAGTGTAAGCAATTCTATGTCAATTCGAGTTGGCACTGAAACCAGAATAGGGCGTCCTAAACCATTACAGAGCGATCAGCCTTGACCGACCAGTGGAACATGCAGTGCGCAAGGCAAAAGTAATGCTGAGCCAGTTCTGGAAGTTGTAGTTTCATCCTAGCACCAAAATGTGTTGTCATTGATAAATAGTTGGGAGTGCAGCATTCAGCAACTTGTTTGTGCACAATGTTAATGCTGGCAACGTTTTTCTATACGATAGACACACTTCGACATTTGTGCGCAAAAAAATGGTGATGCCCAGTGTCTTCTGCTGATACCTCTGAAACTGCTAAAAATAGCAAAAAAAAAAAAAAAATCCTGCAACCTTTATAAGTAAAACATCACCGACTAAAACTTCCAGAATGTCCGACTATCCTTGGCGGTTCGTGCTAGAGTGCCTGTAGTTGTTCCAAATGACCAATGGAAGGCGCGCAACCGATCTTGGTCGACCAGTGGATTTCAAAATCATCATCCCAGAGCAAGAAAACCTGCTCCGGAGCGACCAGTGGGAATCGCCATGAGTGCCTCCAACGAATTTTTTCTTGTCTCATTTCACCAAAACACTTGCAACAAATTTTTTCGTATCTCATTTCACCAAAACACTTCTTGCACATCAGAGCCGCTCAGACAGAACTGCACAGCATCAAAGGGTATTTATTTTATTTTTATTTTTTATTTAGAGCATACTGCAGTCAATACAGACCAAGCAGGAGGGCAATACAGGCACCAAATAAAGAATTCCAGCACCACCATTGGCAAGCGAAAAATATAAAACGAACAGGGTACAGCGCAAACACACAGTAAAACCTCGTTACAAGAGACACTCAAGGGACCCGAAAAACATGTCTCTTGTAAGCAAGGTCTCTTGTAACCAAAAATTCTAAAAGCATTGTGTTGATCAGTTTACTGCACATCAGCATATAAATGCATTCACACGCATTAACAGGGAATTGTTGAGGAAGGCTTAAAGAAGCTATTCATACTAGTATGTATTTTTGTGAGTGCAAAATGTATTCCTTCCCAAATTCTGGAGGTAGAGCACTTCACTTTGCAAGCCTTCCTGCTGCTGTAATACCTATGAGGCACTCTAACATGCTCGTCACCTTTTTTTAGAAATACATAGCGCAACAAACATAGGACAAGCGAGTAGACGGGAACAGCGCTGACTATGAGCTGCTTGTTTTATGTTTGTTGCGCTGTGTATTTTTAAAAAATGATGCACCAACTAGCTCAACTCACAGTTCTTTTGCAATGCTCTTCACCTTTGATGATTCAAAAAGAGAAAGGCATCAGGATTCTAAGCTTTCATCTTGTGATCAAATTTTAACAGTGAGGAGTTAAAAATGCTGGATTTCATTCATGCATTCTGATTTGCTTCGTAAATAGCAGTAATCGATGCCGTTTTGACTTTCCAATCATGGGGAAGCACTCCTCAGTTCTTGACATACACAACAAAAAGGACACTGATATGGAACAGAATTTAGCTAAGGGAATCTGAAGTGCATAATGTACAAGTTGGTACGTTCCAGATGCATTGCATGAGCACACCTGGGTTGTGTCTCTTCCAAATAGTGAAGAATTTACTCCAGGGACCTGAAAAAGTTGTCCTTAGTAACCGAGTGTCTCTTGTAACCATGTCTCTTGTGTGCAATGTTGTTAACATGGTAGACATAGGAAAACCAACCAAACCATTTTCAAATGTCTCTTGTAACAGTGTCTCTTGTAACGAGATTTAACATAGAAAAAAAAAGTGAATCAGCAAATAGTGAAGCAAAAAAATCAAACCAGGGCTTCTCGTACACATTCTTCAAAAACTGTTACATTATTAGCGGAGAAAACATCTTTTGGAAGTGCATTCCACTGGGAGACAGTGCGCGGAAAAAAAAGAGTTCTTGAATCTGTTAGTACGGACAAAGATTGGTTCCAGGTTGTGAAGATGGGAGTGTCTGGTTTGACAACCCACGCGTGGATGAAGGAACAATTGTGCATTGATATCAAGTTGGTGATTGCAGAGCCGATACAGAAACCGCAGTCTGGAAATCATTCTTCTGGGTTCTAATGTCAGAATGTTGTTATCACTCATTAGAGATGATGGTGAATCTAATCTGCCATATGCTCATACTTAACCAGCCAAAAGACGAGACACAGCAAAGAGGAGGACAGGACAAGGCTGGACTATCAACTGAATGTTTATTGATCGGAAGAAAACGAAAAGCTCGCGCGCAACCCAACCAGTGGAATGGCAAGACAATGGGAGGAAGATGAAGACGAAAATTCAAAGCCAATTCAAAGTCAAGGCCTAACTAACGACTTTTCTAGTAGATCCAATTCCTTACAATGAAGGCTAACCGACGCCTTAGCTACACACTTGTCCTTGGCTTTAGCAATATAAAATGCTTCAACCAACTCCCTGCAGAGTTGATTACCATTGCTATAAAGTACACCCGTATTATTGAAGTCAGGCGCACAAAGAGACGGGTCGTGCTTCGACTTACACTCTCGGGATTGCACATGTAGCGCAAGATTGGAACTCGCCTTCCCTCCCAGAGAATTAGAGTGTTCCGTCAGGCGCACGTTTAGGCATCTGCCTGTCTGTCCGTAGTAGCACCGGCCACAATTCAGCGGAATGCGGTAGACCACATTCTTTCTGCAGGAGGTGAACTTCTTCTTATGTGACACTGCACATCGAAAACTATCACGAGGTACACTGTCAAGCCCCTTTCGAACTCTAGCGCACAAGCCTCCTATCTTGTTTCTCGCTGTAAATACAACGTCAACGTCGTACCTTGCCGCCAGTTTCTTTAGTCGGTGAGAAACGCCGTGGAGGTAAGGTATGGCAGCCACCTTCTTTCGTCGCGTCGCCACAACAACATCCCCCTGCACCGTTTTACTCTTCCTCGATCGCGTTAAAACACGTTCTGACAAGCGAGCGAGATGGATAGTTGGATAGCCTGCCGCCAACAACTTCAAAATTTGTTTTGAAAAAGCATCTTCGACACCATATGCATTGAATATAAAATGAACTGCTTTTCTCTGTACCTTTTCTACTTTAGTTGTCTTTTTTCATGTACGGGCTATATTGAGTATAATGAGTTATAAATTATGTTGCGTTCATGTGAGGATACCATGTCGTTTTAGTGGCTTAAGCAACATTAGCTAGGAGAAAAATGTGCCAGTCAACCCATTGAGGCAGTTTTTTCATGACAAGATCAGCATAGCCAGTAAGAGGGGTTTTTACCCTGAATATAAGTGAACCCGCCGTAGTCCAGTAATGACATGCACAGCGTTGGTGTCCAGGTGGCGCAGCTGGACAGGGAGTATGCTGGGCTCGAGTTCCAGAGGGACCTGCGGCCTTCACAGGAGTGGTTCAACTTTGCAGATTTCTTCACCACGCCCACCCAGGCTTTATATGCTGACATGGTGGCACGAGCAAAGACAGAGGTAGGCACCCAATGTCCAGTTGTGATATCTTAGGTGACTGCAATGGGTGTTAGTTTCCACTGGTTACTACTGTTTTAAGAAGAGACGCTCCTCAGAAACGGCTTTTTTTAATATTGATGCTGGGTAAATGAAAATTGCTCCAGTTATAGAGATTGGTCTTCCAAATCTGTTCCAGGATAACCAAGCGTGCACAAGTGAAAAGCTGTGCATGATAACACACCTGCCTGCTGGACGTGCCAGTGAGCATGATAAAGTTGTTAGAGCCTTTCTATTCTCATGGAACGAAATCCCGCGTGACAGAGTCGTGCACAAGATGTGTTCGTGCCTAGCGTTCCTTCGATCTGCAATCCCACACTTGATCACGCATCAAGGAATGCTGTACAGTCCGAGCTCACACTTGCTGGAGGAAGTGTGACAGATACTGCGCCTTTCCTTTCCTGTAAACCAACTAGTAGAATCTCATTACAAGAGACATGGTTACAAGGGACACTCGGTTATAAGAGACACTTCAAAATGGTTTGGTTGGTTTTCTTATGTTTGCCATGTTAACAACATTGCATACAAGAGACATGGTTACAGGGGACACTCTGTTACTAAGGACAACTTTTTCAGGTCCCTAAAGTAACTTCTTCACTATTTATAATAGACACAACACAGGTGCACCAACTCGTATGTGCGGCAATTTAGAGTCCCTTAACTAAACTTTGTTCCATATCAGTTACATGTTTTTGTTGCAGTTTGTCAGGAACTGAGAAGGAGGGCCTCCTTTTGACTGGGAAATCAAAATGTCCTTATGGTTTCAGTCACACATCAAAGTGCCCCTGTTGTTTCACTCACACAGGAATGCAATGACAGTGGCTAAATAAGGACGTTCTGACTTTCCAGTGAAGAGGAGGCACTCCTTCTTGGTTCCTGGCATAGTGCAACAGAACAGGACACTGATATGGAACAGAATTTAGTTAAGGTAATCTAAATTGCCGCATATACAAGTTGGTAGGAATTCTTTGGTTACAAGAGACATCTTTTTCGGGTCCCTTGAGTGCCTCTTGTAACGACGTTTTACTGTACAATTATATGTAGCACTTCAAAGAACGCTGACAATAGGCAAATGCTGAGAGGGAAATGATAGGAGACGAAGGGTAGGCTTTTGCCATTTTCCTCTTAAATACAATATAAGAAGTTGAGAAGAACGCAAATGACAGTTGTAAATGTTGTTTACTACTGTGCTTGTTAGATTGTCTACATAAAAATTGAATAATAGAGGCCAGGGAATCCTCTAACAGGATCAAAGGCAGCATCTCGACCAGATGTCACGTAGTGGTGACAAGGCCGTTGACACCAAAAGAAGACACAGGCTTGATGGTACTAAAATTAACTCTTTATTGGGCTGATTGCGCCCAGAAAAGAACTAAGCAACTTGGCGGCGGCGATAGCAACAAACGTGCTCGTCGATCGTCAAACAAAGAAACGTGCTCAATTTAAAGACTACTCAGAACAATCTAGATAACATCGCAAACTGCTACTAGTACACCCTGGAACATTGTGGAAACATACTCAAGTGATCGGAATCTTCGAGACAGATCTCAGCGTATCTTTCGCGACAAAGAAAATGATAACGCGTCGTATCGCGACAACGAGCATGAACAAACACAGGATACAGAATTAATATGCGTGCCAGAATCACAGTGATAAGACCGCATGCCGGAGGCTGTTAAAAAACAACAAATACAGTTTTGAAGGTTTCGCGGCAATATAATCAAAAAGAGCCATCACTCCAGTCTGCAGTCAAAGGTCCCGCGCGGTCAGCCATCCGAAAGTAACCGCTCACACGGAGGGCGCACTTTCAGTGACCCGCACAGCGGAAATAAATCACACATTGTGAAATCAAAATAACAGAGGGAGATGGAATGAGGCCAAAACAACCTCCTTTGCTGCTGCTTGCCGCGAGCAAGGGCGCGGCAAGAGAGAGCGAAAGCAGCAGAGTCATGTGTTGACCTATTGGAGAGGCAACGATGCGAGCCCCTGAACGTGAGGCGTCGTAGCAGACACTTCAACAGAATAAAAATAGAAACCTGCAAACCTGCGGCAGATGGCAGAACAACCCTTGAACCCGTGCGGGGGGGGGGGGGGGGGGGGGGGGGGGGGAAATGTACCGGTACGTTCGTGACAGCGAAAACCAAGTCATGATGACCCAGCACACATACCACGATCAAGAAACTCAACCTCATTATCTATTAAAGTGATTGACGGGTTAACAACACATTTTTCACCTAATCGCATGATATGCCTGGCCTCAATGATTTCCCGGTTAATCTGTGCAGGATGGGCATCCAAAATATCTGTCTGTGTTAGAAAAGGATGGCAGCCATCACATCCCTTACAATGCACAGCCAGATTAGAGCCTCTACCAATCTCTAATCTCTTGTGCTCTCGTAACCGAACATTAATACAGCTGCCCGTTCGACCCACATACACTTTATCTTAAAATAACGGAATACCGTATATCACTCCTACTTTACATGGAACATAGCAAAACTCATGCTTAACCCGAGACGTGTGTTTTCTTTTTGTCCGTATAATTCATCGCATTCCAATCTGGTAAAGCGACGCATCATAAAAATGAGTTTTAATAATGCATTAAACAAGTCCTGTGAGCACGAAGCGAATAACAGTTTCTACAGTCAGGTCAAGCGATTGTACAAAGCTAGATATCCCAATGAACTTTTGGTCATAAAAAAAATAGTCACCTGTCAAAGCCAGGCAGAAAAGTATGAAATGTAGTAGTAGTACCCCTATCTTCACAGGATATTGTGCAATCTGAACAAAATTGGTCAGCGAGCAGATGTACGAGTTGCCTTTTCAAGCACCTGATAAACTAGCGAAGCTACGTAAGGTGACCGGTCCATTTGCTCTCAAGAAACAAGGAGGCACAGAAAAGCTCGACAATTCCTAATCATAGTCTTGTGGTAACGTGTACGTAGTGCAGACAGGGAGGTGCCTAAATTGAAGACTTGATGAACACAACAAAAACATTGAGAACAAAAAAGGTAAAGGTAATATTGCCGAGCACAGTTTAAAATGCCAGCTATCATGATGCCACCCCATTTTCAAAGACTGCAAAATCATAAGCAGAAATGGACAACTGACATGTGAGATCATAGAAGCCAGGCAAATAAAAGAACTGAAAGAAGAATGTGTAAGCGATGCTTCTATATCATTCTTGATGAAGGAGTTCTTTGGAAAATAGAAACACGGAGCGTTGAGCTAGTTGGCACATATGTGTATGTGGTGACGTGCGTCACTATAGCATACTAGTATCATGTTTTGTCTATGCTCCTACAGCTAGCATGCTTGCTGTCCACTATTTGTCTTAAAAGCGCTGTATTTCCTGGGTGTAGAAGTCATGGGCCTGCAGTTTTCGTAACAGAGAACTGCATGCTTACACTGCCAAGAAAATGCTTTTTCTTTTATCACTGGGCTCAGATTCTCAATTGGTGATTGACAGTGATAAGGCCACGTACCGGGCTAGTTGGTGTTGCATGTTTAAAGAACAGCGCTAACACTAAAACACACAGAAGAAAGGAAAGAACAACAAGCAGAAACAAAATAAACACTGAATTTTCTTTCATGCTGATCATATTCTTGCAGTGCACCATAACCTGGAAGAGAAAATTAAGGGAGCAGTGCCATAGGGAACCAAAGCTCAAGTTTTACCAGCACTGCTTTTCTCACGGAGTGGCGAAAGAGCAGACACTCCACTTGCTTCCTGTGAGCATGTGATGAATTAGTTGCACTGGGGGAGTTGCAACGCCAGGCAACTTTTTCACGATACTGAAGCGCCCGAGCAAAACTGAGGTACATGTCGTGGTGCAGCCACAACTGCTTGTGAAAAATGCCAAGAGTCACATGGGAAACTATGCCGATTTTTTTGTCAGCTTAGATCTGTTTTCCAACCTAAAGATCTTTTTCCAGGACATTTCGCAGTTTTTGTGGAAATGAAAAGAGCCAAGTTCTGAAGAATGGCTCCGACATTACGAAAGATGCAGCAAGTACAACCGCTGGAATTCGATCGCACGTCTGTACAATGTTGTTTTCTTCCTCGCTAGCATGGCTCTGGCGTGGTTTGACAACCACGAAGAAATTACGAAGTCCTTTGGGGATACCCTTGCGAAGAAGGAACGCGCTGAGTATCAGCTTTCCCAGAGAGCCCAGCTGCCCGGTGAGACATGCACACATTATATCGAAGAAATATTGAAACTTTGTCACATTGTAAACCAGCAGATGTCTGAAGAAGACAAGGTAGGGCACCTTCTCAAGGGGATTGCTGAGGATGTGTACAACTTCCTTATTTCGCGGGACACCCTTGCCACAGTTGCAGATGTCATCAAGCAGTGCCGGGCATTTGAGGCGTTAAAGGCATGCTGGATAGCGCCCCCCCGTCTTTCTAATGTGACAACTGTTGCTGGCATCGACATTCGGGAGGCTGAACACATTGTTTCTATGGTCAGGAGGATTATGCACGAGAAGCTGGATATTCAGCGGCAACATATAAATTTTGATGTACCTTACCTCCCGACATCGAGGTCGGTATCATCATGGGAACAGCGCACGCCTTGGGCTGCACAAAATAACAGCGAACCATCTTACAACAATGGCATGGAGTGGACCCTGCAACGAACATCGCACCCTTATTTCCAGCAGCGTCCATCCCATCCGGATGAAGTGCCTCGTGGTGCTCCTCATCGCGCTTCTGTCGCCCCATCTCGGCCTCCAAGGGATCCATGTTTTCCTAACAAGTCATCTCCCTGCACCTCCTTCACTCCGACTGAAGTCTGTTTGCTGGGATGACTCCTGAGGGGGAGGCACTATGATAGTGCATTTAATGCTGCACGCTAGGAGGCGTGTTGTGGTGGCACGTTCAGTGTCACGCGCAAAGAAGAAAAAGGAACAGACATACAACGGCTGCAATAAACTAATTTTGCTTGCAGCTTTTGTGGAAGCAACATCTTCCACAAAATAAATAAAATACTCCTGCAGGTATAGACCTTTTCACGACCCTGGGAGAAACCAGTTCGACTGGGCTGTGAAGCAGGCACAGGGGGAGAATCTGCAGCTTTTTCCTGTGCTATGAGCACAGCCCAGTCTCCAATATGGCCCTTTGGTCAGTTTTGAAAAGGTCTATAGTGGGAAATTTTTGAAGTGAAAAGCTTCACTAGGCTAGTCAACTCAGAGTCTCGCGTATGCCGTGGTCTCAGAATAGCCACAGCTGTGTGCGCCGGTTGACCTTCGCCGGAGCCGTGCGCTCCGCGCATGTGTCAAACCGAGTGACGTCATGGGAGAGGGACGGGCTGTCAGAGCCACCGCTGCCGATAATATACGCGCTACTACGCGCTTCTGCGCGTAGACGCACTGTCCTAATATACGCACTACTGCACATATATTAGGAGCGATTTGAGAGGAAACGCAGGCAGTCGACAAGGAAGACGATGCTGAAGTGGCGGCTTTGAAATTGGCTAAGAAGAACTCGAAACGCAGGGCTCAACGAGCTGCTGAAACGCTGGAAGAGTGGGAGGCTCGCCTTGCTAAATGGTGAGGCCGAACTTCGGGAGGACGCAGAACAGACGCGCAGAAAGAAAGAGCTGAATGAAAGGCTCTGGGAGAAACGAGCGACGGAGACCCCTGAGGAAAGAGAGGAACGCATAGCGAAACGGCGACGACGAGAGTCTCAAAAGCGACTATCAGCCGTGCGTACCACCAGTTTAAGCAACCAGCACAGTGACACCGACGATGCTTTTCGCTTCTGATATCAAGGCTTAACCAAGCTAAGCCACCACCAATTTTTGTGAAAATCATTTTAGAAGTAATGTGAACTCGTACTACACTTCTTTGTGCAGGCATCAGCAGAGCCGCTGTGGCATGATCTTCTTGGAGGTATCGTCCGCTTCTACCGTCCGGATGGTCCCCGGGCGCGAACCTTGCTGCAGACTCCCAGTGAGCTGGTTCGGCCCTGCCCCAAGTCGGTGATGGCTTGGATCCAGAGACTGCGGGAGGCGGGCACTTGGACCTTCCTGCTTACAGGCTCAGAGCCAGGCCTGGCTGTGGCCATCGCAGGACATGCCCTGGGCCCCCAGTGGCAGGACCTGTTCGACCTGGTTGTCATGGGGGCCAACAAGCCAGCTTTCTTCGGTGACACCTCCGCGTCTTTCAAGGTATGCCGCGCTGTGGTGGCTTAGTGGTTGCGATTGCTGAGGATGCTGATACGGATCCTGGCCGCTTTTTAATGGAGGCGAAAAACAAGGCACCCATGTAGTGTGCAATGTCAGTTCAGTTCAGTCGTTCAGTCGTGTCCGACTCTTCGTGACCCTATGGACCATATCACGCCACGTCTTCCGGTCTCTCACTATCTTCCTAACATCACATAACTTCATCTACAGCGCCTCGAGGATGCCATATAACCATCGTGTTCACTGGCTGCTCCTTCTCCTGTGACCCTCAATCTTTCCCAGCATCAGTTTTCTCCAGCGACTCCTCTCTTCTCATCAGATGACCAAAGTAGCTGAGCTTTAACTTTAGAATTTCACCCTCCAATGAGCAGTCAGTGTTAATGGTCGACAATAAAGACTGATTTGATCTTCCGGCAGTCCAAGGAACTCTCAAGAGTCTCCGCCAGCACCACAATTCAGAAGCGTCAATTCTTCGGCGGTCAGCCTTTTCCACAGTCCAATTCTCGCATTCATACATCACAACTAAAAAGTCCACAGCACGAGTTATCAGTGCATGTTAAAGAACCCTAGGCAGCTGAAATTTCTGAAGGCCTCCCCATAGCTGTAAGTTGCTTTGGGATACCATACCTTTCACGGTATGCCACGTGTTGGGATGGGTGTCTGAACTGAGCTGCTAATGTGAGAAAGTATACAGCATTTGAACAAAGTTGGGACATTCTTCTTTCATATGACTTCCCATGTCATGTGATGAAAACCATGAACAAAAAAATCTCATACAGGTGCTCCATTGTTCGTCTTGTTAGTAGGGTCTCACCATTATGGGTTGTCAGCAAGAGCATGCATAAGTGTGTCAGATTCTAATCGAGTGACTATGTTAAGCAATAAGATGGTTATCTTTTAAAACTGGGAAAAATCCCTGGTGCAGAAAATTCACACACACAAAAGAGAGAGACAAGGGGACAACGGACAGGCGCCAACTTCCAACTGTTTATTATAAGTTAAAACAACACGCACACACGTGCGTGTTGTTTTGGTGCCTTTAACTTATAATGAATAGACACCAACTAGCCCAACAAGAAGTTCTCTTATTCCAACGGTTTATTTCAGAATACAGGCACATGCATTTATAGTGTCAAGCTACGCCCACTTAACAAAACGTGCATTATCAGAGCTGTGGCTCATCACCGCGCTTTACCTTTGCACAGAAACTCATACTCAGCCGCATACAAATTTACTGACGTTTCACTGACGCACAAGGCTGCCTTTCTCTTTATATGAAAAGCTTTTTGCTCGTGCCCAGAATCCTCGCCTCTTCTAGTCGAGGCTCACACTTGCACGCGTTAACATGCCTGACCAAATTGGCATATTTATCTTTATTACCATCTACCTTCTTGCCATGTTCCCCAAGGCGTGTTTGTTAATACGTCTGCCTGTTTGCCCTACGTAAGACCTTCCACTAGTCAGGGGTATCTCGTATACCACTTCTTCTACACAGGATGTGTAAGTACGCTGATGTTTTATTGTGCACCCTGGGCGTTCAGCGCCAGAAATCTAGGATACAAGTTTTAAAAGATGTTAGACGAACTAGCCCGGCAACATGCATTAATAAGATGGTTAGTTGGGAGAGTTGGTAGCAATTCATTTCTGGGTGAAAATGGTGCAAAAAGGACAGAAAGGAGACAAGAAGACACAAGAACAGTACTCGTCTGCATGGTTTTCTTGTTCCTTTGTCCTTTGTTCTTTTGCACTGTTTTCCACCTAAAATGATATGTTAAGGGGCCAGTAGAAGGAGTGTGAATATTGTTATAGGGAAGATCCAACTAACGTTGATGACAGCACAGATCTCAAAACCCTCAGCGTCATCAGGGAGCTTTACAATAGGGGGACCCAAAGCTTGGGTCCCCCAAGGAAATAGCTTGCGGCGGCGCGACGTGCTAGCCGAGCAGCGAGTTTTAGAATAGGGGTTTTCCCGACACAGCGGAGCCGGACTTGCATTCCTCGATTGCAGCGCCACGATGGTAAACCAAGGAAAAGCATTTGAATATGTAAAAACCAACAACGCCATTTTATTCAAAAAGGTACTATTATTGCACAAAACTATATTAAAACTACCAGTTCTATAAACTGTTTCCGTCAGACAAGATGAAATCGGCCAATTGTCAATCCAGGCCGAGGCCGAGAAACCTCATTTGGACCTTCCGAGCTTTTCGCCGTCTGGTTTCCATAGCAACAAACGAGGTGAACTCGCTAAGCCTAGCAGCTCGGTAAATCCGGAAGCAGTCGGAAAATATAGTGCGTTTTATCGCTAAAATTTGCTGGTGCGGGCATCATGAGACATAGCATAAGCTTTGTTGGCCTTTCGTTTGCCATAAACGCTTGACACCATGGAGTGGTGACGACGAATGTGTGCTGAGGCGAGCGGCCGCTGCTTGGCCGGACACCGTCATGTTGCCGTAACTCAAGCGACCCAACGGCAGCTTGGGGCGAATGCTTATTTTCGAAAAATAGGGGCCGTCCCTAGCGTTAACCCAAGACCCCAAGCGCGTCTTACATTCTGCGCATGCGCATTTCGACACCCCAAGCTCCTTGGGGGCCCCAAAGCTTGGGGCCCCTATTCTAAAATGCTCTATCTTCTTCTGGGAGTCTCACTTCATCCTCAGCACGACCAGCGAGTACCTCTAAGTAACACTACCACCCCCCTTCTTCGGGAAAAGAACAGTTCCGGTGCGTTCTACGTTAGCCAAATAGGACGTGCATAATATATGGCTTCAGACGGGACACATGCACTATTTTGGAGGTTGGCGTTGTGGACGATGACTTCAAATACACAGATTCAACTTCGTTTGTGGCGTTGGTGACGGGGCCCAATACACGGTAAGGGCCTGTGTAACAGGGGAAAAGTTTTTTGCTCACCCCCCTCGACGGCACGGGAGCCACAGCAAGACGAGAGATCCAGGAGTGTATTGGAAATCACGGTGGAGACTGTTGTACTGGACTTTTTGGGGAGTATTGGGATGCAGAGAGCCTGGCACGAGCTATCCGGCGGGCGTCATGAGCGCGGGCTACGGCATCACTGGCCTAAGTACTGGCGGCGTCTGCCGCGGGTAGTGAGGCGTCGAAGGGCAGTAACGGGTATCGGCCAAATAACAGATAAAATGGAGAGTATCCAGCTGTAAAATGGACAGATGAATTGTAGGCAAATGTCACAAAGGGTAGGTGAACATCTCTATTTTAGTGGTCGTCAGACATACATGGCCAGCATGTCTGTAAGTGTATGGTTTAGATGTTCCGGGAGACCATTGGTCTGGGGTGATAGGCGGTGGTGAATTTGTGGCGGACGGAGCACGAACGGAGAATTTCGTCAACCACTTGCGACAGACGGCAGCGGCCACGGTCAGTTAGTAGTTCTCGAGGGGCACCATGATAAAGAATCACGTTTTCTAGAAGGAAGTCAGCGACGTCTGTAGCTCAGCTGGTTGGGATGGCTCAGGTAATAGCGTACCGCGTAGCGTAATCGGTGGCGACGGTGATCCATTTGTTCCCCGAGGCGGAAACTGGGAAGGGCCCAAGAAGGTCAATGCCTACACAGGAAAACTGATCAGTCGGTATGGGGATCCTGCAAATGACCTAAAGGCAAAATTGTGGGCTTCTTCCAATGCTGACACAGTTCACATGCGGCAGTGTACTGCTGGACGGAGCGGTAGAGCCCAGTAGAAACGTCGGCACAGGCTGTCGTATATGCGAGACACCCAAATGGCCAGCCGTGGGAGCATCATGGAACTGTTCAAGGATGGTGGAACGTAGATGTTGACGGACGACCAAAAGTTCTGCGCCATCTGGTCGCATATTGCGTTGGTACAGTCGAACCCGGATATATCGAACTCAAAGGGGATCGCGAAATAGTTTGATATATCGATAATTTGATATACAGAAATCTGCTTGGGAAGGCACTTACGATGCGAAAAAACGATACCGTATTTGTCACGTAATCAACTCACTCACATAATGAACCCACCCTCCACTTTTGCACTCGAGAATTTGGAAAAAAAAAAGCGTTAAGGACAGCTCGCTCACATGGAAGCGATTAAGCGATCTCAGCGACGAGCGGCAGCGACAGAGCAAAAAATTTCCAACTGGTTGGAACTGCGTTCCTCTGCCGTTCGAGCCACCGAGCCACCACGGCAGCTCAAAACAAGGTTTCTGTGTCGCCGCAGCAGAAATCGCCAGCGTTTTCGCTTGCATCTCGCACTCTGTTTCGGTCGTCTCATCCGCAGCTCATTTCTTGGCAGCGGGCCAAGATGCTTCGCAGCGATAACGTCCGGGCGCGTTTATCTTTTGATAGCTCCTGCTGCGGCGGGGAGCGAATTTGGCAGACTGCCCGTGATGGCTTGATTGCACAAGCCTGGTTGGATTTATCATGCCGCGCTTGGGGCGGGCATAGTTCACTGCCACAAAATTATTGGAAAGCGTGATACAGTAGCTGCAAAGGCTGTTTGAAGCGAAAAATGCTAAAAGCCGGTGTCATGATCGCAGCTGACTGCATGCTTTCGTTGATTCATACATGCAAGGATAAACGACTCCCGAAAAAAAAAAAAAAAAAAAAAAAATGCCGCTTCGTAACGCCATATCATACGCTATGCCGCGCATACAGCACAACGATAAAAATAGACGACTCTAGCAAAAAAAGAAAAAAAAAAGATCTGCCACTTAACTTCCGCAGGTGCCATAGCCAGAGGGTTCACAACACACGCTGGATAAAGCGTCCGACGTTCTGTCTGAAAACGGGTTGAGCTGGCTTGGCGCATGCGTAGCGCGTGCTACTGCGAACGAAGGCCGGGAGAGAGGAAGGAGAGAGATAGCTCGGCAGAAGAATGGGCACGCCCTTGGGCTTAGCTCTGTCGCGTTTTTCCCCTCTCGTGCCCACCGGTTCTCTCTGGTGCATTTACGCATATGGCTTGCAAACGTCACGTGCTGGCGCGCGGGAAACAATAACCGCAAATTCGCGCGCCTTTAGGGAATGGGCACGGCGCTGCCCTAGCCGAACTGTCGCCTCTCATTACTTCCGCGTGTGGCTTGAAAACGTCACGCGGCAAATGGCCGAGGGTGATGCGATCGTCTTTGCGAAAGGCGCACTTTCCAGTGCGTGGTGCGGAGTTCGATATATCGAACGACCGGTGAAGTTGAGTTCGATATAACTTTTCTCTACTTTTACATGGGATCTTCAAGGGGATATTCCGCGAGTTCGATATAACCAAAATTCAATATATCTAGGTTCGGTATATCTGGGTTCGATTGTATAACAAGTTCTTGTGGAGTACAAATAAGGCGAGAGATTGATCAGGGCGGTCAGAGGTAAGACTGAGGATAAGGGAATGCAGCGAAGGATCTAAGTGCTGTTTGTCGTCAATGTTAGAAGAGGCCGAGACAGACAAGACACATGCGTCATCGTCAGAGTCGGTAGGACTAGGAGAGTCGACGAGATGACGAGACAAGCAATCTGCATTTTGGTATAGTTGGCTAGACTTGTAGATGGAGGGAAAAGTATAATCTTTCAGTCGTAGCGTCCCAAACGGCCCGTGGGATCTTTGAGGGAGGAAAGCCAACACAAGGCATGATGGTCTGGTATAACAGTAAAGGGGTGGCCAAAAAAATAGGGGCAGAATTTTGTAATAGCCCATACAAGCGGCAAACACTCTCGCTTTGTGATAGAATAACTTTGTTTGGGCATAGAGAGGAGGTGGCTGGCATAAGCAATCACACTTGGGTAAGTATAGCTCCAATGCCATGGCCACTTGCGTCGGTGTGGACTTCTGTATTGGCGGATGGGTTGAAGTGGGCCAAGACGGGTGGAGTAGTGAGAGTAGCAATAAGCTCCGAGAAAGCTGCAACTTGTTCAGGCCCCCAAGAGAAGGAAACGTCTTTATTGAGGAGGTGGGTGTGAGGACAAGCAAGGGCTGCGAAGTTGGTACGAATCATTGGAAATGGGAACATAGGCCAATAAAGCCTGGAACATTGCTGGATGATCGGGGGTGGGAAAATCTCTGCCGGCACGAAACTTGTCGGGGTCAGGCTGAACACATTAACCAAGGACTGATTTCTCGGTGACTGAAGTTTAGTTGAAGTCCGGCGAAAAAGCGCTAGGATTGTAGAAAGGCTGTAAAATGTAGAGGAGAAAACAATTACGTTCTCAAGATAACACAAACAAGTGGTCTACTTGGAGCCTCTGAATCATCATGCATTTGAAGGTTGCCGGGGCATTGCAAAGACCAAAAGAGGCCGTCAGGGGTGATGAACGCTGTTTTTTCATGGCCTCTCTTGTCGACAGAGATCTGCCAGTAGCTGCAATGAAGGTCGATGGACGAAAGGTAGCTGGCTCTGTACAAACTATCAAGTGCGTCATCGATATGCGGATACTTAAAAAAGGGAATTGCGCTAAAAAAGACACGAACGAGGAGAGGACATGGACGGGCGCAAACTCGCGACTGATTTTATTCAGAAACAACACAAATATATATACCTTGAAGCTTATCCAATCAATGCCTAAGCGCACATGCCATGAAAGTTCTCTCTTTCTTATACAATTTGATACTAGAATCGCTTACGCATTCATCACCTGACTTATCAATGAAAAAAGCCTCTGCGAGTTCACGTGCTACCTGGTTACGACTGCGCCTTAAAGGGACACTAAAGAGAGAAAGGAAGTGGGTTTGCATCGATAGAATGCCAGTTCCTGATTACAAAAAGACCACTCTTACTGAAAACAGAGCTGTTATAAGGTAGTAAAGAAGAATAACAGAAATACAGGTATCGCCACCACAGCCAAACGGCCGAGGCTCGCAACTACAAATCACGTGACGCGCTAGGGATCCCGGAGGCTGACAAATGCAAATTACGTTGTATGTTTGAATGCGGTAGTACGTTTTTTCTCAAACATGATAACACGCTTTTATCATACGTAAACGACGGCGAAAAGACAACGTAAACGTTGCAAGGCAAATACAAAAATATACTTGGAGGCGCCACAGGCGCCCACTTCAGTTTTTGTTATGTTTCGGCTCAGGCATTTCGTGTGCACTCGTATAGTTTGTTTGATCCTGCAGCGCCTGAATTACGAGCTTGGAGCAGCAGATGCGCCTTGATGGTTCCCATTTCAGCATTCGGAGGCACGAGCGAGCGAAATCCGCTACCGCCGACACACTCCTTCGTTCACACTTCTGCGCCAACATATCGCCGCCGTTGCCGCTTCGACTGCGACCTGACCGCTTGACTGCAGCTACGTACGCCACGAAAAGCATACATATGCTAAGTACCGAAGGAAAAACGCATTATCATTCAATTTTCACTAAATTATGGCACATCTGACCAACATATAATGCGTCAACAAGACCTTCAACGTGCTATTTGCAGGCGTCGTAAACAAAAGGGGCATACTTGCCGCTCATACCAAGGAGAGCGTCGATATATTGCGCTCGTCGCCCGGCAAAAAAAAAAAGGGCCTCGGGTAAAAAGTAAAAACTAAAAATAACGAAGCACCAGAAATACATTACAAAAGGTTAAAAAAAAAAAATCAATTAAAAAAAAAAATGCCAGAAGAGGTGAGACTCCAACTCGCTACTGCTTGCTCCGCAACGTTCGCCGCTAACCGCTCGGCTACGCCGCGCCACGATAACCTTGGAAATATTTCTAGTTTTTATGTCATAGCCCCATTTACAATAAAGTGTTTCTGCTGTCGGTGTAAAAATTACAACTTCTTGATCATCGGCGCATGCTGCCTGCTTTCACGTCTTGCAACCAATGTTCTGGATGCCTATGCGCACTATATTGTGCACTGGATCCATTTTAACATGTGGAATTTCACAGCGCTGGCAAATGTAGTGGCGCCGGCACTTCGGTCATGTTCTGCTACCGTGAACGTAATTTTCGCTGAACACGGAGCTGTAGCACAAACCTTGAAGGAAAAAAGTGCGACGAAGTGCGACGAAGCTTCAAAACTGACAAGCGCAGCAGCGAGGACACTATTTTGCTGGTAACTAAATCTTATTTGTATGTAAACATGTCAGGAAGCGTTGCGATGACCGAGGGCTCGGTTTGTTTATAGTACATGGTGCAAGAAGGAGCGCAAAAGCTTGAGAAACATGTGAAGTATTGTGCATTACAAGTGCTCTATGTTTTTTTTTTTCTTCCTTTATGGGCCCATCGCTCGGTAAATTACTCTCTTCATCGTTTTATTTATTTCGGCTGAGGTCGTCATTGCGAGTACGCTGTTGCCAAGTTGGCCCTTGAGGGATGCGACGCCGCGGGCCGCGCCGGCTCGCTAGCTATCACGGAGTCTCCGCTTACGTCATAGTGTGCGTCACTCAACTCCAACTACGTAGTTGGAGGCCACAGTTTGAATTCGACCGGCGGGAACAAGAAAAAACCTCTACTTCTTATCGCAATATCTCAGCAATTATTCGATTTTTTGCTGCCGGATATGCGGCGACAGTGTCACCAAATGTAGTTTATTAGATTTTCATACCATCTTTGGCTGTCTTTAGTGTCCCTTTAAGATTTTGGTTCTAGCCAGCAAAGGCTGGCATGCTTTATCAGGCGTAGCCAAAGGGCATGCGCCGCAATGTAAGGGCAAATTTGACCCTTTTCCGTTATTCATAGAGAGCTGATGTTCCCTTAGTCGTTCATTTATACAACGGCCCGTCTGGCCGATGTAAACTTTTCCGCAAGTCAGGGGGATCTCATATACAGCCCCAACAGAGCACCTGACAAACTGAGTGGCGTGACGTTTCGTGCAGTCTCGCACGCATTTCTCACCGGAGGCAATCCGGGGGCACAAAGAGGCCAACTTGCACGGGGCAGAAAATACCACCGGCACACCGTAGCGATTGGCTACATTCTTCAGGTTGTGGGACATCCTATGGATATAGGGGACAACCGCCGGTCTGGTCTTCGGTTGACCGCCACCTTCTTGAGGTGTTCTAGCATTAAAACTTTGCAGAAGCTTCTTTGCCACAGCAGCCACGACTGAAACAGGGAAACCAGCTTTTTGTAATCTGCCAACCTGATTGGTGAGGCTGTCGTTTACCAGATGAACACATGATTCCTGCAAGGCTTCTTTCAGGCACAGCATAACAATGGCGCATTTTACCGTCTTAGAATGAGAAGATTCAAACGGCAACAGGTCTTTTCGGGCTCGTGGTGAATACATCCCACACGTGTGATCTGGTGTTAAAGGGATGTTAATATCTAAAAACTGTAATCTATCTTCTTCAGCTAATTCGTAGGTGAAGGTTAGACCTCTCCTGTATCGTTTAAAGACAGATAACGTCTTTTGCACGGTGAACGTGTGTGTCAAACCAGGTTGCTTTTTAGGAATCACCAAATAATCGTCCACGTATCTAAAAACTTTAAGAACTATCTTGTCGTCCAAATAGCACACCAGATCACGATCAATGCTGGCCAAGGAAATGTTAGCCAATACAGGTGCCACACAAGACCCTATGCAAATGCCCTGACGTTGAACATGAAAATGATTGTCAAAAGTTACAAAAGTGGACTCAAGATAAAACTCTAGTAGCTTCATGAAATTGTCCAGGGTTAGGCCGCTGGTGTTCTGAAAATCTACGACACCATTATCGTCGATGCAAGACCTAACTGCACAAAATAGGGCATCATGCGGTATAGAAAAGAACAGGTTCTCTATGTCAAAAGAGACAGCGTAACCTAAAGATGAGGAACCCTGTAGGAAAGAGACCACATCACCTGAATTCTTTACAACAAAAGGGTCTTGTATAACTAAATTCTTTAAACACTTCTGGAGGAAAGAGCTAATCTCCCGTTGCCACGTATCCCTTTCACTCACAATGCACCGGAACGGCTTGTCATATTTGTGCGTCTTCACGGTAAAAAACAGTTCTAGGCTATTGCGCTTACAGTTGTTAACGGCTCTTGACAGTCTATCTAAAGCCAAGTCCTTGCATAGTTCTATGGCTTGAGCCTTTACCTTGGCTGTCTTCACATTTTTGGTAATAAAGTTCCTTCTGACGCGTCAACGGCCTTGTCGTGAAACACTCCCGCTGGTAGCACGGCAAATCCTTCCTCCTTGTCTGCCTGCAGAAGCATCAGCTGATGATCCCTGAAGAAGGATACGACTTCTTCGGCGTCCTTTTCCACAGTTGGCTGCCCTCGTCCCGCAGATACTTGAGGCTTGGTGGCCGTCCGCAGCAGGCAATCAACCCCATCCAGAAGACACCTTTCACGGTCTTCTTCACTAGCTTTGCGCGCCACTTGTCGATTCAACGACAACAACTCGTGCGCTGGCACATTAGGCTTCATGCTGAACTTCGGGCCTTTCTTTAGCACGTCGGCTATCTTGGGTGGTAGTTCCGTGTCGGCCAGCAGAGAAATCGCACAGCCAAGACTTCTTTCCCTAGGCCTGCCTTTTGGAAGGCGCAGCAAAAGGCACTTCCTCCAGAATTCGACCGCTTAGGAAGTCTGTCGCCGATAGGACTGTAACCTGGCTTCACCTATCCACCCGGAGTCTGTGCTATAGGCGAGCAAACGCAGCCAGTGATTCAGAAGTCTGATTTGGCGCCATAGCTCCGATCTCAATATCTTGCAGAGGGGGCACAAAGAGGCCAACTTGCGCGGGGCAGAAAATGCCCCCGGATTGTCTCCGGTGAGGAATGCGTGTGAGACTGCACGAAGCGTCACGCCACTCAGTTTGTCAGGTGCTCTGTTGGGGCTGTATATGAGATCCCCCTGACTTGCGGAAAAGTTTACATCGGCCAGACGGGCCGTTGTATAAATGAACGACTAAGGGAACATCAGCTCTCTATGAATAACGGAAAAGGGTCAAATTTGCCCTTACATTGCGGCGCATGCCCTTTGGCTACGCCTGATAAAGCATGCCAGCCTTTGCTGGCTAGAACCAAAATCTTAAGGCGCAGTCGTAACCAGGTAGCACGTGAACTCGCAGAGGCTTTTTTCATTGATAAGTCAGGTGATGAATGCGTAAGCGATTCTAGTATCAAATTGTATAAGAAAGAGAGAACTTTCATGGCATGTGCGCTTAGGCATTGATTGGATAAGCTTCAAGGTATATATATTTGTGTTGTTTCTGAATAAAATCAGTCGCGAGTTTGCGCCCGTCCATGTCCTCTCCTCGTCCGTGTCTTTTTTAGCGCAATTCCCTTTTTTAAGTATGTATGACCGACTAGCCCAACAACGTGCTCTCTTAAAATACGCGGATAGACATTTTTTTTGTTATCTTATTCAAATGGCGATAGTTGACGCAGAATCTCCAACTGTTATCTTCTTGACCAAAATGACAAGGGATGCCCAGGAGCTACTGGAAAGCTCGATTATATTGTCACGCTACTGACGACGATGAAGGATTGTGATGGTGCGGAAGAAGAGGAGGAAGAGGCATTGGTTTCTGGGGGCTAGTAGGCTTCATCTTTTCCCGCTACCTCAGTACTGTAAATAAACACCCCTTTCTTATTACACCGTAACAATTTGGTGGAAGTGCTTAGTTCGATCCCTGCCTACAGCGCTGCAAGACCAACTGGAGCTTCGGCGTAGTCGCCGCATCGCTGGACTGCCACTGTTCCCGACCATCATGGACCACACAGACTCAAACCGTGCAAGCCGCGATGCTGCAAGCCAGGCTGGCGGCATGCCTGCCCACTCCAGCCCTGTTCCGCTCCAGCCTTACCGGGAACCACGGCCGTTTGCCGGAGAAGAAGGTGAGGACGTTGAGAAGTGGCTACTTGATTATCAATGAGTTAGTCGCTACGACCGGTGGGACCCTGTTACCATGCTGACAAACGTCGTTTTCTTTCTCACTCACACGGCTATGACCTGGTTTGAGAGTAACGAGGAACACTGAGCAGAAAAGTGGGGTGAGCAGACCTTTGCTCAAAGAGCTGAATTGTCCGATGAAACGTTTACCACGTATACAGAAGAGATCCTCAGGTTATGCAAATGTGTCAATTCCAACATGCCTGAGGAAGACAGAGTCGGTCACATTTTGAAGGGTATCGCGGCAGACGTGTACAACTTCTTAATTGCCAAAGACAACCTGGACACTGTCTCCGATGTCATTAGACACATCCGCGCGTTCCAAGCTTTTAAAATACGTCGTATTGCGCCGAAATTTGGCCGGCTGGCCAACGTGCCTACCGTGGCTTGCCTTGATGACCATGCCCAACTAGATCTTCTGTCAACTATCCAGCAAATTGTGCGCGAAGAACTTCTACGGGTCAGCCTGCTTCCCCTGCATGAATCTGCTAAGGTCTCTGTCCAGAGGGTCTCTAGACGGCCGGCTTCACCACCACAAGCGATTCAAGTGCAGCCTTTCTCCCAAGCTCCTGAAATTGCAGCTTCTATTGACTACCCGCCAGTGCATTTTGCCAACCCGACTGCGTCGATGCTTGAAGCCCCAAGGTATGACGTCATCTCAAGTGCACCTAGATCTTCAGTTTGATCTACCAGGATTCCTGTGCAGTAGGAGCAGTCAGCCAGACCTACGACGCGCCCTGCTGTTCCTGGCTCTTATCCACAACAGCATTTTCTAGCTTCCCCACCGATATGCTACCCCTGCGGCGTCGAAGGTCACATCGCCAGGTACTGCCGCGGTAGGTTCCCGCCACGCTATAACTGCCCGGCGCCTCCAACAGTACCCAACAATCGACAATACAGCCCCGTTTTTCAGCAATCCAATACTCCCCGTGGGTATTACCGCAACATCCAGAACGAGAATCTCCGCGACCATTCCCCTGCATCTGATCGAAGTGTTACTCCTCCACTTGTCTTCCGTGCGCGTCGTTCTCCATCACCGCGGCGGTGCTCCATGTCGCCCCGTCAGGAGAACTAACCAGCGCGAACAATGGGGGTGAGAGGCTGCTGGAAATGTGCTGTGTGCCAACATCCCTCCAACTACAATGCTCAAAAACAAAATTCGTGTGTTCATTGATGGTGTGTGTACATTAGCTTTGGTGTATACGGGTGCGACTGTGTCTGTGATGAGTAATCAGTTTAGGCGCTTGTTGGGACGCAAAGTGATGTTTGAATATGACCGTGCTTCAATGTTTTGTGGTGTCAATGGAGAGGTGTTGCGGCCTCTGGGTGTACGTAGCGCGCAAGTGTCTATGGGTGGTGCAATTTTTCAAGCCAAATTCGTCGTCTTACCCCACTCTACGCATGACATCATTTTAGGAATGGACATTTTGAAGACTTGTAGCGCTACCGTGGACTGCCGAAGTCAAGAGGTTCATTTTGACGGCTCGCATCTGCCGACTCTTTTTGAAAGCGGCCGTAATGAAGAAACAGTTTTTAGTATTACCAAAGACACAGTAGTTCCACCTTTGTCTGCCATGTTCGTCCCCTTGTCTGTTCCACTTCTTGAGCAGGTTTCATTTCAGGCCGTGGTGCACCCAGTTCACTCAGCATGCCTGAAGAAAAATGTTATTGTTCCTCATTGTATGATCTCCATGCATCACAGTAATGCCTCGTTATGGACCATCAATCCATCGTCCGAGCCCGCAGTTTTACCCACCGGATTGAAACTTGCCTCCTGTGGACCTGATGCTTGTTGCTTTGGTCACAGATGCTACGAGTGCTACCGTACCTCCGGCTGCTGATGAAACTTCGATCTGCCACATGATCAGCACCGATCTCAGCTCACCTCAACGCCGTACTCTTGTGGATATCCTTCTACCCTTTTCGCCTATGTTTGACTTTTCTCAAACAGATGGACCAACCTCTTGCCCCGCACCTCGGACGCATACCATCGACACTGGTTCGGCTCGTCCCATCCGTCAAAAGCCATATCGCGTGTTCCCATCTGAGCGCAAAGTCATTGGAGGACATGCTACGGAAGAAGGTGATACAGGAGGCATCCAGCCCTTGGGCAGCCCCTGTTATTCTCGTACGCAAGAAAGATGGTTCGTGGCGATTCTGCGTCGATTACTGGCATCTGAATTCTGTTACGAAAAAGGATGTCTATCCTCTTCCTCGCTTAGACGACGCCCGCAACTGCCTCTCTGGTGCGTCTTATTTTTCTTGTCTTGATCTCAGATCTGGCTACTGGAAATTCCAATGGACCCTGCGGATAAGAAAAAAACATCCTTCGTAACGCCAGATGGCCTTTATGAGTTTATGCCATTCGGGCTGTGCAATGCGCCTGCCACATTTGAATGATTTATGGACACAGTTTTGCGCGGCTTAAAATGGGACATTTGTCTTTGCTATCTGGACGATGTCGTCATATTTGGGAAATCCTTCCAAGAACACAATGACCGTCTAGTACGTGTCTTGAATTGTCTGCACAACGCCGCCCTAATTCTAAACTCGAAAAAGTGCTGCTTTGGAGAGCTCCAAGCGCTGGTGCTAGGACACCTTGTCAATGGTGATGGTGTAATGCTGGATCCCCAGAAAACTGCCGCTGTTGAGTCTTTTAAACCCCCGCAGACAGTGAAGGAGTTGCGCAGTTTTCTAGGGTTGTGTTCATATTTTAGACGCTTTATACATCGCTTTGATTACGTTGCTTACCCATTGACGTGCCTTCTGCACAAAAACTCTACTTTTGACTGGACACCAGACTGCGACGCGTCATTCGGTCAACTGAAGTTTCTTTTAATATTGAAACCCATCCTACGTCACTTCGATCCTGCTGCATTGACAGAAGTACACACGGACGCTAGTGGAATCTGTCTCGGTGCAGTCCTTTTCCAACGGCACGATGAACGCGAGCATGTTATCGCGTACGCAAGTCGTACCCTGAGCAAACCGGAGTGAAACTACACAGTCACCGAACAGGAATGCCTGGCTGTCGTTTTTGCTGTGCTGCGTTTCCGTTCATATTTGTATGGACGGTCCTTTACTATCGTTACTGACCATCATTCACGGTGTTGGCTGCGGAACCTTCGAGACCCATGTGGCCGCCTCGCACGCTGGGCCCTCCGGTTACAGGAATATGACTTTGCCGTGGTGTACAAAAGCGGGAGGCGTCATGCAGATGCAGATTGTCTTTCTAGGATGCCAATGGCCACGACCGGATCTGACAGCGACTATTTCGACAATTACATATCGACCCTCGAGGCAGCGTTCCCCGACACGAATGTTTTCAAAATAGAACAGCAAAGGGATAGCAGTCTGCAGCCCCTTTTTGCCGCCTCCCAAGCCATTGCAGCTACAAGCCGTTTTTGTGTGCGTGATGGTCTCCTGTGGAAAAAGAGTTATTCGCCTGTCGGCCAGCGATACCTACTCATAGTTCCCTAGACGCTTTGCACGGACGTATTGCGTGTCATGCATGATGATCCAACTTCTGGGCATTTGGGGATCAGTTCGAACACTCCACCGTGCTCAAGAAAGATTTTACTGGCCTCGACTATTGAACAATATGTTGCAAGTTGCAAGCGATGTCAATGCCACAAACGTCCCACTGCAACTCTATCTGGCTTGCTGCATCTTGTGAAGACCCCGACAGCTCTGTTTGATCAAGTAGGCATTGACCTCGTAGGTCAGTTTCCGAAGTCCTTGGATGGAAATCGCTGGATTGTAATCTGCGTGGACCATCTCACACGTTACTGTGAAACCGCCACTCTTACATCTGCACGGCGCATCAGGTGTCGCTTTTCTTGCTGCACTCAGTCATCTTACGACACGGGCCGCCACGAATTGTCATCACTGATTGAGGCCGGCGATTCACTGCTGATGTTGTTGAAGAGCTCATGCGTTTATGCGCCGTAACTTCCCGACACTCGACGCCATACCATCCCTGAGCGCGTAAACAGAACGCTTATAAACATGCTAGCTATGTATGTGGATGCAGGGCATAAGAACTGGGACACTATACTACAATTCATCACATATGCGTTTAATACCGCCACGCATGAGACGACTGGGTACAGTCCATTCTTCCTGCTGTATGTCAGACTGCCACGCTACTCCCTGGATACTATCCTGCTCTTCTCAAGCCGTGAAGATCCCTGCCTGGCTGAGACCCTCTGTCTCGCCGAAGAAGCTCGGAGAATCGCCCGCTTACGGTCTGGTGCTTCACAAGAACGTTCCAAAGCACGGTGCGATGCCAGTCACCGGCGTGTAACATACTCCATAGGTGATTTAGTCTGGCTGTGGTGTCCAATTCGGCGCCGCGGCCTACATCAAAAACTCTTGGCCCACTATAACGGCTCATATGTGGTTGAAAACGCATCAGTGATTTAACGTATGCAATAGCCCGCCTGACAGCATCGGGTCGTCGGTCTGCCAAAACCGAACTATGTTATGTTGCCCGCTTGAAGCCGTGTCAGCCTCGAACGACTCATGAACATGCCCAGAGGGCTTTGTCTGAGTAGGGGGGAAATGTCACGCTACTGACGACGATGATGGATTGTGATGATGTGGAGGAAGTGGAGGAAGAAGCATTGGTTTCTGGGGGCTAGTAGGCTTCATCTTTTCCCGCTACCTCAGCACTGTAAATAAACAAACACACCGTAACAATATCGTTTGCCAACACCTTCTTGACCTCTGTTTGAACGAGACGTCGCTCGGCAAGCGAAACACGATAGGGCCGCCTGTAAATAGGACTGGCGGCACTAGTGTCAGTGCGGTGGCTGACGACTAGTTTCACCCAATAGGCGGGTACCGAAGTCAGAAAGGTCACTGTAGGTGAACAAAACCTTGTGTAACTCCGCGGGGAATTCAGGTTGGAGATCAGCTGCAATCATGCTGTTAACAGGATCAGGGCGCAATGTGGAGGATGAACGAGGGGTTGCAGGGACGGCAGTTGGATGATCTGTAGTCAGAGCTGAAATGGCATAATCGGTCACCGGGGCCGTTGGATGATCTGTAGTCAGAGCTGAAATGGCATAATCGGTCACCGGGGCCAGCGCAGCTAGTGCAGAACTTGAGTTTACAAGCTGAAGCTAAGGACAGGGGGAGTGGTGTGGTTCTGGGAGATATGCACAATTAGATGAGGAAGGGTGACGTGCCGCTGCAGGATGACATCATTAATGGGACATGCGAGATAATCGTCTGGGGCGGGTGGAAATGGCGGCATAGGATATGAACGGCAGCTTCAGGAGGAAGGCAGCAGAACTGTGCTGATCGATGGTAGGGTGAGCAGGAGGGGTCTTCAGAGCAGAGCGGAAGTGATGTCGTTGGGCGATCCCGGATCGTGCCACGCCGGCCGGCGGTTCTCCCGCTAGAGGCGCCGCGCTGGCTATGACATCATATCAGCTGCGAGAGATGGGCTACCAGGTCTAGTTGTCGGGCGATCCCGGATAATGCCACGTTGGCCGGCGGCTCTCCCGCTAGAGGCGCTGCGCTCGCTATGTCGTCATACCAGCTGTGAGAGATGGTCTACCAGGTCTAGTCGGTTGGCGGTTCTCCCACTAGAGGCGCTGCGCTTTCACTTTGAGTGACGGTATAAAAGAGGCACGCTGCTCCTCATTAGGCAGATGTTATGGACAAGGAGAAAGAAAGATTGCACCAGGTCGCCGCGTTGCTTTCGCAACCTACCAGGCTTAACCAAAGCTAAGCCCCAGCTAATTTCTTTTTCTTTTTTTTTTCAGCATAAGGTAGGTTCCTGAGCTACTTATCGACGCACTAAGCTGTCACATTACACCAGCAACGACGCCAGCACGACCAACGGTCTCCTATCACCGTAGTGTAGGTTTTTTGGCCCCGCAACGCCGACGGAACTGATGAGCGGACGGTCGCCCGATCTGTTTTGGTCGATCGCGCTCGGACCGAAAACTTGCCGACTGAGAACTTGACACCCGATGAGTTAATGGCTTGAACGGCTGTGCTCATCTGTAGCTTAACTGTTATAAAAAGGAAAACAATTGGCTACACTTTATATGTTCCCCCTTCTCATCTGCAATGGCCTTGGCCAGAGATGTTAGTCGGCGCCAAACTACCAGCCCATTCCGTGACGAGTAGGCTTAGCGCTAGTACGCAGGATTCGGGTCTAGAGAGCATTCAAAAGCTTTAGTGATTCAATGTGGCCATCGAGTGTAGTTCTGGCAGTAATGACCCCAAAGCGATGACTGCTTACATCACAAAGCGCGTGCACATTAGCGGGAAGCGTTGATGTAATCCTGTTTGGCAAGCGCAGCTGGCAGCTGTCGGCGCTGCTTGTGGGTAAACACACGGGGGGCGCAGTCTTAATCCGCGAATCGGCGCATTCCTGTGGGAGTTTAGGGCTCACACACTAAATACTAAATGGTGTATGTTTACTGTGTTTACGTTGAAGCACTCACAACAGGTCATTTGGCTCTGGAGTCAGTTGCACTCGCACGCACGGTTGCGGGGGAGGTGAGACGCAGAGAGGGTGGCAGATGGGAGGCTCTTGTTCGGTGCGGGCAGTGAAGCGCATTTGAATTGCGATAGATATTGCAGTGGCGAGACTGAAGCGGCGGTGGCGGCGCATGCTTTCGTGCGCTAGCCGTGGCCAGAGTGAACATAGTTTTGCAAAACAAAAAGCAATGCTTCACCAGCTGAGAATAATTAAGTTTGACTAATACCCCTGTCATATGAATACTCATTGAACTCGATCTGCATTCAATTCAACTCAATGCAGGTTGTCACACGGCAACTTTCAAGTGCAATCGAGCCTGCTTGGCTTCTAGCTGCTTCCTGAATTGCTCTTGAGATTTCAAGCACACTCGAAAGTGACCATCGACACCCTCGTCATCAGCGAGCTCTAGAATTTGAAAACAAATAAATGCATCCGAACGGCAAATAATAACATATCAATGTATTAAAAGGCATTATGGGACATTTTTAAAACATTGTTAGAACATTCGTAGAACATTAAAGGGCAACTCCGGTGGCTTTTTCATCATTTTGTGTTTTGAGTTGAATTACATATTCCTCGGCATGTCCCGACTCCAACACAAAAAACCGTTTTTCAAAATTCCAATTAGAAGTATTTTTAAAAAGGAAAAACAGCAGATCGAAACCGAAACTGTTTCCTCGGCCAGAAACGACGTCACAGTTGACGAATTGGTGAAGTCACATTCAGTATTAGAAAAACACTCGTATGTGCGTTGGATGGTGAAAATAAAATATGGAAATCATGACGCACTGCATAAAGTATCTGAGGTAGTTCAATATAAGCCTCACAATTTCATAATTATGCGGGAAGTGGACAGTAACACCTCAGTGTTGCCCGCAGAAATAGTCTCAACTTAAGCCATGAAGACGGCATATTTTAAAGTCTAGTTGCGAGTGAACATATTATCGTACAGCGCCCAAAGTTTTCAGAATGCATCAGGATGGAGAGAAGAACCTACAGTAAAATGTTTACTAGAATACAGTCGAACCTCATTATAATGAACACGGATATAGTGAAATATCGGTTATAGCGAATTAAATACGAGGTTTGGTTGCCCACGCTTTATTTTTACGACATTTATTCTTCTATAACGAAACCGAAAGCGTGAGATCCGCCGTGATATCGGCTGTAACGAAGAAATATTTGGTCTACTCGAGACTCAAAACTCTAAATGTAGCATGAAAGAAGCAGAATACTGAAAGCCAATTCCCAACTGCACTTTTCTTTTTTTTTAACGTTTGAAAAAGTTGTAGAAAGTTCACCCGTCTAGCACAAAAATTGCGCGTTTGGCTGGTCGCGCCACCTATGAACAGAGGGCAGAAACTCTGCAAGCTCGCGTGACGACAAAAGGCCGAAGGGTGGCGCCACTTGCCCAGCGGTGAAAGCAAGCGCAGAAACACTGGCAACCACGGCATCTGCGAGACGGTGATGGCGGTGGCGAGCCCCCTCGCATTACTGCACTCTTTCATCGATCAGCGGCCGAAATGGCAACGAAGAGGAAGGCGATCTCTCTCAAGACGAAGCTTCAGATATTGAGAGCTGTGGATTGTGACAACAAGAAAAAGGATGTTGCATCGGAATTCAACGTTCCAAGTATGTTGTCCACCATTTTGGCCTCAAGAAAGAAGATTGAGGGCAACACCGAGGACGCCATAAAAGCTGACCGTAAGAGAGTTAGGCCTTGCCATTATCCGGACGTGGAAGCGGCTTTCAAAATAACGGCTTGAGGGGCTAGTTGGTGGTGCATCGTATTCAGAAATGTGGCGCAACAAACACAAACACAAGAGAAGATACACAACACACACGCACACTACCAACTGTAATAAGAATCTGAAAACACTTCCTCTTCACCACTCCTCCTCTTCTACACTCAGGTACATCTCATCTTCCTCTTCTTTGCCAAGGGGATAGTGGCACTTTCTTCCTCGCAGACCATAACCATCGTCCAAACATGGCAGTCACCAATCTCATCTTCCTGCTCTTCTCTTCTTCCTCTTCTTTGCCAAAGGGGTAGTGGCACTTTCTTCCTCGCATACCATAAACATCGTCCAAACATGGCAGTCACAAATTCTACACTGTCTTGTTACTCCACACCTCTGCTTTGCCCAGTAACTCATACCACGCTGGACAAGCAAATATCACCACATAGTCACATAGTCATACACTAAACACCACCGCCACACATATACAGTAGGACATGTCCATCCACACCACATAACTTGTGTAGTCCCTATGTATTGAAAAACTTTACCCTGCCAACGTCTACGAAGCCACGAAGCCCATGTACTTGAGGGAAAAAGATTCTTTAAACTACTATGGCCCCAAAACGTAAAAAGGAGTCCAAGAATAACAGCTTTAGGCCAAGAATAACAGCTTGAGTCCCGATAAAAATCTCGTTCTTTGCATTACTGAGGAGGATTGGTCAATAAAAGTAAATTCTTTTCTACGTAAACTCAACGAAGCTTCACTAATACATCTCTCTTCTTTCTTCTGTATCCAGTACGCCTCTAAAATTTCGTGCACCATCTTATCCCGACTCTTTCCTAAAATGTTAAGCCTGCTAAACAACGGCTCACACTTGCACTTCTGACAGTGCAAGGGTAAATTTGACCCCTTGCCATTTTCTATGGACTTCTCGTGTTCCCTCATTCTATCATTGATACATCTTCCAGTTTGCCCAATATATACTTTACCGCACGTCAGAGGAACCTCATAAATCACTCCCACCCGACATCCAATAAAACTCTTTACATGCTTCTTATCGCATGTAAAGACGTATCGCATGTATGTTTGGACGATGGTCTGCGAGGAAGAAAGTGCCACTATCCCCTTGGCAAAGAAGAGGAAGATGAGATGTACCTGAGTGGTGAAGAGGAAGTGTTTTCAGATTCTTATTAGAGTTGGTAGTGTGTGCGTGTGTTGTGTATCTTCTCTTGTGTTTGTGTTTGTTGCGCCACATTTCTGAATACGAAGCGGCTTTATTCTCGTGGTTTAAAGATGTAAGGGCACGAAACTTGCTGGCATCAGGACCACTCCTTCAAGTGAAGGCCAACAGCCTGGCCTGCGTACTGGGACATGATGAGTTCCATGCTTTCAAAGATAGGCACGAGATCGCATGCCACACTTTGTCTGGCGAAGGTTCTGCTGTTGACGCGGAGTCATGTGATAAGTGGCTGGAGAATTTTCTACCTCTGCTCCAGCAATAGGACGAGCACAATGTATACAACGTGTACGAAACCGGCGTGTTCCTAAAGTTGTTGCCAGAGCGGTCGTTGGCAGTCAAGAACGAAACCTGCCATGGAGGCAAAAAGAACAAAGACCCGGTGACGGTTGTTGCCGTGAACATAGATGGCTCACTGTCATCGGCAAGTCTGCACGTCCGAGGTGCCTGAAAGGCATCCGGAATTTGCAAGTTGAGTATGTTCCCAACAAAAAAGCCTGGATGACATCCAAACTTTTCCAAGACTGGCTGAGAGCTTTCAACGAGGACATGGAGAGACAGCAGAGAAAGGTCCTTTTGCTCTTGGACAACTGTCCTGCACACAAAGTCTTTATCATGCTGAAGGCAGTTCGTTTGGTGTTTCTGCCACCAAATAGCAAGTCAAGGGGTACCGCTTCGTTTAAAAGTTTTGTCTGCTTCTCTAATCTCGCAAGGTATGCTGTCGCGTCAAGTAGTAGTAGTGTAAAACTTTATTTCGCAAAATCGGAAGGGGCTCAGGGGTTGGGGTTTTGAGCTGTAGGTGGTGTTCCTAGGTACAGGATCCCATTGGTTCTTGCTGCCTCTTTGGCCCGCTCAACCAGTGTTAGCTGATCTTGTGGGTCTGAGCTGGACAGAAGCCCCTCCCACTGCTCGACTGACGGGTTTGTTATTTTGGGCTCTATCGGGCACGCCCGACAGTCCCATGTGGAGTGGTAGAGAGGGTGGCTATCTCTCTGCACCACACACGTTCTGTAGTGCATTGCATAGGCCAAATGTTACTGTATATGTAGCGACTTGGGTATGAGTTTGTAGCCGTCTCCAGGTAGCGGGTATTTACGGCGTCCTAACTTCCAACACATGGTGAGCTCTCCATGGCTGTTTGGAGTAGTGTTGGTTTCCCCCTTGTCGTCGCTCGCTCGGTTTGTGTAACCTCGAATATCGTGTTGATTTTAAGATTTCTCTCCACTCCTTCCTGCCTATGTGTCCATACCACATTTTGCCACCTTCCTGAGGAGGGTGCTGGCCTGCCTGCTTATTCTTCCTCTTAGGAAGCGTCTGCATGTGAGTCTTTTACTATTGTATAGCTCATGTTGTTTCTGTTTGCTTCAGTGATGGCTAAAGCTATTGCCACCCCCTCCACCGTGTCAGCGTCTGCTTATTTGGAATTTCCTCATAGTTTTGGACCGAAAGAGTGATGGGCATAGCTCAGCAATCAGCAACACAACGCTAACCACTCCCCACTTTCGCCGCTCACACAGTGGAAAGATAGTTGGACACGCGCCTTTTTACATGCGGGAGCGGTTTGCCGACAAGCTAACTTTCATAAGGTAAGAATAATATGGTTCTGATTGTACGCTTAAATAATACAGCATAAAGCCATCGATTTCAGCCTCCCCGACAATCTCTATACGAAGCCCAAAACAAATCCGAGGATCACTAAGGTCGCATATTATAGTGTAGGCATGTCAAAGAAAAAAGAAATTTATTTATTTATTTATTTATTTATACTGTAAGCCTTTTGACAGGCTCATACAGGAGTGGGTAAAAAAGTCACAATTTTACAGACAGTTTACAATACATCCTAGAAGAAAAAAAAAGAAAAGCAATGGAATGACAAGGAACAATGTAAGCGCGTGAAACACACTCGGTGATTTGCTAGGGCCATCCGCATAAAAGCCTTCATCATCTGCAGATGTGGAGGAGACAAGTGGCAGATCATTCCTGGCTTCTATGATGGACGGAAAGAAGGAATGTTGATAAATGGCCTGATCGTCCTGTCATGGTTTGTTCTGGCTGAATGTATGGTGGTTTTAAGTATTCTTGTTTGTTGATATTAATACAGTCATGATAGAGAAGGGAAAAAAATTTTAAAGAAGCAATGCGTCGCCGAGTGTTCAAAGTTTGGACATCTGCTCTGTTGCGCAGCGCAGTTGCTGAGACATGCCGCGAGTACTGCGAAAAAATAAACCGAAGGGCTTTGTTTTGCATCGCTTCTAACTGATTGTCAAGTTATACTCGATGCGGATTCCAAATTATACTGCCGTACTCAAGGATTGGTCGTATGAGGGACTTGCTATCTTTACTTTAGCTGGCGCTCGTGCAAGTTTCCTTCGAAGGAATGCAAGCTGTCTATGCGCTTTAATGCAAGCTTCGTTGATGTGTGCATCCCATTTCATTGTGTTTGTGATGGTAATTTAACTGTGTCGACTTCTGCTACTTGTACTTCCATTAGATCATAAGTGAACTTTAAGAGCACCCATTTTTGGGTTATACTCATGGAAGCGTTTTTTTTTATGTTTATTTCCATTCCCCATTCTTGGCACCACCTGGAAATGTTAGTTAAGGAGGAATTGAGGCGTATCTGGTCGTTAATAGTGCGCACTATTAACATTAGCTACGTTGGGGGAATAAAATATTTTTTTTGAATAAATAAAAAGCTCTCAGTGAGCACTCTCCATGGTGTGCATGCAAGAGCGCAGCCAACACCACAAATAGCAGACGACACGGGGGATGAGATCTCGTGACGTCAACGGCTAATGGTTGCCAGACCAGAAAGCTGCTTTCGATATTATTGATAAAAATTCATTTTAAAACTATCTACTGAACCGAATGAGTTCAAATTTCGAGGATTTATAATTTAACGTGTGTGGAGTGAAACGCAATAATCAGTTTATGCTCAAATATTAGCTGTCATGACCCCTTAAAGCCTTACCAATCACGCGACACTGTTTAACCCTTTCGCTGTCACGAACGTACCGGTATGTTTTCACGCTTCCCCTCCACAGTGTCACCGATGTACAGGTACATTCTCTATAGTGCATTCAAAACTTCACGCCTCAACGTGAAGCTGGCGCGCTTGGACAGGCTCCGCCATCTGTGAAATCTTTGTACAAGTTCATATTTTCGCCCCGCCTTGTGAAGAGTATGGAGCGACTGCGTCCACCCCCGCCACCTTCTTTGCTGGGGGGCGTGGTCGCTATGCGCGAGCGATCATGCAGTGCACGCGTTTCGCGGTGCGTGCATGCAGTTGCGGTTTCAAGGGTTGTTCTGCACATCTGCCGCAGGTTTGCAGATTTTTATTTTTTTGCCGTGTCTGCTATGACATGTCAAGCTCTAGGGCTCGCGCCGTTGCCTCTCCAATAGGTCGACACATGACTCGATCACTGCTTTCGCTCTCTCTTGGCACACGCTTGCTTGCGGCTAGCAGCACCAAAGGAGGTTGTTTTAGCCTCTTTCCATCTCCCTTTGTCATCTTTATTTCACAACGAGCCATTTATCTCCTTTGTGCGAGCCACCGAAAGTGCGCCCTCCGTGAGAGCGGTTACTTTCGGTTGGCTGACTGCGCAGGACCTTTGACTGCAGACTGGAGCGATGGCTCTTTTGGTTATAAATACCAGTCGAGCTTGGATTCAGTCTCTCAAGAAGCATCAAGCAGTTTTTTTTATTATATTATCCTCATTTGTTGAATTTATAACCAGGCTGATAGTGATGATGATGTTAACAGCACCTGCAGAACACTGAAGTCTGCATATTCCGTTGACTATTTTATTTGTATAGTAATCATATTCAAAAATAAATTACTATGCTCATTCCTTGATATGCTCGTTCCCTGAAACCAAGCCAACACTGAGGGTGCGTCACGGCCAGAAGTGCCTGACAGCGAAAGGGTTAAGTCGTCCAGCGGGCTTCAGCTGCGTCGGGGGAAGTGTGACGCCCAGAAATGGAGATAAGAGAAGATGAGGTCGATAAAGAAGCAGCTCGTGCTGGGACTCGCAAGTGGACACAGCTGGGTCTTCGGCGTTCGTCCTGCGTAAATTAAAACCTTGCCTGTCATCATCAGCCACACTTACCCACTGCAGGGCAAAGGCCTTTCCAATACACCTCCAATTAACCTGCACCTGTGCTAGCTGCATCCACTTGACCCCTGCGACCTTCTTAATCTCATCCGCCCACCTTACTTTCTGCCGCCCCTGCTACGCTTTCCTTCCCTTGGAATCCAATTTGTTACCCTAAGCGACCATCGGTTGTCATCTCTACGCACTACATGTCCTGCCCATGTCCATTTCTTCTTGATTTTCACTAGTATGTCAGTAACTTGAGTTATTTCTCTGACCCACTCTACATATTTCCTTTCTCTTAACGTTATTCCTATCATTTTACTTTTCATAGCCTTCTGCATTGTCCTCAACTTAAGTAGAACTCTTTTTTGCTAACCTCGATGTTTCAGCCCCATAGGTGAGTACCAGTCGGATGCAATTTTTATACACGTCATGTCAGTAAGCTGCTAGTCATAATGTTTGAGTACCTTCCAAATGTGAAGATTCTCCTAGTTATTTCCCTTTTATGGTGTGGATCTGCAATCACTACCTGTTTTAAGTAAGTCGACGACCGTTTTTTTGGACTCTCAACGGACCATGAAAACGTTCAAAAAATCGGGCAGTCCGAAAAAACAAATGTGCACCAAAAAAGCTAAATTTATTGCCTATTATTCACTTTGAGGCCCGAAAAAGTCATGAATGCTTTTCTGCACCACACTCCGATTCCGTGCTAACAGGTCCGCCTGAATTTCGCTTGCATCAGCTTCGGCTTGCGTCGGCTGCGCTGCTGCAGGTGAGTCATCGTCGTCGCCGCTCTCAGACTCCACAAGCAGTTGGAAAATAATTTCTGCATCTGTGAGCCCAGCGCACAGTTCCAACTCGTGGTCAACGTCTATGAACTCTGAAAACTAGATGGCCGATGGCAGTGCGAAGGTCGTGAATGAGCTGCTCACTGCCTGACAGCTGCTCGACGACACTGTCCTCCTTCAAGGAATTCAGCACAAATCCTGTTGTGGGTGCTACAGATTTCCATGCATCGGCGAGCATACTAAGTGCTCCAAGAAAATCGACAGAGTAGGTTTTCCCACTGTCGAGGCACACCACAACCACCAACCACTGGATCACAACACCGACTCCGTTGAGTGCCTTCTCACTGCCGCTTTGCACGCAGAAAAAAAAAACATCTTATAAAATCCGGAAACAGCTTTTTGAAGAACTGAAGCCCATTCAATTAAATGCGAGCCACAGTAGCAACACAACATAGTTCTCGTGTCAGCACGACCACGGCTAAGCCTACTCGCTTCGCTCGGCAATGCACGACGAACACACAAGAGAACAGGCAGTCAAAGTGATCACGCTAAAAAACAGAAAAAAAACAAAAAGCACTCCGGCGGCGAGCAGCGATGGCAGTGGTGTTGTCCCGGAAACGGAAGCTGCTAGGCAAATAATACAGCCTCGATCCAGGGTCAATTTAGCTGAGGAGTGGCACGCAAGGCTGACACTGGTTTCGAGGCTATCGAAGGAAAAAGTAAACAAGATGGCGGTGACACTGCTCAAAATGTGTGGCAGTAGGCCCGGCTGATGCTTGGAATGTTGAAAAATTGAATAGCCCTCCTTATAGTGTTCGAAATTTTGAGCAGCGTAATACATTGACTTTATAAGGTATGTCCTGGGACTGGGAAAAAGTCTGAATAATCAAGCATGTCCAAAAAAGGGGGTGAATGAAAATACAGTCGTCAACTGTAAATGTATTTGCCTACCACTTTCAATGCTTAACTACCTATTTTAAACTGCTGCTCCTTTCCCAGGCTGTTTAGCATTACCTTGCTCTTTTGCATAATAATGTTTATGCCTACCTTTCTGCTTCTCCTGTGTAGATCATTTATCATTAGTTGCAGTTGGTCTCCTGAGTTACTTAACAAGGCAATGTCATCAGCGAATCGCAGAGTACTGAGATCTCCATCGATCCTGATGCCTAACTGCTCCCATTCCATGTCTTTGAATACACTTTTTAGGCAAGCTGTAAATAGCACTGGGCAGATCCTGCCTCCTTGCCTAACACCTTTCTTTTGTAGGGGTGTGTTTATTCAGTCGACGCAGATGGATTCAGCTTCTCAGGATGAATTCACAGCGGAGCATCAGGCGTACCAAATCACGAAGACAACGACCAACTTCTTGATAGGAGGTGTTTTTTGAAGGACTCGGTATGGACCGTGATACTGAGCAAGAAGCTTCTTTGAAAGGCTGGCAGTTGTGGCAGGAACCCAGAGCCACACCAGGGAGTTGGGTGCATATGAAGGCGCCTCGCCAGTGTCATGATGGTGTTTTTGTTGCTACAGGTTTTCCTTTATAAGCAAACGAGCGAGCTGACGGCATTCTTCTGCGTACTGGGCGGTGTCCGTCCGAGAGTGGCGCCGATTCAGAAACATCAGGGCGGTAGGGATAAAGTGCCTCCATTGTGCAGGTTGGCTCGCGCCCGTCAAGAAAAAGGAAGGGAGAGAATCCAGTGGTGGTCTGTATCGCAGTGTTGTACGCATAGGTTACGAAGGGAAAAACCTGGTCCCAGTTGGAATGAGCGTCGTTGACGTACATGGCCAGCATATCACTCAGAGTACGGTTGAAGTGTTCTGTCAGGCCATTCATCTGAGGGTGGTAAGAAGTAGCGGTGTGATGACTGTTGCAGCATTCTTTCAGTAGGGCCTCAAGAGCGTTGGACAAGAAAACGCGTCCGCTGTCACCGAGTAGTTCCTTCGGAGTCCCGTGGCGAAGAATAAAGTTGTTGAGAAGAAACAAAGCAACGTCTCTTGCGGAGACAGAGGGTAATGGTGATGTTTCAGTGTAGCGAGTAAGATGGTCTACTGCCACGGTAATCCACCGGTTTCCAGCAGCAGTAGTGGGAAGAGGGCCATAGAGATCTGTGCCAACGCTTTCAAACGGACGAGCAGGACAGAGTAATGGCTGCAACGAAACGGGACTTCTGAGGAGTTTTTCGGCATTGACAAGATTCGCAAGCGCACACGAAATGTCGTACAAAGTGGTACAATCCACGCCAGTAAAATCGCAGACGTAGGCGCGTGTAGGTTTTCAATACGCCACCATGAGCACACTGTGGGTCACCATGGTACGCAGCACAAATGTCGGCGCGGAGATGATGCGGGATGGCTACAAGCCACTTCCATCCATCAAGCAAATAATTGCGGCGACAGAAAAGACCGTCACAAATGGAGAAACCTGCCAGGTCTCCCGAATTATCTGGGAGACTCCCAAATCTTGATGCTTTTGTACGATTGTACGACCAAAACAGAAATCTCCCAGAAACGCTCCCACGTTTGGCCAAATCCTTTTTCTAGTCTGGCCACAAAGCTCTAAGGCTATCTACCGCTTGACACCGATTGACATCGTGATCAGTGAAAGGTCTCAAAAGCATAGTAGGCCAAGCGCAGTAGTTAAAACTGCCAGAACTACTTTCACTTTGCTGTTTGAGACTGTAGCGCCGCCACCGCTTGGGGAAGTTCAAGCGTGGCGCTAAGGTCGGGTTTTGTCTAAAGTTCCAGTGGCTTAATTTCTGCCTATAATGTTTCTACACCAACACCGGTTTTTGCTTAGGCAACTTCCGTGTTTACTTGCGTTCTTTGTTACCTTCGGCAGCTCAGTTGCATGGTCTAGTGTAGTTTCCAAGAGGCGTGCATTGTGTGTTGTTTAGTGCCGCGTTAACATAGCCTTCGGCTATGGCGCTAAGCAAAGAGTGCAAGAAATATCTTCAGGTCTTCCTAAGGCAGTATACTGCTGAGTTTGGATGTATTGTGCCGTCTCGGAAAGGCGAGCATCATGCGTTTTGCACAGTTTGCAATTGTGACATTAGCATCTTGCACGGCGGCAAAACGGACTTGGCTACGCACATTTCATGAAGAAGCACTCCAGCAGCCTTCAGTGCCAAGACAAGCAACATCGTCTCCAAGATTTCTTCGGTGCACAAGACGACAGTGATGTCATCCATGCAGAGTGCTTGTTTACCGATTTCTTGTTGGAGCATAATGTCCCGCTGAGCGCCTCTGAGCACGTGGGACCTCTGTTGCGCAAAATGTTCCCAAAGTCAGATGTTGCGAAGCACTGCGCATGTTTCAGAACCAAGACAACAGCTATTGTCGGTGAAATGGTGCGCCACGCACAAGAGAGCATGGCGAGTACCCTGAAAAAGAGCGTTTTCAGATGCCGTGGATGGCAGTAACGACAGCCAAGCGCAGCTGTACCCGATTGAGGTTACGTATTTTGTTGAAAAATTGGGTGTGATTGATAGCAAACTTTTTGCGCTGAGCACCCTAGAGGGCCTGTCAATATCGCCAGATTGCTGATAGAGACTCTGAATTCCTTGGACATAGCTTCTGGCTCTGACAACGCCAACATCATGCTGGGAAAGAAAAATGGTGTAGCGGCAGCGCTGACTGAAGCCCATGAAAACGTTATTATAATTGGCTGTCCGTGCCATTTAATCAACATTGCAGCAGAAAAAGTGGCGTGTTGTCTCTCAGTGAAGGTGGACGAAGTCCTCGTAGATATTTTTTTTATTTGGAAAAAAGTGCGAAAAGAAAAGCTGCCCTTAAGCATTTCCAAGAAATGCATAACGTTGAGTACCGGAAAATTCTGAAGCATGCACTAACCCGATGGCTGTCGCTTGGGAAATGCCTGGAAAAGTTAATAAATCAATGGGCACCTCTGTTGAGTTTTTTCCTTCATGAGGTGAAAAAAGAAGCTGCAACTGCGCAATTTCTGTCATACTACCAAATTCCAAAGACTCCAGTGGTGTCGGCGCAAATTACAGAACTGGAACTCATGCCATGCAAATTGAGAAAGAAGGCAGCAGGTGCTGCACCAGTGGCAGTGAAAAAGGCTAAGGCCACTGATATGGTGGACCAGAGTAGGCCACCATGCATAACACGTGAAGAGAGGCTGTTTCAGTTTTTGAGCTCGGGCCTCAACAAAGTGTGCTGTCTTTTTTTGAATAACACCATTCCTGTCTTCAAGGCATTGAACTGTCAGCTGCTGTCTCAAGCTCCTCAAATACACGCATTGCAATCTTTACTTTTTAGGCTTCTTGAAGACTTCCTTTCAAGGTCTGTGCAGCCACGCCTTCTAAAGGAACACAAGGACCTACTTACAGTTGATTACCATGAGAAAGATGGACAGAAGGATGATGAACACATTGTGGTGGCCAAACTCATTGTTCAGAAACTCAAGCCAAGTGAGCAAGAACAATTTTATGAAGCTGTTCGGAAGTACGTGATCGCTGCCTGCGATTATATTCGCGCCAAATTCTCTTTGGCTGGCAATGCAGTAATTCTAGAGTCGCAGATCTGAAATCCATCGACACTATGTCCTTTCAGAATGTGTTTTTCTTTGTGGAGCAGTTTCCGGTCTTACTGCCACTAAAGCAGCAAGAGTCGAAAGACCAAGCTTTGAATTCTCTGGAAATGTAATTTGTCAAACTTCAGGCGTTTGGCATTCCCCAAGATGTGTTGCAAGAGGAATGTGCTGACAGGCACTGGAGTGCCATTTCCCAGCTGAAAGGCGCAGATAGGCAAAAGAAATCTAGCCGTATCTCAGCAGTAATGCTTGGAATCCTCTGTATACTACACAGCACAGTATTGTAAAAAAAAATCGCACCCAGTTCAGATCATCCATGTCCGACACAACCCTCGATCACATTCTTTTGGCTAAATGTCGCAGGGGAGAGCACTGTTACTTTCGGCAGTACTCAAAGGAATTTCTGAAAAGGGCAGCATCTGCCACATCGAAGATTCCCCAACAGTGAGCAGTGATGTGGCACGTCAGTGGTTTTCAAATAAAAACTACCCAATTCCCACTCTTTTGAGCCAAATAACTCATTCAATATAAATGCCTAGTAACTCCTTCATTCCCCCCCCCCCCCCTTTTTCCCGGTTTGATGAGATCTCCCTAATGCCTTTTCTGTGAACCTGGCAGGTATGGAGAAGTAGTGGGCTTGCCGGACGAGTGCTTTGGATGAATGACTGGGAGTAGGATTGGTAGAAAGTCTATAAGTGCACTGATTCAGGGGTCATTCTGCTGTTCAGTAGCCATGTCGATAGTGGCGAGAGTCGACAAATCTTGAGCACACGACGTGGTCAGACGAGGTATCACTAGGCAATGGCGAGCGGGAAGGAGCATCGGCGTCCGTATGCTTCAGAACTGATCGATAAATTACATGAATGTCATACTCCTGGAAACGGAGAGCCCAGCGAGCAAGGCGACCGGATGAGTCTTTCGGAGAGGCTAGCGCACAAAACGTGGTGATCGGTCACGACATAAAACGGTCGGCCATACACATAGGGACGAAATTTTGCGATGGCCCAAATAATGGCCAAACATTCCCTTTCTGTGACTGAATAATTAGACTGCTTTCGTCAATGTTCGGCTGGTGTATGCCACAACATACTCGCTGAAATTAGGCTTACGTTGGGTAAGGACGGCTCCAAGCCCAATACCGCTGACGTCAGTATGGATCTCCGCAGGCGCAGTCGGATCAAAGTGGCGTAGAATGGGAGGCGAAACCAAAAAGGCGGTGTAAAGTGTTGAAGGCTTTATCGCAGGCTGGAGTCCAGGCGGAAAGGTCGGAGCCTGCCGGCAAGGAGCTGGCTCAGAGGAGCAATGATTGAGGCGAAGTTCAAGATGAAGCGTCTAAGGTAGGAACAGAGGCCGATAAAGCTCTGGAACTGCTTGAGGGAGGTTGGCTTCGGAAACTCTGCAACTGGGCGAAGTTTGGTGGGGTCGGGAAGAATGCCATCCTTAGAGACTACGTGGCCTAAAATTGTAATTTTCGAGCGGCAAAGTAGCACTTCTTCAAATTCAACTGAAGCCCAGCGTCGGCGAAACACGCGAGAACATGCTTTAGGCGGAGAAGGTGAGAAGAAATGTCGGTAGAAAAAATTACAATGTCATCCAGATAACAAAGATAGGTCTGCCACTTGAGTCCACGAAGAACAGTGTCCATCAGGCGCTTGAAAGTAGCTGGGGCATTGCAAAGGCAAAAGGGCATAACTTTGAACTCGTACAAGTTATCCGGTGTTATAAAGGCAGTTTTCGAGCGGTCATCATCAGCCATCGGTACCTGCCAGTAGCCAGAGCGCAAATCCAAAGAGGAGAAATACTCGGCTCCCTGTAAACAGTTCAAGGCATCGTCGATTCACGGCAGAGGATAGACATCTTTGCGCGTGATCTTGTTTAGCCTACTGTAATTGACGCAAAACCAGATGGAACCATCTTTCTTGAAGACCAAAACAACCGGAGAAGCCCATGGACTGTTAGATGGCTGTATGAGGCCCGGCGAAGCATGTCATCCACGTTATCAGCAATGACTTGGCACTCAGAGGCCGCCACGCGATAAGGACGCTGTCGTAAAGGTGCGTTTGTACCAGTGTCGATTGTGTGCGTAACGACAGACGTGCGACCCAGAGCAGTGTGAGGAAGGTCAAAGGCAGAAGTGAAGTTCTGTAGAAGAGCAGCGAGTTGATCGCCTTGTGCGGGTGGAAGATCTGCACCAATAGTTTGTTGAAGAACATCGGGTGGTGTCGCAAAGTGGTTGCTATATCGCAAGAGCTGAGAACATTAACGTCTAATGAAGTAGGTGTGGCAGGAAGAGTATTTACAAGCGCAGGATCAAGTTCTTCAATATGACCGAGACACTCTCAGGATGAATTCACAGCGGAGCGTCAGGCGGGCCAAATCACAAAGACAATGACCAACGACCAGCGCCAGCACGCGACGCATGTCAGGGGCTGTAACAATGAAGATTACCACGCTACACGTTATAGGAATTTTATCTGCTTCATTATGCAGAACTATGGTTACTGTGCAGCCACTATAGATATCTCTCAGTACTTTCACATATCGCTCACCTACACCCTGATCTCGCAATGCCTGCTTGTCTGCTGAGGTTTTGACTAAGTCAAGTGCTTTCTCTTAGTCAATGAATGCTATGTATAGGGGCTGGTTATATTCTGAACACTTTTTAATTACCTGGTTTATAGTGTGGATATTATTGATGTTAGAGTACCCTTTCCGAAATCCTGCTTGATCCTTTGGTTCGTTAAAGTCTATGGTTGTCCTGATCCTATTTGCGTTTACCTTGGTAAAACCTTGTATATAACTGATAGTAAGCTGATTGGCCTGTAACTTTTCAAGGCCTTAGCATCCCTTTACCTTCTGAATTAAGATAATGTTAGCATTCTTCCATGATTCCGGTACTTTCTATATTGTCAGGCGTTGCGTATACAGGGTGGCCAGTTTTTCTAGCACGATACTATCACTGCCATCCTTCAACAAATCTGTAGTAACCTGATCATCTGCAGATGCTTTATCCTTTTTCATAGCTTCTATGGTTTTCTTAACCTCGTCCTTCATTACTAGCTCTGATTGCTTTTCGCTACAGCCAATCTCATTTTCATCCTGACTACTTTGGCGACTGTAGAGGTCCGTATAGAACTCCTTGGCTACCTTAATTATCTGTCCATATTAGTACAGTAAACCCTCGTTAACACGAACTCGCATATCTCGAAAAATCGGTTAAGTCAAAATTTTTCCACGCCGCGCCTTCACCTTCCATAGGTGCTATGCATTAGCTCCCATTTATCTCGAAGCATTTTTCAGGCGTGATGGGATATCTTGAAATTTTTACCGGAAGGACCGAAGGTAAAGGTCATTACCGACGTATGATACGCGCTCCGAGCGAGCGCTTTGTTCCTATGCTAAGTGCCGAATGCGGTCACGTTCGAAGAGCGAATACAAAATTCTCGCGGCCGTGCCTTGGGAGCAGTCACGTGAGCGCCGCTTGCGCGCTGGGGCTGATGGATCTTATTGGGCAGTCGGTTCGGCGTGGTTCGGTCAGCTGTCCTTCGCACATGCATACCGGTTAGTGATTGTGTGGTTTCGTCACGCTATGTGCACGAAGCGTTGACTGATTTTTGTTGTGTATGTGGTGTCCACAGCGGACGACGATGTTCCGCCCTAAGCAGTGCAAATCTCTGATGCTGGAGAGGAAAATCACCTTAATCAAGGAAGTAGACAAAGGAGGAAAGTCAAAAACAAGCATCACCAAGGAATTTGACATCCCATTGTCGATGCTGTCGGCAGTATTAAAGAACAGGCAGAAAGTATTGGATGACTTCGAGCAAACCTTCTCAAGCAAGTGGAAGCGGATTCGGGCCTCAATATTCCCGGAGGTAAAAGCAGCATTGATGTTGGGGCTCCAGAATGTCAGGGCAGCCAACTTTCCCGTGACCACCCAAATGATGATGGAAAAGGCTGACGCTCTAGCATTGCAGATGGGCTGCATGGACTTCAATTGCAGCAATGGCTGGTTTGAATGGTTTAAGAAGAGAAACAGCGTTGCCTCGAAGACAGTCCACGGCGAGAGCGGCATCGTTGATGAAGGGGCTGCTGACAACTGGCGGAACCACCGCCTCGCTGAGCTACAAAAGGCTTACGTGGACAAGGATATCTTCAACCTCAACGATGCAGCACTCTTTTATAAGATGTTGCCTATCCGCACATACACGCCGAAGGGAGAAGCGTGCACAGGCACTAAGCAGCGCAAAGACAGGGTAACAATACTTTTCGGAGCCAACTCCATCCCCGATGAAAAGCTGCCGCTGCTTATTATTGGCAAGTGACAAAATCCACGGTGTTTCCGAAATGCACGGCTCCCGGGAGACGTGACCTACAGCGCCGATAAAACGGCCTGGATGACTGCGGCACTCTTTGAACAGTACGTACGTGCTCTTGATCGCAAAATGGCGAAGGACGGTAGGAAAGTGTTGTTTGTGGTGGACAACTGCCTCGGCCACGGAAAAATCGACAACATGGAGGCAGTTACGCTGGAGTTCCTGCCTGCGAATATGACGTCTGTGCTCCAGCCGATGGACCAAGGAGTCATTAAGGTTGCTCGCAAATTTTATAGAAAGAGCCTCCTGCACCAAATTTCGTGTTCTTACGACAGCGTTAAGACGTACGAAATAGGTTTACTGATCGCTGAAGCCTGGCGACAAGTCCGGCCACTGACAATTGCGAATTGCTTTGGGCACGCAGGCTTTTTGCGCAGCGAGAGATCGCTCGAACCATCCATGCTCGAACCAGACATTGACGAGTTCACTGATCGTGATAAACTCTGTGACGAAGTTTGCGAAGCTGCTAGTTGCGCCGGCGATGCCGAAGTCGACATCACTTTTGAAGAATATGCGCTATATGAAGTGGACATGCCTGTTATCGGAATGCTGTCCGACGCAGATATTGTTGCAATGACAGGCAACGAAGGTGGTGATCAGGTTGATGACGAAGAGCCTAGAGAAGTGCCCACAACTGCAGAAACAAGGAACCTCCTACGCTTGCTCCGCAACGAAGTTGAATGCGGCGGCGGCGACAACGGCTCATGCTATGCGTTCAGCAGCTTGAAGACGCTTTTGTCGGGCCAAATGCCAACTCGAAGCAGACAATCATTACACAGTTTTCCTGCCAAAATAATAAAGCTCAGATTTTCTTTAAGAATTCTGCGTTTATTATATAAAAGCTCCCTTTGTGCAATAGAGTGTCGACGGGCGTGACGGGCCGAGGGCCACCAAAGAATTTCCACTCGTCGCTGTCGCGCTCAGGTTCTGGGCATGGTTCTGGGTTTTTAGAAAATAGCTACTCAATTTCTATTCTTTTTTTTTTTTTTTTTGTGAGCGAAGTTTGTTTTCCTAGTCCGGTTTGAGCGAAGAACGACAAGCGTTGGCTGCGGCATCGTGCGACTGATCGCCAAGGACTGTCGCCAGAAATTTTCAGAACTTTTCTCGACTCAAAACTCCGCTTATCTCGAAATTTTTCCCGGATTTTACAACTTTGTGTTAACGAGGGTTTACTAATGACATTGCTTGCCAATGTCATTAATGCTCCTTTTTCACATAAAATTATACTTTAATTGCACATTGTTGAATGTTATCTATATTCTAGAATGCTCCTGTCATAATGGAGACGGCAATCAATGAACATCAGGCTAAATGGCTATCGGGCAGACGCAGGCAAAAACCTCCTGAAAGCAATTTTGCCGCTTTTCAATCAGAAAGACCATAAGTTCAAAGAAATTATTTATTCTCCAGTCTGGCTTTAAACCTTCAAGAGACGGAAAATATAGAGGCATATCTTACCCATAAATTTAGAACATTGGAACCAGCAGGAATAAATATCTTGCACTAGAGAAAGCTCTTTCATGGCATCCTTTTGAAACACGTTGTTTTGTATCTAAGCTTGCACTGTTGAAGTAAATAGCGTGGGGAAAGGTTTCAGGTGGTTGCAATGTTTATGTTTATGCAATGTTTGCATCAGGTATTAACATACCCTACGCGGGGCGACAGTATTCTGGATCTTTTGCTTACATCTAATCCAGATGACATCAAAAGTGTAAACTTAATACCCGGCTTCAGCGACCATAGTATTCTTCATATATGCATAGCACTGCCTATCAAAAAGCTATCTCCCACTCATAAACTAATCACTGACTACAAGAGGGCGAACTTCGAAAAAATTAACCTTGAGCTCGAAGGCTTTTATGAACACTTCAAAACTTCATACTCTGCTCGTTCTGTTAATACAAACTGGGAATTATATAAAAATGTAGTGTTAAATCTGCAATCCTCATACATTCTGGCCATCCTCGTAAAGACTGATTCTAACAACCAATGGTTCAATAATCGTCTAAAAACGCCTGCTTAATAAGAAAAGTCTCTACCGAAATTCTAAACAAGCCAGCAATCAAAAAGCATGGGAGCGATATTGACGTAGTGCGAATTGTTATGTGAAAGAATTGAAATGTTCTAAAAAAATTTTTTTTCTTCTGACCTCTTATCAATTCTGCAGTCAAATCCAAGCAAATTCTGGTTAATTCTCTCCCCAAAAAACCACATAAACCAAATAGAACTCTTAGATGCAGATTAGAAACCTATCGGGATTGATAAATGTGCGTCGGCCCTAAACTATTACTTCTCATCAGTATTTTCTACCCCTAACGCCGATATCCCCTTATTTACCGACTTATCGGTGACTCCAATGCTTGTAATACAAATCAGTCCTGATGGAATAGTGAGTTTGATTAAATCCCTCAAACTATCATCGTCCGCTGGCTGCGACCAAATCAGCCCCAAAATGTTAAAAAATACTATCGCAATATCAAGCAACATACTCTACCTGTTATTCACACAGTCACTTAGCAATGGCAAAGTCCCTCACGATTGGAAAAAAGCAAAAATAATTCCCATTTTTAAATCCGGCGATAGATCAAAAGCTAACAACTACCGACCAATTTCGCTCACCAGCATTCCGTTCAAACTCCTGGAACACATGATAGCATCAAATCTAATCACTCCCACCTTGAATCACTGAAATACTTTTATTCGCTTCAACATGTCTTTCGTAAGTTTCTGAATTCACACATGACATCCTTCAGGGACGACTGCTTACAAATTGATGCCATATTTCTCGACTTTTTCTCGAAATACTTTTATTCGCTTCAACATGTCTTTCGTAAGTTTCTGAATTCACACACGACATCCTTCAGGGACGACTGCTTACAAATTGATGCCATATTTCTCGACTTTTCAAAGGCATTTGACCATGTTCCCCATAATCATCTACTAGTTAAACTTGTCTCCCTTGGAATCCCGGAGACATTACTCATCTGGCTTGAGCACTTCTTGAAAGGCCGTGTACGGTTTACATCCGTCAACTGTCATAACTCATCACTAATTGACGTAACATCAGGTGTCCCTCGGGGCGCCGAATTGTCGCCGTTATTATTTCTCATATACATAAACGACCTCCCAACTAACATAAAAACAAAACGACTTTTCGCGGACGACTGTGTCATAATGACATCGCTACGGTTGTATCATGGTGTGAGCAATGGCACATGCCGCTTAACTTAAGCAAATGTCAATCCATGTCTTTCTCTCGTAAGCGTAGCTCTTATAACAGCACATATCGTATCAGTTCCACTCCCATTACCCGAAAGTCATTAATCTTATCATGGGTTACTCACATTGAAACAATATGCTTGCAGGCTTCACACACTCTTGGTTATTTACGGAGAAATTTACAATCAGCACCACCCCAAATCAGACAGCTCGCATTCCAGACCTATGTACGTCCAAAAATAGAATACGCTTCATCCATCTGGCACCCTCCACAAGCATACCTCGCTAATAATCTAGAGGCCATCCAAAACCGTGCCGCGCGATTTATCATGTCACAGTACTCACATGAAACCAGCATCACAGCACTAAAACGAACTCTTTCCCTCCCAAGCCTTCAATCACGCCGCATAATATCACGTCTCTGCCTCCTTCATTCTTTTTTTTACCATCCTCACAACCAGCACCCCTCTCCTGCAACCTCCCTCAAGAATGTCCCGTCGACTTAATCACAGTCACCCGATAAATCTGATTTTTCACCGCACTGCAGCAATGAATAACGTTTTTTCCAGATGCAGTAGCCCAATGGAATGCTTTACCGGATGTTATTGCTTCATGCAAAGATAGTGAAATTTTCTGAGCAAAACTAACGAGTCACCTTCAGTGTTCTATTTGACAATGCACACTAGTCTGCTCTTGTACATTTTGTTCCTGTTTGTTTGTTTGTTTCGTTTCTTTCTTTGTTTTGTTTCTTGAACTGGTGTTGGTATGCTGTTGTTGCCCCCGCCTTATGTAATGCCCTCGGGCCTTTAAGGCTTCAATAAATGAAATGAAAGAGGTTCTGATGAATGTAAATCGTTTTTTTGGGACGGAAGGTTGGGATCGCGATTGTGAGAAGATCGCGTGACTGAGCGCCTCTATATGTTTGAGCCCTGATCTTGCTAATAAATCAGTTGGTAGTCCAACCTCTTTCTTTCTACATCTGTTTTTTCCTGTGTGCGTCTTCTTGGCTGGTTAGTCTTTCTTCATGCAATGCACCAACTAGGCCACAGAAAAGGCCACAGTTGCAAAATTCGTGAAATAGCTTTCCGTGCAACTCTGTGCTAGTAATCTTTTTTCCCACAAACAAAAACCAATGGAACAAGTTTTTGGAGGATAGAAAGCTCGGCAAGCTGGTTTCGATACAAATCAGACCTAATCTAACTGCACAAAAAAAAGTGGACACGGGGTAAAAGTGAGGCAACACAGCGCTGACTAGCAACTGAATTTTTCAGTGGAAGAGACTATCACAATGGTTCGTCGCACTGGCTGACAACACTTTTTCAGTTCTGCTGATGCAGTCTCAGTGTAAATATTGTATTTCTGCTTTTTAGTATAATGTTGGAAAGTTGTTTGGGTTAGTCTGCTTACCAGCTTTTGACTTGCTGGGTATTTAGCCTGACACACAAAGAACACCATGGGCTCCAACTGTTTAATCAGGTGAAAGCAGTTTACAGCCTTCTCAAGGTATATAATCAAGGTTTATAGAGGCCACGGCGGGACTAGGATGAAAGCACCGGTGAACCCTTACCTATCCTTTATACAGGTCACGCTGTGAACAAGCATCCAAACTGTGCCTGCGCCTGCCATTCTCACCAGTCAAGTTACCAGCACATTTCATGGCAATCGTGACAAGCCCAAATTCCACCCATGCAACTGACGGTGTATATTGAGCACCGCGGCGAACAGAGCTTCACAAGGCACGCAGGACTATGGCGGACGCACCAGTGAACCCTCTCCAGTTCTTTACACAGGTCACGCTTTGGACAACCATCCAAACTGTGCCTGCGCCCGCCATTCTCACCAGTCAAGTTACCAGCACATTTCATGGCACTCGTGACAAGCCCAAATTCCACCCATGCAGCTTCAGCGCCACCACTGACGGTGTATATTGAGCACCTCGGCGAGCAGAGCTTCACAAGGCACGGCAGGACTATGGTGGACGTACCAGTGAACCCTCTCCTGTTCTTTACACAGGTCACGCTGTGGACAACCATCCAAACTGTGCCTGCGCCTGCCATTCTCACCAGTCAAGTTACCAGCACATTTCATGGCAATCGTGACAAGCCCAAATTCCACCCATGCAACTTCAGCGCCACCACTGACGGTGTATATTGAGCACCTCGGCGAGCAGAGCTTCACAAGGCACGGCAGGACTATGGCGGACGCACCAGTGAATCCTCTCCTGTTCTTTACACAGGTCACGCTGTGGAGAACCATCCAAACTGTGCCTGCGCCTGCCATTCTCACCAGTCAAGTTATCAGCACATTTCATGGCAATCGTGACAGGCCCAAATTCCACCCATGCAACTTCAGCGCCACCACTGACGGTGTATATTGAGCACTTCGGCGAGCAGAGCTTCACAAGGCACGGCAGGACTATGGCGGACGCACCAGTGAACCCTCTCATGTTCTTTACACAGGTCACGCTGTGGACAACCATCCAAACTGTGCCTGTGCCTGCCATTCTCACCAGTCAAGTTACCAGCACATTTCATGGCAATCGTGACAAGCCCAAATTCCACCCATGCAACTTCAGCGCCACCACTGACGGTGTATATTGAGCACCTCGGCGAGCAGAGCTTCACAAGGCACGGCAGGACTATGGCGGACGCACCAGTGAACCCTCTCCAGTTCTTTACACAGGTCACGCTTTGGACAACCATCCAAACTGTGCCTGCGCCCGCCATTCTCACCAGTCAAGTTACCAGCACATTTCATGGCACTCGTGACAAGCCCAAATTCCACCCATGCAACTTCAGCGCCACCACTGACGGTGTATATTGAGCACCTCGGCGAGCAGAGCTTCACAAGGCACGGCAGGACTATGGCGGACGCACCAGTGAATCCTCTCCTGTTCTTTACACAGGTCACGCTGTGGACAACCATCCAAACTGTGCCTGCACCTGCCATTCTCACCAGTCAAGTTACCAGCACATTTCATGGCAATCGTGACAAGCCCAAATTCCACCCATGCAGCTTCAGCGCCACCACTGACGGTGTATATTGAGCACCTCGGCGAGCAGAGCTTCACAAGGCACGGCAGGACTATGGCGGACGCACCAGTGAACCCTCTCCTGTTCTTTACACAGGTCACGCTGTGGACAACCATCCAAACTGTGTCTGCGCCTGCCATTCTCACCAGTCAAGTTACCAGCACATTTCATGGCAATCGTGACAAGCCCAAATTCCACCCATGCAACTTCAGCGCCACCACTGACGGTGTATATTGAGCACCTCGGCGAGCAGAGCTTCACAAGGCACGGCAGGACTATGGCGGACGCACCAGTGAACCCTCTCCTGTTCTTTACACAGGTCACGCTGTGGACAACCATCCAAACTGTGCCTGCCCGTCATTCTCACCAGTCAAGTTACCAGCACATTTCATGGCAATCGTCACAAGCCCAAATTCCACCCATGCAACTTCAGCACCACCACTGACGGCATATATTGAGCACCTCGGCAATCAGAGCTTCAGAGGGTACATTGGGACAATGAGGAATGCTCCGATGAACCATTTCCTGTTCATTCATTACATAGGTTCGTGTCGACTTCATTCTTTGTTACCATAGTGATGACATATTCGGCATTGCCCTGCCGTGCCCGGCTGTTCGCTTTCCGCTGCTTCACAAAGTCTGGTTTGTTTTTCTCCTCTTGAGCGATATCGGTAAGCTGCTAGTCATAATGCTTGAGTAATTTTCAAATGCGCTCCATCCCAACCTTATTGTCCTAGTTCTTTCCCTTTCGTGGTCTGGATCTCGGTCACTACCTGTCTTGCGTAGATATATTAGCCTACCACTTCCAACACTTCATTAACTATATTAAACTGCTGTTCCTTTCCCAGGCTGTTCAGCATTACCTTCTGCATATTAATTTTTAGGTTTCTGCTTCTCCTCTCTAGATCATTTATCATTAGTTGTAGTTGGTCCCCTGAGTTACTTAACAAGGAAATGCATCAGCAAATTGCAGATTACTGAGATAATCTCCATTTTCCCTGATGCCTAACTGCTCCCATTTCATGCCCTTGAATACACTCTCTAAGAAAGTTGTAACACTGGGGAGGTCGTGTCTCCTTGCCTAACACTTTTCTTAATTGGAATTTTATCACTTTCTTTTATGCGGAACTATGGCTGCTGTGCAACCACTGTTGATATCTTTCAGTACTTTCACATATGGCTCACCTACCCCGATCTCGCAATGCCTGCATGACCGCTAAGGTTTCAACCGCGTCAAATGCTTTCTCGTAGTCAGTGAATACTATGCATAGGGGCTGGTTATATTATGATATATGAATATGGTGGATTATGCTTATATATGATCAACGGTAAGTACTCTTTCCGAAAACTTGCTTTACCCTCCGGTTGATTGAAGCTAGTCCTGATTCTATTAGCGATTACCTTAGTAAATACTGCCACCTGGTATCCCCATGTTCTTGCTGCGCCTGGAAGAGGACACTGAAGTTGACTCGCATGCTGTGCGCCGAACTTTGCCTGCTCGTACAGCTTCGTCCCGTCGTTTTAGTCACGTCTAGCCCTGTTGTCCGTGACATATTGCGGTGGAGGTGCTGGGTACGTGCTTGTACGTAATTGATAGCAAGCGTATTGTTCTCAAATTTTTCAAGTCTTTAGTATCCCCTTTCTTATGATTTAAATATTTTACCGTTCTTCATTATTTCGCTGTCTTCAATGTCATCAGGCATTGTGTGTACATAGTGGTTAGTTTTTCTAGCACAATATCCCCTCAATCCTTCAACTGATGTGTAGTCGCCTGATTGTCTCCAGCTACGTTCCCCCTTTTCATTGCTTCTAAAGCTTTCTTTACCTCATTCTTCATTACTGGCAGAACGTCTCATTGCTCTTCGCTACTGCCAGTCTCATTATTCTCCGGACTACTTTACCTATTGTATAGGTTCATATGGGACTCCTTGGCTTGATTATCTTGTTCATAGTATTAGCAATGACATTGCCCGCCTTGTTTCTCATTAATACATCTGATTTTTCCTTGTGCCTAATGTCTTCCTCACCAATTTCAAGCTAGGACCGTTCTTTAGCGTATGCTCACGATGGGAGAATTGCAGCAATGGAAACAAAACAAAATGACAATGGATGGGTGGGTGGATGGAGAAAGCAGTCATGACAGCTTATATTTGAGCATAAACTGATTATTGCATTTCACTCCACAAACCTAAATCATAATTTCTCGAAATGTGAGTTCATTCAGTGCGGTAGATATTTTAAAAATTATTTGTGTTATTTGAAACCAGCTTTCTGGTTTGGCAACCATTGGCCACTGGCACCACAACATACCATCCCCATGTCGTCTGCTATTCGGGGTATCGGCTGCAATCTTGCATGCGCACCATGGACGGTGGCTGCAGAGTTTTTTTTTCCACCAAAAAGATTTTATCCTCTTTAGAAGCCTTGCCTATAGTATACGACCTTAGTGATCCTCGGACTTGTTTGGGGCTTCCATCCAGAGATTATCGAGGTGGTCGAAATCAATGGGCTCATGCTGTATTATTTAAGCATATTATTTGTACATAATGAAAGTTAGCTTGTTTTAGCAACAAGTGCACCCACATACATATATTTATTTCACATTCCCTCATGGCCCACATACAGGGCATTAGAGGGGGGCAATACAGATTTTTACACTAAACAGTGCACAATAATAAAGGGTGCATGTCCGTCTCCTTCTGCCATGTGCGCTGAGAAAATAGAGTGGTGTTAGCATTGTGTTGCTGATTGCTAAGCTATCGTCTGTCACTTTTTCAATCCCAAAACTAAGAGGAAAACTCAAACAAGCATATGTTGACAAGAGAGCACACCTTGCAACATTAGAGGAGCAGACAAAACCTTCTGAACGAAGTGGTATCTCCTGACTTGCTATTATTATGTGCGCATGTTAGTGAAACCTAATTATTTTTGGTTGGTAAAGCATTTTAGCAAAATATGTTTAGTCTAGTCATGGCCAGCGCACGTAGAATGTGCCACCACTACTTCAGTCCCTTATTAAGGCGAAAAAGCCTTTAATGGCTCATGCTGTTGTGGACAAAGTGTGTCCCGCTTTTGAGGCGTTCTGATTGGCCAAGGCGTCCCTGTGACCTGCAATGCCACATTGAAAGCGCGCCAGGGAACACCACGCGACAGGAGGAAAATAAAACCGAAAAACTACTCTCGGCAGCGTGGACAATTTTTGCAGAAGAGAGTCGAAAAGCTGCTTTGACATGGTGCGCCATCTGTTGAGCAGCGAGGCAAGCGCCATCCCGGCCGTTGGCGCGCTTGCCTTGCTGCTCAGCAGACGGTGCACCATGTCAAAGCAGCTTTTCGACTCTCTTCTGCGAAAATTGAGCATGCCGCCGAGAGCAGTTTTTCGTCATTTCCGGAAAATCTAGGCAAGTGCCAATGTTGAATCATTTATTAAATAACGTAGATTATATTTTGCTACTTTGTGAACATTATTTCAGCTCGAATAGTGCAGTAGATTTTACATAGGATTTTTTTAAAACCCGGGCCTCAAATATTCAAGACCCTGTACATATGCCACCTTTTATGATGGAGAAATGTCACCAGTCTTCCAAACTCGATTGATGAAGTTTAGGAGCTCCTTCTTGAGTTCCAGGGGCAACTGTAGGATTTCTATTATATTTCTAGTATAAGCGAGAACATTTCTTTATCAATTTCTTTGTCACTATTTATCTAGGGCTTATAGGGTTTGTGCTTTTCTTGCTTATACTTAGATGGAATGTATTTTTCAGTGAGTGCAGATAACAGTTCTCTGAAATAGAAAATGTCATCGTGCTGGGATTTGATAATAAATTCATCCAGCACTTCCTAGTCTATCTATAATTTCATAAAATTAGCTCTATTATACATAACTTTTTTAATGGTGTGACTAGTAGGAATTAGATGCGGAAGCACGAACGTAGCAGTTACTACGTTGTGGTCACAATGTCAGGAAGGACACAAACTTTTTGCACATTATTTGGGTCATTAATAAATATCAAACCTAGGATATTGTTTCCACGTGTAGAAGCAGACATGTATTGTTCAAGGCCATATTTAACAGTTACATCATAAAGTGGCAATGAAGTTTCTACTTGTGGCGTTTGTTCATACCATTACAGTCAAACCAGGATATATCGAACCCGGATATATCGAATTTTGGCTATAATCGAACCAATGGAATCATCATCATCAACCTGACTATACCCACTGCAGGGCGAAGGCCTCTCCCATATTTCTCCGCTTTACCCGGTTCTGTGCTAGCTGCATCCACTTGACCCCCACGAACTTCTTAACCTCATCCGCCCACCTAACTTTCTGCCGCCCCCTGCTACGCTTTCCTTCTCTTGGAATCCAGTTTGTTACCCTAAGCGACCATCGGTTATCCTCTCTTCGCACTACATGTCCTGCTCATGCCCATTTCTTCTTCTTAATTTCCACTAGAATGTTGGTAACTTGAGTTTTTTCTCTGATCCACTCTGCACGCTTCCTATCTCTTAATGTTACCCCTACCATTTTTCGTTCCATAGCCCTCTGGGTTGTCCTCAACTTAAGTAGGACTGTCTTGGTTAGCCTCCATGTTTCAGCCCCATAGGTGAGTACTCATGGAATATCCCCTTGAAAATCCTGTGTAAAAGTATAGGAAAGCCGCGTCATATATCGAACTCAGTTTCACCGGTCATTCAATATATCGAACTCCGCACCGCGCACTGGGAATTGTGCCTTCCCCAAAGACGATCACATTACCCTCGGCTGTTAGCAGCGTGACGTTCTCAAGCCACGCGCGGAAGGAATGAGAGGGGACAGTTTGGCGACGACTTGTCTAGGGCAGCGCCGCGCCCATTCCTCAAAGGCGCGCACATCTGCGTTATTATTTCCCGCGCGCCAGCATGTAACATTTGCAAGCCGTGTGCGTGAATGAACCAGAGAGAAGAGGTAGGAACGAGAGGGGAAAAATGCGATAGAGTGAAGCGCAAGGGTGTGCCCATTCCTTTGCCGAGCTATCTCTCTCCTTCCTCTCTCCTGGCCTTTGCTCGCAGTAGCACGCGCTACGCATGTGCCAAGTCAGCTCGGCCCGTTTTCAGACAGAACGTCGGACACTTTCTCCAGTGTGTGTTGCAAACTCTCTGCGCGCGCTGACGTAGCTATGGCGCCTGCGGATGTTAAGAAGCGGCAGATCTCTCTCTTTTTTTGTGTGTGAGTCGTCCATTCTTATCGTTGTGCTGTACGCGCGGCGTAGCGTAAGATATGGCGGCTTCGGAAGTTGAAAAGCGGCAGTGTTTTCTTTTTCAGTTTTTTTTGTTCGCGGGAGTCGTTTCTTGCATGTATGAATCAACGAAAGCATGCAGTCAGCTGCGATCATAACACCGGCTTTTAGCATTTTTTGCTTCAAACAGCATTTAGCTATCATGCTTTCCAACGATTTTGTGGCAGTGGACTACGCCCGCCCCTAGCACGGCATGATAAATCGAACCAAGCTTGTGCAATCGGCCATCACGGGCACTCTGCCAAGTTCGCTCCCCACCACTGCAGGAGCTATCAAATGATAAACACACCGTTATGTTATCGCTGCGCAGCATCTTGGCACGCTGCCAAGAAATGAGCTGTGGATGAGATGACCAAAACGGAGTGACGCACGCCATCGACATGGAAGCAAAAACGCTGGCAATTTCTGCCGCGGCGACACAGAAACCTTGTTTTGAGCTGCCGCGGTGGCTCGAGCGGCGAGAGGGACGCAGTTTCAAGTTGGAAATTTTTCGCTCTGTCGCAGCCACTCATCCTGAGATCGCTCAATCGCTTGCATGTGAGCGAGCTGGCCTTAACGCTTTTTTTTTTAATTCTCAGGTGCAAAAGTAGAGGGTGGGTTCATTATGTGAGTGGGTTGATTACGCGGCAAATACGGTATTGTTTTTTCGCATTGTAAGTGCCGTCCCAAGCCGATTTCTGCACATTGAATTATCTATATATCGAACTATATGTTTGGTAAATAGTCCCCTGCAAGGAGACATGGTCTATTTCACCAGTGGCTCCAGGTGGATGGTAAAATGAGGAATGGTACCTCCATCTGAAGCGACACCATACCAATTCAATTCATTGGTCATAATCTCAATTTCCTTGCTTAGGAATACTCCTCCACCTAGACTTCTGTACTTGCTATAGGTTTGATATTTTGAAATATTTTACCATTTTATATTGAGGAATCTAGCCATGGCTCAGTTGCAAAAACAGTATCATTTTATTTTTAAAGTAAAAGAACTGAGTACTCCGTCACTGTTTTTTGGGTTCCTCACTTTTTGTTTATCTTAGCTACGGTCTTTGTATCATTGTCCCAAGCATTGGCATCGCCGTTTATGGTCAGCTTTCCGTGTACACGCGATACTTTTTCCTGTTCATTATTCTTCCTTGGTTTTCCAAAGGACCACAAGTTGCATCGGATTTCCCTCACACATGGCGAAAAGTCTGGAAATTCCGTAATCTGTGTTCTTTAGTTTCCTGCCATTGCTTAGAACTTTCTTAATGTCTATAGAAAATAAAATTGGCAATAATGGGACAGATGCAGTCTAAAAAATGACTCCCAATCCTGTGGGCTCTCTGGATTGGGCCTATGGTGACTTGCAGTTTGTCCCGGCAAAAACTTATGATTGCATTTTCAGACATTTCCCAGCTTTCATGAGGGTCTTCTATGCCATAAAAGATAAGATTCATTCTTCTGTTGTGGTTTTCTAGGTCGTCAATTTTCTTGGCCAATGCCTCTGCATTTTCAGACTGTGTTTGAAACTGGCTTTGAAACCCTGTAGCAGGTTGATTTGCATTTTCAAGTTTTTGTACACTCGTTGAAGTTCACTGGTCACTTACCAAGGTCAAAAAACGAAAGACGTTTCGGGAACGCTATGGCTCCCTTGTTCACAGTGAGGCTACCGGCGGACGGCTTCGTGTTTTTGTAGCACTTAGAAGTGATTTGGCATAGATAGGATGCAAAGTTCCATCGTTCCTGTTTAGTGTGTTAGACGTCTGGATGATAAGTGACTCAAGGTTTTGGCGAGTTGATGCATTCTTTTCTGTTGTCAGTATCTTCGCTTCTTCCCAGTTAATCTCGTGGCCACTTTTCTTCGCATGTTCGGCGATTGCATTCGTTGACACTTTTTCGTTTTGCACATCGTTCTGGTGCTCTCTCAGGCGTCTCCTGAAGTCTTTTGTTCAGCCTATATAAATTGATGAGCAATCGGCGCAGTCAATATATACAACGCCGGGAAGTTTTTACGAGGGAGCTGGTCCTTCACGTTGACAAGCTCAGTCCGCACCTTGCCCGTCCGCACCTTGCTGCACCTACACTCGATTCTAAGGGTTCGAGCCTGGTCCCAATATCTTTAACTAGTGTTTTTATTTTTGTTTGCCATTGTTCTATGCTGGCTAATTTACTTAAAATAGTATTTTAGCTATCCTGCAGTTTCTGTAAAATATCATGCAGTCAATTCGCCCAGGGATTCAGGGTTTTCATCAGTGTCACCAGCTACTAACAAGAGTTTAGCATGAAACATTTTCACAGATATAAATAAATTACAAAATCTTTGCGGAAAAGACAGCAGCAATAGAAACAGATCATCACAACGAAAGGAGGGAATGCCTGCTGTTACCAGCAAAATGCAGAAAGGACTGTTTAAGCGGTATTCACACGGGGGAGCCTTTCAGAGAGGGGGTGCGGGGGCAACGCTGGCCGGCGGAACCCCCTTCCTTGCATTCACACGGGCGACGAAGTACGAGAGGGATGCCACTTTTGCCAGACGACAGAGGCTCGGCACGCGCCGCTGCCTGCCTCGCTTCTTCGTCGCAGCCGGGTTCAATCTGCATTTTTGGAATTTGAACTATGCTAGTGTGGATGGGGCGGAGAAGTGTTGAGGAAGCCGGAGACAGGTTTATGACAAAGTAGCGAGGATATTTTATATAAAATATCCTATCAGTTCAGTGTCAAAATAAGAGCTGTTAAGCGGGGATCCAGGCACTGGTTGTGGGCACTGGTCGCAACAAGACCAGAGCGGTGGTGGCCCAGCTTGTAGACAGCTAGTCCGCAAAAGGCACTTCCTCTTTCTCGGTCACCTGTCCGCTTAATTAGAACTTCTTCTTTACAATCTGGCCCCTGCAGAAAAGAGGAGCCATCCTGGCGACTCAAGGAGACGAAAGTTTAGCGGGATCGTAATAGGGTTTCAAACGGTCCACGCCCACGGCAGCGAAGGTCGGTGGAAGCGGCTAGCGGTTCAACTAGGTAATTGACGGCAGAAGTCTGTTGGAGCACTAGATAGGGTTCGTGGTACTTGGCAGTAAACTTGCTGGTCAGACCTGGTGGTGTCGATGGGACCCAGAGCCATACGTGAGCACAGGGAGAGAATTGGTGCACAGGGTGGCTGCTGTCGCTCTGCGCTTTCTTCTGGGCTTGCTCGTCTGAAGTAAGCGAGCGAGCCAGCTTGCGACATTCTTTAGCGTGCCTGGCAGCTGCTGTAAGTGATGATATCTCTGAGATATCAGGACGGTAGGGGAGTATTCTGTCGAGTAGAGACGAAGGTTCACGCACGTACAGCAGAAAAAATGGCGAGAATCCGGTAGTTGCTTGAACGGCGGTGTTATAGGCATAGGTTATAAATGGGAGAATCTTGTCCCAATCGGAGTGGCCGGAAGCGATGTACTTGGACATCATGTCACCCAGTGTGCGGTTGAAGCGCTCTGTCAGGCCGTTGGTTTCAGGGTGGTACGCGCTGGCTGTCTGGTGGATGGTCTGACATTTCTGTGGTTCGACAACCTCGGATAGAAAAGACTTGCCTCGATCACTTAAGGCCCGTTTACACTAGGCCGACGCGACGCCGATGCCGATGCGACGTCGGTGGTCGGCGGGTCGGTCGGCCGATCCTGTCGTTGATGCACTGGTCAGTCCCACTAGGCCAACAACGACGCCAGCATGACTAATGACCGCCTGTCGTCGTAGTGTGACAAGTTCTCAGACCAGCGACACTGACGAAATGCATCGGCCGACGGTCGCCCGGTCAGTCCTCGGCAGATCGTCGAGCAAGCAAAAATGAAATGCCGATGAACGACGTACTGTGCATGGCTTCGCTTCCCTGTGTCATATACATGCTAAAATATAGGCAAGGAAGGATGGCGGTTCATATTATCACACTTCGACACTCGCGGGTGTGCTTTTTTCGTTGAACATGAGTCGACGCCGTCCCCGTTGAAGGCGAGTAGGCCTAGCGAGCCCGCAGGAATCGTGTGTGTGATTTCGACGATCGTGGGGAGCAAATTATGTTTTAACGAGTGCAAACGGTCATCGAGGGTAAGTTGGGTTATAGTGACCTAAGACCGACGTTTGTTTTTATCACGGGACGCCGGTACACAAAGCGGTAAGTGCCGGTGTAACCCGGTCTGCCGAGCAATGTTGAGGGCGGCTGGTAGTAGTCGGCGGCACTCGTGGGACACAAATAACACCGTTTTAATTTATGCAAATGGTTGAAGAACATACTTCCGGTTAAAAGAAACCAGAATCGAGCACTGATGGCATCGAAGAAAGCAAATACAATTAGCAGGAACCGCTGCTGTCGTGCGATGTCAACAACCAAATTCCAAACATTTCGCATGCGGTATATCGCCTCATCGGCGGTTCTTGCAGAGTTATCGCACTGCGTAAATGCGCAATGTGCAGCCGTAGCGCGAGAAAAGAAAAAACACGAGTAAAGTACAGCCCGGCAGGCGGTTGTTTTGCCGTGAAAACTAGCAGCCTGTGTGTATACAAAGAGATGTAAACTGCAGCAGCAATGGTATGCACTCGTCGTCATCGGCACCTTCCCGATAAAATTTCTCGCTCACACGGAAAATGGCAAAGCGTTTCTATTATCATGAAGTATCCATTTAGTGAATGCGGGCGCTATTTGGTGAACAAGTGGTAAAAAGCGAGGAGCAGGTATCGAAATCAGTAGCCCCGGGGTCTGCAGCAGACGAGAGACGCGGCTGTGGGCGGGGCGAGGTGAAGGCAGCGACTGCTATTGGTCGGTGCGGGCAGTGAGGCATCGCGTCTTCGTAGTGTGACTACGAAATCGGCCGATGGCCGCCCGATCGCTTCGCTCTCGGCGTCGGCCGACCAACATTCTCGTCGGTCGGCCATCGGTGCGCTGTCGGCGTCGGTGCTCTGTGACAAGCACGACGACCACGCAAAAAACGCGTCTGGCGATGGTCGGCCGACGTAGATCGGCCTAGTGTAAACGGGCCTTTAGAAGTTCACGAGGGGCCCCGTGCCGCAGAATGAAGTGACGAAGAAGAAAGGACGTGATATTGGGTCCGGTGGCATCCTGAAGTGCTGCTGTCTCCGCATAGCAAGTAAGGTGATCAACGGCCACAATGATCCAACGATTCCCTGCAGGTGTATATGGCAGAGGTCCATACAAATCGATGCCAACACAATCGAAGGGTCGGCATGGGCACGGAAGATGCTGTAGTGGAGCCGGCTGATGGAGAGGAGCAGGCTTGCGACGCTGGCAATCGATGCATGAACGCACATACTCTTTGACAAAGGTGTACATACCGCACCAGTAAAACCACTGTTGCAACCGTTCATAAGTCTTAAATACAGTCGCTGACCGTTTTTTCGGAATTGAAGGGACCCGAAAAATGGTCCGAATAATCGAACAGTCCGAAAAATCCGTGAAGCACAAAAAATCACTTTATTCAGAGGAAATCGGCTTAAAAAAGTCGCCGATTTTACCTTGCGGCAAATTTCTTTTGCTGGCGACGATTTGCGCTTGTATTTGCGCCAAAGTTGTCGTTTCGCTGTACATGCTAGACAGCAAGTTCACAGCGTTCGTAATTTGTGCAAGCGATGGCTGTGGTAGGCCGCCCGAGTCGTCGTCGGAGTCCGACTCGTCTTCAGGTTGAAGAACGGCCAAAGGAATGACGGCGCGTCACTCGGTTGACGCGGTCGGAGAAACTCGTGAGACAACACGGCGGACGTATGAGACAAAGCACAAAGAGATAGCTGCCCGCGTCAGCGTTGGCGACAAAAGCAGGTTGACGGCGATGACAATCCGACTGCCACCTCGAAGTGGCAGAGATTGCAGGGGCCTCTCCTGGCAAAAATGGGGCACCGAAACCATGTCAAGCCAATCCAACTGCAGAGCCAATCCACCTCAATCCAAGATGGCGCTTGTTGCGCCGGCGAAAAGCCGATAAGATGGCAGATTTTGGCCTGCAGGGGACTGAAATTAGTCCGAAAAATCGAACTTTCGGACTTTTAAAGTCCGAAATATCCGTCGCGAATATGTATGCGCTTCTATGGGGTGACTGACGGTGCCTCACTGAAGTCCGAAATATCCTACAAGTCCGAATTATTGGAGTCCGAATTACCCGTCGGCTACTGTATACCCAAATGACCACACTGCGGAACGTTATGGTAAGATGCGCATATATCACTAAGGAGGTAGCGAGGTACTACAAGCAGCCACTTACGGCCATCTGGCATATAATTGCAGCGATAGAGGAGACGGTCACGAAGGGAGAAATGCTGTGCTTGACGACGAAAGGCGGGAGAGGCTGGTGAAAGTGACGAGTTCGTAAGAAGATCAATTAGTGAGGTTAGCCATGGATCCTTGCGCTGTTCTGATGGCATGTCGTCGATGGACAGGGAAGACAAGGCGATGCTGGAGGCAGGTGACAACGGAGTGTCAGGCGGCACCGGCGAGCGAGATAAAGCGTCTACGTCGGAGTGCTTGCACCCTATACGATGGATAACTCGGATAGCATACTCTTGCAGTCTAAGCGACCAGCGGGCGAGACTGCCGGTGGGGTCTTTTAGTGAAGACAACCAACACAAAGCGTGGTGGTCTGTAACAACATCTAATGGGCGCCCATACAAGTATGGCCGAAACTTCTGAAGCGCCCAAACAATGGCCAAGCATTCCGTTTCTGTTACCGAGTAGTTGGTCTCGGCCTTGGTCAAAGTTCGACTTGCGTACGCCACAACGTACTCATCAACACCGGGTTTTCGTTGGGCAAGAACAGCGCCGAGGCCGGTGTCACTGGCATTGGTGTACACTTCAGTAGGAGCAGCTGGGTCAAAATGGCGCAATATGGGGGTTGAGGTAAGTATCGTGCGCAATTTCTTAAAAGCAGTATCGCAAGCTGGCGACCAGGCAGAAAGGTCTTTGTGAGTGCTGAGAAGTCATGTCAGAGGGGCAATGATGCTCGCAAAGTTCCGAACGAAATGCCTAAAATAGGAGCATAAGCTTATAAAGCTGCGTAATTGCTTGATAGATGTTGGCTTCGGAAACTCAGCGACAGTGCGAAGTTTAGATGGATCAGGAAGGATGCCATCCTTGGACACTGAATGCCCTAAAATAGTGAGTTGGTGAGCGGCAAAATGGCACTTTTTCAGATTGAGCTGCAGACTGGCGTCGCTAAGGCATTGCAAGACAGTTTCAAGGCGAGTTAGGTGGGTTGCGAAGTTGGATGAAAATACAACAATATTATCCAGGTAGCAGAGGTATGTGTGCTACTTCAAACCGCGGAGAGTATTGTTCATTATGCGTTTAAAGGGGGCGGGCACGTTACACAGGCCAAATGGCATGACGTTGAACTCATAGAGTCCGTCGAGGGTGACAAAAGCTGCCTTGGGGCGATCGTCCTCAACCATTGTAACTTGCCAGTAGCCAGAACGTAAATCGATTGAAGAGAAAAATTCTGCTCCATGCAAAGTGTCCAGCGCGTCGTCTATGCGTGGTAGCGGATAGACGTCCTTTCATGTGATCGCATTAAGGCGGCGGTAGTCCACACAGAATCGAATAGACCTGTCTTTCTTCTTGACTAAAACGACCGGGGACACCCAAGGGCTACTGGAAGGCTGAATTACACCCCTACTGAGCATCTCATTGACTTGCTCATCAATAATGCGGCACTCTGAGGCTGATACACGATAAGGGCGTTGGCGTAATGGGGTGTGCATACCAGTATAGATGTGGTGGGAAACAGTTGATGTACGACCCAAGGATGGCTGCTGGATGTCAAAGGAAGCTCAGAATCAGTTCAGCAAGTCGAGGAGCTTGGCGCGTTGATCTGGAGCGAGAGCACTGTCGATGACTTTGTCGAAGGCAGCCAGAGGCGATGAAGGAGACGACCAACGAGGTGGGCTAAGGGCACTGATGTCGGAGATTGTGTCTGCACAAGTAGAGAAAACTGGTGGGACGGTCAAAAAATTGTCTGATCGAACAGGCTCGGCATGCCCAACGCACTCGCCACATTGCAACCTGAGTGGATAGAACGAATCATTAGTAATGGCTAGTTCAGTGCGTCCGCTTCGTACATTAAGGACGGCGCAGGGCAGGGGAAGACAGTGTCGCGAGACAAAAAGGGAAGATTGGGTGAAGAGCACTGTACAGTCTTGAAGAGAGGCACAGTTTATAGGCACAATCGCAGCAGATGAAGGCGGGATATCAGTCGCATCCGCAGCGTGGAATTTGGCTTCCCCAAGAATGTTAGCGGTGGTCGGTGCGGTGCACAGCGGAGAAAACTATTTTGGCACGAGCGCAATGAATTATGGCGCGATTGCGACACAAGAAGTCCCATCCTAAAATAATGTCATGAGAGCAGTCACGGAGAACGATAAAACTGATGATGTAGAGAACGTCCTGAATGGTGACTTGAGCTGTGCAGGTACCGAGTGGTTCATTGTGCTGAGCATTGGCGGTGCGCAAAGAAACCCAAGAATATTACAGAACAACTTTTTGTAACAAGCGGTACAGTCTAACGTCAATAACCGACACAGCAGCACCAGTATCTACAAGTGCAAGAGTACAAACAATTACAATGGTAAGTTCGATTAAATTGTTCGGTGACGAAGAAGGACTTTCACTGGTCGATGAAAGTGCAGTTCTTGCCTGCGGAACTGCGTCTAGTGGTTTTTTGCCATTGGCGAGGTAGAGCGACGACGCATCGGTGACTGCGAGCGACGACGCGGAGAGGTTGAGCGGTGGTCGTGCCAGAAGTGGTCAAAGTGGGGCGAGGGTTGAGGTGGCGCACGGGGTGGGGACGGCGGCTGGGCGTAGTTGACTGGGCTCTAATCGAAAGCGTACGGGGCTGGGTGACGGCGGCACAGGCGTGCAACATGGCCAGGGTGACCACATGCAAAGCAAATGGGCCGATTGTCAGATGTGCGCCAAGGGCGTAGAATAGGTGGCGCACGGCGCTGGGTGAAAAATGCCCGCTGAGGCGAACCGTACGATGGAAAAGGCGTAGGAGGTGGTGGTCTTGCGGCAACCTCAGCATACGACAGTGGAGTGTGTGCGAGCATCGGGACAGCGTCGGCATGAATGAGCGGAGCTGTCAGTGGAGCGGCATGAAGACTTGGTTGTCGAGGTGGCGGAAGTGCGTCGGCAACTTGTTCCTGAATAACCTTGCGTATGGTCGAAGCCAGGTGTGAACTGGAATGCGGAACGTTTGGAATTAGCAATAATTGCCGTGCAAATTCTTCCCGTACGAAGTCTTTGATTTCTTGAATAAGTGTGGTGCTTACAGTGGCATCTGACATAGCCCAGATCGTAGGTTCAGGTTGTCGAGGGACGATACGTTGCCGACGAAGGTCTTTGTAACTTTGGCACATCGTGACAAAATCACTTACAGTGCGGGGCTCTTTTGCCATGAGGATGTTGAATACACCTTCATTGATTCCCATCAAGATGTAGGGAATCTTCTCGGCTTCACTCATCGATGCATTTACACGGTGGCACAAATCTAAAACGTCTTCGATGTAGCTAGTGAAGGTTTCTCCTGTTTGCTGCACCCGCTCGCGCAAACGTTGTTCGGCACGAAGCTTGCAGACCGCAGGGCGACTGAAGACATCCACAAAGCGAGATTTGAACGAGGCCCAAGTTGGAATGCCAGCCTCGTGATTGGCGAACCACAACTTTACTACTTGTGTAAGGTAGAAGATAACGTTGTTAAGTTTCAAGACGTCATCCCACTTATTGTGGGTGCTTACACGCTCATACGACGAAAGCCAGTCCTCCAGGTCCTGATCGTCGGTACCGCTGAAGAACGGTGGGTCCCGCGGTCGAAGCACCCCGGAGCATGGAATAGAAGAGGCCGAAGAGGCCGAGGTAGCGGGGCTGGTGGTGTTGGTGCCAAAGTCAGTCATTGAGGTAGGAATTCGGCGGCTGCGGAGCTCCAGGGCGAGGAAATGAAGGAGAAATCCCGCGACCTCCACCAAGTGTTAAGCGGGGATCCAGGCACTGGTAGTGGCCACTGGTAGCGACCAAGACCGGAGCGATGGTGGCTCAGCTTGTAGACAACTAGTCCGCAAAAGGAACTTCCTCTTTCTCGCTGACCTGTCCGCTTAATTGGAACTTCTTCTTTACAGAGCATAGAAGCAAGGCAGGCATCAGAGCCACGATAGGAACAGACTAGAACGCATACCCTCATTCTGAAATGAAATGAAATCAAATTATTTTATTTACTTTGCTCAATACTACAATGCACGACAAAGATTAAAACGCTACCAGGCGCAGCTTAAAAAACACCCTTTGCCTATTCTTCACACGGCAACCGGGCTTGAGCATTTGCGGGGTAGTATGAGATTTCTAGTTTGTACACAAAAAGCAACATACTAGAACAAAATAATTACATACCGAAAATGTCAGTAGCATTTTACGAATCATAGGCACTGAACCTGGCAGGAAAAAAAAATGTTACATGAAACTTGCTGCAAAACAAAGTTGACTGCGAAACAAAAGATGCGAAAACGTCAAGAAAAACATTACATCGAAAGGTGAGGCATTACAGCTGAATTATTTTGAATGTTTTTCTATGGTCATGCTATGCTTCGCAAGAATGTTCAGTTGCTTTGGAAAGTTTCAGCACAATGATTGCATATAATTAGTGGTGCGGCAGAGTGGTAAGACCAAACGTTGTGGTCTTGCACTGGATAAGAAGGCGTGTACCAAACTAAATGGAGCATTTTAAGCACACAGGCAATGTTACCAAAAGAGAAGTTTTAGCATGCGTAAAAGTATCGGTGTATAAAGTCGCTGACCTGACGACGATAAATTATGAAGTATGCATCAGTGTGCACATGCGACGGCATGTTAGCAATAATTTGCGCCATGAGTTTTTGTGCGACAAATATTCTGACTACTATGTTTGGTTATTGCATTGCGGACACGGCTGTACGGGATAAATGGTTGAAGGAAAACACTGTTGATTAGAATTTTCATTGTTGTTGGAAAACTGCTTGAAGTGACATTGGATGCCATCCGTTTTAATTTACTATGAACACTCTACACTAATTATTCGTCCCACGAATGGAAAGTAGCGAACAACCGCCAACTTCTCTTCCACACAAGCATACTCGAGATTGCTTTATTGTACTCCGCATCGTGACCAACATACCGACCGAAATAGTGGCTACTCTTCAGCCAGTGAAAATGAAAAAGAACCTATCTCAGTACGTCACAATAAGCTATGTCACAGCAAAAGAGCACCCCACCACACCACAACCAGCTGCAACAATGCACTTCCCACAGTGCCACACACGAAGTTGCCAGGAGAGCGAAGAAAAGGCCGCGGACACCCCTCCAGCCAGCCGACAACAAACCCCCGAGGGGCCCCCAGGAAAGCGGTTCAGGTGCCATAAGGCGGCTCGTTTTCGCAACATCACAGCTAAGATGTGGGTTGCTTTTAAGCAGCCCCCTCAGGCTGATGTCCCTATTCAGTTTGATATTTGGGATTTTTTCTTGATTCAGTTCGATTTGAAACTTACTATTTGGTACTCGCAATCCTCTAAAAACAATGCAAAGTTTGAGAAAAGTGATTTTTATATCTTTAAAAAGCTGTTTGCGACATCTGTTGCTTCAAGACAGCCACGATTAAGCTGCTTTCCAAGCTCTCCAGCATGATCGTATGCTTCTGGCTAAGAGCGCAATAATTGGGTGCAAGCACCAACACTGGAGTGAAAGATGCTACTGTCGACTTAGAAAACAAGTGAGATCACATGACTCCTCTTACTGCTGCTCGAGCAGATATCTCGGTTGAATTCATGTGCCAATAGTTGCATTTATCTCGTTTGCTTGATAATGAATGGCAGCATTGTACTTTTTGATATTGCATCGCTGCTATGTATAAGGTGTGTTGCCACAGTTCGTTACTGCTGTGTACCCGGACGTACGCGATGGAACCTTACGAAAGCTCCAATTCTGCCCGAAAAATAAGCTCACGGAATCTTCCTTATTCAAGATTTGAATGTCATTCTCATGTGTGCAGCAGATATTTCAGCGAGTAAGATGATTGTTTCATGGAGTGGGTGCTTAGCAGTTCAGTGAGAAATGGCAGAAGGAATTTTAATTTATGCTTATCACATCGTATTCAGATATGTGGCGCAAACAAAGACAAACACAGGAGAAGATCCACAACACACGCGCACACTACCAACTGTAAGAAGAACCGGAAAACACTTCCTCTTCTACACTCAGGCACGTCTCAACTTCTTCTTCTTCTCATCTCCCTCTTCTTTGCCAAGGGGAAAATGTCACACTCTTCCTCGCACACCATAACCTTGTCCAAACATGGCGGTGACCAATCTCTTCTTTCTTATCTTCTGTTCTTTCTCTTCTTTACCGAGGGGAAAGTGACACTTTCTTCCTCTCAGCCCAAAAAACATCGACCAAACATGACAGTCACAAATTCTTATCACATTGTGAAGCTAACGAGGATGTAATATGCTGGCTTCTTCACAGAGTAGTACTTTTCCACAGCAAGGAAAGCCTCAAATTCTTCTGAATGTAAGTGTTGACATGGGAGTTTCATTGAACTAGAAGAGTCGTCTCAGGCAGCTTCTGCAGTACTGTAGTGATTTCAAATGACTGAGTAGGGGAATGTCAATAAATCTACTCAGTGCGGAGAAAAATATCCGCCCGGACCAAGAGCGCCAATGACAGCAGTGTGCAAGAATTTGCTGCGTGGAGCGCACTTTCTACTTGCTATAAAAATTAATCCCCCCCTCCAACTTGCCTGCTTTACTACGTTCAAGGTAGCAGTCGAACGGTGCTGCTTCTGGCAGCGCTATTCAAAGGCGCTCAGCATCCAGGTGTTGGGAACCTGTCAACTCTGCTGCTCTTGCAGAGAAATCTTCCGAGATTCAGTGACTGCTTACATCTGACTGGTTATGTGGCAGCTTCACTTTTTTCCATATTAGCAACAGCAATGGTGCAGCCGGCGTGCATCGCCATCGCAATAGTTTAAACTGGCCAACTTCGATAACTCGATGATATGGTGAAGCACTTTCTTGCTGAATGAGTAGCTCTAATACCTGCGATTAAGCTTATACAGGCCCAGACAGAGATGTATAATAAATAAATAAATGAACATACTATTAAGGCGCAACTAAACTGCCTAGGAAAGCATCCCAAAGCATCAGTTCAATACGCGCCATCCCACTTAGTTCGTCACTTGAGCACTTTCGAGAGGTGGCGCCACGGTATGTTCTCGTGCCCAATAGTGATTGAGATGTTAATGGCATCTTGTGGTAGGTCACCTCTCGGATTGTCAGCAAGGAAGCAGCAGCGAAGCTACTATATGGTGTGGGCAGGATGTGTGCATATGAACATGTGGCAGCAGAGCAGAATGTCGAGGTCCAACCAGGCTGGTGACACACACTGCTAAGCATACCTTATAGACCGTTTTACCGAGAGTAAGCAGGAGAGGAGGAAAATACTCTCTAACCAGATTAATTGCGCCAGCCCATTGTTGGCAGTACCGAGTGGGCTGTGCATTCGCACGCTTCATGCATAGCAGAGCTGCCTTGCACCTCGATATATTGTCGTTTGAGACTTAAATACCGTTATTTGCGCCCCTTTTAGTAATAATTTAATCGGGATAGCAATGCATGACCGTGGACTGCACAAACAATTATAGAAATTGCAAGGTTATTGCCTCGAGCGTAGCGGGAACCATCATGGAAGACAGTTGGGCCAGTTGGTGTGTATGCGTTAATGACTGCGACATTGCAACTAGCGTGGAAAAACACAAAGGATAGCGACAAAAGGTACCGACGGGAAAGAACTAGAAAACTAACTAGTAAGTATGCTAGTCACAAGGACGGAGGAATAAAGAGCATTAAGCAACAGGTGAAAAACACAGAAGGTAAAAATTGGATAAATTCGATGGAAAAGAAACAGAGTGTGGAATTATACCGTAAGTGGAAAATGCAGATCAGGTCCTTTGTGTTTTTCCACGCTAGTTGCAATGTTGCAGTCATTAGCGGGAACCATGCAATGACAGTCCGAGTTCCAGTTCATCTTGATTGCCTATGAACATTTTGTGTAAGCCAGGTACCAATGAAGGACTCACGAATGTGATGCCCATTTTACTTCCTCCGCCGTAATGAACACTCAGGCCGTGCCTCCCGCAAGCTCTCCACTCTTCCGCCAGAAGAACATGTTAAAATCTGTTCTGCACTTAAAAAATAAGTGGACAGCAAAAAAAAAAAATCTTGCTTGTGGATTTCTGACCTATACCGTGTTATTTATAATTGCAATACAAACAAGGTTCGCTACACATTGCCGCTGGTGCGGCGCACGACTCATTGTCTGCAGGCTGGCTCCGCTGCTAGGGCGTCATCGAAATTTAAATCTTTCTTTTACTGATACAATGGGATTGGCAATAAGGAAGTTCCATGAAAGGCCTTTTGTTCTAGCGCTGAGCAATTACAAATCGCCGTCGGATGTGCCTTCGATGCTTAAAAATTTAGGCCTAGCGACGACTAGGGAGTAGCACTCGGCGAGAGTGCTGTCATCCGCCGCGCCAGGGCGGCGCCGCTTTCGTAAGCGCTGCTGTATGTGCTGTGAATTTGTCGTTTTCATTCATGGTGCTGCTGAGATCGCACATTTTTTGACATTTTGCTCAACAATACGTCATGCAAACAATGCTGCTACGACGTACTGGATGGGGCTGCGATGTTGTTGCTCCGCAGGATGGTCACCAAGGCTGCATAAAGATGTCAACGGATGGTACTTTAGGCACTACTTCTTTTATGTGCTGTTCTTGAACCATGGTTTAAATTGAAAGTATATATTGTTGAAGCAGGACAGCACGATCGTATATCGAAATGGGTCGCACTTAACGTTAAATCAATGCGGCGATGACTGGAAAGCATATTTCACAGTATCTGTATTCCTCGTTCGCTAGCTGCCCGTATGAGTCATTCTCACTGTGTTTGTGTGTACAGTTGCCATTGCGATTTTAAAATGTAATTGAAAATACATCTATCGTGAAAGATACAACTCACAGGTAATTCTGACGAGTTCGGCCTGCGGAAGCGGAGCGCAGTCTTTCGCAGTCACCCCGGCCGCTATGTTTCCAACAGCTGCCGCAGTACCAAACGGATGGTATACAGTTTACTGGCATGCTCAAACAAAGCACAAAATAGCACCAAGGTGTCGGATAGCTTTCACAAGCACCGCGAAACAGCACCTTTACACCGCCGCATCAACGCACACAGCACAGCCCAAGATGGCATCAAGAGGAGCCGGAGCGGACTTCCCCAGTTTGGCTCACACGGGGCGCCACCATCAAACTAAGATGGCTGCGCCCAGGTATTGAAACTAAAATCGTCTATAACTTTACTCCAACCTCAGATTGGTGACGGCAGTTTTCCTTGCAATGCTTGTGCTTTCCACTTTTGCATTGAATGGTTTACTCAGCCAGGGTACATGCAAACACACCAGTTGATCCTGTTTTATGGGAGGGTAGACGCTCTCTTCAAGGGTGGTGGGGAGGTATGAGATTTGGGAAGGGCTCTTTGGTCTCTGCAATGGGAGGAAGTGTTCTATTTACTGTGGTGGCCCATTTCTAGGTTTCCTCCTTTGTTGTAACCAATTGCTGCGGCTATGGTTTGTTTTATCCGAGATCCAATGCGACAGACCTAACAGATATTTTGTCAGTAGCTCCACCCTAGTTCATATTCATAATAAGCAAGCATTCACTATAACTGCAGCTGCTATAAATGGGCTTGACTGCACTTTGCCTAAACTTTTTTATGCCGAATATTTTATTGAAATAAAGCTCTTCAAGCATATCTTTATTTTTAGCACATATTTTAGTTGCTGCTGGCTCAGCTGGAATTATCATTTGTTGATTATGTTTTTATTGGGTGCAGGTTGTGAGAGATGATGGTTCACTGAGGGCTCTTGGCCATGATGAGGACCTCAGACAGGGTGTCATATATTGCGGCGGGAACTGGGCAGCGCTGTGCGAACGCTGGCTTGGTTCTCGCCGAACACTGTACATCGGTGACTCGCTTGTCGATGACACGGTCGCTGCCCAAGGCTGCTGCGACAGTGTTGCCATCGTTGAGGAACTCGCCGCTGAAGCCACTTTGGAGGACCCTGAGCCATCAGGGCTCGAGGGAGCACAGTACCTACTGTCTGAATCATGGGGTTCAGTGTTTGCATCCATGCAGGGCCCCACCTATTTCACAAAGGCCCTATGTGGGGCTGCCAAGCTTGCTGTTGCTGACTTGTTGCAGCTAACTAAGCTGCCACAAAGCGCGAAGGTTCCGGCCTTTGATGGCCAAGTGAGCACTTGTGGCTTCTACCCAAGCCCTCCAAAGTCACTTGTTGCAGTCCTAACACAGTCTTCTGAAAATGGTGGTGAAAATTGATGTGTCTAGAGAAATGCAAACAAGACTCGCTAGGGGCAGGCCTTTCACATTTTTTGCTCTGTCTTGTTGCAGTTATTATGTGTTTGGCATCATGCTATTGGAACCAGTGTAAACAAAGCATGACAGCCATTCTGAGTTTAGTGCAGAGGGAAGTTGGCCATTGCTGCTGTGTTGGAACTCCCTGTCTGCAGATAGTTGATAAAAAGCTGTTACCTTCAACTGTTATTTGTTAGTCATGCTAAACGCAGCCACCACAATATTACCGGTGCTTGTTCATTTTTCCCTTTAAGCACCTCTGAGGTGCCAGAAAATTTTAGTGATGTAGCACTACTACCCGTATTCTCACAAAAACTCGATGTCTAGAGCCGATTTGACCTTTGACGTTTCCGAAAAAGTTCAGGTGTCCAAAGAAACTGCGCCTTTTCTTTCCTTTAACCCAATTATAGGAAGCCGGTGAACTTTGATGCGTTCAATGGAATGCTGGTTGTTCGACATGGGGCGCCCAATGTACCTTGTGCAGCAGAATGATGTTTAATAATTGAGACATAGCAAACACAATCCTGTCAAACACACTGCTGCTGCACGATATTCCTTGATTAGCTGAGTTAAGCCATCTGTATTTTTGTGATACCCTCATTTGCTGTTTAATTCTAATTCAGAAGGAGATTCACCTAGATCCATAATTTAACTTCATCTATCCTCAGTTTAGAATGTAGCGTAAGAAAAATCATGTTAATATGGGTTGTGCTTAATGAGCAAAAGGGCTAATCTACTAATTTATAGCCATGGCAGGAAAAGTGACTTGTCACAAGTTCTAAAAAAGAAAGTTAGTTTTTTTGTTTGTTTGTAACTATTTGGTACTCCAGTTTTCTAATGTCACTCGTGCTCAGCAAATCTAATCTAGGGAAGTAGGTGAAAAAGTTGGGCCTTCATGCTGAAGGAGGTGATTCAACCCATGAATTTTTGAATTTCAAAGCGAGGTTGTTCGCACGGTGTTTTGTCACTGAAACGCTTTTCTTCTAGTTGCCGCTACAGTTCTTGCTACATCAAGACCGACCAATATTGCAAGGATTTTTATTGATGGCATTCTAATCCTTGTTTTTAGGTATATGCTGTGAATGTTGTTAGCTTGCAACTGTAGGCTGTGAGAGGGCCTGTTGTATTGACCTACTCGGTTTGCTGTCATTGTATTGTTTCCTTCAGGTGCAAAGCTTAGTGCTTGCATGATTTGAGAGATCTCTCTAGACGAGCAAAATCACCAGTGTAGCATCTCTGTTTACTTTGAACATACTTTTGTCTACCACACCTATATTCATGATTGTTTATTGTTATAGTATAAAGAGCCTGTATTGCTAGCATTGTAAATAAATATGCCTAACGGACATAATGTTCATTTGGGCTAGTTGGTGGATGTTCATAATTGTAAAACAGCGCGAACAACGGTACACAAGAACAAGAAACACACAGGACGAGCGCTGACTCTCACCTAAGTTTTTAATGCGAATACTTGGCGCTTTTAAACAAAAGACAGTACATTCTACGTCATACTGAAGTTGATAAAACCAAAACCAAAAGGCAGAGACACCTGCAACACTCAAAGGTCACCAATAAAAGCTATCTCTTTGTCATTTAGAGTGACAGATGGTTTGCCTATCATTTTGAGTCTTGATTGATATGGAAGGCTTCCATTATTTCCCGCGTTGTCTGATCGCAGTGTTTGTAAAGTATATGGCGAAGAAGAGATATACTTTACAAACACTGCGGTCAGACAACGCGGGAAATAATGGAAGCCTTCCATATCAATTGAGACCCAAATTGTATAAGCGAACCATTTGTCACTCTAAATGATAAAGAGATGGCTTTTCTTGGTGACCTTTGGGTGTCACACGTGTCTCTGCCTTTTGGTTTTATCGACTTCGTGTGACGTAGAATGTGCTGTCTTTCCTTTAAAAGCGACAAGTGTTGGCATTAAAAACTTAGTTGAGAGTCAGCGCTCGTCCCGTGTCTTTCTCGTTCCTATGTACCATTGTTCGCGCTGTTTTCTGTTCTGGTCGATTGTTGACCTGCTTTTGAGCAGGAAGCTACCCCGAATAGGTTGTAGCCTGCACAGTTCACTGTGCAAGTGATGAAGTTTTATTTGGTAATGTGGATGCATTTTTACACACGATTCCTATCCGAGAGGAGCAATGTGAGTAGTCAGATTAAAAATGCAAGGAAGAAGTCTCGCCTGCTGTAATTTGTGCATTCAGTAAAATGTGAAAAAGTGCTGTGAATAAAATGTAAAATTAAATTTACTTGTGTGTCTATCTGCAGCCCACTGCGTGAAAGGTCACAAAAAAAAAAAAAAAAAGTACTTGCGACGCGGGCGCAGGCCAGTAACGATAAACCCACAGTTGGGAATCCCAAAAAGACAATTTTAATGTCTCGAGTTGTTGGCGTCTAACCTCCTCTGTAAGCTCTCTTCTCTTGCTGGAAGAAAGAAACCGACAACTCAAGAAGCAGAAGTTCGCTGTTTTCGCGACACAGATTGCGCACGGCGCTCGGCTAAAAGTCACATGCATGCTTATTGGCGAAATGAATGCAATGCGCAAAATTCGCTTATTCTGTTAAACTGCACCACAGACAATGCTGCTCTTTGCTGCAAAAGTGCTGGTAATTTTCTTTTTTTTTTTGTGTGTTAAACATATGCACATGCATGCGGTTGAGCAGAAACTGCAGAAACCTACTTCGAACTGACAGTGAACCTTGCAATGATCATATTTCTAACACTATTGCACGTGTCTCATATGCCACTTCGGGGAAGAAACTAGCAAAACAACTTTTCTTTAAAAAACAAAAAAAAAAACGGTAGCGTTGCCTGAGCAGCGCTCACCTGTATCGCTCGAGTTGCTGCAGTAAAGTTTTGCAGCATGCTCGCCACACACGGTTCAGACTTGATTGGTGTGCGTGAATAATTAACGATAAGTACGGCATTTAGGACACCCAGTAATTTAACATTCCCGAATGCTACATGCTATGCCGAACGGCCGGGCCCGCAGCGTTTGATTGTGCTTCGACAGCGGCCAACTCAGCGGCTAGATAGAGCCTGTTTCGACGGCAGTGCCACCTCGCGTTAAAATTGACGCGCCGCTTCAGCATCATGGAGAACCCGGAGAGTTTGGCAACTGATCTTAGTTCTATTAGCGTTGGGTGGGACAGCGGCCGATGAAGCTCAGTTGGAAGAGCACCAGACGCGATATTCGGAGGTCGTGGGTTCGGTCCCCACCATCGGCACGTTTTTTCTTCTTTGGGTTTAATTATCTTTCCCCTAAGCATATTACGTTACTAATGTATGTGATTCAGTTGAGTTCAGTTCAGTCGTTCAGTCGTGTCCGACTTCGTGATTAAAATATATGTTATTACAAAGTAAAAAATAAAAAAAAAAACAAAGTACAATCCCCAATCCTTTCATTGGCCTCACCGACTGTTGGCTTTTTTCCTTCACACACAAAAGATCTGGCCCCTCCTGAGCGACCCACTCACCTCTACAGATGTGAGCCAGTGAGCCGTTCAAGTGAGCCGTCTTGCCCATCTCTATTTCTGCCTTTTGAGAGGACTGAGAAAGGTGCTACGAAAAAACTCGCAACAATCGGACCATTTCGCTCTGCGTTGCTCTCCTTTGGAGCATGGCTCCGCTCCGGACACTAAAAAACTCCGCGTACCAAGCACGCTTGGAGTACGACAACATTGGCGTCGATCCCCTGACGCCCAGCCTCGAGGGCGTCGGGGAAGGATGGGCCTGAACCTTCCCATCGAATCCAGGTCGCCGTGTCTTCTGCTGCTCATGATAGTGACCTGGTGTCCATGCGCAGTCCCTACTTTGTGTTTGGTGTGAACGGCAGTTGTGCGACGAGCGCGACGGGCATTTGGTCGTTATTCACCTCTTCTTATAATAGTTGCAGTCAGTATCTGTGGCCCCTTCTATACGTACTATTTCATCAAAGTAGTAAACTGCACGTTCGATTATTTTTTGAGACACTTCGTCTTCTGTTGTTGCATCAGCAAACAATGCACGACTGATGAGTGTCGTGAGACATCGTTCGAACAGCAGCATGGCAGCTCCATCCTTTGCCAATTAAGGGTTCTTTACTTTCCCTTTCAGTGGCATCAGGTTTCACACCATATTACGCATACAGAGCCAAAGGGATTGCTGCGGTACACTTTACACTGCAGACGAGTACGATACCGGTCCCTACTCGTCGGTATGGAACGAAACCACAAAACGTTAAGACAAAAAAAAAAAAAAGTTCAGGCACCAGCAGCAGTGCGCCCGAGGTACCCGCGGGAAGATCCGAAGGCAATGGGTTGGTTGTGACACTGTCACGAAATCGACGCACACGTAATCGGCGCACAGTTTTGCCGGCGCGGCACGGCGCGAAGCCCGCGCGGCGTCGCATGGAAGGTTCGAGAAAAACCTCCTTCCCCGCGCGAGAGAGCGCGTAACTTTGTACGCGTCGCCGTCGCCCCTCATCGCTATCACCCGGCGATGACGATGACTCATCAGTCTGGAAGATGCCGGAGGCCTCCAGAACACTCTATGGGACCTAGCCAATGACGACGCGCAGCTTGACGGGAGGAAAAGAGTGCGTTCTAACCAGCGAAGCTAAGTGTGTGTGCGCGCTAGCCTTAGCGTGCCTTAACAGACAGACGCGGCGCGCCCTATTTATGGAGGCCGTGCCGCTTGAGTAGTCAGTCAGTCAGTGGTACGGCGTGTTCGCAAGTGCGACAACTGAACTCCCAGTGATCACCCGCTGCTGGCAAGCCCACGGACCTGCGACGGAGCAGCGCTCGATCGTCTTGCATGGCGGCCACATCGTGACTCTCGAGGCGTCGGACTGCAACACTGCCCGGTGAACAATTTGGTGTTTGTTTATGTGACTCTCTCGTGTTTGATCTGTGTTGTATAGCCTCTGTGTTACGGAATATCTCTCTAGTTGCATGTTTAGCGTTTGTATTCTGTGAACCTCTCGTCTGTGCATTTCATGTTTTTGTGTATTCCTTTGTATCGTCTGTTGCTGTGCATAAAGTGTGTTCTGTTTGTTACTCCGCCTCTTACTCTGGCTTGAACCGGCGACAGCTGGGCACCAAACGGCCACCTCCTTCTGTCACTACAAGGTAGTTGAATTCCGGCTGAGCTTGCCACGCAAGTCGAGGGCATCTCCTTTGCGACCGGAACAGCTGCCCCCCCTCCCCCCCCTCACTCTAAGGGTGTCTGGGAGTGTGCGCACCGTTAAATGCGCATCGTTAATAAGCATTCTAATTATTAACAGGTGACAGACACTGACAAGGAACGGCGATATAGTCGCTTTTTCGCTTTGCGCTTGAAAAATCCTACCCGGCTCTGACTGACAAGGCTCACTGAACGAGAGAGAACCGGCTTTTAAAAAGAACCGTCATTCCAGCCATCTATCTGATCTCCATCCATAGAACAAAAGCAAAATAACCGCCTCACTCTCTCTCCAAAGGAACGGCGCACTCCGTTCAAAAGGCAGCCGATGGCGAGAACATTGCCACATGCTGCCACTGCTTGGCAGCAGTGGCAGCGCACCTGTGCATGGCCTGACTCCTTATCTTTTACGTTTACAGTTTCTCGTCGCATTGCAAGGTTACAAGTACAGAGGCTGGAGCCTACCAAAGCGGTGCGCCCTGCGTGTAGAGGACTGGGCTTCTGCGCATCCTATGCGGCGCTACCAGCGACAGGAGACAAGTTAAAAGGACCGGCGGGACGCGCCACGGTTTCTTGGCAGCAGTGGCAGCGCACCTGTGCATGGCCTGACTCCTTATCTTTTACGTTTACAGGTTGGTTCATAACTTTTTTTGTTCTGCTAGTACAAAACGCTTGTACGTTCTGCCTGCTGTCACTGCTGCCCAGAACTCGTGTGTTGCCTGTGTTTTGGAACTATTGTTTGCGCTAAAGAGGTCATGGCTAAAGAGGCAGCGTGTCAGAAGATAAATGACTTGCATGACGAACTCCGTCTTGAAATTAAAGCTGCACGGGAGGCAGTAGAGCGGGACTTGCGTGCGGAAATTAGAACGCTTCGAACTGAGCTCTTTGAAAATGCTCGTAGCTTAGAGTTCATGAGCGGCATCTTTGAAGAAATGAAGGGAAACTATGCCGCTATGAAGGCCGATAATGACGCCTTAAAAGAAGAAAACAGCGCATTGCATGCTGAACTACAGGCCACTCAAAACCGCCTCGCAGACACTGAGTCCTGCCTACTCCTCTCGGAGCAATATTCCCGCAACAAAAACATTGAGATCAAAGGAATTGAAGAAAGCCCCGATGAAAATGTTACTGACATTGTTTGCCAACTGGGAAAGCTCACCGGTGTGCCGGTTGCTGCAGAGGACATTGAGGCGTGTCACCGCGTTCCCTCGAAATCCAAGCCCAATAATATCATTGTGCAGTTCAGTAAACGTCAGAAAAGAGATGCCCTGATCGAAAAGGCAAGGAAACTGCGATTGAACAACCAAGACTTTGGAAATACATCAGCGTCATCGGTCTTCATAAATGATCACCTCTGTCCCGTCCTTCGCCGCCTTCTGAGCTTGACTGTTGCCAAAAAAAAAAAAAAAAAAGGCTACTGGGTGGAAGCGCGTCTGGAACAGAGGGGGCAAGATATATGCAAAGCAGTTGGATGGCTCGCAAACAATAATCATTAAGAATGAGAGTGACCTTAACAAGATCCAGTAGAGGCACACAGTTTGCCATTTCTTATGCTAACTGCTTGGGAATAATGGATCATCGCCAGTGTTCAAAACAAAAAAACAGCCCTAAAATTATGAAAAGTGCTGCTGAAGACCAAACATTTAGTTTCAAGCTGGGAAAGATCACTGGCTTTGAAAATGTATTTTGGCAGACTGTCACTGCAACTGATAGCGAAAGTGCATGCCCCTTTGCTGTGTCTTGGAATTAAACTGATAAGTGTTATAACATGCGCGTGCTTACCGGCCGCCCAGTTGCTTAAATTTTGGGTAGTAGCTATCGGTGAATGCGTCGATCAAAGTACGCTTTACTACAAAAAATTGCCTTATGCTCGATCGATTTCTTCACTGTATTCCTTCTTTCTTGTGTTTTTTTCGTCATGGCTTTCAATGATGTAAATTACCTAGATATATCAGAACTGAGCATGTATGCTAACAACAGTTCTCAGGCACGTTTTAACTGCATTCACTTCAATTTGCAATCTGGCAGAAACAAATATGCTGATCTAGAATGTTTCTTTCGCGAAGTTGGAGTACAATTTGATGTAATAATGTTTTCTGAAACTTGGTTCAACGCTGAGCATGATGTGTTCCGAATGTCCGAATACCGATCATATTTCATGAATCGTACTGACCAACGAGGGGGCGGTGTTCGTGCTCTAACTTCAAATGACATTAACTGTGAACTGCTTCCAGACTTCTGCACTGTCACACCAGATTACGAAACTCTAGTGCTAAGATCAAACTCAAACATTTTCTGCGTCTGTTATCGTCCACCCTCTGGAGACACATGCCAGTTTTTTTCTTTCTTGGATTCTATTTTGGAGTTTGTTAACAAGATCAAATACCACGTAATAATAGGTGGAGACTTCAACATAAATTGGCTTGCTGATAACAGTGTCAAGCAAAGTTTGGAAACACTGTTGAACTGCCACCTATGCTGGAATGTTATAGAGTCACCCACAAGAATAACACTTACTTCTCAGACTCTATTAGACCTGTTCATCACAAATTTCGAAATAACTCGTCTGAAATGTGGTGTTATTAATTACGCGCTAAGTGATCATCTTCCGATCTTTATGTCCATTGAGCATACTGTCAACACTAACAAACACTTCAGACAACCTATCTATTACCGTGCTATAAAGCCAGAAAAGCTATCGTCATTTCGCGACCGTTTAGCTGGCTTAATTTGGGCTGACGTGCTTGCGTCGACTGACCCCGATGACGCATACAATAAATTAATGAAAAAATTATCGATGTCTACTACGACTCATTTCCACTAGTTATGTTAAAGCGGCCTAAAAAAGCTCGTAAGCCATGGGTCTCAACCGATATAGTTAAAATTATTAAAAAACGTGACAAACTGTTCGCTACGTTTCTGCGTACTAGAGACCTTGAAACATTGAACAAATATAAAGAATGCTGAAACTTCGTTAACAAAGAGTTACGTGCAGCCAAAAGACGAATCTTTTCAATGCATCTACTGGGCGATCGGGGGATGTGTGGAAGGTCCTGAATTTTCTAACCGGGCAGTCTCCCGAAACAGTTTCAAAGGTAACGATAGATAACACAGAATTAAGTGGGGCTGAGCTAGCCAATGCATTTAACGATTATTTTCTTTCCGTGGCTTCGGCACAAAATAGAAATATGAATAATAATTTATGTTACATGGAGCCAAGCAATGGTCACACTATGTTCTTAAAACCAGTCACTAAGGATGAAGTTATTGCAGCGTTTGTGTCACTCAGCAACAGCAAATCGGAAGATGCACTGGGCCTTCAAATTACACCAATCAAGTACGCCATTGACGTAATCGCACCCTATCTGACGCATGTATTTAATATTTGCCTATCATCAGGTGTGTTCCCGCGCAATATGCAATCTGCCAGAGTTACCGTAATCTATAAAAAAGGCAACAGAGATAATCTATCAAATTATCGTCCAATTTCTATTCTTCCTGTCTTGTCCAAAGGATTCGAAAAAATTATTCTTCAACGCTTAAAGGCCTTTTCCGACAAGCATAATATAATAACTCCGGCACAGTATGGTTTCCAAAAAAAGCAAATCAACTGAGTTAGCTCTACTTGCTCAAAAGGAGCTGATATTACAAAATTTTGAAAATAAAAACATTGTGTTTGGCATTTTTTTAGACTTCACGAAAGCCTTCGACCTTATCAACTACCGAATCCTCCTTCAAAAGTTGGAACACTATGGCTTTCGCGGTAAAGTCCTGTCTTTGTTATCGTCTTATTTACAACACCGTACGCAGTTCGTTGATATTAACAGATATTGCTCAGCCGTGAAATCAGTAGCTTCAGGCGTTCCTCAGGGGAGTATTTTAGGGCCATTCCTGTTTTTAATATACCTCAATGATATTGTTAACATTGATAAGTCTGCTGACTATATTATATACGCCGATGATACAAGCGTGTTTTTCTCCAGACAATCAAGCCTCACTTTAGCCGAAAGAGCAAACAGGACATTGGCGCTGATAAACACTTGGGCAACTGAAAACGAACTGAAAATTAACGTTGATAAGACCAAAGCAGTTATCTTCCATCCACGTCATAAGGTTTTCCATCTTCCATCCCTTGTGATCAATAACACTTCCATTGAAGTAGTTTCGCAATTTAAAACTTTAGGAATAATTGTCTCTGAGAATATGTCATGGGACGACCACGTTACCTACCTTGTGAGGAAACTATCGCGCACAACTGGCTATTTACGCCGCCACTGTTCACTGTTTCCCATTTCTATTAATATATTGCTATACAATTCCCTGTTTTCCTCAGTCATGAATTATGGTGCGCTTGTCTGGGCAACTACTACACTCGGAAATATTAATAAACTTTCGCTTGTACAGAAAACTGCAATTCACATAATTGGTAAAGTGCCTTCTTATTCACACACAGCCGAATTGTTCAAAACGTTTAACATTATCCGTATGCAGTGTCTACACCCCTACAGACTGATCCGCTATTACAAATCGGGAAAAAATCAAACATAATAATTCATTAGCTGAACTAGCCAGGCTCTCGGCGAACGATCCTCTGTATTGTATGCGAAAACCGGAAAAATGGAAAGTTGACGTTTGCCGTACAAATTACGGGAAACAAATGTTGAAGTTTTGCTTGCCATCCCTTCTTAACGAGCTTTCCGGAGAAGATGGCACAGACGTCACTGACAAATCATTCAAGGATTTGCGTATTATTTTTTTGCACAAATACATATAGTAATATTGTTAGTTTCTTTGTTTGACCATGTCATATGTACTCATTCAGCTGTGTTTTCCAGTGCTATGCAATTTTTCGTTCATCATATCTGTCATGTTCCATAACCTAAAAATTTGTCATTGTTATTCGTATCATATTTGTATCCTTCTTTATGATTTTCTGTTTATGAGCAGCTGCGTCCTGCTAGTGTATTTCTGCTATTGACGCATCAAACGCTGTCCACTGTATGCCTTGTAGGGGGCACGGACCTCGTCAAGCCCATCGAGGGCTTTTTGTCCGTGCCCCTAAGCATCATAGGATGTTTGAATAAACTGATTTGATTTGATTTGATTATTGCGAGTCTTCCGAGAAAGGGCAGGAGGTTGCTTTCTAACATCGCTAATAGATGGCGCGGAAGTCGCATCTGCCTTATACCGGTTTCCAATGGGGCGAGCAGGAGCATGGAGGAAGAAAAAAACTAGGAGGGAGTGCGCACAGCTTCCGCAAGCCAACCTCCTCTGACGCCGCCCCTTCTCTCTCTCTTGCGCGCAATGATTCTTGGGAATTTAGCCAACATAGTTGCCAGACTCAAAAGCAGCAGGGTACATGGCATTTTTTAGTGACTTTCGATGTTCCCGCGGAAAGCCCACCGAAGTGGTCTGCCGAAAGTTGCGTGTCTCGTCGTAACACATAAGTTACTTTGTTTACAATTAATTGTTGCATTATACTCCGTGTTTTAGACACACTAGTGAGAACTGCAGGTGGCCTTTTTATGTTTGGTTTCGTTAGGGAGACTACGAATTCGACATAACGTTGCATGCCTGGGGAACTGGCTTCAGCGTAACAATGTGCATTTGAGGTCTGCATTTCCTAAATGAATCAAACGATTTTCGTCTCGAACAATACATGCACCTGCCCTGACAAACAGACGTTTCGTTTCTCGAGAAGTGCGCATAACAGGATACTCACCGTTGGAGCGACAGCCCCGAGAGGTATATCCGTGTAGTTCTTGCATCCCGGCACGCAACATTTCATATGGCAGTACCTTTTGTTGGGCTAGTTGGTTTGATTCCGTGCTTGCGGGACTCAGCGCACAAAGACAGAGCACAAGAACACACCGGACGACAGGACGAAGCGATGACCAGCGCTTCGTCCCCTCGTCCATCTTGTTCTCGCGCGCTTTGTCTGATCGCCGAGCCCCGCAAGCATTTCATATGGCGCAGCTGAGAGAACCCAGCCATACTTCGCGAAATACACGGGTGCACTGCGCGACAGCGGCAGCCCCCACGGGATCAGCCCGTCTAAAAGTCCAAAGTTCCATCTACCGCCTGCTCGCAGCGCGCGCCTCAGATTTCTAGTGCAGGCGTCGCGTAGCAAAGGCCACGCGAAGGCATTCCTTCAGAGTGAAGCGTGCGAAACCGCAACCGAAACCAGCTACCGGCTACCGCTTGCCATATCACGTGACGGCTAATTTCCCATGATTCTTGCCATTATATTTTTTATGACTAGGCTTCACTTTTCCGCCGCGGCCATGCCGCGGCGCTCCCTCCTAGTTTTTTTCTTCCTCCATGAGCAGGAGCACTTTTAGCTGCACATGGACGCCGAGAAAAAAACGCAACTTTTGTCTACGCAACAAACAGACTGTGCGCTTCTAGCTCACTTTAGCTGCACTAAAAGGCTCTTGCGAGTTTCGGCACCTACCAGTGGTCGAACAGGAGCAGTAGCGTTGTGTTCTATTGGCAGAGGAGGCGCGCTTTTGGGGTCCCGAAAGCAGCCGAGAGCAGTCCTCGGTGCCCCGTCGCCAGCGGCGGAGTACAGGGAGAACGAAGGAGGTCACGTGACCTTTTTGACGTCACTACTGGTTATTCGCCCGGAGCCCGGGCAGGACTGTTGAGAAAAATGGCGGAAGACGGCAGCGGTGGTTTTCGGCCGGCGGATACGGGCAACGCGAGCGCGGCAAAGTTTGATCACATGACGCCTGACGTCACGCGCTCCCCCTTGCTACGTTGCTCTCCAAGTAGCGTGAATGTTCCGTTGGGTAGACGAGAACGCGTGTCCCCAGTGCTCTTGTGCGCTGCTCTGGCTGCTCGTTGCTCTTGCTCCTGTTCGCCCAATGGAAACCGGTATTAGAGTCACTTATAGTCAAAAATTTCCAGTGACTCTAACGCGCCTTCGGCTGGGACACCAGCCTGGTGTCCACGTGATACAAAGGAACTAGTGAACACTATCCACATTATTATCACCTGTGACGGAAAGGTTCACTGAATGAGAATCAGAAACCAGCTCTCCGAATGATCCGACGGCTACGACCGCTCCGGATCCGACGGCTCCGGCTCCAATTTTGCGGAGCCAAATGGATCACCCGCTTTTTGAAAGGAGCGGCTCCGAAGGTCCGGCTCGCTCCGGAGCGACCCATCCCTAGCCTTGTGTAATCTGATCTACGAGATGTCTTTTAATAAATTTTTTGCATAAGCCAAATATTGCTCGGAAAGCCGTATGCAACTATGGTTCTGTATAAATCCGCTTATATTCCAAGATTATCTGAAAGCACTGGAGAAAA